>NC_049252.1:30870496-31487087 GCF_011100685.1 Canis lupus familiaris | reverse complement strand
AAAGGATACGACCCCAAATTTGTCTACGGATGGAGACAAAGAGCTGTTTTCACTCCAGGTCAGGAAATGGTAAAAGCTATGGCTTTCCTGAGTTCCCCGCTCTTATCAATGGCAGCAGAAAGCTAAACATTAGCCTTCTGGTTAATGGCTTTTTGCAACTCAAACAGCAACGCAGGTCAGTTTTGAAGGTCAGCTGCTCCACCACCTCTGCTTTCCATCTTTCCCAAGAACCGCGATGGAGGCCAGATAAGCCTTCTCCTTCGTCAGCTGGGCCTCCTGCCCCTCGGCACAGGCTGCCCCGTCTCAGCTGTGGCCTCACTGCCCCCCACCCCCGCTGCAGCCTGAGAGCTGATGGCAGTAAGAGTGTGTTTTCAAAACCTCAGGGCTCTCAGAGGACTGCTGTTTGGTGGAAAAGACCCGTCTGAGTGTCGGGGTTAAGACATGGAGATGTCTGGGGCATTTCAATAGCTTTGGGAGACAGTTTGAAAACCCACTGGACTGTCTGGATCCCAAGAGCACGGCTCTGGGACTGGGCCTGCTCAGGCCTCCCCCCAGCCCTCCATCCTCTGCAGCTTGGTCTACCTGCTGTGTCTCCCACCTTCCCCTTCGCTCTCCATCCCTCCAGGTTGGGTCCTGACCTCAGGCGGCAGGCTTGCCCTACATCCAGGAACCGGCCTTCTCACTCCTGCCAATCCACTTCTGAAAACTTGGGCTTTCTCTCGCTCTCTCTCTTTTTTTCTCCAGACACATTGTTTTCTACTACCACCCAGGCCAGGATGCTAGATCGAGGTCTAGCCCCCCGGGGCAGCTGCTCCTCATACTGGCGAGCTTCTAAACTATCCCCAGGAGAGAGACTTGGCCTTGCCCAGCATCACCTCCCCTTTCTAGGTCTGACTCTTTCTTCTGGAACTGTGGCCTGTTGCCTGCAGCCTGATATGGCCTTCTCTCAGCCCAGCTGCCCATCTCCCTGGGACCTGAGCTCTCTTCTCCTCCCAGGTCCCATGCCAGGACTCCCCGGCACTGCACAGTGGTGGGCTGGGCCTCTGGCCACTGGCCTGGACTTTTGTCCCTCTCTGGCTCTGTGCATAATGAGCTCTGCTTCCTGGCTAGCCTTCTCCCCAGCCCTGGAGCTGTCTGCCCCTCATCACCTGCCCTGCCTGGGACAGAGGGCTCAGCCCCTGCCCTGCCCCAGCCGCATGTCCTGTCTGTCTCAAGAGCCACAGCTGGAGCTGCCGATGGCTGCAGTGGCCCCCATGTGCTCCCAGGAAGAGCTGCCAGCCCACTTTGTGGGGGAAATGATGCAGGGTCCTTGCCTTGGCAGATTGGAATCTCCCAAGAGGAGGGGGTCTCCTCTTCGTCTTTGAAGAATACCATAAAATTGGAATATTTGTATAGAATGCTGCACACTGAAGATGATCTGTGTTCCTAAAAGCAACTGCTACTCCAGGGTTGACTGTAGGGTCCAGAGGGTGCTCCCTCACTGACCAGCCAGACATATGGACGTTGTGCTGAGGTGCAGAAGGCACATTGATGTCCTTTCCATGTCAGGGGGATGGGCCAGCTGCCAGCGTTGTGTCTGCATCCATCAGGCCCTCCCTAAGCATTGGTTGAATGGAGAATGCCCAAAGGATCAAAGAAGAAAAGGAAGGAGAGAAGGAGAAGGGGATAGGGCTTCCCAAAACCCGCCTCTCCAAACTCCCATGAAAAGTGGAGTAATTAGCCACCAATAGAACTGAGTAATATCCTATAGGAGGTAAGCATGTCTTTAGCTGAGGGTATTGGGGCAAATGTGGTCCTTCAGGGCAGGGGATGGGAGATTTCTGAGGACCTTGGTAAGTGTTCCCCTATACCTCTTTTCCAGCTTGACCTCGCACCTCTCTCCCAGGCTCCTCCCCTGACTCCCAGGAGCAGGGCCTGGTGGAGGGGGTCTCCCCTAATGTATCAGTTTTCTGAGGATCCCATAACACAGTGCATGAATAGGGAGGCTTCAACAACAGAAATGTAATGTCTTGCAGGTCCTGGAGGTTGGAAGTCTGCAATCAAGGAGGCACCTGGGTGGCTCAGTGTTTGAGCGTCTGCCTTCAGGTCAGGTGGTGATCCTGCAGTCCCAGGATGGAGTCTCACATCAGGCTCCCCGCAGGGAGCCTGTTCTCCCTCTGCCTATGTCTCTGCTCCTCTCTCTGTGTCTCTTATGAGTAAATAAATAAAATCTTAAAAAAAAAAAAAAAAGGTGTCAGCAGGGTTGGTTTCTTCCAAGACCTCTGTCCTTAGCTTGCAGATGCCATCTTCTGTGTCCTCCCACGGTTGTCCCTCTATGCATGTCTATGTCCAAGTTCTCCTTTTTATAAGACCAATCAGTTTGCAGTGGCGGGCACTCCATACTCCAGCATGACTTCATCAGAACTAATTTAGTCTTCGATGACTCTATTCCCAAATAAGGTCACATTCCGAGGTCTTGGGGTTCAGGACTTCAACATATGGACTTGGGGGAGGGACACACTTCAATAGCAGGGCACCTTGGTGATTTTTGACAGCAGAAGTCACGAGGGGAGGAAGGTGCATGTTCAGGGGACAGCAGCTCATCATCACCCTGAGCTTGTCATCTTATTTCCATCTATTTCTTAAAGATTCATGTATAACTTGAAGGAGGATAAAATCAGCCCCAAGAGCTGAAATCTCCTACCTGGATTCCATACTTTCCGTCTAACTCTGGCCCAACTTGAGGCTGCTCATTGGGTCCATTCCTATAATGGAGGTTGGGAAGGGGTATGAGATGGTCCTGCCATGGTGCCTCAGGGTGGCTCCCACAATGTTCAGGTTCCAGGAACAGAAGGCAGGAGGCAGCCTGCTATACAGGTGACAGGTAAAAGCCTGCTTCAGAAGCCCATAAGCACTTGGGAGGAGGCAAGAACATGTTCCCCAGGGAGGCAAGATTGACTCTGGTCCAATGGCTGGAAGGGTTGGATTAGGGAAGTTGGAGGACATTGGGAAGGGAGGCAGTAAGGAGGATGGGGCTGGGGTGTGTTTAAGGATGGTGAGTGGCCCAGGTTGGCAGGAATAGGGGATGCCTGTAGGGACACGTGGCGTTGGGCTCCCCATAAGGAGTGCTATGGCACCCTGCTAGGAAGCTGGACTTATTCTGGAGTCGGTCCAGTGCCATCAGGGGTTTTCGATATGAGGTGTGTGCACATGAAAGTGAGGTTTTCAGATGACTAATCCTCATCAGAGTGGCACAGACAGATCTGAATGATGTAAGACAGGCTGGGGGCAGCCAGGAACCCGCAGGGTCCAGGGGCAAAGCCAGGAGGGGAGGGGCTGGGTCTGGGCCTGGCCAACTTGGAGGGAGCAATCAAGGTGACCGTGTGTAGGGCTCTCCACTGGGAGAACAGCCCTTGTACTGATGGGGACAGGGATGCTGGGAGGGAGGAAGGCATTGGTGACAGGAGGCCCCAGGAGGGATCAGAGAGCAGCAACTGAAGGCAGGTCTGGAAGCTTGGAGACCTAGGTATAGGGAAGGTTCTAGATTTGGGGGTTGTTCCTATAACAGAAGTTTCAAAGGTCAAGGGGACAGAAGGGGGCAGCGGCAGAACCTGGGAGACCCCATATTTAGTTGGTAAGAAGAGGAAGGAAGGAGGAGAGACAGATTAGAAGATCATAAGCTCCCTGGGGCAGGGACCATTCTTGTCATGGCAGCCACAGCCCTGGGCCTGGCACATAGTAGGTGCTTTGTAAATATTTCAATATATCGTTTCAGTGAAGGAAGGGAAACTGGGGCAAAGCTTCAGCAGCCAAGTTTGGAGACTATTTTAGAAGAGGATGATCATCCTTAGACCAGAACATGCAGATCATTGTACTGGTTTCCCTCGGTGCTGCACAAATTGCTGCAAACTAGGCTGCTTAAAACCACGGAAATTGATGCTCTCACAGTCCTAGAGGCCAGAAGTCCAAGGCCAAGGTGTTAGCACCTGAAACCTGCAGGGGAGAAAGCTTCCTTCTTCTTTTGGCTTCTGGTGTTGCTAGCACTGCCCAGCATTCCTTGGCTTGTAGAGCATCACCCCAATCTCCGTCTGTCATCACATGGCCTTCTCTCTGTGTCTCTATGTCCTAATCCCCTCTTCTAATAAAGACACTAGTCATAGTGGATTAAGGGCCCACCCCAATGACCTCATCTTAACCAATTGCATCTGCAACAACCCTGTTTCCAAATAAGGTCACATTTCAACTTCTCTTGTTGAGGGACAGAGCTTGGGAGGTTCTTCAAAAGCCTTAGACATGGCACCCCAAGGAATTGAAGAAGCCTCAGTGGAGGCACAGATAAATCTGGTGCCTGGGTGTAATTACATCCAGGGAATTCCCATTGGCGTAAGACTGTAGCCACAAATGGCAATGGTGGAAATAGCGTATTTCAACCGTAGTTGACCAAAGCTTCCACGAGAGGAGATGCATTCAGAACATCTTGGGAGAATAACATCAGAACACTCTCCACCTTCCTGCCTTCGGGGACCCTCCCTGCAACCCCTGTAAATCACAGTGGTCATGCTGGCCACTAGCCCTGTTCTCAGTGTCTAGGGATTGGGGGCAAGAGATAGGGACAGGTTGTTTTGTTTTGTTTTCAGTTTCAACCAGTTCTCAGTTTTTCAGCTACTGCTGGAATCATAAATGAAGATGTTTCCCACATAGACATCTGGCCCCAAATTACAAATGCTAGAAATTTCAGGAATAGAGTTGACCAGCTGCTCAGACATGGGGATAAATTGCAAAACAAGCTGTTAGAAGAGATGGTGTGATTCTAGCCTCACCTCAAGGAAGACCTAACCTTCTTAGATGTCTGGAATCCATCTAGGACTGGACGGGAAAACTAGGGTCACCCTACCTGCCCACAGGGTGTCCTGACCCCAGGCCAGTGTTTGCAGTGAATCAGGTGCCCCCTAGTGGACATTTTTTTTTTTTTTTTTTATTGGTGTTCAATTTACTAACATACAGAATAACACCCAGTGCCTAGTGGACATTTTTAACACTCCCCTTAGGAAGATGTGTGCTGGCAATTCTAGGAAGGATTGGTTCCACCTGGATGCAATAGTCTCAGAATAAAAGGAGACATTAGGATAGTCTAAAACATGTCCCTAATTTCAAAGATAAGAAAATGGAGGCGGCCAGGGGGAAAAATGACATTTCCTTGATCACAGAACTACTGAGGAAGAAGCTGGATTAGAATCCTTGGCTAACAGACATCAAGCATAATTTATCATATGGAACTTGGGTCCTCCTGCCTCTTTATATATTTAACTGGAGAAAACTGCAGTTGGGGTGGAATACTTTTAAGTTCCTCTGCAGCTCCTGTGTGTAGTTGATAGGTTAGTTATTATGTGGGGTCATGGAAAAATAGGGGAAACTGTAGTATTTTAATCACCTTTTTGAGAGGCTTCTGCGTTAGGATGCTACTTTTCTTCTAGAAATGGTCTTTCTTTTTAATCGGTGACAATGTAGAGTTTCTAAGTAGGACATTTTAAAAAATGAATATTCTAGGGAGGGGTGGGCTCAGGGTGCGCTTTTACAAAAATACTTCTCATAGAAAGTACTGCGTCTGTCCCATCATTTCTCAGGGTTGAGCAGAAAAATTGATATTCTCAAAAGCACTTATTGGTGTTTACCCTCCAGTCATGAAATCAGATCTAATAGGAATGTCTCTTCTCTGTATTTATAGGATTTGCAATTTTTTTTTAAGTAGGCTCCACACTCAACAAGGAACCCAATGTGGAACCCAATGTTGGGCTTGAAATCACGACCCTGAGGTCAAGAACTGAGCTGAAATTAAGAGTTGGACACTCAATTGAATGGGACCACCAAGGTACCCCAATTTTCAAAATTTTTAAAGACTTCGATTAGTGGACACCACTCTTTGGTGCTATGAGGGTGTCTCCAGACCTGAAGATCCAAGTGACTCATGCAGACATACAGAACAAAGCTTGTTTATGGAGCCAACAAATTGGACAACCTAAAAGAAATGGATACATTTCTAGAAACATACAATCTTCTAAAACTAAATCAAGAAGAAATAGAAAATCTGAACAGACTGATTACTAGTAACAAAATGAATCAGTAATTTAAAACCCCCCAACAAATAAAAGTCCAGGCAGGACCAGATGGATTCACAGGTGAATTCTACCAAACATTTAAAGAAGAGTTAATACACAGTCTCTTCAAACTATTCCAAAAAATAGAAGAGGAAGGAAAGCTTCCAAATTCATTCTATAAGGCCAGCATTACCCTTATACCAAAACCAGATAAAGATACTACAAAACAAATAGTGAAAGGGATTAAAGGGGAAAGGAGAAAAAAATGAATGGGAAATATCAGTGAGGGAGACAGAACATGAGAGGCTCCTAACTCTAGGAAATGAACAAGGAGTAGTGGAAGGGCAGGTGGGCGGGGTGATGGGGTGACGGGCACTGCGGGGCACTTGACAGAATGAGCACTGGGTGTTATACTATATTTTGGCAAATCGAACTCTAATAAAAAAATTAAAACAAAACCAAACCCCAAAACAAAACAAAACAAAACAAACCCCAACCAACCAGACAAAAAAAAACTCCTAAAGCCAATATCCCTGATAAATATAGGTGCAAAATTCTCCAACAAAATAATAACAAACCACATTTCACAACACAATACATGTAATACATTAAAAAGATCATTCACCATAATCAAGTGGGATTTATTCTGGGGATGCAGTATAGTTCAACATCTGTGGGACACCTGGGTGGTTCAGTGGTTGAGCATCTGCCTTTAGCTCAGGGTGTGATCTTGGTCCAGGGATCGATCCCGTATCGGGCTCCCTGCTTCTCCCTCTCCTATGTCTCTGCTCTCTGTGTGTCTCATGAATAAATAAATAAAATCTTTTTAAAAACCCTGCAAATCAACCAACATGATACATGACATTAACAAAACAAAGGATAAAAACCATATGATCATCTCAGTAGGTGCAGAAAAAGCATTTGACAAAATTAAACAATCATTCATGATAAAAACTCTCAACAAGACGGGTTTAGGAGGAACATACCTCAGTATATGACAAACCCACAGTTAACATCATACTCAATGGGAAAAAGCTGACTCTGAGATCAGGAATAAGACAAAGATGTCCATTCTCACCATTTTTATTCAACATGGTATTGGAAGTCCCAGCCATAGCAATCAGACAAGAAAAAGAAATAAAAGGCATTTAAATTGGTACAGAAGAAGTAAAACTGTCACTATCTGCAGACGTTTTGATACTATATACAAAAAAACAAAACAAAACAAAACAAAACAAAACCCCAAAGACTCCATCAAAAAACAAGTGGAAATAATAAGAGAATTCAGTAAAGGTACAGGATACAACATTAATATACAGAAATCTGTATTTCTGCATTTATATACACTAATAACAAAGTAGCAGAAAGAGAAATTAAGAAAACAATCCTATTTATAATTGCACCAAAGGGGATAAAATACTTAGGAACAAATTTAACCAAGAAGGTGAAAGATCTGTACTCCAAAAACTATAAAACAGTAGTGAAAACAATTAAAGATGACACAAACAAATGGAAAGATTTACTGTGTTTATGGATGGGAAGAATTTATATTGTTGAAATGTTCATACTCTCTGAAGCAATCTACAGATTCAATGCAATCTCTATCAAAATACCAATAGTGGTTTTCATTGAACTAGAACAAACAATTCTAAAGTTCATATGGAACCACAAAAGATCTCAAATAGCTAAAGCAATTTTGAGAAAAAAGAACAAAATTGGAAGTATCACAATCCCAGATTTTAGGCTATAATACAAAACTATAGTAATCAAAAGAGTATGGTATTGCCACAAAAATAGGTCTCTAGATCTATTGAACAGAACAGATAGCCGTCAATTAATCTATGACAAAGGAAGCAAGAATATACAATGTAGGGAAGGTCTCTTCAAGAAATGATGCTGGAAAAACTGGACAGCTACATGCAAAAGAATGAAACTGACCACTTTTTTACATCATACACAAAAAATAAACTCACGGTGGATTAAAGACCTAAATGTGAGACCTGAAACCATAAAACTCCTTGAAGAAAACAGGCAATAATCTCTTGGACATTGGCCTTAGCAACATTTTTCCAGATATGTCTCTTCAGGCAAGGGAAACAAAAGTGAAAATAAGCTATTAGGATTATATCAAACTAAAAAGCTTTTGCATAGCGAAGGAAAACAACAAAACAAAAAGACAACCTACTGAATGGGAGAAGATTATCTGCAAATGGTATGTCCAATAATGGGTTAATATCCAAACTATATAAAAAGTGTGCAACCCAACATCAATAAAACAAGTAATTTGATTTAAAAATGGGCAAAGGAACTGAACACTTTTCCAAGGGAGAGAAATACTGATGGCCAACTGACACATGAAAAGATGCTCAACATCACTAACCATCAGGGAAATGCAAATCAAAATCACAATGAAATGTCACTGTACACCTATCAGAATAGCTAATATTTAAAAGATAAGAAATAACAGGTGTTGGCAAGAAGACCCTCATACACTGTTCATGTGAATGTAAATTGGTGCAGCCACTGTGGAAAACAGTATAGAGATTCCTGAAAAAGTTAAAAACAGAAACTGTACCACACAATCCAGTAATTCTACTACTGGATATTTATTTACCAAAGAAGACAAAAACATTCAAAAAGATATATGCCCGTTTGTGTTTGTTGCAGCATTATTTACAATAGCCAAGATACAGAAGCAACCTAAGTGTCCATAAACAGGTAAGTGGATAAAGAAGATGCAGTAATATCCATCATGAAATATTAAGTAGAGTATTAGTCGCAAAAAAGAATGCGATCTTGCCATTTGTGACAACAGGGATGGAACTAGAGGGTATTACACCAAGTAAAGTAAGTCAGACAAAGACACATACCATATGATTTCACTTATATTAATCTAAACACTCAAACAAATGAGCAAACAAAAACAGTAAGAGCATCATAAATGTGAAGAACAAACTGGTGGTTGCCAGAAGGGAAGGGTTGGAGGGGATGAGTAAAATAGGTGAAGGGGATTAAAAGGTATAACTTTCAGTTATAAAAAAAGAAAAGAATCCCATAAGTCACAGAGATGAAAAGTACAGCATGGGGAATAGAGTCAACAATATTGTAATAACTCCCGTACGGTGACAGATGATAAAAACACCCATTCTGGTGAGCATAGTTGAGTGTATAGAATTGTCAAATCATGATGTTGTACACCTGAAGCTAAGGTAACATTATAGGTCAACTATACTGCAATAAAGAGTGAAAGCAAAGAAATTACTTCTATGCCGTGCAAAGGAGTTCAATAAAGAAAAATATCGGTATATTTTAAAGTTGCCAGAACTCAAAGCAAGAAAACAGTGTGGGCACTGCAAAGAGATATTAATAAAGAGTCATGCTCCAAAAACCCCTTATATATAGAAGTGGCAATATCTAGCAGTAGTTATATTCCATCTCTTTCCCAAAAGGCTTGGAAGCTGCTGCAAGCACACCATACACCTGGCAAATTTTTTTTAATGCAACAGAAAAACCAAGACCGTGCAAAGGAAGAGGAAGCAGATATAATAAGCAGAGCCCAAGTCATTATTGTGACTTATCCTTGAATTTGGCTCTGAACTTCCTAGCAGCTACTGGGTTGCATAGTGTTCATGACTAGGAAGAGGGGAGCCAGTGATTGTTAAGGGGCTTCCTAAACCTGCTGCCACACATGGCATTATAGTCTTATTTATTTTAGAGAGAGAGAGTGTGTGTGTGCAGGGGTGGGGAAGGGACAGAGGGAGAGAGAGAGGGAGAGAATCTCAAGAGGACTCCCCACTGAGTACAAAGCCCTGAGCAGGGCTCCTGCTCATGACCCTGAGATGATGACCTGAGCCAAAATCAAGAGTCAGACACAACCGGCTGAGCCACTCAGGTGCCCTGGCATTATATCTAAAAAAGAAAAATCTTTCTCCGCATATGGCATTATATTCTTTTTTTTTAAAAAGATTTTATTTATTTATTCATGAGAGACACAGAGAGAGGCAGAGACATAGGCAGAGGGAGAAGCAGGCTCCATGCAGGTAACCCTATGTGGGACTTGATCCCAGAACTCCGGGATCATGCCCTGAGCTGGAAACAGACGCTCAACCACTGAGCCACCCAGGTGTCCCCATGGCATTATATTCTTAGAAACAACAAAAAAGACCCCCAAAAAACCATTCTTGGGTCTTCCCCTGGGCTCGCTGGCACTTGGTGACAAAATGAACCCTGCCCTTGACAATAATTTCCGCCCAAATGCAGAAATCATCTTCATCCAGCTGCTTCTTGTAATGACCTCAATTAAACCTAAGGGCATAACCATAAACACGAACACACTGAAGCAACTCTTCCAGGGCCAAACTAATGGGGTCCAGATAGGCACTTTCTTCATATGTGAGCAACAGGGAGGGATGGGATGTAAACCCCTTCGGGACTGGAGACCTTGGCCAGGCATGGTCTGGGAGACGGTGGGGGAGTCCGGACACTGCACAAAACAGTCCTCAGGCCTGGAGCTTCAGAACCTCCCCACACACGTGTGCGGATGCCTCAACATCATCATCACAGGCTGGTCCAAGTGGATGCTGGCAGGGCTATTGTCTTTTGGGGCAACCCTCATTTGGGGATGTAGGAACACCGCAATTAGCCTGTTCTTACGCACTTGAGATGCTTGCGTCTTTATTGCCTATAAGCACTAGTGAAAGCTGTAGTTTTTATTAAACTCACCCTCTCACAGACGCCTGTTTAGTGTGTGTTAGAAAGCCAGGCTCAACTCTCAGGATAATGCAACCCACATGTGAAACTGCTTGCTTCACTGACTCACAGAAATAGCTCAGGTAGCAAGTTTTTCCTTACTGCCCTGTTAGAAAAATACAGGCCGAGCACACACTGTTTGCTTTACACACCTTTTGCTGTTACCCAAACAGAATGGATGTGCCGGGTGGGAAGAGTGTTCATAGCACCCTGGGCATCACCTTGGGGAGTTCAGGGTTCTCCTGGCAAAGTGGATGCTGCACCCATGATGATAATACGGCATTTCAGCATTTGTGACTTCCAGCAAGTGGCTGATTGACAGTGGCTGCTTCCCTCTGACAGTGAGAAAAAGCCAGTGGCTTATGCTTGTTGCCTTCAATGCACCCTGCAGTCCTGTCCTGTGGAGTCTGAGGGCAGGACGATGGTGCACCAGGGACCTGCGGGCCATGCCTGCAGTGGTGGGGGAGCAGGGCAGGGGCAGGGGTGTGTGCTGTGGCTTGAGGTGTGTGTGAGCTCCATGGGGTTCCCCAGCACAACCGCATTTCACTCTCTGGAGTGTGTCCTCAAGAATGAAACCGTGGGCACAGGAGGCTGAGGGTGCGTGCACACTCATTAAAACTCTATTTTCTCCTTCACAAATACAATGGCTCACTGTTTCCCAGCGAGGCCAGGAGGTGGATGGACCCCAGTGGTTAGCGGAGGTCACTCAGGTGTGGATATGGGAATGGCAGGCCGCTGGGGTCACAGAACAAAAACCCACCAGGTTCCCCCAGCAGGCCCAGGCCCAGCGAGGCAGGACTAACTGACTCTCTTCTCCAGCCTCTTTTTATTCTTTCTCTCAACCTGTCACAGAAGCAGCATTGGATGGGACGTGAAGGGCACCGTGGGATAAAGGATGCCCCTGTACTATCTGCAGGAGTCTGTGATCTGGTAAGAGAGGAATCTGACTAAGCTTTTCTTTTGACATCGTATCTGTAAGATTTATTTTATTTTATGTATATTTTCAATGCTATCTGGAAAACAACCTAAAATCTTGGACTTTGCGTAGACCACTAATAAAGATGACAAACCACTTCATCCTGGAATGGTATTAGGAGGTGTTTTTTGTTTTGTTTTGTTTTTGAGAGAGAGAGAGCAAGTGGGTGAGCGGGAAGAGGGACAGAGAAAGAATCTCAAGCAGGCTCCATGCTCAGTGTGGAGCCTGACATGGGGCTTGATCCCACAACCCTGAGATCATAACCTGAGCCAAAATCAATGGTCAGAGTCTCTACTGACTGAACCACCCAGGCACCCCGATAATAGGGATATTATGCAAATCTATGAATGTGACTTAAATGACATGTGTATAACATATAATATATAATATGACAAATAATATATGATAACACACACATTAGTGATCTATTAATCAGGATAACTGCAGGAAAAACTGGCCCAAATTCTCAGTGTGTGGCCCTGGGCAGAAGGGCCATATCATGGCAATGTGGGGGCACAGTCATGGTGACAGTGCAATAAAGGAGACAAGCCCCCCCTGCCCCCAGTCACATAGGCTCTGATGCCACCTGCCCTCTACTTGTCCCCACCTCTCGCACTGTGGCTGCCCGAGGGCATGTCTACCCAGTCTTGGGATCCTGGATGCATGGGGCTCCCTTAGGCCCATATCTGTCTCCAGCGGCTGAGAGGCCGCAGAAACATTCATACCAGGAGCAGACCAGGAAGGGCAAGCATTTGAGAGGAAGATTGGGAGGAAGGTGACAGTCTTGAAATGTTTGTAGGGCTGGTCATAGAACTGAGGAATCAGACTCATTTTGTCCTTCCCTAAGAGATGGGAATTGTAGGGAAGTGTGTTCGGGTTGCACATAAAGGAGAGTTTTGTACCACCTGATTTAACTCAAGGAAAGGGTCTGTCCCCAGGGTCCATGTGGTTGACCTGGAGGGACACATCCGAGGGGACTCAAGCTCTAGGTGAACCATTCCAACCCAGGAACTTGTGGTCTGTGGGGCTGCCTGCCTGAGAGCCTGGGGAAAGGCGCCGGCCCTCCTAGCCTGTGTATGATCTATCCCAGCGTGTCAGAAAATTCCTTTAAAGGGTGACTGGAGTATATTCCACAGTTTTATTTTTGAGCCATTTGAATAGGATTTTACTTTTTGAAGGGTTTGGGGAAATCCAACACTGTATAAAGTTTATTTTAATTTCACACATGTTACAGATCAAAAGAATCATCGTGGAAAAAAAAATTCCCTAATGATCTGAGATGATCTAATCTTTCTAGCCTTTTCTCAATAGTTCCATGGCCCCAAGCCGAGGCCATGTATGACCCTTCGAGATGTCTTGAGAATGACATGATGTGTCACCATGATCACACCAAAGCACAGGTTTTTGTTGTGCTAAAACATATTTTTATGGTTGAGAAATGATATGTAACATTTGTTGTCTTTATCAAAGAAAAAAAGAAGAAAGGCTTGAAGCAGAGAGGCAAGCACGCTTTCCAGATACCCATGATTCATCCACCCAGGACTTTATGAATATCTGTTTCATTACATTTATTGCATTTTCGGCTGCAACTGAAAAAGAAATGAAAGTGGAAAAAATAATCAAAATTAATGATGGCCTCACAAAGTAATGCATGCTTTCTAAAAATGAAAGCTGTGTCTACTTCTAAGCTGTGAAGAATTTATATGAAGGTTATGTTATTTTAAAGCATTCCTTATAGCAATATAAAACTTCAAGATTCATGTTCCCGATGGTGAATTAGAGTCAGTGTGGTTAGCTGGTGTGGTGCCGCTGCGTTTCCCAAAGTATGTTCCCAGGAGGGTCAATGCCACAGGCTGCTCCTCAGCTGGCTCTGTGGGTTTTGTGGTCAAACAGTTGGGAATGGCTGGAGGCCACTTCCCTGACATGCACAGCCATAAATCTCAAATGGCATTATCAGAGGCTCTGAGGTGTCTTATGACACAGAGCCTCAGTTATACCTCTTGCAACACATTTTGGGAAGCTCTGGGGGTAGAATGAAGAGCACTGGGTTGGTTGCCAGGAGATCTGGTGCTAGTTCTGGTTCTGGTTTGCAGACTTTGGTCAAGCTACTTTCCCTCAGGGTGTCTGGTTTTCCAGGTGTATCACAGAGTTAGGGATGTACCGTGTGTGGTAGTTAGAGTTGGTATTCGGGATTATTCTCTCTCTCCTCCCCTGTGAAAGTATTATACACCCCTGCCATATTCCTTTGGTTATCCATGGGGTATACTTTGGCCAATGGAACATAAGTGCATGGACTTAAGCCATGTGTGAGGAAAAGCTCTGTCTAGGAAGCACTGTGGGAGCTTCCACCTAGCTCTCTTGCTCTTGTCCCCTACCTTGAGAGCCAGGATGGGGTTGCTTCTTGAGCCAGTATCCTGGAGTGAGAAGATGGGTGGAGTAAGGCGGCTGCAGCATAGTGGACTCCATAACATAGTGAGAGAGATGTCTATGCAGTCCCTGAGAATTCAGGGTTCTACAGTCTCTGAGAATTCAGGGTTGTTTGTTACTGTAGCCACACTGACTAATATGCTTACTCCAGCCCCTTCCAGCTCTGATACTCCAACATTCTTTTTTTTTTTTTACTCCAACATTCTTAAATGCATGTGAACCCCTGAATTGTCCCCTCCAGTCTCCCCAACATCATCAGTCTCCTTCAATTGGAGATGCCCATGACAGCCCTCCCCAAAAATTTCCAAGTGGTCCTGTCACCCCTCTAGAGATTGAGGGTTAACAGCCTAGGATGGAGACACAGCAAAAATCTAAGTCCACTTACTTCAGGGTTTTAATAGGTTTAGGCATTTCCAAAGCCTCTGTATCTGAGCCAGGAATCTAGGGGTCTGGAGGCCTAAGAAACCCCCTACAAAAGAACCCATCCAAAGATAAGGGCCGGCAAATCTTCCAGTCCAGCCTATAATAATAATAGTCTCCTGAAGTGAAGGTTCTGGATTCTTCTAGGCCTGTTATGCTCTGGTATAGCGCGGTAAGGACAGAAGGAGCCAGGACAGTGCTGAGCTTTGACAGTGTGTGACAGATATGAGAAATGACTTTGTCATTCCTCCATCAGCTCACAGGCTTGTAGTACCAGAGATGGGAGCTGGCTCCTCAGCACGGAGAACTGGGCTGTTGACATCTCATAAGATGGGCACAGAGAAGGTAAGAAGAAAGTGGAAGAAGCTGCAGGGTGGTCTGAAGGCCTGTGTCATGCTCCTCAAGTGTATAGTTCAGGGGGGTGCTTCAATAAGGCTTGGGGTTCCCCCAGTGGTGGGCACAGAAAAGCCAAGAATGTAGCTTGTATCATTACTGTGATGTGGATTTTTTTTTTTTTTTACCCTCAGTGGATGTGACCCAGCATAACATGCATGGTGGCATCAGCATTGTAAAACCTGCCATGTCAGTTTGTCCTGGTGAAATGCTTGGAGACACATGAAGATGCTTGAATGTCTGGGAAATGCTCATTGCATCACGACACTGGACACAATCTTCATGCCCATCAAAGGGAAGTTGTTAAATTGGGGTCCGTTCATTGATGGAACACTCTACAACCCTACAGAAGAATAAGTCACAAGGGAAGGGTGTTGTCATGGAAACAGAGAGATCTGAGAGGTGGTGCACAGTGTAAAAGGCAGATATACAATGGTATACATCACATGGATTCTTTTTATTGTAATTATGCACCAACATCTACAGTGATTCTTACAGAGTGGGGAGAGGAATTACAGAGGCTCTTCTTTTTATGTTTTTGGACATTTTATAATGAATATGTACTTCCTTAAAACAAAACAATATAGATATTTCCATTCTGGAAAAAAAAACAAGTGCCTCTTATCCAAAGAGGCCTATGGTTGCCTACGAGTGATGCCTTGGCTTCCTGGCCTCTTGTTATGATGAGGAGGTCATCCTGACTAATTTTTCCAGTTGATATTGGGGTGAAGACCACGAAGAACAAGTTACATTTGGATTCATAAATCTTTCCAGCAGAAAATTTTCCACCTTCGTCCAAACATAATTGATGTCTGTGGCATATGACTGGAACTTTAGGGGCAGCACAGCAGTCTCACAAAAGTGGGCTTGAATCCTATAATCATGAGTTCCTAGCTATGAGCTGTACCTGGGCCATGCATCTCGGTTTCCTCAGATGACAAAGGGAGGGAGAACTCCATGGGGTGATGTGTCTGAAGAGCTAGGCACTGTGCCTACACAGCAGACAGATGCAAGAAATGCTTGCAAATTTCTTTCCTTTTCTCTGCTTCTCCTGCATGCTCTTTGTTTCTCTTTTATATATTTTGCTCTTCTGTCTCATTTCTGTCCCAATGCTCCTATCAGCCCACTGTCTTCCAAAAATTCTTTATGTCCAGGTGGATGACAATCCTTTTCTTTCCCAGTCACGGAAACCGAAAGAACAAATGACCTGGGTTTTACTGATCTATGTCTGTGCTGTTCAGGATATTAGGCATTAGCCACCTGAAATATGAAATCCAAGCACTTAAAATGTGGCTAGTGCAAATTGAGATATGCCTTAAGTATAAAATACACACCGATTTCAAGGACTTAGTGAGGAAAGGTAATGTAAAATGTCTCATAAATAATTTTTATAATGATTGCATGTTGAAATGATAACATTTTGGATAAGTGGGGTTATAGAGAATAGGTTACTAAAATTAATTTCACCTGTTGCTTTTTATCTTTTTAATGTGGCTTTTGGAAAATGGAAAATGACATCTGTGGTGTGCATTAGGTTTCTACTGGGCTGGGCTGATCTAGATCTACCACATTCATTTGTTTTTTTTTCTCTCTCTCTTTTTTGTATATTTTTTTTTATCAGAGTTCGATTTGCCAACATATAGTGTAACACCCAGTGCTCATTCCGTCAAGTGCCGCCCTCAGTGCCTGTCATCCAGTTACCCCAACACCCCGCCCACCTCCCCTTCCACTACCCCATGTTCGTTTCCCAGAGTTAGGAGTCTCTCATGTTCTGTCTCCCTCTCTGATATTTCCCACTCATTTTCTCTCCTTTTCCCTTTAATCCCTTTCACTATTTTTTTATATTCCCTGAATGAATGAGACCATATAATGTTTGTCCTTCTCCGATTGACTTATTTTACTCAGCATAATACCCTCCAGGTCCATCCATGTTGAAGCAAATGGTGGGTATTTGTCGTTTCTAATTAGAGGCTGAATAATATTCCATTGTATATATAGACCACATCTTTATCCATTCATCTTTCGATGGACATCGTTTGTTTCTCTCAATATACCTCTCACCTGCTTCTTGCTTGCTGCACAGACCTCCATGCATCCAGTGTTGGTCAGGAGGAGGATGGGTCTCCACACGGATGATGGCACAGACTGGTTCTCCCGGGCTCTTGGGACCTTGAGCTCTGACAGCTTCGGCAATCTCACAGATGTGCACACAAATTTCGCCTAAATAGATGTGCTCTTAGGACACTTGATTGTCCCCAGTCCAAAGATGCAAGGTGGCTCTGAGGAAGGAAAGCTGGAGAAGTGAATTCTTAGTTGATAGAAAAGGCGAATCATGCAGTCCCTGTGGAAACCAGTATGTAGATTTCTCAAAAAAAAAAAAAATAGAACTACCATATGATCCAGCAATTCAACTTCTAGGTATTCATCCAAAGAAAATGATGAACTCAAAACCATATGGCATCCCCATGTTGACTGCAGCCTTATTTACAACAGCCAAGATATGGAAGCAACCTAAATGTTCACTGATGGATGAATGGATATATATATATCTTCTTTACATATGTGTGTGTGTATGTATGTATGTATGTATGTATATCTGTGTGTGTTTATATATAAAAATTTTCCATAAGAAAGGAAGGAAATCTTGCCATTTGTGACAACATGGATGGAACTTGAGGGCATTGTGCTAAGTGAAATAAGTCAGACAGAGAAAGACAAATACCTTAAGGTCTTACTTATATATGGAATCTTAAAAAACAGAACAAAACAAAACAAAACAAAAAGCCCTACCAAGCTCATAGATACAGAGAACAGACTGGTGGTTGCCAGAGATGGAGGGTAGTGGGTGGGTAAAATGGGTAAAGGGGATCAAAAGTTACAGGCTTCCAGTTATAAAATAAACATGTCATAGGATATAATGTACACCATAGTGATTATAGCTAATGATACTGTATTGCATGTTTGAAAGTTGCTAAGAGAGTAAATCCTAAAAGTTCTCATCACAAGAAAAAGAAGTGTTGTTATCACGTATGGTGATGGACAGATGTCGGCTGGGCTTGCAATGATCATTTAGCATTATATACAAATATTGAAAATCATCATGTTGGACATCTAAAGCTAGTACTATGTTGTATGTCAATTATGCCTCAATAAAATTTTTTTGAAAAAATGCATCATAAGCTTCCTTGAAAATGTAAATGTCCCTGAGGCATGGATAATACCATTCCACCAAGCTTTGGTAACTTGCAAGGGAGGGCTATCCTGATCTTGTGTGTGAGCCCTCTGTTTGTTCTTTTACTAACACAGATCAGCTCCCAAGAGTAGGATATGCACCTGAATCAGTTCCTGTGCTCCCGTTAGCTAGCTGTGGGTAGTGGGGAAAAGAAACATTTCACTGGGTTGAGTCCTACGAAGGACTGGGGCCAGGCAGTCTGGTCAGAACCCTGGCTCTGCCCCTTACTACCTGCACATACCTGAGCCACATCCTGTGCAGCGACTATGTTTTCTTATTGTCTGCTTTCTTGATGCTCTCATTTGAGGTCTTGAACCTAGAGAGACTGCCCCTTCCAGGAGAGGCCAATTCCTAGAGACAGCAAACAACTGCCCTACAAGCATGCCTTTGATCAGAAATGAACCAATCATATCCTATGTTTGACTCTCAGATGCCACGCCAATCCTGCCCCTGCCCTAGGTCACCCCAGGACCAGGTGCCAGACACCTAAGGACAGTTGTAGCCTAGAGACTGTCAGGGTTATTCAAACCAGCTAACCCTAAAGGGTTCACTCTGCCATTCCCTTTCCCACAAAACCCCAGTAAAGGGCTGTGGGCCATGCTTTCCCCCTTGCCCTCTGCCTCCTGACTGACCCTGGTGCTTTCCCTATGTGTTCCTGCATGGTGTTCTATGCCTCTTGTTTCTAGGGAGCTGTGAGGATAAACTCCTCGTGACAGCTACTTCCGTGTTTGCATGTCTTTACCATACCTGATTAAAGCAAATCCCAGGCACATCCTTAGAACATCCTGTCTCCTCTGAGTCTTGGCTCCTTCATCTGTAAAATGGGGTCACGTGATGGTGTCCCTTCCACAGGGAGATTCTGTGTGTGAAGGTCACTTAGCACAGTGTCCTGCCTCATAAAGCTCAAAACATGGGGAGTGATTTTTTAAAAGAAGGTACCCTCTATGACTTTACTCTCTTTCTCCACTTGGTTGCATAATTTACTGTTACATCTTTTTTCAAAACAAAAAGAAATAGAAATAAAAGAAAAAGTCCCTAACCTTAGATTTCATACACATACACAGTGAGCAGTATATACTCTCCAACATGTGACAGTTAAATGGGAATGTGTAATCCAAATGACTTTGGTGGACTCCCCACCTCTACCTGCATGCAAAGAAAAAGATGGAAGCCAGTGGCTACATAGGAGTCTCCATGCAGATGGAAGCATTTCCCTCCTTCATTCTCCAGAATCTGCCCGCCCATTGATGAGGGCTGTTTGGGAGGGCTCATGGGAAGGGACATGACAGGCACTTCAGGAAATAGCAATGACCAGCCAATCACCAAGAGGAATGACCTCATGGCCACCAACTGCCACTGAATCCCACCAAAGCCTGGCCTGGCCAGAGAATATGAAAATTTAGTTCTGCTTTATAGAGATTTCGCCAAAAGTTTGCTTATAAAATTGAAACAAAAGAGAGAGGTTTGAATATTTTAATAAATCACAGAAATGTGGAATTTCAAGGGGCCAATGGAAGGAAAAAATGAGAAAGTGATGTGTCTCGATGATGGAGGAAATAAAATAACAAATAAATAAATAAAATAACAAAATAAAATAAAATAAAATAATCCTGGGATGGATCAGAGCAGAGGACCCTCCATGTCATGAGCAAGGGCGTCCTGTCAAAGTTGTCCACATCTTGTGACTGTCCAGCTTTGCCCATACCAGACATTTCTCCCGTATAATTTATATGATGACATCAAATTTCCTGGTTAGGAAGGAATGAAAACACTATATATTAGCTGTAAGTTACAAGGTCAAAGGAAATTTTTGGACAGATACTTAACTATATTCACTTACGAGAAACGTCTGTTTGTTGTAAAATAAGGTAATCACCTTATAATGAAAAGGAGGATTTCAAAACACTCCCCCCCCCCCCCCGATTTACAGCAGAATGTCTTCAACCAAGTAAGTTCAATCAGCTTTTCCTGATTATATATTTCAGTCAGCTGCCTTAAGCCCTTTCTGGATCAAGGCAGGCTACAATAAATAATATACATTTTAAAGTTAAATCTGGAAAATATCACAGTAAGCCTGCTAGTTAGAGCCTGGACCACATAGGTGTTCCAGAGAACCTAGCAATGGTTGTGTCTGTGCAGCACCCAAAGAGTGGTTGGCAAGTTGTTTTTTTTTTTAAGATTTTATTTATTTATTTATTCATGACACACACACACACACACACACACACACACAGAGACAGAGAGAGAGAGAGAGAGGCAGAGGGAGAAGCAGGCTCCATGCAGGGAGCCCAATGTGGGACTCAATCCAGGGACTCCAGGATTGTGCCCTGGGCCAAAGGCAGGCACTAAACTGCTGAGGCACCCAGGGATCCCCAGCAAGTTTTTTTAAAAAAGGAAAAAGAGTAAGACCTCCACCAATCCATTCCAGAGCTCAGTTTCTACCTCTGGCTTCCACTGAACCAGGCGGACCCCAAGGGAGTCCTGATAGACTGCTGCAGGTGAGCAGCCACCAGGGCTGCTGAGGCCAGAATGGTCAAGCCCATTCTTCTGCAAACGAAGCATCCTCCTCTCCTGGGACCAGTCTGTGGCCCTCTGTGCAATGTGCTCCCAGGCAGGTAAGGAAAATCTCGGACCTGGCCAGCTTTAGGGGTAAAATTCTGTTGGGAAGTCATGAAACTACCAAACTGATTCCGTGTCACTCCAACGACCAGGTTAGAGTATGCCCGGGAGGGCCATCCGTAGATTGAAGAGCCAGGGGACTGGGTGAGATGCAGGGCATCATGCAGAAGGAAATAATCTGTGTGTTTTCAGCCATGGCCTAAAGCTGGAAGACTCGTCCATTGATAAAGGATTACAAACCATGATCAATGGCGCAAAGGAGGCTGTTTCATCCTGATCAAACTATGGCACTCGTAAGGAAACAATAGACGTCAAGCATGGAATTTTGCAGATAGTCCCATGAATTTTCATCTACTTAACCCATGCTTTCCTGCCAAAGTGCTATACCCTATGCCGATCCAACAAAAACACATTTGAGAACACACCCGGTACCTCTTAAACCGATGAAGGAGACAAGAAAGTTGGAACCTTAAGGCTTAAAATAAATGTTGGTCTGTGGAGCCATTAATAAAAAATGGACTGCATTTGGCATGGATTTGTCCCACTGTCTTATTCTGAGTTGAAAACACTAATAAAAAAAATAATGTATCCCTGAATGTAAAAACCATATTACCCCAGTCCTAAAGATTTCTCCTGTCAAGCAACCCCAGGGAGTTGTCAAAAATAAATAAAATCTAAGCTAAAGAGAAAGTTATTGAGAAGGTGGGATATGGTAAGAGCTTTATATGTGGCACTCAGGAATGCTGGGTTGACAGATGTAGCTAATTCTGCAAAAATAACTTCCTATTTGAATAACAAGTAAAAGGTGTTTAAAGAGAGAAAGGTTATATTTTACTTCAGCAAGCACAGCTTTTGGTGAGTGTTACATAAATATTGATTAAAAGCACTGTGTTTGTTTCCTTCACTCTGACAGAAAGAATAGGTCATCGGAGTCTTTCTTCCTTGGCTGGTGTATTAGAGAGATCAGATTTGCCAAGGCTTCTCTGCTATATTCAGGGGAAACCAGGAGTTTAGATTTTATGTTATTTTAATTCAAAAAGTGTGTGTGTTGGGGGGGGGGTTGTTGTTAGTGTAGCATCTGGTTTGGCTTTCGTTTTGCAGTGTTTTTAATGAGGACTATCAGCATAGTGATGTTTAGTATATGCAGAGCTCGATGTGTTTCTTTGGGGCCAGATCATATAAGATGAGTAATCTTCCTGGAGGTTGAGTCCCAAGGAAACAGTTGACAGGAGTGTTCTTGCAGCTTCCCAAAGGGCAGTTCACCAGCCAGAAATGGTTCGTGCGAGACCCAGGAGAGAGGTCATGCTGGACAGTCAGAAGGATGCCCAACCCAGAAAACCTGTTATGCTCATGGCTCCCCTGCACAAACCCTTTAGTTGTTCTCTTAGTCTCTGCCTCTAGTGCCTAGTGCCTGCCTGTCAGTCTTTTAATACTTATACTGATAATAGTAGTAATAATAATACTAATGAAAATAATCATACTAGTGGTGTAGCAGCTATCCATTGCTGTATAACAAAGCACCTCAACTCTATTCAGCCTAAAGCAATCAACATTTTACTATAGCACCCAATTTCATGAATCATAAATTCAGACAGGGCTTGGCTGGGCGACCCTTCAGTTGCACGTGGTATTATTGGATGGAGGTCCTTGGTGGCACTCACCTAGTGGGTGGGTGCTCATCTGGAGGGGGTGTGACATCTGGCACCGGGTGCACTGGCAGGGATCGGGGAAGGCTGGACTCAGCTGGACTAGAGACCAGAGCGCCCGCACACAGCCTGTCTCAGGGTAGCCAGTCTTACAGATAGGTCAGGGCTACAAGTGCAAATGTTCCCTTGAATGAGGAAGAAGGGCACAAAATGGTCTGAAGGCTTTATTCGTAGTTCTCACCACAATTGTAGGTATTATCATCATCTCTACTTGCACAGAGAAAGTAGAGGAAACTGAAGAATAGAGAAATTTATTAATGTACCAAAGTCACACATCTCGGAAGCAATAGTGCAGGAATTTGTATCTTTTAAGGTTGAAGTTCAAATAAGAGTGTGAAAGCCCTTTTTAAACTGGGTATTATACAAGACCAATGAATCACTGACCTCTACTTCTGAAACAATAATACATAATATGTTAATTAATTGAATTTAAATTTTTAATTTTTTAAAAGAATTTTTTAAATTTTAAAAGGATAAAAAAGAAAAAATAATTTTAAAAAATTAGAAAAGTAATTTCCTTAGCCTTGTTCTGTAAAGAATTTAAGGTGGTTTTGTCATGACAAGACATATGTGACTCCCACACACCCCTGCTCAACACCCAGCGCACTTCCCATTGCTTTAACCATAAAGCCCATAGCACTTTGCAAGAAAACGGAGGCAACTGTCTTCTTCGGGGTTCCAGGGAAACGTTGCACAGCTGACCCACCTGTGGGGCCATTCCTCAGGGACAGGTAGATAGATGGCCCAGCTGTACCACCATGGGGACTAGACCTGGCAGGGAGAGTCATGGAGGCTTCACAGGCCCATGGAGGGTGTGCTGTGACACCTGAGACAAGTCCTCCCTGCTTCTGCACAGTTTTGCAGTAAGGTCTACCTTGTTTGCTGAGCCTTCCCTGGCTGCCCTACATATAATTTCAACTTCTCATCCTTATATTTTTTCCCTCAGCAATTACCATTCTTTCTCTGTACGGACTGTCCCTTCAGCAGAATGTCAGCTCCATGGGAGCAGATATTCTTTGTCTTTTGCACTTTCCCAGAAGAACACCCAGAACGTAGAAAGGATTCATTAATTAGATGGATTTTCTCACTGTTCACTGAATTGCTCATAGCCACAGCGGTCCAGTGCAGGTGGCCCATAGTTCCAACCATTCAATGGCCACAGGAAGGACTCATTAGTTCAGTGAAGGAGTACATTAATATATGATGATTTCTTATGGTGGTTGGGGTTCAAGGAGAGTCTCCTCCTAAATTTTAAAGCACTTGAGGACACAGGAAGTAGGAGAGGAGAGGTAGGAGGCAGTGGTGTTGGAAATGGTGGTTATGGTCAGGGTTGGGCAGGATGTGAGCAGCACTGAGCTTCCAGATTCTTGCCATCAAAGTGCAGCTTCTAGATCCATAGCATCAGTGTCTCCGGGAGCTAGTGAGTTGTGCCCAAGCCCCGGGGGATTTAGCTGCATTTAAAGTCTGAGAAGAGGGGTTCCTGGGAGACTCAGTGGTTGAGCGTTTGCCTTCAGCTCAGGGAGTGATCCCATGGTCCTGGGATCGAGTCCTGCATCGGGCTCCCCATGGGGAGCCTGCTTCTCCTTCTGCCTATGTCTCTGCCTCTCTCTTTGTGTCTCTCAGGAATAAATAAATAAAATCTCTTTAAAAATAAAAAAAAAGTCTAAGAAGCACTGGGTGAAGGTGTCCTCCAGAGGAAGAGTAGGAGGGAGCCATCTGCTCTGGGATCTTTCTTCTCTGAAGTGGGGAGTGCAGGCAGGGCTAGAGCTCAGCCCCTTGGGAAGCCCGGTGGAGAGGGAAGACCTGCCCTGCTCCAGGCTGTGAAGCTGCAGAGTGTAAAGGAAGCAATGAATCCCTTCAGGTTGGGGGGTGGAGGAGACCATGCCAGGGCCCTAGGATGTGGGTACCTAACCTGGCCCCTCACTAGCGTCCTTCATGCCTCCCTCCAGTGCTGCTGAGGCATCTTATGACCATGAGGTGATGAGTTTAAGGAAGAAAATCTAACTTGCTTGAGATAACTCAGCAGAAAAAGAGTCCTCCATGGCCTCACTGAGTCCCACGGGAACAACCCTAGAATTTTCAACTTCCCCTTTCTTGTTATGTGCTGTGATTGACCGCTTGGTTTTGTAAGCCTGTCTTTGATGGGTTTGCCATTACTTGCAGCAGCAAGCAATCCTAACTCATACAATCAATAAACAGTAGGGGGAAATGCTGGCAAAAATGAGACCAGTCGAATATAAGTAATACAGAAGGCAAGGCCTTCAGGTGCTCCAAGTTCTACAGACACGTCGGCCAACAGTGAGAGACATTTGGATCTGGGTCTCAGGCTGGAAACGGCTCAGGCATCTTGCCTGCCACACACCCCATCTGTTCAAATATTGTCAAACAGAGAAATCCTGTGTTGAAAAACTCTAGCACAATGAAACTGCACGTTTTACCTGCTGCAACAGGCAGAGCCATTATTGGAGAATTTCCACTAAGCAAATAAGCCTTCGCATTGCATTTAGTAAGCCATGTGTGCAGTGTACATGAAAAGCTGAGTCACGTGCGTGATTTTGTCTTGTTGATGCGCACATTTTTCAGGGCCCGACAGAGGTGTGTGTGGTTTGGCTCTGTTGAAAAATCCTCTGCCCTTCCCTGTAAGTTTAGAAACAAAAGTGCTCTCTTTCCGTGTCTCTCATCACCCTTCCCTCTGGAGCCTTCCTGTGAGCTGCTTGATTGAGAGCTCTGAATTTCAGAGGGGGGCTCACAGAAACGCGGGGACTGCTGGCACTTCCCTTCCCGTCCATCTACCGTGGGTGTGGGGCACCCTTCGCCCCAGCTCTAGCTTAGAAGCCTCCTCCAGTCCTTCGTTCGTCATTCCTCGTTCCCTTGGGAAGGCGCTGGTGGCTTCCCTGGGCAAGGACAAGCAGCAGATGTCAACTTGCAGTTGAAATCAAAAAGGTGAATCAATCCAGAAGATGCACTCTGTTCCTAAATGTAGCATAGAGCCCTAGCCGGGTGGGCAACTCTCAGCGCTATTGACATTTGGGCTGGATCATTCTCTGTCATGGGGAGGCACCTTTATCAGCACCCCAGGCTTCCATCCACTAAGTGCCACTAACACTCCTCTCCCCAGTTGTGACAATCAAGTGTTTCCAGGTTGCTAAATGTCCCCCCGCATGAAGGCAGGGGGTTGCTCACCCCTGGTTGAGAACCACAGATTTAGGAGAAGAGAAAAGTTATAACACAGAAGTTACGAGGTTCATTGAAGCTCACCAACTCATACCAGGGGTGGGGATATGCATTGGGGAGACGTCTTGACATTAGTGACAGTCATGGCCAGGATGTCCAATCAGCTCAGTTTGTAGTGACTGTGGGGGGAAAGTGGAGAAAAGGAGAGGTTGGTCTGCAAGTCCTTTGTGTTTGATGAGAACGTTCCCGTAAGTCCCCGCCCAGTTAGTGTACACCTGATTTTCGATTACTGTCGGTGTGATTGTTGGCATAGGGGAACCAGGTGCTGGTGGAGGAGAGGCTCCCATTCGCTGAAGCCTCTCCTTAGTCTCAGGGATCTGGGAGGCACGTGGGTCCCTACAGGTTAGGGAGGAAGGCCTGGGAGGGGGAATACAGAATACAACAGGCCTGGCCCTGCTCTTTAAAGGGAGCAGATTCCAGTGAGGTCAACACCATTGGAATGCATCTGTTGCCCCATTATTTTATTAACCAACAGGTGTGTGTGCTGAGCTCTGTGTGAGACTGATGTCACTCTAGTGCGGGGACCTAGGCCAAACTGGGGATCCCCGGGAGTTCACAGGCCAGCTGGGGAGCCAGGATACAGAACAGAGGGGAACGCCCTCTGACCTACAGCCCTATGAAGGGCTTGGAGGGCTGGCGCTGGGAGTTTGCAGGGGAGACTTCCTCAAAGCTGGAGGGGGCTGAGCAAAGATCCCTAGAGGAGGTGTGAGCTGAAGTGAACCCCAAAAGCTGCACGGAGCTGGAGAAAGCATGAGTAGACTGGGGATGGGGCAGGGGGGGACCCAGGGTGGGTGGGACACACAGGCCAACGTGGTAATTCATGGTGTCCTTTCCGGATGCAGTGACTCAGCTTGGACGGAGCAGGCTGTCAATAGGGGCGACTGGTGGGAGATGAAGTGGAGGGCGAGGGCAGGGGCGGTGCGGGGGAGCCTTGAGTGCCAGGCCAAGGAGACTGAGGTTCTGATGGGCACTCAAGGGAGGGAATCATGACAGGGGATCTGCACAGGATCAGGGTTTGCAAACACTGAGTGAGTGACCGAGAGAGCGGGGTCTGGGCCAGATGGTGGGGGTCCCACGGGGGCGAGGCCCATGATCAGCTTACACCAGCCCACTCTCTCCCTGAGGAGCCAGCCCCCTGCCCCTCCATGGCCCCCACACACTCCCTGGTTGTGTTCCTTTCATTTTAATGGCAGTAAACAAAACACCCCTCCACAAAGGCCCAGTGTGTGGAAAGCAAGGGGCTGCACGTTTCTCAGCGTCACACCCCATTTATCCCACGCGAGAACTGCACCCCCATCTGGAAGTGGGGAGCTGGGCAATTATCAAGAGAATGTGATCGATGGAGACAACCAATTGGGAATAATTAGGTCAAAAGCCCCTCTGTTTCCTAAGCACCACTTGGCTGTGGTTGAGTTTCTGCCGGAATCATCTGGAGATCGGCCTGGGCTCTGCAGGCCCCTGGGCATGGAGGTGTGGGCAGGCCTGGGAGCCCACACAGACCTGGGGCCCCCCTGGGTGGGGCCTCTGAAGTCTGGGATGCAGCCAAGAAGCCAACTCCCCCATCAGGAGTCAAGTCCTAGGGATACTTTTAGAAGCTGCCTCCTCTGGGTCCCTGGGCTCTTCAAGCTGCTATGCTAGTGGGAACCAGGCTGGGTTGCTTCTCTGGCCCTTGGTGCTACTCAGGAGCTTTTGGGTTTTCTTATAGCCCCCTCCTGTAGGATGCCATGTGAGGGATGGGCTGGAAGCATGTCTATAGGACAGACACCCAGGATTGTGGCTTCCTTAATCGTCTGGCTCTGTGTTCAGGAGCTTACCCGCAGGAGATGCTTCATTCCAGGGAGGATGTTGGCTCCCCAGCACTCACCCCATCCGCTCTCCAGATGCAGTCTGAGCAGGGTGGGCTCCAGCTGGAATCACTAACCTTGCACAGCTGTCTTTGTCACAACCACACAGAGAAGATTTCCTGCCTGGGAAGGGATTGGCTAGGTAATGCCCTCCTGTGAGCACATGGGCCACCTCACTCAAAACAGTTTTGTTTATAGTCCATAGGCCAAGGTCCTAGAGGCTGGGGTATGAACTTAATTGGAACAGAGTCCCAGCCCTTCCAGAGTGTGGAATGATGTTGGGGACAGATGTGCACACTAAGAAAAAAGCAATGCAAGTTGGCAAGTGTTTCACAGTGGCCCACCTGGGGAGTCAGAATTGGCACCCCAAGAAGGCACCCTGCAGGCTGCCTGAGGACAGGGGACAGGAGCCTTCCTCACAAAGAAGGAGGCATTCTTGAAGGAAGGGCCTAGAACTGCATCCAGGTGGGGAACATAGTGGTGCTGGTAGAAGGTGAGCAGTAAGGGTGAGGGGATCATTTTCCATCTTGGAGTCCCACCACCCAACGTGCAGATTTTCAGGAGAGGCTGTGGGTGGGAGGGACCAGCTCTGACCCATCCTGTGTCCAGCTCCTGGTCCAGGAGGGCACTCTGAGCTGCATCCAAGCTTGCACGTATAGGCAAGAGTGGTTCGCCAGGAGAAACAATCCAAGATGGTCCTGGAATCTGGAGGTGGGGTTCTGGTCATGGAGGGATCAGAGGGAGGAGGAGATTTATCCTCCAGGCAGTGATGGCCTGGGGAGCAAGAAGTGGTAAGAGAGTGGGCAGCTCGTGGGCTACAGTAACAGGAAAGCCCAGGGACTCAGGAGTCAAGGGTCATTGATGGGTGACAATGGCCTGCCTCTTCCCTGGGGGTCTTCCCTCCCAGGATGGCTGTTGGTGTTGGCTATCTTTCACTGAGCAAGAGTTGCTTTACTAAGGACCTAAGTCGCTTTACTAAGTCACTTTACATTAAGAGGATTCACAACCCCATGAGGCAGGTGATCTTTCCTCATTTTCCAGATGAGGAAACCAAGGCCCGGACACTCCAAGCTCCTCTCAGGAAGGATGCATGGCTCTAAGGTCCCCTTGATGCACACATGTCCCTGCTGGAACTACTGGCTGCTCCTCTGGATATGTTATCAAACTCATTAAAAAAATAATAAAACCAGTAAACTCAGTGTTCTTGAAAATGTCATGTTACCCTTTCCAGGAACTGTGACGAATCCAGGTAGGGCCTTAAAACCAGGGCTAGGACCCACCTCAACTGCCAGGCAATGCTGCCCTCCACCCTGACCCCCAGCGACACTTGTGGGTATTAACATGACTTAGTCTCCCCTTGGCCAGGGCAGAGGAGGAAAATCAAGTTTGCAGCCAAATAACCAGCTGGTTGGAGATGCAATAAAGAATATCGTACTTATTCTGTTTTAAAATTATTTCTGGGACACTTGGGTGGCTCAGTGGTTGAGCATCTGCCTTTGGCTCAGGGCATGATCCTGGGGTCCTGGGATCGAGTCCAGCATTGGGTTCCCCCGCAGGGAGCCTGCTTCTCCCTCTGCCTGTGTCTCTGCCTCTCTCTCTGTGTCTCTCATGAATAAATAAATAAAATCTTTAAAAAATAATAAGATTATTTCTTAGTCTTGATACTACATTCACATACATCAGTAATCAAAAGGACATAGGAAAGTATGGAGTGAACGCTCTTGCCTTCCTCCTGCTCCCTCCCTACTCCCTCTCTTCTCATGTGTCTTTCCAGAGTTTCTTCAGAAAGCATCATTTACTGACTTTCCATACTCACTATCAAGGCGGTCTATCACCTACTCAGGAAACCCAATGTGTTTAGTGAACGTTGAATATACTCTTTAACTCAAAAAATTCTCTCTCCGTGGACCAGGACATGGGCTTGGCACTGGCCGCCAGGCCCAGGCTCTGGCCCACCGACAAAAAAAAAAAAAAAAAAAAAAAAATTCTCTCAGCCACCCAAAGGAGTTTTAAAATCTTTTCCAAAGAATCTTTGCTCTGAGGGAAGAACATTAACTTCATACCTTCGTTCATCACACACATTGAAGGGAGATCTAAACTCTTGTTCTTAGAAATGTAATCTATCATCTAGGAAGAGACTGTTTCTTTGGCTTCGAAACACTGCTGTTTTGTCTAACAGCCAGAAAATCCATTAATAAAGCCCAAGGGCTCCCTTGCATTTGGAACTGCCCTTGTCGTAACAAGATCCCCAAATACCCAGTTTTCTTCCCCAAGATAGACTCTCCTGTCACTGGGGTAGTCATTGGGACTGGTCCTATTTGAGCCACTGAAGAGTCACCAGGATAGAGGGAGGCACAAGGGCTCATGAGTCGAGAAATTGGAGATTGCTCTTTCCTATAAAGTGAAATGAGCAGAATCTCTCCTCTCTTCATCTTTACAGGCTTGGCACTCTCTCAGCAAGAGGTAGTAATAAAACATTCTCAAAACAGGGCCAGTTCCTGAGAGTTTATAAACGACACATCAGAGAAGAGTGCATTCCTTCGGGAGGTTCTGGGTTTTTAATGAGTAGCAGGGTGCTCTAAGGAACTTGTAGGGAGTGAGGAACCGCCAATCTTGCCAGCAGCCAAGACTTGGAGGCAGTAGTGACCGGTGGAGCAGATGAAGCACCATCTGCCTCCCTTGTGGGGTAGAAGTTAGGAAGAGCCCAGGAGACCCCGCTGGAAAAATGGAAAGGGAGTCCACCTTGCTTTGTTCAGGGACTCCAATAGGAAAGCTTCTGGCCTTTTAGATTCCTTAACCTCGTAGGCCAGGGGCTGGCAAACTCTGACTTCTGGGCCAATCTGGCCCGCTGCATGTTTTTATCAATAAAGTTTTATTGGAACAGAGCCATATCCATTCACTTATGTATGAAGTAGCTGCAGCAGAGACCCCCGGATGGCCTGCAAAGTCCCAAATATTTGCCATCTGACTCTTTACAGAAAAAGTTTGCTGACCCCTGTTGTAGGCAATAAAAGGGACATCACCTGTAAAGGCAAGATAATGAGGCATTTTCCTGGGCTGTGTGATTGATTACCTGAGGAGCACTGAGAACAGGGGATATGGAGGTGATTTCCCTTCTGCAGACTCCCCAGCTGGACTGTCTGGAGGCATCTCCAGCCCTGGCTTGTGGCTGTGAACTTTACCTGGACGGGGCAGGAGATGGGCATTACGGGGATGGAAGTGGGAGTTAGAAGAGGGGCACCGGGGCTGCCTCAAGGACACCTGGTATCAAGGTTTTGGTGTAAGTAGGTCCTGTGCAATATTTTTATTTGCTAAGTCTGTCAACCCTCATTTAATGAGAGTACATGTTTTGTGGATTGGACACCAAACTTGATTAATTTGTGCTCCCGTTTGTGCTCAGACCTGTTTTGTCTCCAGCAGAAATGCGACAGATAGGGCACCTGGGTGGCTCAGTGGTTGAGCGTCTGCTTTCGGCTCAGGTCATGATCCCCGGGTCCTGAGATCGGGATCCCTGCAGGGAGCCTGCTTCTCCCTCTGCCTGTGTCTCTCCTGTGTCTCTGCCTCTCTCTGTCTCTCTCATGAATGAATGAATGAATGAATGAATAAATAAATAAATAAATAAATAAATTCTAAGAAAGAAAGAAAGAAAGAAAGAAAAAGAAAGAAGAAAGAAAGAAAGAAAGAAAGAGAGAGAGAGAGAGAAAGAAAGAAAGAAAGAAAGAAAGAAAGAAAGAAAGAAAGAAAGAAAGAAAGAAAGAAAGATGATTACAAGTGTGTGGCTTTTAACCCCGGCTACCTAGGGGTTCTCAGAAGATGGGGCTCTTAATGCCAAAGCCTCAGGCCAGGCCAGCCACGGACCATCCCCAAACAGCTCCTCCTCATCCAGCCAGTAACCTCAGTGTCACTCTGAGGGGACTGGTCCTGTCCATAGCCACCTGGGGTGCGGTGGGGCCTCGAAGGGTCTTTACCCCCTGCCTGGCTCAGGAGGAGGCGGCTTCTTCAGCAAAGAGGGGTTTCTGTGCTAGCCCAGCTCTGCTCCAGGAGGGAATTAAGCTGATGGACCGCCCATGGTGGGTCCCCCCACCGTGAAGAGCATCCTATGCTGCTGCCACACCCCAGTCTGATGATACAATACTACATGAGTCCTCCTAACCATCAGGGTGCACATACGGGTTTCTGCTGGAGGTGGAGAAGAGAGGAATAGAGCGAGAGAGGATGGGAAATGGGAGAAGCAAAGAGCCTTGAAGCGTGGGGGGTGGGGGTGGGTAGAAAGCGTGTCCTTGCACCATGGGCAGCCTTGAGAACCCGTCTGAGCTGCGATGCTCTCAAAACACCGATGCGGTGATTTCTGTCCCAGTGAAGATCTCTTGGTTATGTACAAAGCAAAAAATGGAGTCTTTCCTTGATTTATCCAGTGGTTGCATTCCTGGAAAATACGGTGCAAAATTCACCTTACACTCATATGGAGTTAGTTTCTAGGCTCGGATATGCAGGAGTAGGTTTTCATGTACCTGAAGAATGCGTGGGACAAAAGACAATTTTCTGTTGAGAGCCACTGTTCTGTGCCTGCCAGGTCCCTGCCTGTTGTAGCCTGGAGGCCAGGAGTCACCTCTTCCCTCCACCCTAGGGAGCCAATCAAAAACACCTTCTCCAATCTCCAAAGCAGCCCCTAGGGGGCAGTACCGCCCCTGCTGAGAACCAAGATCTACTGGCTCCTAATTCTGGTGCCAGGCCCCGGGCCAGGCTGGGAGCACAAATGAATCAGGTTTGGTGCCCAATCCACAAAACATGTACTCTCATTAAATGAGGGTTGACAGACTTAGCAAATAAAAATATTGCATGGGACACACACCAAAAATTATTGGTTGTCTATTTGAAATTCAAATTCAACTAGATGCCCAGTATTTCATCTGGCAACCATCCTGATGATACAGAGATCATGGGGACATGACGACAGTGCTAGTATAGGGACCAAGGGGACTCAGAGGAGAGAACGGAGGCTGCAGGAACGGAGACTTGGTGACCTTTTCTGGCACTGATGAGGCCTGGGCCTTTTCCTGAGTCCTACATATGTAATTGCTCCGTGAATGCCCACCTAAGCCAAGGGTGCACATTGCTATCCCCGGCTGGCCACTAAGGCCACTGAGATACTTAGAGGTCATGTGACTTCTCCAAACACACATTCAGTAAGGGCAAGGGAGCGGATGCAGACATAGTTCTCCCCATGACCAGCTGTGGGAACCCCTACACCCTGGGGTTGGACGAGGCTGGTGGGGAAAGGCAGGTGTGGAAGGAGTCATGGTGGGAAAACCTACAACTGGACGTGGCCTCCTCACAGGAGAACTGAGTGTCAGAAGCCTGGTTTAGGATTGGGATTTAGGGAGAATGGGCTTAGAAACGGCTGCAGAAGCTACCTGGAGTGTGAGAAGAAAAATGCTTTCAAGTGTCCTTGCACCGAGGAGTACAGATCCTTGGAGGAGAAAAGGATCCAAGGTGTGTACTTGGTCTGAGAGGAGGGGTGCAGGCCTCCCCTTGGGAAGTGCCTCCAGCCCGGCCCTGCACGTTCAGCTTCCGGGCCCTATCACCACCTCCTTACCAACCCCTTCCTCTGCAGGAACGAGGCCAGGACATGCTCTGGAGATGCTGTGGAATGAGCGTGAACGTGAGCACTGTTCAGGAAGCCATGCCCCGGGGTAAGGTTTATCCCCTTCAGGACTTGGGGCTCCTGGGTTTACAGCTGGCTCCTCTCAGATGGGGTGGTCTCCTATCCGTGGGGTTCACGAGGGCAGTCAGTGGAGTCCCCAGTGGCCTGTCTTCAGGACGGGGAGGAGAAGCCCCTGCTAATGCCCGGTCACACAGGCAGAGAGGACAGGGAAGTTGCTGGAATCAGCAGGCCTCATTCTTAGCTTAGGTGTGTTCTTATTTGTACTCGGCTTAACTGCATCGGCCTTCAGTGAAACTCGGATGTCATATATTTGGGGGATGAGTTCACATTTAGTTCTGGAATGTTCTCTCAAATAACAGGAGCAGAGAACGTGTTTGGGGACCCGCTGCGTGGTAACTGCTTCCCCGCGTGAGGGCTGGCGGCTGAGATTGCTGCTGTGAGCAATTGAGTGGGACACTCAGGAGACTGTGTTCTGTCCCTGTGAGAACCCCACAGCCTCAGAGTGGGACAAGGAACTCAGAGGACATTACTCCCAATGCCCAGGGGGGAAGAGTAAGGAAAAAAAATCCAAAAAGGAAAGCCTAAGGGAGCTGGAGCTGCAGCAAAAGCCTCTGTTGGTCTCTTTAGAATGTTCAAGGGAAAAGCCAGCTGGGTTTGCCAAAAGCCTGGGTGTAGACATACAATAGATTTTTTACAAAATAATACCAACCTTTCCCCAACTATAAAAATATTTTTAAAGTATATACTAGGGGCACCTGAATGGATCAGTTGGTTAGCAACCGACTCTTGGTTTCAGCTCAGGTCATGATCTCAGGGTCGTGAGATGGAGTCTTGCATGAGACTCCGTGCTCAGCGCCGAGTCTGCTTGAGATCCTTTCTCCTTCCCTCTGCTCCTCACCTTAATCACATGCTCTCTCTCTCAAATAAATAAATAATAAATAAATAAATAAATAAATAAATAAATAAAATATTTAAAGTATATGCCAACTTTACATTGTGCTTACTAAAGACAATTTAGAAAAAATATAGGAGTAAATCACAGTGATTGAAAATCATGCATTGTCTTGCTACCTAAACTTTTTTTTTAAGTAAAAGGAATAACTTAAACCATTTAATAATTGAAACTTCTAAGGATTGCCAGTTCAGTCAGCCCTCTGTTTATGAGGAGAAAAGAGTCATTTGTCATTAATATATAGGTGACTGGAATAAACAGAGATATAAAGCTGGTTTTAAAAGATTCTTGAGAAAAAAAAAAAGATTCTTGAGAGCACAGAGGCCTTCTCTTCATCTTACTTACCTCTGAATTTCCTTGTTAGGCCCTGGTTTTTCATAGATGGCCTAAAGGTAAACTTTGCTTCAGTTTTTGTTGAAATAGCTAAAAAAGAAGAGGTTGGGGTGCCTGGGTGGCTCAGTCAGTTAAGTGTCTGCCTTTGGCTCAGGTCATGGTCTTGGAGTCCTGGGTTTGAGCCCCACATCTAGCTCTCTGCTCAGCAAGGAGCCTGCTTCTTCAACTCTGTCTCTGCCTCTCCCCCTCACTCGTGCTTTCGTTCTCTCAAATAAATAAATAAAAACTAAAAAAAAAAAAAAGAATAAGGTCTTGCTATATGGATCCTAATACAAACCTAGATATTTCAAAAGTAGACCTAAAGTTGCCCATAACCAGAGTGGAAAGAGTAGGGAAAGAAACAGAAGCTGTCATCTCCCAGCTTGGCCAAATTATAACCAATGGGCAGGACATTTAAACATCTGACCCTCAGTTTCCCCATCAGTGTCTCACCTGAGGATATCCATTAGAACCACCCTACTGAGCTTTTTAAGATACACATGTGCTGTCCTCACCCTGGGGGCCTCCGGCAATTGTGGCATTCGGGGAGACAGACGAATCTTTGGTATTTTTAAAAAGCCTCCCAGGCAGTGATGTGCTGGAATGGCTTATTTATCTTCTTTTCTTTCTTTCTTTCTTTCTTTCTTTCTTTCTTTCTTTCTTTCTTTCTTTCTTTCTTTCTTTCTTTCTTTCTTTCTTCCTTTCCTTCCTTCTTCTTCTTCTTTCTTTCTTTCTTTCTTTCTTTTCTTTCTTTCTTTCTCTCTCTCTTTCTTTCTTTATTTTTTCTTCCTTTCTTTCATTTTTAAAGATTTATTTATTCATGAGAGACACAGACAGAGAGAGGCAGAGACATAGGCAGAGGGAGAAGTAGGCTCCTCACAGGGAATCTGATGTGGGATTCGATCCTGGATCCCAGGATCACAACCTGAGCCAAAGACAGGCACCCAACAGCTCAGCCACCCAGGCATCCCTGGAGTGGCTTATTTCTAACTCGAACCAGTCTTTAAACTTTTGGAAATTTTGTGAGCTTCACTGTTGCACAGTCATTATTAAAAATCAAAATATATCAACTTACAATTAAATAAATTATATTTAAAACAAACGTGATGAATCTTCAAACCCATCACTTCCTCATTGTTTCAGGACATTCTATAGCTGGCCCGTGAACAACATGGGTTTGAACTGTGTGGGTCTACTTATACACGGTTTTTTTTCAATAAATATATTGGAAACTTTTTTGGAGATTTGTGACAATTTAAAAAAAAAGTTGCAGACAAACCACATGGCCTAGAAATACCAAAAAAGAAAAAAAAAGGCAAGAAAAAGTTAAGTGTTATTGTAAGAATACAGTATATAATACAGGTAACACAAAATATGGGTTAGTTGGCTGTTGATGTCATCAGTGAGGCTTCGGTCAACAGTAGGCTTTCCATAGTTAGGTTTTTAGGAGTCAAAAATTATACTCGGCTTTTCTACTGCACAGGGAGGGGTGCCCCTGACCTACCCCATTACCTATGCTCAGTAGTAGTTGAGTGGAAACAGTATAAACCAGCAGCAAGCAACTTTACATCTTCCCAGCTCCCCTTTCGTGAGTCACATTGTAGCTTGACATCAACTACTGTGGGAATATTTACACCGCAGAGATGGGCAGACACTACAAATCAGGGTTATTTCCCCCCTGGAGATCCAGTTGTTCTACACTCCCCAGCCTGACACCATCCCCAGCCTGACATAGGGTTAATTCTGAACCACCACTGACAACAGTGATCCTAGGTTCATTTTTGAAGACTTTGATCTGAAGGTTGATCTGGGTTTAAAGCTTCCCTGGCCTGATATGCTAGCGCCTCCTGGGGGCACTGGCTTTGTGGCTCCCCTGTCTCTCTCTCTGCACGTTTCTTTTAAAAGAGACATGTTTGCTTTGTTCTCTCCAGTGCTGAAGAAGCAGGTGTGTTTGTGCAGGTCTTTTAGGTAGCTTTAAAGTAAATAGGCTTGATAAAATCTTTCCTTTTCTCTTTTCTCCATTCTTCTGTACTTGTATCGATTCAGGTCTTTCCACAGGCACCGAGTATGCTGGCTGTGTTTGTACATTTCTGCAAATAGATAATCCTGGAAGCCTGTTCTATAGAAACAGGCTCTGTGACGATGAACTGGGGCCGAGGGGGTGGCCAGCTACTTCCTCTCCTTTGAGATTCTTGGTGTTTGGAAGATTTTCACTTAAATTCGCTTCCACAACTTGGCCTGGCTCCTTTATGGCCTTATTTGGAATGCATACCAGCTATTGTAGGGGAAACAATAAGGGAGAGAAATCAATTCACTCTTTGGCCTTTTATGGAAAGTTCAAACTTGCCTTGGGTTGGGCACTCTCCTTTTCAGCCTCAGATATATATTTTTTGGCACATAGGGAATGAGGCTGACGTGAATGGATGGTGTGTCAAGTGCTGAGAACCTAATGGGTGCGAAGGGTGGGCCCTGCAGGGCTCTGTCTGGGGCGCCCGATACATGGCACCCTCTTCCCTCCCCTCCCCTGAATCAATTCAGAACTGAAATGAGGGAGGGAGGCGTCCCTCATCAGGGGCCTCCTTTATAACTGATATAAAGATCACCTTTATAACTGATAAAGTCTATGTTGAAAGATGTGGCTTATATCTGTAGGCAAATAAACTCCCTAATTCTGAAGATTAAATTTAGGCGAGTGTATGTGGTGGATGTGGGCATGCCTCCCCACCTCCCCAGAGAGCCCTCCTGGAGGTACAGCTCACTCCTAATAGTAAACTAAGAAGCTGGGGCCTCTCACTGCTCATGTCTGGCTTCTTCTTTCCAATGTACCAATCAAGAAGGAGGAAGTGATGGACAGAGGGAGCCAGTGTTGTGTTAATGTTCCCCTCTCCGGGAGCCAGGATTTGTGTTAATGCACTCCCTCATCCTGAGGGGCCTGGCCTGGCCAACAGATACTGCTAGCACATGCCCTTGCCCGTAGTGGCTCTGGAAAATTCCTTTATTTGAAAGCTGAGCCCTGCTTGTATTAGGCCAGATTTATAGAATGGAAAAAGGAGACCCATGGTCATTTCAGAGTGCTGTGGGGAGGAAAAGGGGATACAGTAAAGTTGGCTATATCTACAAAGTCAAAAATTCTTTATCCAAAATTATTGTACGGAGTTGAGTAATATCTCTGCAAAATTCATGACTACCTGTAACCTTGGAATGTGGCCTGATTTAGAAATAGGGTCCTTGTACATGTGATCAAGTTAAGAGAAGATCATCTTTGGGGCTCCTGGCTGGCTCAGTTGGTTGACCATCTGATTTTTTATCTCAGCTCAGGTCTTGATCTCAGTGTCATAAGTTCAAGCACCATGTTGGAGTCTACTTAAAATAGAAAAAAAATATATCAACCTGGATTAGGGTGGGTCTTAAATCCAATATGACAGGTGTATTATGAGAGAAGGAACACAGAGACACACAGACACAGACACAGGGAGAATGCCACGTGAGTATGAAGGCAGAGACCGGAACACTGTCATCAATGCCAAGCAATGCCAAGGATTGCTGGCAAACAGCAGGAACCAGAAGAGGCAAGCAAGGATTCTCAGCTTGAGCCTTCTGAGAGGCAAGGTCCAGCATGTGGCCACCTAGTTGGCCCCTCCAGGCAAGGGATGGTACAGTCTCTGTGGTGGCATGAAGATGAAGGAACGTAAAACCCAGGGGTGTTGTTGGATACGGAGTGGTGGCATGGGGTGGGTTGTCCTATGGCCTAATGTCTAGTGAAGCTTGCAGCCTTTCCAGTCTGTCAACCACAATTTGTCTGCAGAAACAGCTAGGTTGCACCTGGGTTGCTGTGATGAGTTCCCAGGCATGCCTCACAGGTTATTCAGGACCTTTGGGGTGGCTTTCCCTGAGTTCCACGTGTGATCAGAAGGGCTCTCCCCCTCCCTCCAGCCCAGCATCTCGCACTCTCCTCCCAGGCTTTGCAGGAGGGAAACTTTGCTGAGATTCCATTAGCTCCTCCACAGCACAGAAGGGCTGGGAAGGGGCTGTGGAGGGTGGTCCCATGTGGACCAAGCAGGTTTGGAGATCACTGGACAGTTGTCACAGGATGCCCTTGTATCCTTCCAGATGCTGCTGGGTATCTGACTGTTCATTCAAGGCCTTGGCCAGGTACTCTCCTGTCATCCTTGACATTAAGGATTGCTGGGGGTCGGAGACCTGAGCTGCAGGTCTTGCTATGTCATTACCAAGTTTAATTTTCCAGGTGATGGAATGTTCTGGAAAGAGAAGCTTCCATTTCTAGAGATTTAAGACCCTTTCCCTGCAACTGGTTTGTTGTAGGTAGAAGCTGTGTCAAGTTCCTGGTCTGAGGCAAAGCAGTGTCTATTGGGTCAACAGTGGGACACGCTGGTGGGCTGATGAGTTGCTTCACGGAAGCCAGACCTCGTGTGGACACAAGGAAGAGATTAGCAGACTGAATTTGACCTTGGACATTTGCCTTCTCAGCCCTCAGTGCTGGCCTGACTCTCAGCTCAGCTCTCTCCTTTCTTCTCTGGGGAGTCAGTGCCTACCCTTGGCATCTGTTTTCCCTCCTACCTCCTGACCACTGAGATAGGAGCCATTTATCAATTCCCCTCCACAGAGTGTCCGATTCTATTGCTAAAATATTACCATTCTCAGCTGAATAGATTTCCTTGGCAGGTTCTGGCCTCTTTTGGTTAAAGGGGGAAAGTCGCATTTTTCTACCTAATCCTGTTGTGAAATGTTCCCCTTCGTTCGACATGTTCATTCAGATAACACCTCTCGGCCTTCCCATTTCTCACTCCTAATCTTTTATTTCTCTTTTCCAAGATTTATAACTTACATATGCATCTGTCTCTCTCTTTAAATTTATTGCAGTGCCTCCTTCTCTTTCCTATCACACCTTTGCATCTGCCCCACCTGCTCGTCATGAGTCCTTGGTGGAGCTCAGAGGCACTGGTGCGTGCTCTGCTATACCCTCCTCTCCTTGGCCCTGTACAATCCATCATTCGATCAAAATGCACCACCTTCTAAAATGTCTTCAATCTGGGATGCCTGGGTGGCTCAGCGGTTTAGCGCCTGCCTTTGGCCTGGGGTGTGATCCTGGAGTCCCAGGATCGAGTCTCATATCGGGCTCCCTGCATGGACCCTGCTTCTCCCTCAGCCTGTGTCTCTCCCTCTCTCTCTGTGTCTCTCATGAATAAATAAATAAAATCTTTAAAAAAAATAAAATGTCTTCAATCTGCTCAAAGACGATGTGCATTTTCATTTTCACAACTTCTGGAATGGATTGAAAACAAAGCAGATTCAAACCTTCGTGAAAGAAAAACCACTTGCTTTTCCTGCATCTCTAATCAAGGGCATTAATTTAAAACAACAAATATATGAAGTAGGAATGATGTTGGTATAGTGTCCTTTTTGAGGACTTTTTCATTAGACTGATCCCAGTGGCCTCACCATTAGTGGGGAAGGTTGGCATAGCAGGTGGACAGGATACGTAAACATGGCATAGCTCAGGATTCAGGTGTGTGGTTCTTCTACTCCATAGGCACCTATCCTAAATGAGTCAGCCAAACCCAGATCTCTCCCCTTGTTTCTGGCTGTGTGTTTTGAGTTGATTTAATAAATCATGTGATTCGAGCATCTTGACTTGGTCTGCAGGTCTTTCTGCTCCATGGCAGCCTGCCTGGTGGGGCACTTGGAGACGAGCACTGCATCAAATACAGGATCATCCAAAGGGCTGAGACTGCAGACATTGCACTGATGTTTCCATTATGCTCTGTGGATTCTGGTAGGGAGTTCTCAGAGAAACAGAACCAACAGGACGTGTATTTATATATTGTGATGGTTAATTTTATGTGTCAACTTGACTGGGCTAAGGGATGCTCAGTAAAGCATTGAGCTGGTAAAACATTATTCTAGGGGTTTCTGTGAAGAGATTAAAATTTGAATTGGTAGACAGAGTAAAGACTGAGTAAAGATCACTCTCATCAGTGCAGGGGGGCACCACCGAATCTGTTGAGTGCCCAAATGGAACAAAAAAAGCAGAGGAAGGGCAAAATTTGCTTTCTGTTGGAGCTGGGCTGCCCATCTTCTCCTGCCCTTGGACAGTGGCACTCCTGGTTCTCAGGTCTTTGGAGACATAATCATACTTACACCATCAGTTCCTCTGCTTCTCAGATTTTCCAGCTTAGGCTGGAACCACACCACTGGCTTTCCTGGATCTCCAGCTTATAGATGACAGATTTTAGGATTTCTCAGTTTCCATAATCTCATGAGTCAATTCCTATAATAAATCTTCTATATATTCTTCTATATCCTATTGGTTCTATTTCTCTGGAGAATCTTGACTAGTGCATAGATAGATGATAAATAGATAGATAGAAAGATAGGTAGACAGATAGATAATCTAAGGAATTGGCTTACATGATTATGGAGTCTGGTAAGTCTAAAATCTGTAAACCAGCAGCCTGGAGGCTTAGGGACTGCTGATGTTGCACATGAAGTCTGAAGGCCATCTTGCTTGGGAGAGGTTGGTGTTTTTGTTCTCTCCAGGCCTTCAGCTGGGTGAGGGCCACCCACGTTATGGAGGCTAATCTGCTTTACCTTCAAAGTCCAACAATTTAAATGTAAATCTCACCCAAAACTATCCTCACAGAAGTATCCAGGATACATTTGACCAAATATCTGGGCACTGTGGCCCAGCCAAATTGACACATAAAATTAACCATCATAGGAGGAGCATTTGCAAATGTGCTAGCACCCAATAAAAATGCTCTGTGTTGAAATGGGTTTAGGAAAGGCTGGGTTAAGCAGGATTATGCAGGACCTGTTTTACTGAAGGACTTCTTAGAATATTTAATGGGCAGGATAGAGTACACGATGTTTCATAAACTCTGCCCCCATGGGATCCCTTTTTGCAGGGCATTCTTTGGGATGGATGTACTTGTGAACACACTCTGCAAAATGTAGGTTTAGGCCACTCATAGGGAACCAGGCAAGAAAGTCAGGAGGGCATAGAGGGAACCAACCTTGGGGACACTTTGATCTTGAAATTTTTGGTCTTCAGAACTGTGAGAACATAAATTTCCATTGTTTATACCACCCAGTCTGTGGTACTTTGTTATAAAACTCTAGTGGACTGATATACCTACCCACAACCACTGTATAGATATTTATGTTTGTGTTTGTTTTTTGTCTTATGCTTGTATGTCTCCCATACTTGCACCTTCTTCTTTTACACCTAGTTTTAACTTATGCACCTTGATTGTGTTTTAGTTTCCTTTGAAGCTTTCTGAATTCAGGCACAAGAAAAATAAATTTAAAACAATTTTTACGATGATACCTACTAGATTTCTCTGGTGTTGAAGACTCTGTCCTGGGCATCAGGGAGATCCAGCACGATGGGCAGGGATATGCCCAGCAGAGTACCTGGTGTAACTAAATGCTAAATAAATGTTGGTTATTATTACCAGGTATAAGTTGCTATACCAGTTAGCTTTTGCTATGTAACAAACTACACCCAAAGTTTACTGACTTAAAATAAATATTTATTATGCATGATTCTGTGGGTTGGGCAAGCAGTTCTTTTCATCTGAGCATGCTCAGTTGAGGCTTAGTTCAGGATGGCATCTCTCCTGCATTTGGGACCTCAGGTGGAAGGCTGGGATGGCTGGGGCTTCTCTCCACATGGTCTCTCATCCCCCTCATGCCCAGGCTGCATTTGTTTTGGATTTTCAGCAGCAGTACAAGGAGAGTCCCAGAACACCCACCCTTCTGATCCCTGCTGTCTGGTACATTTTCTAATGTCCCCTTGGCCAAAGCAAGTCACATGGCCAAGGCCAGCTAAAAAGCTGGAGAAATAAATTCTACCTCTGATGGGAAAAATTTGCCATGTCACATTGCAAGGGAGCTGTTGGTATATATAATAAGAGATATGTTTGGTTTTTGTTTCCAGTTCCTGGCACAGAGCTCCCCAAACCCTTGAAATTTCCTGAGTGGTAGAAGTGCCTTTTGTCATTCATTAGGAGCCCTTTGGAGTTTATGCTAAGGAGGTGACTTAGGGCGAAGCTCCTAGATAGCCCCAGGATGGGGCTGGTCACCAGAAAGACTGTGTAATTACAGAGTTGAAACCTTCAGCTCTACCGACTGACCTCTAAGAAGGAGAAGAGGTTGGGTGCAGATTGAGCCCCAAAAAAACTCTTGAATGGTTTGGATTTGCTTCCAGGCTGGTGAACACATCCACATGCTATGTGGTGCTTCTGTGGGGACGGAAGCTCCTGCTCTCAGGACCCTTTCAGACCTCTCCCTATGTATCTTTTCATCTGGCTCTTCATCTGAATCCTTTCTATCTTCATAATAAACTAATAAACATAAGCAAATGCTTCCCTGCCTTTGGTAAGCTGCTGTAGTAAAGTAATCAAACCCAAGGAGGAAGTTGTAGGAAACTTTGATAGGCAATCAGTCAGAACACAGGTAATAATGTGGACTTGAGATTGGTGTCTGAGGGAGGTGGGGATAGTCCTATGGGACTGAGCCCTTAACCTTTGGGATTTGATGTTATCCCACTTATTGTCAGAATTTAGTTAAATTCTAGGACACCAGTCAGTGTCCATTGAGAATCAGAGAATTGCTTAGTGGTATTGGAAGCCACATATCAGAGGCATAGATGCAGGAAGTGGGGAGAATTTGGCACCATTTATAATTGGAGTGAAGGCACTGTGCTAGTCACTTTACACTCATTCTTTTACTTAATCCTGCGAGCATTTCCAACTTCATTTTAAAGATCAAAACAGAAACTCAGCGGCATCATGCAAGGGCATACAGTTAATGAGTAGCAGACCTGGAACTCAAACCCAAGCCTGCTTACCTCCTAAATGGCTTCTGGGTCCACCATACTGACTCACCCTTCTGCCCAAAACAAGTCTTTCACACTAGATTAAGTCAGTATGCATTAAATTGTTGATTGGACTTGAACTGGGGGACACACTCTCCAAGATAGGAATGAACAATGAACAAGGATGAGCACATCGAGTTTTAGGTCAAGCTCTAGAACAACATGGGGACTCCTAATGGGCAAATACTTAACCATTCTTAACCCCGGACTTGAGCTGAATAGCCAGGACCATAATGCCTGCCTAGTTTTGGTCATTAGGATGAGGCTTATGTGGGAAAATGTGCTTGGGAAAGCTTCCTGGGCACAAAACACCTCCACCTTTCCCAGACAACAATACAGTTTTAATCCTACTCTTAAATTTTTCATTTTTTTTTTTAAATATTCTTGTCTTTCCTCAGACTTCACCTTTCCTTAAGAAGCCACTTCCTACATGTATTTCTCCTCACTACATGGGTGGATTTCACCCACTGGCCACCTCTTCCCTGTTTTCTTCCCTCTTCTAAGGCCTCACTGCCAGCCTTTTTCCTTTAAATGTCTTCCTGTTTCCTAATGCCACTCAATCTGTGCTTTCTTCTGAATTTGAACACCAAGAGGCATCAGCAGTGACCAGCAACAATGACGCCTAAGAGAACAGGTTATTTGAGCTGGGAGAGACGTCAGTGAAACCATCTTAGTATTTGATTGGCCTTTGTTAAGAGAATAGTGACTCTTTAAGCAGAGCCTGAGAGAGACACTGGCCCCTTTTTAGAGTGGACAGGTTAGGATGGCAGGTCTTGAAAGGGCAAGGTTGGTAGCTGAAACTAGGTGTGCCACACACCTGGACTGTCAGGGGGTCTGAGAGACATCTCGTGTAGGAGTGGGTGGGGTATCAGCTGAGAGTCCAGTGGCGCAGGAAGGGTGAGCAAGATCCAACCCGAGGCTGAGGGGACCTGATTGGTGGTGAGGTAAAGCTGGGGGTAGCTACGGAGAGAGCACACAGGACCTGGCAGGCAAAAGTCAGGAGCCAGGGGGCACCTGAGCAAGAAGCTGAGAAAGATGTTCAGGAGGAGTCCGGAAGAGAATTCAGATACAGAGCCAAACAAGGTGGGAGACACACCAGCACGGTGAGTTGCACTTATGGTCTGTAAATTATATCTCTGCTCGATTCTATCTTGAAGTTTGAGTCTGCCGATGACTGTGGAAGGTTAAAATAATTAGAGCAGGCAGGTTTGTTGGGAGTAGGATGATCAAGGAGGTAAACAAAGGAAAGAAAGATGGAAGGAAGGAAAGGATGAGAAACTTTTATACTTCTTAATGAGTAGATTGGGTGGTCAATGATTAATTCACCAGCTTTTTAATTAAGTGACTCAGATTGGCTGGAATCTAGATGGATCTATTTATGTAGACTCTAGAGCATGTCAGCAAAACATACTCCTATTCTTACCTCACTTTGGTGAGAGGAGATCATTTGATTATTTTTCCATCATTGAGTATGTGGAAATGCGATAATGATTTTAGGATACACAGACTTTGGCTTCACGTAGATTAATAGAAAGATTAGTTTCCAAAGGAAAGATAAACTGCACTGCATTTCTGGACTGTGCGGGGTTCTCCAAGAGAGCCACCGCACAAACGTCACTGCATTCTCCATTAAGGAATTCCAGAGAGGCTTATTCTCTGGGTCGATGAGCTCATCTCACCAGAAAGGCAAGGTGGTGTTTTATATGTTCCAAAAGCAAGATGGTTCCTTCATCCCAGGAGTACACGAACCGAGTATAAATCACGAGGAACTTTGTTAACAGCTGCGATGTGAGATGTGAGACTCAAGGACCATAAACACCTATGAAATTGTGTTTGGGAGTGTCTATGCTGATAAACACAGTCTGTGCCTCCTGTGGACAAGGTAATCACTCCCAAGACTGTCTCTATTATCAAACACCACACAAGGCAGCATCACCTGCTTATGGTTTTATTTATGCCCTTTGCTAAAGCATTAGTGACATTGCAAAAGATGGTGGCCAAAAACATGAACTCTGGGAACAAACCACCTGGATTCAGATCCCAGCTATGCCACCTACTAGATGGGAATTATATAATATAAGCCTCAGTTTCCTCATCTGTAAAATGGGGATAATGAGAGTCCTACTTCATACTTGTGGAGATAAATATTAAGTAACTGGCATATAGCATGGGCTCCATTCAAGTGATCAGTTATTCTTGGCTAATTATCACTGTTTGACCTCACTATGCATCAGGATCAATTTGAGTTGATAAATCCAAGGGGAAGCCAACAGTGGACCAGGGGACCTCTGCACATTGCCTAAGGACAAATGAGACAACAAACAGCGTGAGCAAAGCTGGTAACCTGAATTCATTTGCAAAAGTAGAAACTTCAATACTATAAAAAAGAATATGGTATAGAGAATTCTATATGAAGATAATATGGTGACATGCTCTAATATTTTTATTCTTAGGGAGAGACAGGGATGTCTGTTTTTCTGTTCGACACTTCCTGCTAAATATGATTTTATTTCTCAAAATGATCTATCTCTACCAGTAACTAAAGATGTGGGAGACGGGGCAAAGGGGAAGGAAGGATAGCATCGGGAACTGGGTCAGTGGCTTTAAAGAGTTTCATTCCCTGAGTCCCCTAGAAATTTAGCAGGTTGGTAAAATAATCCAATCAAAGCCTTGTCACTTAGGTTAAGTGAAAAGATAGTTTCTTTATGTTAGAAACTACTTCACTACAAGCAGTATATTCTACTGTGTTTTTTCATTACTCAAAATGCTTTTACAGGAAAAGAATTCTAAAAATTTCAAAGAAGGCTACGATTTAAGGAGTCTCGAAGTATGATCAATACCATCACAATACATATATTCTTTACAAAAGCATGTAGGGAAATATAGAAGAGCCATAACATGGGAGCAGTTCACTAATTAAACATTTCATCTTCTAATAATTTTTCATTTATTTTTCTAAAGATGTGACTTAAGCATAACTAACATAAATGAAATGTACAAATATTAGGTATTTGGTTCAACAAACTTTGACAATTGTGTATTGGTAGTTGCCACTCAAAACAAGATACAGAACATTTTTTTTATCATTTTTTTATATCATACATTTTTTTATCATCAATTCCCCTGAAGCTCTTTCCAGTCTATCTCCTTTCCCCCATCACTTTTTTTAATTTTTAAAAAAGATTTTATTTATTTATTCATGAGAGACATAGAGAGAGAGGCAGAGACACAGGCAGAGGGAGAAACAGGCTCCATGCAGGGAGCCTGACGTGGGACTTGATCCCGGGTCTCCAGGATCAGGCCCTGGGCTGAAGGCGGCGCTAAACTGCTGAGCCACCCAGGCTGCCCTCCCCCATCACTTTTTGACTTATTTATAGGTTGGTATATAGAGATTAGTTTTTTCTTTTTAATTTTTTAAATTTTTTATTTAAATTCAATTAATTAACATATATTATTAGTTTCAGAGATAGAGGTCAGTGATTCATCAGTCTTGTATAATACCCAGTGTTCGTGAACATCATGTGTCCTCCTTAATGCCTATCACCCAGTTACCCCGTCCCCCAACCCCTTCCCCTCCAGCAACCTGTTTGTGTCCTATGATTAAGAGTTAGAGATTAGTTTTGCCATTATTTAAACTTCCTATGAATGGAATCAGACGGTATGTGCTTTTTTGAGTTTGGTTTTTTTTGTTTGGACATATTTGAAAATCATCCATGTTGTTGGGTATGTCAATAATTTATTCTATTTCTTAGTGGTGAATAGTATTCCATTGTATAAATGTGGCATATCCAGTTCTGGCAATATTTATTACAAAGATTTCTTTCTCGATGACTTTGGCATCTTTGTGGAAAATCAGTTGGCCATCTGTGTGTTGATCCATTGATTGTCTATTTTATTCAATTGATTTATATGCATAACTTTATGCCAACATCCTGCTGTCTTCACTATTACTGCTTTATAATATACCTCAAAATCACATAGTATAAGTCTTCCAAATTGGTATTTGTTTTTCCAAATCACCTTGGGTATTCTAGATCCTTTTTGGAATCATCTCATTTGTTTCTTCAAAAAAAGCGTGATGGGATTTTTATACAGATTGTGTTGAACCAATACCCAAGTTAAGGGAAAAGGGACATTTTCACAATTTTGAGTCTTCCAATCAATAAGCATGGTATATCCAGTTATTTAAGCCTCTTCCATATTTCTCGTAAATGTTTTGTAATCTTTATGTAAAATGTTTTGTAATCTTTCAGTAGATTTACTCCTATGTAATTGAAGTTTTGGATGCCATTGTACTGATTTTTAAAATGTCATTTTCAAGCATATATTACAGGTATATAGTAATAAAACTAGTTTTTTATATTAACTTTATATCTTAACAACCTTGCTAAATTCATGTAATTCCAGTGATTTATTTATCCATAGTATTTTCTTGATATATAATAATTAATAACTAGATAGTCAATAAATTAAGAAACTTAGTTGTTATAGTTTTAATTATCTGTTATTACATCTTTGCTTCTAAGGATTTTATTGCTGTGGTGGTGGTGATGATAGTTTTGATGGGGATGATTTGCACAGAGAAAAGTTCATAAAACAAATCTTTCATATCAATTGCAAGATTTCGAAACCGTGTGGTTAAGCTCCTAAGTAACCCCTAGATTACTAGACGCCTGGGTGGCTCAGCGGTTGAGCCTCTGCCTTTGGCTCAGGGCATGATCCCGGGGTCCAGGATCCAGTCCCACATCGGGCTTCCCGCATGGAGCCTGCTCCTCCCTCTGCCTATGTCTCTGCCTCTCTCTCCGTCTCTCATGAATAAATAAATAAAATCTTTAAAAATAAATAAATGAATGAGCCCCACAACTTCGTAACTATTTATAATTTACACCTTTGTCTAGAGAATTTTAAAATTGTAGTAATTAGTGTTAATATCTAGTACTATAACTTTTCTCCAATTCTTACAGCATGTATTTCCTGCATATGCATGGCAGATAATGTTTTGAAATACCCTCCAAGTATCATTTGGTAAATCCCTTACTCAGTTTGGCATTCCATGCCATGTGGGAGGAACAAGATCGGAAATTACAATAGCTATCACTTAAGGGCACATAGATTGTATACCAGGAACTGAGCTAAGCGACTTATGTGCATTTATTCTTCCCAAAGACCATATGAAGTTAGAATCATCGTTAGACCTATTTTACAGACCAGAAAACCAAGGCTTATATTCAGTTGTTTGCCAGGTCACACAGTTAATGAGTAGCAGAATCGAGATCTGAATCAAAGTTCCTGACTTTGGAGCCCTCGCTGTCGACCAAAGCAAACGTCATTCCTATAGAAAAAAGAATTTAGCCAGGCTTAAAAATTCTTAGGCTGATAAGGAATGATACCAGCTTCCATTTGTTGCTATGTAATGGTTGAGGTGTAGTAATAAATTTCTTGTATCAGCTGATTAAGGGATCTACTAGGAAGTCCAAGATCTCTTCTGCAATCCCTGGTTATCATGGGGACCTGTGTGAGGGTTACAGAGCTCTTTAGCTGGAGAAACAACATCAAGGCCAACCTCTGCAGAGGGCAGGTCACCCACGGTGCCATATACAATGGGGCACATCAAGTGAATTAGAATGCTGTGTGGTGCTTCCTGCCATCAGAGGAGCACATCCAGTTCACATGGACACAACCCACGCAAGCCCGCTACACAGATGCAGATGACGCCAGGGCTGGAATTACAGAGCGACCCCGACCCCCAAACAAAACAAAACAAACCCAACCAAGGGCAGTAAAAGCCTGGAATAACAAGCCCAGAAAGCATCAGCACCAGAACTGCAAAAGGTTGCCCTGTATGCTGCAGATTACAGAATCATAAAGAGACGCTTGTAAAACAAAGCCTGTTGTGCTTCAGCACAGGCCGCACTTGGCAATCCCATTGCTGTATCTGGTTTCATTGAGGGAGGAGGGAGTCCTTAAGAAATGGGCTTGAGACGATTCAGCCAAGAAGACTCCATCTTCGCCGATTCTATCCAATGAACTCCATAGCGATGTTTTCATGATAATTTAAATTTTTCTTTGTGTTGACCTTTACCCTTCATACCTTAGACACGTAGGGGTGGGGAGAGTACTTTATAACTCCTGGTGACGTTCCAAGAAAATGTCACTCACTGGTACCAGCACTTATCCTGGAATTTCCAGTCTGGAGAATGGAATTTGGCAGGGTCCTTCAACATCAATCAGGGTACCTGCAGGTAACAGTGTGCTCTCCAGCTCCAAAAGGCATTCCATTCCAAGAATCTCCATCTCTTCATTTGGAGGTTGGGTTGGAAGTTCACTCCTTTGCAGGCATCTCCTTTTTCAACCCCTGGAAACCCCTCAAGCCTGAGGCGTGTCCTGAACCTTGGATCTACAACTATAGCTGTGGAATAAGAGTGGATACTGCTTGCTTCTAAACATTGAAGGACACATTCTCTTGGGATGCTTTATGCCACTTGACATCATTGACCATGTCGTGAACAAAGAACACAGAAATAACAGTTGGCAAACCACATGACTCTGAATATGCTCTGTGTCACAAGGCATATAAGAGGAGGTTTAAAAGTACATTAATGGTACTCTCTGAAACAATTTAACCACACCTGAGAATTGCTTTTATTAATATACTTCAGTAAGGGTGTTTTTTTTTTTTTTTTCAGTAAGGGTGTTATAGGGAACATGCTGTGCATTGCTGTTCTCTGAATGGCATACTTCTCCAACTTGAATTGTTTTGAAACTGGGCCAATAATCTTGTTTTCACAAAACCCCTGAGAATATGTGGCTTTCTACACGGTGTCATTAAAATCCTTGGTAACAAGTAGATATACTCTCTAGAAGCTTTTGTTTAAAATGTTTTGTCTTTCAGTATCTCCCGCTTTTACTCTATATTGTGAACATTTTCAAGGATACAGAGAAGGAGAAAAAATAGTATAATGAACACCTATATACTCACCATCCACATTTAACAATTATTAGTATTTTGTCATATTTGCATCAACCTGGATTTTTCTTGTAATATAAAATAAATTACAGACATTACTACAGGAACCTAAGTGTCTCTAAAAAATATGAATATATTCCCACATAGCCAGCACTGCCTCCATTGCCTTCACTGGCAATGTGCTATCCTGCTACTTCCTTCTCACTGGCAGTTAGGGAATTTTAAGCAGACTCCCTGAACCAAGACCCAAACCAAAATCAAGAGCTGGATGCCTAACTAACTGAACCACCCAGGCATTCCCAAAGTGGTGGTTTTCTAATTTGATCATTTACTTGATATTTCTTAGCATTCTTTCATAATGGAGAGTTTTGTCTCAAAACCAGGGCTATTCGATAACCCTGATGTATAGCCTAATATTTTCCCTATAGTTACCAATTTTTAGAGTACATTGGCTTATTGTTCTGGAACCTTTGAAATAAAATAATTCACTGTCCTTATATTGTAAATGCCATATTATTTGTAGTTTACTGGTGTAAATGGCTTTAGCGTAACATTACAACTCCAGGTATATAGGACACCGAGGCATCAGTAAATTTAGTAGAATCACTTAATTCAGCAATAAACAAAAGAAAAAGTCAAACTGGTTAATTAAGTTGATTGGTTATTGGACTCAAATGACAGTCAAATCCATAAAATGGCTTGTCTGGTAGCCTCACAGTTGACCCTGCCCCAGTCTCAGTTTTTCAAGGAATAACAGGGAGGGTGAGTTTGTAAGAAGAGGGAGGGGATGTAGAAAGAGGGATTTCCCTCATTGTTTCCTGTACCAGGATTTTAAGTTTTGCATTGTCATGAGCCAAAAGCATCTGAGTGGCCACTACGTTCAAATTGCTCCCCTCACTGGGCCAAGGGAGCTAAGGGAGCCCAGAGGGGAGCTCCAGAGCACGGACTACTGTTAGAGAAGCCCATGTCATGTGGCAATGCCTGGGACCTGTTCCTCCTTGTTCAGCCATTGGCTAGGACAACACAAGGACAGTGTGACCCTGGCTCAAAAGCTGAGACAGGCTTGATGTGACACAGCAGGCCCTTTCCCTTTTTTACTTTTAAATTTAAGTATAATTGACATATAAGATCTTATTAGTTTCAGGTGTACATCATAGTGATCTGATATTTTTATACAGTATGCAGTGATCTCCACAGTAAAGGTCGTCACCACCTGTCACCTGTAATAAAGTTATTATAGTATTAGTGTTTACTTTACCTCTGCTGCCCATGACATCTCCATGACTTACTTATTTTATAACTACAAGTTTTTACCTCTCAATCCCCTTCATCTATTTCACCCATCTCTCCAAACCCTCCCCCATCTGGCAGCTAAGTTTGTTCTCTATGAGTCTATTTCCATTTTGATTTTTTCTTTTTGTTGTTGCTGTTCTTTAGATTCCAAATATTAGTGAAATCATACAGTATGTCTTTCTCTGTCTGACTTATTTCACTTAGCATAATACTTTCAAGTTCTATCCATGTTATTGTAAATGGAAGGATTTCATTCTTTTTTGTGGCTGAATAATACTCCATTGTATGTGTATACCACATTTTCTTTATCCGTTCATCCATCGATGGATGCTTAGGTTGTTTCCTTTTTTAAAAAAATATTTTTTAATTTATTCATGAGAGACAAAGAGGGAGAAGCAGAGACATAGTTGGAGGGAGAAGCAGGCTCCCTGTGGGGAGCCCAATGTGGGACTCAATCCCAGGACCCTGGGATCATGACCTGAGCCAAGGGCAGACACTCAACCACTGAACCACCCAGGCACCCCTGCTTAGGTTGCTTCCATATCTTGGGTGTTATAAACAATGCTGCAATGAATGTGGGGGTGCAGATATCTCTCTGAATTGGTGTTTTCATTTTCTTCAGAGAAATACCCAGAAGTGGAACTGCTAGATCATACAGTCTATCTATTTTTAATTTTGAAGGAAAATCCATACCGTTTTTCACAGTGGCTATACCACAGTGAGGCCTTTTTTGAAGGGGGTCAGAGCAGCTCACCCCATGCTGCACCAATGGCATGTAGGACCCTCCGTCTGACTCCCCAGCCACACTCCCACCACCTGTGCTCCACCCTGCCTGGGCTTCTTGCGGTTATTTCTTGGGAAACTGAGTCCCCTCACATGTCTAGCCTGCTCAGCTTTCCACTTGCTCTGCACTTGGCTTTTGGTGTCCAGCTCCAGGTTCTATGATCCTAGAAATGTTTCCTTTCTGAGCATCTCTCGCTCTATTATAATTACTGATTTTCTCATCTGTCTTCCTTGGATTGTGAGCTCATGTGAAAGGGAGACAATATTATTTCTTTCTGAATCTCTCTTGCCAGCATCTAGCTGCCCCGTAGTAGGTGCAAAGAAAATGTCCTCTGAGTGAAACAAATGAATGAAAACAACAACAACAACAACAACAACAACCACCCAACAACATATGACTTTGACTCATCCTAGGGAATGCATTGACTTCCCTCCTTCTCCCTTCCATAAGGCAAATGGCTGAGCTGACTTTGTTCAAACTGCTCTGGGTAAAATGCACCTGGGGCTGCAGTATACAGACCCTGGACAATTTCAGGCTCTAAGGGAACAAATGGTTTGCATATTAAGAATAGCCAAGGAGGATCTATAGAGGACCAGGGATGGAGAGTCAGAGGGGGTTGGGAGGAAACTGGTCTCAGTTTACAAAAATGCATTGTAGTCAAGAGCTTATTAAAGCTGAACTGAGTAAACAGACCCCTCCCCCCACACCCATAAATGAAAGCGGTCATGTAATCGTGCTATGATTAAGGAATGCCATGAGTAAAATGCTCCAGAATATGTGAATAGACATAAATCAGCAATTCCAGTCTTCGAATGCAACATTCTTTAACATCCATTAATCTGCGGTTGGCTCCTCTTGAGGCTCTGGGGCCCCTCTGGGCTCCTCTATCTCTTAATTGAAGCGGTGTGCCTTGGAGAATTATTGCTTTCCTCCATCAACTCTCCCTTCCAAGGGTGGATTGCAAAACAAACACAGGAAAAAGAAACTGGATTCAATTTCTAGGCAAGAGCTTTTTCTGAGTGAGTCTATGTGATGTGCATGCCCCCAAACCTGAGGCGAGTGGGCCTCCTGGACCAGGCTCCTAATTGCTGGTGAGTGAGTACTCCTCGTTGGGCCGTCTTCCCCAGTGACTCTGGGGTATGATGTAGTTGATGAAATGCAGGGCTACAGATCAATTCACAATGGGATGAAGAAGTTCTCTGGAAAATGTAGCTGCAGCATCTTTAATATATTCCATCTCCTTTTATCCCAACCTTCTCACTCCCAGAAGCTTAAGAATTTGCTGTCAGCGTCCACGCAGTAGCTACAAGCACCTCCCTCTTCCTGCTGGCAGACAGATGTCTTCCGGCCTCCCTGCCCATCACTGTGAGGCCCCTGACTTATAATCCTGAACCCAAGAAGCAGGGCTTGCTGAGGCCAGACCATCACTTGGGCTTTGGAATTAATTTAAAGGGGACCAAGATGCCCAGAGTAGACGGGCCACCTCATTTAGGTTCATATTATGTCATTGTGTGAACAAGAAAACACTTTTGCACATGGCAGCCTGCCAGTGCCACATTTGGAAGGGATGGAGCCCGGGCCATCCAAATCCTGCAGAGAAAGAGAATCTCCACGAAGCATCTCATAAACTGTAATAGGGAGAGCTTATATGGGCAGGCTATGGTGACGGTGCAGCCCCACCTTGGAGGGCAGGGTGACTGCAAGTGTCCCATTTCACTGGAAAGAGAGAAAGGTGAAAGAAGAAAGAAAGAAAAGAAAGAAAGAAAGAAAGAAAGAAAGAAAGAAAGAAAGAAAGAAGAAAGAAAGAAAATAAGAAAAAGAACGAAGAAAGAACAGAGAAACCGAAAACCAGAAAGACCAGACTACAAGAACAAATAACGACAAGAACGTCCCTTTTCCTACCGGCAGCCCCCAATAACGCTACGAACTCCAATCGCACCGCCAGCACAGCAGCCACAGTTTTATGAAAAACAGAGGAGATTATTTGGTTATGTCATGATTATCTTTATAGGGTTGGGTGATATTTGCTGAGTCTCCTAAGTCATAGACTTCTTAAGTTCTCAATTTTAAAAAATAGTATGTATTTCTTTAGAGTTGCTTAGCACACTTCTAAAAAACCTACTGTGATAAAATCTTTTAAAAACATACTGTGGGGGATCCCTGGGTGGCGCAGCGGTTTGGCGCGGGCCTTTGGCCCAGGGTGCGATCCTGGAGACCCGGGATCGAATCCCACGTCGGGCTCCCGGTGCATGGAGCCTGCTTCTCCCTCTGCCTATGTCTCTGCCTCTCTCTCTGTGACTATCATAAATAAATAAATAAAAAATAAAAATAAATAAAAATAAAAACATACTGTGGGCCTATGTGCTTTACAAATATTAACTTACTTCCTCTTTCTAGCAAGACTATGAAGTATCTTTCTCATATGTTAATTGCAATTCAGTGGTCATATTATTAAATATATAGGATATCTCTTATATGTGTGTGTTAAACTTCCTCCAATAAACTGATTTCAGCTTTCATACCAAGTTACTAACTAATAGGTCCTAGTATAATTAATGATGGAAATAGGACTCACTAGTTCACTTAGGTATAATGGATATAAAATGAGACCTGTTAATATGATCAAAGACCTCTTAATAATTTTCTGACTACTGATGATTTTAGGTTTTGATGGTTTTCAAGTAACCTTATGAAATCAAACTAAACTGGAAAATAACTTAAAAAGGAAAAAATACAAAGTACATTCTGGGGTTAAAACTGGCCTTAACCATTGGTGACTAGTGTCTTTAATCAACTCATGGCTGTTTATGACTCTACTTTCTGGCTCTTCAGGTTTCTATTGGTTCTGAGCAACTGCAGGAGGGGGAATTAGGGAATTTAGTTACAGAACAATCTGTAAAACAAAACAAAATTCCTTTGAAAGACTTCACAGCACTGTTTATGGTAAAGGCCAAACTCCTGCAAATGTGCCATGCTTTCTGAAAGCCTTGGGCTCTACGCTTCCCCCTTGAAGGGTGGAGGGTTTTCGACATGCTGCAGGGTGTGCTTGAGCCTGGCCAATCCAGACTGTGAACACCTTTTCCTACCGCTGCATTCAGTGACATTGGTAGTTTGATGTCAGCCATAGTAGGAGCATTTACACCACAGACATTGGCAGACCCTAGGGGCACCTGGGTGTCTCAGTCGGTTAAGCATCTGACTCTTGATTTTGGCTCAGGTTGTGATTTCAGGGTCATATGATTGAGCTCCACATTGGGCTCCTCGCTGGGCATGCAGCCTGCTTAAGATTCTCTCTCTCCCTCTGCTCCTCCCGTTTCTCTCGAAAGAAAGAAAGATGAAGGAAGAAATGAAGGAAGGAAGGAAGGAAGGAAAGAAAGAAAGAAAGAAAGAAAGAAAGAAAGAAAGAAAGAAAGAAAGAAAGAAAGAAAGAAAGAAAGAAAAAGAAAGAAAGAAAGAAAGAAAGAAAGAAAGAAAGAAAGAAAGAAAGAAAGAAAGAAAGAAAGAAAAAGACAGAAGAAATTGGTAGATGTTATAGCAGGGCTACTTGCCACCCCTAGAACCAGGTGACCAGTATACCACCAAGAAAGGAAATCTGAGACTTTATGGATTTTTCCAACAAGGCAGGGTTACATATAAAAGGAGGAGGGGAGGTGGGGAAGAAAGGGAAATGGGGGAAAATGGAAACCACAGGACTCTAAGAATATTGCAGGGTTGGTTCTGAAGAACCAGTAGCTCTGGTGTTCAAGATGGCCATCTTTCAGAAGAACCAGGGAGAGAGCATGGTGACCTCATGGCTGTCCTCACAAGATCCAGGAAGAGGCAGGCAGAGAGACAAAGCCACTTTCCCATCTACTACCTCAAATCCATCATGTGCCTGTTTTTACACACATGCTGGGCATAGCCAGCCTCTGCTGTAAACTTTGTTCCCACTTGACTTGCCTTGATTCTGGGAGAACAGCAAAATTAGCTCTTTTGTAACTTGTATCAGTCAGCAGAAAACATCAAGGCAACTGTGTTAGTTTCCTATTGCTGCTATAACAAATTACCACAAACCAAGTGGCTTAATACAAATGTACTCTCTTACAGTTTTGGAGGTCAGAAATCAGTCTTATTGGGCTAAAGTCCAGGAGTTGGCAGGGCTGTATTCCTTTCTGGAGGCTCCAGGAGAGAACCCATTTTCTTCCTTTTCCAGCTTCTAGTGGCCACTTGCTTGCTTGGTTCATCATCCATCCTTCTGTGATCAAAGCCAGCCGTGGTGGTCCAGGCTTTCTCACATTGTACCCCTCTGACAGTGACACTGCCTCTGTCTTCTACATCTAAGGGCCCTTGTAATGACAGGTCCACCCAGATAACTCATGATGATCTTCTTATTATGATGTCATCTGGTCAGCAGTCTAAATTCCATCTACAACCTCAGCTGGCCCTTGCCATGGAAGATAACATATTCACAGATTCTGGGGATCACGACATGGACACCTCTGGTGAGAAATGATTTTGCCTATTACAGCAACACATGTCACCTAAGGTCTTCAGTGAAACACCTGGAAGTGACTTTACAGCTACATCTATCTTTTTTTCTGGAGGGACCTAACCAAAGTAACTAAACCAACCCCAGCCTCTTTCCTTAGTGACAGCCAAGGACATGTAGGGGTAAAACCACAACTGTTCTAGATACTGGGAGTGGGTTTACCTGGTACTCCTGTCGTCTTAAGGACTCAAATCAGAGGTGCTAAGGTTTTCCTCCCCTAAATGGTTATTCTATCCAAACTTCTTAAAATTATGTCCCTAGTTTCTATGGCTTAGATATAGCTGGAAGTTCTCTGGTTCCTGCCACTCTTGCACATATACTAAAGCCGAGCATACAGCAAGTACACCTACTTAGAGAACCAGACATCCTCTTGACACATAACATGGATGTGTAATGGAAGACTTATGGACGCAAAAGAAGGTTAATTGTGCTGACCTCAGGGGACCGAAACATGGCCCTGGCCTACCCCTTTGGTGTCATTTCCCAACCTTTATTGTCTCCAGAATTTTCAAAGACTCCACAGATAGGGTGAAGCTGACTGGGGAGCTGGGGGAAGGGGGCCAGACTTAAGAAATATGACTCTGAGGGTCATCAAACATACTTTCCCACCAAGGGAGGAGTACCTTTCCTTAGAGTTTGAGGGACCGACCAGAATTAAACCAACATCTCTCTCCTGATAACATAATTTAAATACAGTGTAATAGTGTCTGGAGGAGTGGATTTGAGGATTATTAGTTTCACTGCTTGGAAATGGGTCCCAGAGGAGACCATGCACCCAGCCCAACAAATCGTTGAACCTCTTTGGGTTTGCAGAGCCCTGTCAAAGGACCCTCTGTGTCACCCATTACTCTACCATCCCCAACAAAAGGCCTCCTCTCCAAACCTCTAAGCCACCAAGTCAGCCAACATTTTCTAATAATCATTTCCTACATAAAATCAACAAGGGGAAAAATTCCTCTTCAAGCACATGTCTAGATGATTACATTTCTCTTTGACAGAGAATTATCAGTGACGGCCCCATGGCTCATAAGACTGTAGAGATTGCAAACCTCTGATTAATGGGGTAAGACAGATTGTTGATATTCATGGAATTCAATATTCCAACCTCAGACCCATGTTTACAGCACATTGACTTGCAACTCTGAAAAGGGCCCTGCTTTTTTATGTTGGGTTATTAGGAGAGTGCTCTAGAGTGAGGAGCCAGGCCAACATGTCTAGTTGGGTAGCCTAAACCAAACCATGCATTTTAGGTAGTGATTTAGGATTTAAAACCCAAATAATGCATGGCGATACTCTGGCCACAATATTTTTCCTATTGTATTTGCACCCAGGCATAGATTAAACCCTTCAAAGTCCTGGTCCGGTGTGATCAACTTTTCAAAACAGTGTGGCACTTTTCTTGTTCAAACAAGTAGCAGAGAAGGTACCTCATGTGTCCTAGGCAGCAATCTTTTGTTTCTTCACTTCTTTTATTTAAAAAAATGAGTGAGTAAAAACATGGAGCTCGTCATGAAATATGACTCCCCTAAAGAATGATAACATTTCATTCTGCATTTGTGTGGCACCCAAGCTCATGGTTAGATGAAGGTGACCGCTTTCATTCCCATCATCTTGTTATGGCTTCAAAATCACGCTGTGTTATTATTTGCCCCATTTTGCAGAGGAGCTAAATGAGGAACAGAATGAATAACTTACCCCAAATTACCCATGAAGTCAGGGTTATTAGAATTCCCAGGCCAGTGGGCTCACCACAAAACTGCACTGCTTGACAAATAGACAGTGTGCCAAGCACAAGCCAGCTCTCTCCATCCCTCATGATCACTGTCTACTTCCCAGGTGGGAAAGAGGCCAGATGTAATTTGCTCATGCAAAAAAAGAGCAAAGAATGGGTAGGGGGTCGTTTGAATATTTTAAAGATAAGAGAGAAAGTATTTCTTTAGAGGTTACCGAAAATTATTTTTTAAAGCAAAGCTGATGAGTAAATCATAAATACAAGATGACACGTGGGTTGGAAGCTATCCATTGTGGAGGACTGGTGGAGCTTTACATTAAATGGCTCCTTTTCCTCAGGAATACTCCAGAAGAGATATTGTTATGTTTTTAGAGCCAGAATGTGTGTGTGTGTGGGGGGGGGAGTTTAGTATTTAGCTGAAGAATGACTAGAGTTATGAAGGGGATAAAGGTTATCCTTGTTCTTTTCCTATTTCTCTCGGGTCCCACCTCTGCTATGGTCTACTTCGTGTCCTTGGGTTGTCCTGGCGATTCATGTCCATTAAGAAGACCTCACAAAGAAAAAAAAAAAAAAAAAGAAGACCTCACAAAGAGGAAAATGGAAAATGGAAAGCTCCATTGTCCCAGATTTCCCATCCCCATCAAACATTACCCATCCTAGCCCTATTTCCTCAGAATATCAGTTTCCTATATGAAAATGTGGGTGGATTAATCAGAGAAATTACCTTGGGGAATACATTAGCTAGCTGGTAAGTCACCTGGTGCAGATGATAATAATAATGACATTCTTCACTTCATTTTCATGCATGGAGATATTTAACATTATATCACGGAAGGAATGCAAAGAAAATGAAAAGAAATGATACTGAGCTTTTGCCATTTAAAATAAGATTTTGTGAGGTGCCTGGGTGGCTCAGTGGTTGAGCATCTGCTTTTGGCTCAGGTCATGATCCCCGGGTCCTAGGATTGGGTCCCACATCCGACTCCCTGTGGGGAGCCTGCCACTCCCTCTGCCTATGTCTCTGCCTCTCTGTGTGTGTCTCTCATGAATTAAAAAAAACATAAGATTTTGCAGCAAAATAATAAACTTGAAAGTCAGGTGTCTTTGAGAGAAAGGATTTCCACCATTCTTTTCTATCCCCTTGGCATACCAAGAGTCAGGCATGGAAGACGAAACCATAGAGTTTTATATTCAGAGGGAAGGAGGGAGTCATGCCAGCGACTTCCAGCCCTGGAGGATTTGGGGACACAGGCAGTGGGCAGGAGGAGTTAGTAGTGAGATGTGTGGGTCCCAACTCATCTCTTCTGGCAGAGATCCAGAGAGAGGGAAGTGCTTTCACTAAGTTGAGGAAAATGCAAAAGATAGAGGGGTCGGTATGCTCTCTGTTTGGGGGACATCACTCTGTTGGGTAGTTCCTCACCAACATAGAATGCCCCAGAGAAACCAAGAAGATGGAGGAGCATTCACTGGCAGAGAGGGTCTAGTGGCACTAAGTGGTGATTAAGCCAAGAAGGGGAGGGCCTGCCAAGTGGCTCCATATGGTGGGTGCCATGTGGCCTGCATTAGAAGATGTCTAGAGGTAGATGGGCTCCATGGTTAGAATCCCAATTGGTCAAGGTTTCATGATCCATGGACATCAGCTGGCCAACTCTACGTAAGGGAGAAACATCTAGACCCTCCCATAGACCTGGATTAGTACCAATGCCTCCAGGGCACATAAGCCCTCCTCTCCCTTCCATATGCCCAGATATCACCTCAGAAGGGGCAACAGAGTGAGGATGGAATCAGACAGATGAAGTTAAGCCTTTGGAGACTGTCTAAATCAGTTACACTCTAGTGGGTCTGAGCACTGGGGCAGCTCCTCAAACTGCTGTCATCAGAGTATGACATAGATGTAAAAAATGAGGATAAAGAGGATGTGGTATATATATAGAGGAATATATATATATACACATACTCAGCCGTCTTGCCATTTAAAACAATGTGGATGGAGCTAGAGAGTAGAATGCTAAATGAAGTCAGTCAGTCAGAGAAAGATAAATACTATTTGATTTCACTCATATGTGAAATAAAAAAATAAGACAGATGAACATAGGGGAAGGGGAAAAAAGACAGGACAGAGAGGGAGGCAAACCAGAAGAGACTCTTTACTACAGAGAACAAACTAGGGGTTGATGGTGTGGTGAGTAGAGGGTAGAGGGCGGATGGGCTAGATGGGTGATGGGCATTAAGGAGGGCACTTGTTAGGATGAGTACTAGGTGTTATAGGTAAGTGATGAATCACTGAATCTACTCTGAAATCAATTTGTTAACTAACTAGAATTTAAATTAAAAACAAAATAAAATAATAAGATCATTAAAACTGAAAAAGTAAAAATAAATGAAAATCTTGAGGGTGGACATTCAGAAGTTCTTGTAGAAATTTGACAGAATAATTTTATGTTTATTGAAATAATCATAAAAAATGGCTTGTACTTTGTGTGTCTTATTAAATTTTACTTTTGGTAATTCATTTCTATTGGATTTTATGAAAGTATCTGTAACCAGTTGGAAATTAAAAACAGCAGCAAAAGTGGTCCCTCACCACAAGTAGCTTGAGAAGCACTGGGGTTATGGATGGAACTAGGTTTTAAACCAGGCTCAATACATTCTTTTCCCTTCAAATCAGTGAATAGGGACTTGTAAAGAAAGATCAGATTAGTTTTGGAAAAAAAAATAAGAAGCAACATTGCAATGTTTCCTGCGTGCCTGAACTATAATAAGAACACATATTTTCCCTTTTTTGCCCCCACTACATCTCCCGGGGCTTTCCTTCGGCCCCAGGACATCTGGTCTGTGGAGAACACATCTGCAGTGAGGCTCAGGGGAGGGTCCTGGCTCTCATCATCCTAGATAGCACCCCTCCGCAGGTCCTGTCAGCCCTCGGGACATGTCCTAAGGAGTAACCATGTGGGGCTTTAACACAGCAGGCTGGCAGATTTTACTCGAAGCTGGCACAGCTCAGGAGAGAGGAATTAGGAGAATGTATGAGCCTGGTGTCCCAGCAAAGTGGGACTTCACAAAACCGAGAGACCGAGTTCTGAATTCAGGGAACTTCCATTCCAGGGCATCATGATCATGGTCTTGGCCTTGTCGATGACAATCATCTCAAAGACAAATATCTGTTCTCAGATCCCAGATAGAAACATCCACAGTCACCAGACTAGTTGTTACAGAGGACTATTCTTGAATTTTGAGAATGCCTCACTTTCAGATACATCTATCTACCCCCGATTCCCTTAAATAGCGTCCTCACCAAACACATGCGAGTGATGTGTTCAGGATATTTAACTTCATTTCTCCAGGAGTGAGGGGAAACCTCACAGGTACAAATACAGTAGGAGACTCTTCAATGAAACTCAATCAGAACAAGGGAGATATTTGGCCAAAATCAGTGGAAGCCAATGGGGAAGGCAGCCCCATTCACTGACACTTTTTTTTTTCAGAAGGACAGCTGTGGGCAGAGAGAGATCATAGTAACTGGTATGTCTTGCTGTTGTGTTTTGATGTGGGTCATCCCACTTAATGCTGACAGCCACCCACAGAGCCAACACCATTCTCTCATGGGAGGTAAGACGACACAGTGTGGCTAGGGAATCTGCCAAAGTCACGCTCCTGGAAGGTCAGAGCTCACTCCTGGAAGGTCAGAGCTGGACTTTCAAACCACGTCTGCTGGCCCGCCAAACTTTAGTCTTCCTACCACATCTGTAGCCTGTTGATCATGAGACCCCAAGCAAAGGGACATGATTGAATGGCCTGCAGGGTCTGTGGCTTGCTTCTGTCAATGTGTAGACTCCTGGCCTTGGTCACCTCCAATACAAACGAGGTATCTTCCTACCTATGATGGAGGCCAGTCTACCAAGAAAATACTGGAGGACACACTTGATCAATTGAGGACTCCAGAGAAGCAAACAACAAGTCCTGTCTGTGGCGGGGAGAGGTTGACTGACCACGAAGGAAGGAAGTGTCCCTGGAGGGTGCGCTGTAGCTGCCAGCCCACAAACAAGGTGGCCACACTCAGTGTCAGGAAGTAAGGTAATGAAACTACACACACCGGACAGCTGGGACCCCTGCAAAGTGTCCTTGTTGGAACATTGAGGGTTTGGGGGCTGATGTTTTCTGGGATAAGACTGGAGATGCAGATGGGAAATGCTTGAAGCAAAACTTCTTAAAATTTCTAATCCTGGGGAAGATCAGCCCAACCCAGATTGACTGTGCAGAGTGACCTGGAGATGTGTGCATCTATGCACACACGCCACCCTACAGAAAAGCAGAAGAAAACTGCTTGTCTGTTCACACGGGCAGTCTTGGGAGCTCCCATTAAAGTTGAAAATGTGAGATGGGATCTGCAAGTCTTTGGAGATTGTCACACACACACACACACACACACACACACACACACACAACCACTGATCAGCCTTCACTTAGGAAAGAGAAACTGCCTGTAGCCGGTAGAGTTGTAATGAGCTGGCTTTTAAGACAGCCTGGAAACGTTCTTTGCAAACTCACATATATCCATCACCCTAGCAAGCCCCAGTGGGCTCCGGCACTCCTTTGGTTTTATAAACCATTGCAAACGTTTGAACGTTTGAGAAAACTTATGACCTTGGAACACGTTGCCTGTTTTCTTACAACTTAATGAGACTAAATCGTTGATAAGTTCTGTTTTGAAGCCTAATCGTTCACCCCCGGGCAGGGTGCAGGGAGCCAAATCCTACTTTCCATGGGACGGATTCCTACATGGAGGGCTCGCGAGGGTCATCGGCCCGCAGCCCCCTCCTCTGGCTTGTATTTTCCAGCGATTTCTGGCAAAGCCGAGGCGGTTTTAGCTTGATGTATCTTGGCAATTTGTTTGAAACCCCTCCTAATACATTCCAAATACTGGAAAAGCAACATTCTATAGTCAGACGGCATTCTTACGGGTATTCTAGAAAGCAGCACGGTTAGGGCCCTCAGAGTTAGGCAGAGCTGGACGTATTCATTCGTTTTCCTTCATTCATTTGACAAATATCCACCAGTGGCTCACAGCCTTCCAGGCCTCTGGATGCCCTGGGCAGTTGAGGGGGGCCCTCGAGATGTCCGAGAGGCTGACCCTCACTCTCAGGGAGCCCAGAGTATGCTGGGATGGCCAGCAAATGAGGAAACAATTCTATAAACATCGAGGAGTTTGGTGAAAAGCATTTGTGGCTGTTTGGGGGAGGCTTCAGAACAGGAGGAGGTCATGGGAAGACATGTCTGATTCTGCAGATCCTTCCCCGTCGGCCTCAGGCCCCTCGATGCAGCAGCGGCAGGGACAGAACATAATCAGTGTTTATTAAGTGCCTCCTCGGTGATAACACATCCTGTGGGGGGATAATATATGCACCCCTGCCCTCAAGGAACTAGTTGGAATTAGCATTTGGAGAGGTTGGACATTCGCAGGCCTGGCCTGCTAGAAACACGTGAGGCAGTGGTTAAAACCCCAGAATACCGGTTCTCAACCTCAGATCTCAGGTCCACCATCTCAGCTGTGTGACTCTAGGCAAGTTTCTCAACCTCTCTGTGCCTCACTTCCTCCATTTGTGAAAGGACAAGCATAATAGTACCTATCTTCTATGAACGTTGTGAGGAACAGGTAAGAGAAACACTCAGAACAAGGCAGGCCTGAGTACGCATTCTTGTGGCCATTTGTGCTACTACCCTGGTGCTTAGGTCCATCTTTGGGGGCGGGGGCTGTGTTGCTGGGGTGTTGGGACCGGGCTGCACCAGGAGGCAGTCAATGTCCTTATAAGAAGGAGTGAGCAGGAGCAGAGCAGCCCTGGAATTATTGCAGGAGGCACAGAGGGAGGCTGTGAGAGCTTCTGGAACAGGAGGGCTTTACGTGGAAGGCGTGGTCTGGCCATGGCCCCCGACTCCTCTCAGGCACAGTGGCCTTCGCTGTAGCAGAGGTGAGACTATCTTCCTCTACCAGCTTGTGTCGACTGCATCCAGGTCCTGCTGGTGGCGGATCGGTGAGCCCAGCGTCCTGTCCATGGTGGGAGAGGTTAACTGACCACGAAGGAAGGAGTGTCCCACTCCACAGTCTCCCCTGGGTCAGCACTGCAAGCGTGGCCTTCCCCTGGGAGTCACCAGGGCAGACCAATTGTGGGCTCGGGGCTCCAGGAAACTGCGAGAAAAGGTGCTAGGACGCTGGCTTGGCTGGCAGGGCTTCCCAAGCATTGTCCTCCAGGAGGGGACAAAAAGCAGATGAGCACTGGCAGGTGCATCCTGGGGAAGCCCAGGAGCAGTGACTGGGCCTGAGACCCCCTAGGGAGGGGACCCTGCTTCCTTAGAGCTGCCCGGCCTCTACTGTGTTGAAAGGCATCTCCTTCCCACTTCACCTTCCTCTTGCCCCTGAACCCCTTATTTCAGGAAACCAGGAGTCCAGTGAAGGAAGAAGTAACACCATCGCAGGCACTGCCAGTTGCTGGGTCAGCTCGAATGGAGGTCTTCCAAAGCATGGGGTCCTCTGAGGCCACAGCAGCCTCTGTCACCTCTAGAAAGAAGCCTCTGGAAGAGTCAGTGCACAGCCAGCCGATGCTGAAATAGCTCCCATTTGCTGAGCACTGTCTTACAGCCCCGTGCCCAGGGCCCAGCACAACTCGCCTCAGTTGCCTCTGGGCAGCAGGACAGCTGAGTTATCCTGTGCAGAGACCAGGGAGAGGAGGAGCTGCAGCACCCCCAAAATCCAGGCAGGTAACATGCCCAGGAAGCCGCCGGCGAGTGCCAGAATCAGGCAGAAGCCCCAAAGCCCAGAGCGGGAAAGGGGCATGAGCAAGGCTTCCTTCCAGGGGAGAAATCAGGTTCTCAGAGCAGAGACTGCGCTGTTCCAAGCCTGGCAGGCATGCCTGACACATCCATTCCAGCAAATGCAGGCGCCCTTTCCAGTTCAGGAGGGGCTTTTGTGTCTTGTGGTGTGATAGAGACGCAAACTTGGTGTACTCTGTTAAGTCAGTAAAAATTAGTGCAGCCAGGTGAAGGGCTGTTTTCTTCGCTCAGGTGAGTCTTGGTCTAATTCAACCGTGGCCATCTCTAGAAGGCCGAGGCGAGAGCTTTCTGGATAATAATTTCCAGTGAATGTCAATAGTGACCCTTTTAGGGTAATGAGTCCTGCAGTAGCCGGTCAAGTCGGCTTGGTCTGGCGGTGCCTACAGGTTTGGCCATTTAAGACAACCATCAGCTCCCTCTTCCACGCAGGGCATCTTTTAAGGAGGACAGGGGTTCAGAAAGCTGACTCGTCTACTAACGGGGGGCAGGAAAAGCACATGCTTCGTTGCAGTTCCTAGAACCATTCTTACTTGACTGTTTTTTAAAGAGCAACGATGGCTGCTCTGCTGCTGAGAAAAGCAACTACCGGTCTCCATATCTTTTTTATGACCTGGGAGAATTTTTCTTCTGAACGCGATTCAGAAGTACCTTCTAGTTTGCCTGTGTTTGGCTCCTGCCAGCAAGCTGCTTACAAGAAGACCCCGTGACTCGGTGCCAGCTCTGAAGAACATAATCAGTTGCAAATGTTTGGGAGTGGATGACTGATGAATGGAGTAACTTTATCACTTTGCTCATTTTTTACTGTTAGCAAACTGTAGAAATCTCGCATGAGACAAACTCCTTCCCTCCTTCCTCCCCACCCCGCCCCTTGCCCCAGCAGTCCTTTTAAAATGATGAGAACAGCAGCCAAGGGGGCTGGCTCATCTGTGGCTGAGGCAGGCTCTCAGGTGACTGGGGGCATCGTGCTCAACACTCATCTCATCTCGGCCCAAGGACAGGACCGGTTGAGCCGGTCGGCTGTTTCAGTGATCGTGACAGTGTGACAGCGAGTGAGAATTTCACTCGACATCCTTCTTCCTTTCTTGTGAAGTTTGTCCCCTGCTGGGCGGAGACAAGGCGCATGGTGTTGGGGGGTGCCACAGGAGGGGTGGTTATGATGCAGCTGGTTCAGGGCCCTCACCCCAAGGCTGTATCTGACCCAGATCAGACGAGCAGCCTCCCTGACTGCTGTGATGCATTCGCTCTCCAAATACTGTGCTGGCTACGATCCAACAGTTTGTGATGCCTCTACCCCCAGCCAGGGACCCTGCTCGAAAGTGCAACACAGTGATGATGGAGCCTCATAGAGCAAGTTTGCAGGGTGAAGAGGGCAGTCAGGCGAGGCAACTGCGAAGCTAGGAAGTATCGCTAAGTGTGGCTGGGCCAGCTGCGAGAGGATCAAGTTCAAGGAACAAAGTCTGTCTGAGGACGACCACGTGTCTGCCTGGACATCTCTGTGGGGGCCGCTTCTTCCCCAGTGGAAAGGCCCAGGGCAGGTCTGCCACGTGCCAGGCCATCGTGTCTCTGTGTTAGTTTCCTGGGGCCACCGAACAAAGTGCCACGGATCTGCAGGCGTAAACACCAGATAGTTATTTTTTCCTAGTTCTGGAGGCTGGAGGTCTGAAATCATGGTGTTGGCAGGGCGGGTTTTTTCTGGAGGCTCTCAGGAAGAGTCCATGCTGTGCCTCTTGTGTAGCATCTGTGGTTGTCAGCAGCCCCTGGCTTTGCTCGGGGCTTCAATTCACAGGGCCTTCTCCCTCGGTCTCTGTGTGTCCCTGTGTCTCTAAATAGCCTCCCTCCAAGGACATTGGTCATATTAGGTTCAGGCTCCACCCTGCTCCAGTATGACCTCGTCTTAACTGATTATACTTATTCCTAAAGAAGGTCACGTTCTGTGGTTCTGGAGGACATGAGTTTAGGTGTGTTTGGAGGATGGAGCTGGTGAATTAAGAATGTGCAGGTTATAACCCAAGGTCAGCAGAAAGCTCCCTCAGCATCTGAGCTCCCACTTTGGGAAAGTGAAAACCGTGGGGTCCTTTGGACTGAAGGTGCGATGTCAGTACACCCACATGAAGGAAGTAAAGTCACGAGTTTATTACTTACACATCCTAGAAATGGGGGTGGGGTGCAGAGGGAGGTGGTTTGCAATGAGCCATTCTGAAGGGTCCTCTTCTGTCCCAGGTCCCAAGTGGGGCAGATATAGACAGTAGGGTAGCAAACACCTATTACTTCTAAGGTGATTGGGGCTGAAGTTACTAACTTTTCATAGGGGCAACTTTAAGTGGTTTATTTTTTAAAGATTATTTATTTGAGAGACAGAGAGAGAGCAGGGGTAGGTGGAAGGGGCAGAGGGAGAGGAAGAGAGAGAATCTCAAGCAGACTCCCCACTAAGCGTGGAGCCAGATACAGGGCTTGATCCCATGACCAAAGGATCATGACCCAAGCCGAAATCAAGAGTCGGCTGCCTTACCAACTGAGCCACCCAGGCATCCCTAAGTGGTTATTTTAAGAGATGCTCCAGGAAAAGCAAAATGGAAACATGAGGCAGGAATCCTAAGCCCAGATCCCTACCTACACGTCTAGGTGTGAACAGGGCTGTCCTGTTGTAAAATGTCAGGGCAGCGACTCCAAACAGCTGTTTTCTCATCACAGGCAACATTTCTCAGCCCACCATAGTCTCTGTAGGGACCATGGCTGGTGGCAAGTGCATCTCCCACCTGGCATGGTGGCTGGTGAGAGAGTGGGGTAGGGACCTCTGAACAGGTCACCAAAAACTGGAGAAGACCAGGATAAGGACCAAGTCCTACAGAAGGGAAGTGGGAAAAACCAGGTGGGAGCAGATGGTCCAGGGCCCATGCTGGAGATGAGATTGGAAGTGGGGACAGCTGTGTATAAAGGGGCAGCAATGGGACAACCACTGGGTACCCTGTGCCATGGACACAACTTTACAGAGACCACCTGAGAAGCCCCAGCAAAGGGGAGGTTAGGCCACCCCTTCTTTGGTCTCTCTTGACAGGATGACACTCAGCAAACCACTTACCCCTAGGGCCAAACAACCTCTCCCTCAACTTATAATTATTAAAACTCTGCCTTGAGGTGCAAAACAAAGTGTATAGACATCTATCTACTCTCTATGCCAATAAGGAGAGTTCATTCTACCTGCCGGGTTCCGGTAAGAAGTGTTATTGCCATGAGAATGGTCAAGCCTCCCAATGCAAAGGCAACATGTCTCTTCTATCTCAAGGACACTTGTAAAATACTGAATATATTTTCAAAAGAAAATTACTTTTAATTCACTGAAATTTACACATAGGTTGGGATCACCTCGTACTTGGGGGAATTTAGTAAGACAGTATCTTTAAATGATCAGAATGCATGGTTGTCACCATTCCATGCATTCCAGCCTTCCGTGATGAAGATCATTCTTTCTTTCAGCCACTCACCATCATCATGCTAGGTGGGGGGTCTGGGTGCTGAGGACAGAGCAGGGGAGGCTCTTATTGCAGCTTACGGTCTTGGAGAGAGAAGAATGTTAGAGAATGAGCAACATGCATGGCCTTCAGAGAGCCAGGGAAGGGTTGTAGGTGGAAAACCGATCGGGGAGGACTACCCAAGGTGACACTTGAGTGAAGACCCAAAAGGGGAGAGGAGGTTCATTTAGTGGAGTCCAACCTTGGCTTCAGCATGCTTACCTGGGGCAGGTGACTTTCTCTAGCTATGGCTAGAGCCTAGAACCCCACCTGCTGTGTGCATTTACAGCTGTCGTGTGGTTGACTGGAGTCTCTGAGAGCAGCCTCCAGAGACTCTGCTCAGCCTTGCGTTCGTACAACCACCAGAAGCAATTCCCACACCACCTGCCCTTCCCCTGGGAAACATTCTGGAGGACATTTGTTCTCTGTAGAAGGAGAATGAAGGAAAAATGTCCTCCAGGGTCTCTGTGGGGGTCTCCTGGGGAGGCCCGCACACCTGACAGTTGTTCTTTGGCTCTGGCTGAGCCCTGCATCTCAAGGGCGGCTCGTCTTACCCAGGAGCCCACACATTACTTCTACTCATCAATTCACTTTTCAACACCAAATATATCTTTCTCATTTTACAGCATTTTCTTACACTTCTACCACTTTTGGCTTCAACAAGAATTCTCGGTAGCTGAGAGAGGTGTGTGTGTGTGTGTGTGTGCATGCGTGTATATTTAATGAACACCTGAAGGAATGAATACATAAGTCCAGCTTGAAGCAAACACCCTTTCTTTTGGTGACCATTTCCGTTCCTGCTGACAGAAATTGTGGCAAGATAGACAAGTTAAAGAAAATTCCAAAAATTAATCATCACATGGTGACATATGATCAAGTGGGGATACCATTCCTTAGACATTATCAAGCACCTTGATAATTGAGGCATTGTGCATGGTGTAGGGATTAAAAGGAAGAAAAAACTTCATGGTGTTGCTCTTGGGGGCTCACAGCCCAGTTCAGTACCAGACATTTAAGAAGGTCACCATTGGTGTTGCTTAGCAACTAGAATATACTCAGGGTATTATGGGAGTTTGAGAAGGGGGCATCCAATGCAGTCTAAGGTCATTGCAGTCAGGGAGGATTTTACCCCTGTAGAGAGAAGAACCCTTCACCCCTCTCATGTGTCAAGTTGGAAGGAGGTTTTTTTGTTTGCCCCTATTATCCTGAAGAATTTCCTAGCTCCCCCACTCCTGGGCTCCCACATTAGCTGACCAACCTCAGGGGGTAATTAATTCATCACTTGAGCACCAGTGAGGTCTGGCTTGCTCATTAGGACGAGGTAGGAGAGGGGAGAAATGGGAAAAGCTCATTTCCACACAAAGGTGTGGTCAAGGTACTTACACAGACATGCCCTCTGGCAGAGACCAGACCTGGCCACACCAAGGTCCCCACCCGTGGCAAAGTCACAGAAGATTCCAGGCTGCCCAGGCCCACTTTTTCTTCCACATCTCGGGGGCCCCTCCACTTTTCCCACCGCATCTGAACTTTTAGGATGGCCTTTACAAATTCCTAGTGGTACACACTTCTAGGGCAGTTGCTCATTTGGTCACTTGGTCAACAGATACTCTTTGACTTCCAGGTATGTGCCAGATGCTGCTCCAGAAACAGGCAAGCAAACTAGACTTAGACTCTGCTCCCACAGAGGTTATAGACCAGCAGAGAGACAGACATTTATCATATAATTGCATACACAATATGAACATGCGTCTTTCCAAGGGCTGGGGAGAGAGGTCCTGGGACCTGAGAGCTTAATAGCAGAGTCACTGAGTGCTCTCTGGAGGAGAGCAGACATTAACTAGAAGTGAAAGGAAGGAAACATGTGCTTGGTAGAAGGAACAGCATATTCCAAAGGCCCTGGTGTGGAGGACAGCCTGGCAAATGTGAGGGACTAACAGAAGGCTCTAGAAGCTAGAGTTGAGAGGGCAGGGAGAGCACAAAGGATGAGGAGAATACAGAGGTGGGAGGGCCTTCAAGTCCCCCCCCAGAGCAGCAGCCACTTTGCAGGGCCTTTTGGAGAACTGGTAAGACACCAGAGCCCCATTTGGTGTCTGACAGGCTCACAGTGCTCTGGAAAGAAGCAAGGGACCCACCTCCTTCTATTACGATTTAGAGCTGATCCTTTGGAAGATCAGGCAAAGGCCAAGTGACTTCCCTGGGGTTCGTGGCTACTCGCAGTTAGGGCAAGGACTCGGTGTCAGGGCAGGGGGCTGGTCCCCGCCTACACTAGGGCTGGCAACTCTGCTTGTCACCCCCACGCCTCCCTGCCTGGCCCTGGGAGACCTGCTCCCTGCGTTGAGGGCTCATTAGTGTCAGAGGCTTGGCATGGGGACCATCTCATTTAACTTCACTCTCCCACAATTGATCCATCATGCCGGGACTAGACGACCGCCCCTCCACGTGTTTCTGATTCCCTTAATGGCCCCTGCACTCTGTGAGCCCCACTCGGTGTCTGACAGGCTCACGGCGCCCTGGGAAGCCCTTTCAGAAAGTTCTTTCTGGTCCCCTTACACGACCATTTTAAAAGCTTTTCTTTTTTAGTAGGAATTTTGTGTTTCCTGATCCTTTGGAAACAGTCACGTATTCCATGTTATTCAAATGTAGGTAAGACATGCACACAGACGTTATAAAACAAAATATAAAAGACACAGAAATATGGTAAAAAGGAAATACTCCACCCTGCCCCCAGCCCCCCAGCACCCCTCCCCAGACTCAACCACTGTTGCCCAGTTCCTTCCTGGTGTTCTAGCGCATGTACCATGAAGGAACCCTAAACCACCAAACCTATGGTATTCAGGACACTTTTCAACTTGAAAATGCAAGTTTTGGCTTTGTTCAAACTCAACATCCTAGCAAGTTTCTAGCTTGGAAAACATTCCTTTTCATTTACTGTGAAATTTCTCCACCTCAGTACTAGTGTCCTTTGGGGGCCATCACTCTTTGTTATAGGGGCCGCCCTCTGTGTCAAAGGGCAGCATCCCTGCTTCTACACCCTAGATGTCAATGCAACATAGCCCTCCACCTAGTTAGGACAACCAAAAATGTCCCCAGATATTGCCAAACGTCCTCAGGCGGGAACGGGCAAAAATCACCTCCAGATGAGAACTACTAACGTATTGTGGTTATTACGAACGTAGCCTCTCCATCTCTTAAGAAAAAGGGTCTGGGGTACTTGCAAAGACTGAAAACTCCAATAAGAGTAAATATAAATGTTAAAGATCAACTCTCAGTTGAAAATTACTGACACTTAGTTATAGATACATGAGGGTGCATTATAGCACACTCGCTATTTTGTGTGTGTTTGACATTTTTTTTCTAATAGAAGGGATAAATGTTTATATTATATTTTCAGTATTTCATAATAAAAATGATTAATGAGCAAGTTGAATGAAGAAAGTGTGACAGAGGAGAAGGAAAGCAGAGGCAGTAATTAGAAGATGAACATAAAGTACGTGTGCCTAAGATCTTGTCCTGAGATTCCTACGGCCAACCCGCAGATAGAGCATGCTCAGTGAGCAGCACCAGTGGCTAGCCATAAAAAATAAGCCAGTTGCTCAGAACAGGCACAGCTCTTGCTAGTAATGAAAGAGAGAGTATGCGGCAGTTGCCCAGACACAGAATCGGCAGAGATACGTGTTCCTCGAGCTCCTCTGGAAATGCTGAATCAGACTCTAGCATGGGCCTGAGAATGTCTTCTTTTAACGAATATTCTTTAGAAGTGGGTCAGTAAGACAAGATTAATGTGCAACTTAGTAAAAGTAACTCTGCAAGGAATGAAAGCAATGCACTCGCATACACACAGGTCTCTGAACATCTGGATTAATCCAGAGTAGCCACAGGCTGGACAGCCTCAGAAATATTATTTCTCTCCAAACTTTCAGAAAGTCCAGGGTTATAACCTCTGCTTCCTGGAAGGCAGCTGTTCTTGGGGAGCCCATTTAGGCTGGCCCCGCCGGCTCTTGCAGCTGGAGGGAGGGCTTAAGGATTCGTGGAAAAACTAACCATCCTCAGAAGAGTTTCAGGTACCCTCTCCCACCACTCCCTCCACTCAGGCTCCCAGCAGAGCTGGCCAGACCTCTCCTGAGGATGTTCCAGCAGAAACAAACCTGGTCTTTAAAATTTCAAAATTTCAGGCCATGATCATTCTGACTACAAGAGAAAGAGTTAAACTGCTCATTGAAATGACAAGAACATCACAATAGAGTTCAAACTGAACCCTCAATTTTTGAAATATACCTTGCCATATATATACAATCAAACACAGTAGAAGCAGATACAAACATATTTAAAAACAAAAACAAAAAACTTTGGCCTATTTTTTCTGAATATTGAGGAGAGGAAAAAAATGAGGATTAAGCGATCCAAATCCTTGAAGACTCTGGCACCTTTAAGATAAATGTGGACACAAAGATCCCATCTACTTAGGGAAATTGCAGTCCTGTGCATACCTATGAGCTATTGAAAGTGGCACCTTTGATGGTTGTCTTTGATTTTCTGGAGGGATAAGGATTCTTCTAGGATCCAAACGTACTGCATTTATGCCTGATATGAGGGCACAATATCTAATTTCTGATGAAGAATCATCTGTAACAAGCAGCCCCAAAGACTTGGGGACCTAAAGACTGAAATATCTTTCCCCGACCTAAAAATGGCTCCCTGCATCTACTTACTACCTCGTTTCTACCCATGCAGTCTTAAAACTCCAACCCTCAGTCAAAATACTGCATTAGAATCTCTACTTGTTAAAAATCAATTCTTAAGCCTCCGAAATCTGAGTAACTCCCATTGCTCTAGTTTAAATGGACAAAGTGCAGAAGGTGATGGAGGGCAAGGGAGACATAGCAGTAGAGACAGGCCCTGCCTCCTTCCCCTCCCTCCAAGGCTTATGAAATGCCTCAAACCCCAGGGCTCCTTGAATTGGTTTGAGGCTACAGAGTCATTTACTTTTCAACTACCAAAAGTCATGCAAGCTTTTTTGCTTGATATCCACAAACACAACAGCGCTGGCCCCCATATTCACAATGCCTCGAGCAAGCAATATGGCACCCTCTGCAGTAGCTGGGATTAATAGCAGAGAGCATTGTGGTTTTGCTATTAAGTTACTTTCAGCAATTAGTAAATTTATTGTCCTAATTGTTTTCACATGGCTGCTCTATGCACATGTCTTACCTCGAGGATGTCCTTACAGTCTTGCCCCTGTCATCATATTTCAGTGTGATCACTGCCCATCTCTCCAAACTGTCCAACCCCATCAAAAGCTGATTTGCAGTCAGGTCAGCAGGAAGGAGGAGTAAGAGTTCATTCTAAAGTCCATGGCATGTTTGGATAAAACACAGAGAAAGTTCGGTTGGCTCATTGGGGGTCTGAGAGTATACTCTGGGGGAAGGGAAGAGCTGCCTGTGGTTAATGCACGGGAAAGTCCAAATTCTCCCCAGCCTCAAATTTGCTGCCTTTCCAAATCCCAACTCCAACCCCACTTAATCCGCCTATGCAAACAGTCTGGTGGTGGGGGCAGGGATGACTTTCTGGGGCCTGGGAGAACTTTGTTCTAGGCTCTGTGGCTGAGTCAGATTTTGAGGGTGCACAGAATCCAGCCAGACCTCCCTGTAATGGGTAGGGGTGCCTGGGAGTCTTGGCTCACCCGGGTTCAGGGCCTTGATTCCCTGGCACCCTCTGTCATGGAAAGGTCATTACCCTTAGCACTGCCTTCCTCCAAAAGTGAGGTGGATGGCAGCAGAGTGAGGCTTAGGGTGGGGACCTGACCGGCACATGATGTGTGTAACACTGGTTCCTGGAGCGTACCCACCACCCTCCTGGATGGTAGGAAGCACCCTTGTAATGGAGACCTGGTTGGCGGGAGCCAGGAGCTGGTGTGACTCCTGTCTTCTCGAGTGTCACCCACTGGGTCCCCAAATTGAAACCCAGATACTAGAATCGTGGCCAGAGCAGCTGCAGCTCAGCGTAACAGGTGGAATCAGTGACACAGGGCCCCAGCTTCACGTAGCTTGAGGATACTTGTGTGACTCACCTAGTAAATGGTTCCTATAATCATGCATTCTCATGTTGCTTTAGGAATCAGCTAGAAATCTAGGCAAGAAAGAAGATGGAATGGGGTGGCCTTTACTTTTCAAAGAGCTTTTATGCATATTAGGGTTATTTTGGTCTCACCACACATTAGGGAAGGAGGGGGAAACTATCCATATATATTATTATATATACATATATAATTTATAAAAATATATATATATAACCATATGTATGTATAAATCATAGCTTACCAATTCTGAATAGGGTCCTGGAGCCAGCTTCTTGGGGTTCAAGTCCCATCTTGACCATTTGCTACCTAAGTGGCCTTGGTACCCACTGCCTCAACTTCCTCTTCTTTTTTTTTTTTAAATAAATTTATTTTTTATTGGTGTTCAATTTGTCAACATACAGAATAACACCCAGTGCTCATCCCGTCAAGTGCCCATCAACTTCCCCTTCTATAAAATGGCCACAGATCCATGTCATGAGGCCATTGCCACAGATTGCATAAAGCAAACTTTCTCATGCACTTATTCTAGTGCCTCGCACATGCCACATGCTCATTAAGTGCTATCATCAAATAATGACATTTACTAAATTACTGCAGAAATCTAAGAATTGCTAGACAGAGCCGCATCTCTGAGCATCTTGACTAACTCCTCCAACATTCTTTCATGGGTACTTGTTCTTATCATTCCCACCCACTATGTCATTTCTCTACTGTCTGCCCCCCACTCCCCAAACACACACTCGAAGGGAAGCCCCGTGAAAGCAGGGACTGTTTCCTTCACTGTGGCATCCTCTCCCTTCCCCCGTTCCCCAGAGCTGGCACGTCGCAAATGCTCAATGAATGTCTGTTGGAGGAAAGGGAACCTGGCAAAGCGCCGAGAATGGAGGAGCAGCTGGTTGCTCTCTTGGCGCTTTCCTGGAAATTGGTGTTCCTTCCACCCCAGACGCAGCCCCAGCCCCAGCCCCAGCCCCAGCGCCTGGGTCCCTCGGTGCACCCGCCCTTGGGGCGCGGGGTGGGTGGGTGTTGCAGCCTGCTGGGGTTCTCGCACTCCTCGGCCAAGCTGGGGGGGGGGGGGGGGAGGGACCTCGCCAGGTCTTGCTAATTAATGCTCTGTTTTATGCGCACACATTTGAACCTGAAACGGAGAATGTAAATGAGTTCCCAGCCAGAAGGCAATGCACTTTGCGCGCGCGCTGGCACCGCGGGTTCTGCAGGGGGCAGGACTCCCCGGGCAGCGGGGGTGGGGTGGGTGGGTGGGGGTGGGGGTGCAGCCTCAGCCCCGCCCGGGCCTGCGGGCTGCGGGAGGCGCGGGCACCCGCAGCCGTAATTCCACTCCGCGCGTCAATTATTCATCCCACGCGGCGCGGCGCTCCCGGGGCCACCTGCGGGCCGCTCGGGTCCCAGCTCCGCGGGCCGCTCGTGCTCACCCCCAGGACGGCGAGGGGCGCCGCGGTGGGTTCTCCAGCTCCCGGCCCCTGCGCGGTCATGAGCTGGTGTGAAGCTCCCCAGCACCGGTGAGTTTGGGGTTGTCCTGGGGTGCCCCCAGGCCAGGCACCTCCTGGAGGCCCCCAACTCAGCCCATGGGGCTTCCTTTTAACTCAGGGACATTTAGAAGGGCATCTAGTTCAGGCCAGCTCTGCAGGCTTGCAGCACCCGGGGTCCCCCGAAAGTAGGCTGTGATGTCAGAGGGGGCGCCCTGGTAGCCTGTCACAGGAGGGTCAGCTGATCAGAGGACAGACACAAAGGAGTTCAGGAGGCTTTATTTTCATCGTGACATGAAAGAGGTCTGGAAACTCTGTTGTGTGAGGTTTGTTTTCCCAAGGAGAGTGAAGTCAGAATTTTCCAAGCAGAGGGAGGGAGTGTGGGAGTGTGTGAGGTTTGTTAGATGTCTTAGAATGTCTGCAGCTAACTCTCATATGGTGTGCGTATGCACACACACACACACAGCCACACACAGAAAGAGAGAATCACAAAAGAGATGTTCATCATCAGACAAAAAATATAATGCAGCCAGCGGATACCAAGATAACCATCGTGATGATACTATTAGAAAGAAACCCAAAAAGGGAATAAAGGGGAAAGGAGAAAAAATAAGTGGGAAATATCAGAAAGGGAGACAGAACATGAAGACTCCTAACTCTGGGAAACGAACTAGGGGTGGTGGAAGGGGAGGTGGGCAGGGGGTGGGGGTGACTGGGTGAGGGCACTGAGGGGGCACTTGACGGGACGAGCACTGAGTGTTATTCTGTATGTTGGCAAATTGAACACCAGTAAAAAATAAATTTATTATTAAAAAAAAAAAAAGAAAGAAAGAAACCCAAAGAAAAAGACCTGTGCCCTTCACCAATGCCCCTGATGGATCATTCTCCTGGGCATTTGGGCTGTCTTTTTTCAGATTTTATATAGAAGGTCTTTGCATTTCGTGTTAAATTCTCATTGACGAAACCTTTTGCCACATTGATCACCGGCCCTTCGAGAAGCCGTATAGTGATAAAAATGCTTTCAAAGTAGAGATTAAGGGCACTTCTATTTCTCCACATAAGCCAGCATGCTTCCTGTTCTGAGATAATGACTCTAGAAAATTCACCCTCCCCATTTGCTTTGGCTGCTGGGAAGCTCAGAGCCAAGTTTTTTGCTTGTAACCATAGTAACTTCTTTCAGAATTAGGACTAGGATTTGATTATTTCCTTTTGTTACTTGGCTCTTGTGTTTTCACACACACACACACACACACACACAAAGCCTTTTCAGTTTTCTTGTACCTGTGATTTTTTTTTTTTTGCAAGACCTTTCAAATCATCTTTGAAAAAAATATGGTCAAGGTAAATGTGCAGAGTTTGATACATGGTGAACCTTCAACAAGTCAGAGCGGTGATATTCTTCAGAAGATGGAAAGTTCTATTGACTTCAGTGTTTTCAGCACCTGCCTGTTCACTTCAGGTTGGCCCTCTCTCCCTAACTGGCACCACCATTTGCTTAAACCAGAAATTTCTTCCTTTCTCAACCCTACCATCCAACCCATTAGCAAAACCTGCCAATTCCATCCACTTCTCTCCTACCCCATGGTCACTGTCCTAGTTAAGGAACATATGACTCATTCAAACTACAGCAATAGCTTCCACTCCTGCTCATGTGCAATCGCTTGCTGCAGGGTGGTGTTTTAAAACCTAAGTTGCATCATGTCCTTAAAATTGTTCAGTGGCTTCCTATCCATTTAGAGTAATGCAGAGCTGCTTATCGCCACTCTGACAAGGTGTGGTCCAATGTCACCTGAGGCACGTCTTCAGTCATTCCCCTCCCACGCACCCTGGCCCACTTTGTGTGGTTTCTGAACTTGGTGTTCTCTTCCCTACCTGTCGCCACACTGACTCTCTTCTCTCCTCTAGCCCTTGATCCCTAGTGCTTCCTCAAAGGCTCTCTTTAACCCCTGCCCCACACCTGTTCATGGCACAAAAGGTATAGTATTTCAGAGGGTGATGCTGCCCAGGGTCTACCACCAGTCAACAGTACTCTGTTTTCTTTCAAGAACAAAGCAATTTGTATTTAGGTATATTTATATGTATGTGTATAAACACACAGATATTTGTCTGCTAGTTTAATTATTTGTGTCTCCCACTAGACCTTAGACACCATGAACGCAAGACCCTTGTCTGATTTATTCACAAACATAAGTTCTTGTCTAGCACAGTGCCTGGAACATAGTAGGTGCTCATTAACTGTCCTTGAAAGATTGAATAAATGAATTGAAGCTCATTCTCAGCATCCCTTAAATTGACATCAGTGGCAACAGAGACTCTCTAGCCAACAGTTTGGAGTGAGTCAGAATAAGATGGGAGGCCCCGAATCCACGGATAGAAGCTTGGGTCATAGCTTCACTGGTCAGGCACAATTAAGAAGCATGTTCTGTTTGGTGGGTGGAACTGGTAGGGATGAGACTGGAATATTCTCAACCTTCAGAGTGGTGCTGGTGATCAGGTGACAGGGCTTCCTGCTGCTTTTATTTCTACGTTTGGGTGTGAGCATCTCCACGGTTATAGGAGGTGGTCCTATAATGTCTTGGTATTGGCTAGGTGACATGTGGATAATGAACCTGTCCATGAAGACTGTGGAAATAAATAGATTTTTAATAGAGGTGGCTTCATTTGGAACCACAGCCTCCTAGTTCTGATGCATGTCTTGTTGGACGGCTGAGAGGCAGCCAAATCTAGCGGCCCAAGTGAGTTGGTGCGCAGAGCATGGAGGGAATGTGGCAGTCTCTTTTCTACCTGTAACAACCATCAGGCACCACCACCCTCCAAAATCCTGTCCCTTCCTGCCATGCTGCTTCATGACCCATCCTTCAAGATGTGACAGTGGTAAAACAGTAGCAGTGGTTGCTTTCTTTCTTGCTAAGTTTTTATGAGTGTTCCTTGAACCCCATTAACATTTGCCCCAACCATTTAAGCTTGGGGTACAGCTGGGATTCCAGAAAATGATTTGCCATCAGGTTTAATATATCTTTGGATCTATAGTCTAAGTGTTTGATTTTTGTATAACTCTGCCCAACCTACTGTGAAAATTTTCAAACACACCTCAAAAATCAAAGAATACCATGATAAACAACTGGAGACTGTCCCCTTGATCTAGCAATCATTTACATTTTGCCCTATTTGCTTTCTCTTTGCATGAATATAATATATATGTGTATATACACACATATGTGCTTTGTTTTGCTTATCTATTTAATAGTAAACAATCATGAAACTTCACAATATTTAATTCTTCCAAGGACATTCTCCTGTATATCCACAGTATCATTGGTAGACCTATTAAAATTAACTTTAATATCATCTATCATCCAGTCGATGTTCAAAATTTTCCTAATGCATCAAAATTTCTTTTATACAGAGTTTTGTTTTTATTTCTCTTGAACCAAAATCCAGTTTAAGGTCAACATGTTGGTCGTTGTGTCATTTTATCTCTTTTAATCTAGAACAATCTCTCAGCCTTTTTGTTATGGTTTTGACTTTTGAATTGTCCAATCCAGTTGTCTGATATAAAGTCCTGTGTTTCGGATTTGTCCTAGCTCTGGATTTGCTTTGGTTAAGTAGTGTTAACAGCCTTGCTTTAGTATATGAAACTGTGCCTCTGCCAACGATCAATTTCCTCAAGATACGGTACTGTGTGGGTTTATTTATAAACTGTCTACACCTAAAAAGAATTTAAGGCAGTTTACAATAGAATAGGAAACCTGTCGAATAAAAGAAAATTTTTTTTACCATGTAGGAGGATGGCAGATGGGATGCAGTGGGCAAATATACCATAAACACATATTAATGTGGTTACTATAACTTAACATGAGATTTGAAGGTGAGTTTTCTGGCTGCCAAAGCAAAAATGTTGAAAAAAAAGAAAATCATCTTCAGGAAATATGAGCTTTACCCACACTAGATTGCAAAAATAATTTGTCCTATGGAGCATTAGACAAATGACATCAAACAAAATAATGAGTAGCATCTTTAACAGCTTCATCAGTGATTCGGGAACATTCTTCATTGAGCTGTTTCTGTGTATACAAGGTCAATACCAAGGATGCAACATTAAAATGTAATCTGGTGAGGTTGTTTTTTTGTTTGTTTGTTTGTTTGTTTGTTTGTTTTAATGAGTCCAGTCTAGGTCAGTTGATTTTCTGATGCAAGCAGAGAAGTGGCACACCCTGAGGATCGATAGACAATAGACCACCTGGCCTTGAGTCTTGTCCTCCTCCTGCTGTTGTTGCTGGCCTCACCTGGCCAGGTCCTCAGGAGGAGGCAAGTCCCCACTGGACCTGGGAGGTAGACATAGAGCTAGTGCAAGGCTGGCCCCAGACATGAAGCTGAGAGAACCTGAGGCGTGGGCTCCTGAGACTGGCAGTCCAGCCCCTCTCTGCCCCCATTCCTGTCCCACCACCTCTGTACAAAGTTGACCACAGCTGAAAACTTGCAAGCTATACCAAGATTTCCTTTTTTTTATTTTTTAAGATTTTATTTATTAATTCATGAGAGACACACACACACACAGAGAGGCAGAGACACAGGCAGAGGGAGAAGCACATCACAGGGAGCCCGATGTGGGACTCCATCCTGGGTTCCAGGACCACATCCTGGGCCGAAGGCAGGCACTAAACCGCTGAGCCACCCAGGGATCCCCGGTTTCCTTTTTAAAAAAAATATTTTATTTATTTTATTCATGAGAGACACATAGAGAGAGGCAGAGACACAGGCAGAGGGAGAAGCAGGCTCCCTGAGAGAAGCCTGATGCAGCACTTGACACCAGGCCCCTGGGATCACCACCTGACCTGAAGGCAAATGCTTAACCACTGAGCCACCCAGGCGTCCCTCTACCAAGATTTTCTGATAATTTTTTTTTTCTGTCTGCATAAGTGTAGAACCCAAGCTCAGAATGGCACAGCCATGCTGCTTTTCCCCTTCCTCTGGAAAACCCTTAGAGAAGATATAAGAATGAGCATGGATTTCCATTCTCCATGAGGAGGAATTGTCTGGCACTGCTGTGTCTTGCCTCCACCTCCAGCCAGGCCACCAGGGTGGGTTAGCAGCAAAGCATACCCCTTGAAACCACCCAGTTTAGTATGAGCATTTAAACTTTGGAAAGTGTCTGCCAGAAAACCAAAATACAAGTTTTAATTGCATTTATTATGTAAGATGTCACAGAAATTAAGGGCAATAGAGAAAAGAATCCCCCATGATCTCACCACTCCTGAAAATGAACTAAGCCACTTGCTCATATAGATTTTCCACGAGCCCTCATTCTCTGTCATTAGACCTATTTATTCCCTTCTGCAGTAAAACTTGCGATTATCTGTGTACTTATATTTAGACATATACTATATGCACCTACCTATATTCATATTCCTTTCCAGTCTTTAAAATATTTTTCATATTTATAAGCATAATTTGTATGCACTCTTGCACAGTACCTTTTCTCACTTAATTGTGTATCATGTGCTTTTTTCCATTACTGCATGGCCTTTACAAAATCGTTTTTTAAAAGAAATGATTTTTCCATCGGATGGACGTACTGCAGTTTAACAAACCACTGTTCTGTTTTTGGACAAAATCTATTGTTTTATGACTCCTTTTCATCCTACATAAATCACACTCCTGTGGCTGTAATTATACAATAAGATCAGGGCTTGCTGCTCCCCTTCCTGGCTTGCGAGGGTTCGGTTTTGCCATTGCTGGAGGGGAAGGTGATGATATTTCCTCTGGTTGTGGCTGGGAAAGACACAGCCAGCTCATCTAAAGTTGTGTCATGTTATTAAAATGCAAGTGTTGGGGGAGGTGGGAGGACATGGGCTGTAGCATGAGAACCCAGAGCTGGGTGGCATTGTGAAAATGGAGCACAAGGTGGTGGTGGTAGGCACACTGGAGGCTGCTTGCTCCTGGCGTGGGGTGGCGGGCAGATGTGCCTGCAAAGGAGTCTGTGTACCGACAAGGTGGGATAGTGCTCTGGTGACTCAGCCACCCCGGCCTCTCTCCAGTGCATTTGCACCCAAGGCACACTGGATACTCATGTGAAAGAGTAACTTGCAGGACTTCTGGGTATCAGCCCCATTGGAAGATGTGGTACTGCAAGCTGTCCGGAAGCCATATGTTTTTATCATCCTGTACTTGTCAAAGAGCTTTGAAATTCGTGATCTTGCTCCAGCTCCCATGGGACTTGTCCTGTGCTTCTCTCATAACTCTTCAGGGTTGACCTTGTGTTTTTTCATATGGAGCCCCCACATCTCCCCCCCAGGACTCTAGGATTCCTAAAAAGCAGGGATTATGTCTTTAAAAGGATTAATTTCCATTAGTGTAACTTCCATTAATGTAATAAAAAAATTTTCATTTCCATTAATAGACTTTTTTTCTTTAAAAGAATCACTGTACCCCAGTAAACTGAACTCTTGCTGTTTTTCTGTGTTCGGCTCTAGCCCTGGGCTGCAGATGAATGTCAGGTCTCGTCAATATATTACCGTAGCATTGTTGCTGCCCAAGGTTTGTCTTTGTCTCTGGTTTAGGCTGACCGTCGGTATTTTCCCACGTTGGTACAACATACAAATAACCATCATTTTTAAAGGCTCTGTGGGGTGCCTGGATGGCTCAGTTGGTTAAGTGTCTGACTTCTGCTCAGGTCGTGATCTCAGGGTCCTGGGATTGAGCCCCAATTCAAGCTCCCGGATCAGCAGGGAGCCTGCTTGTCCCTCTGCCCTTCTTCCTACTTGTGCTTTCTCTCTCAAATAAAATCTTTAATAAAATCTGCAATAGCCCAGAGACAGCTGAAGCTCACTTTTGCTTAACTCCTTCCCATGCTGAATACAAAGCTGAACCCACAGTTACAAACTATGAGCATCTCAAAACACAGCCGCAGCACAGGAGGGTCAAGTGGGGAGTGTCCCGTCTCAATGATCTGGTACTAAGAGATGAACTGCACTGGCAGGAGGACAGACCCTTCCCCAGGCTGACTAGCCCCATCCCTCTCTGTCCAGCTGGACTCTGGCGCCCCCAGTTCTTCCTTCCCACACTTGCTGAGGGAAGGTGCAGCCAGATGTGCCGTCCCGCCTGAGCTAAGCCCTGCTCGATTTCCGACCAGCCCCCTGAATGTATTTTCTGTACAGTTGGTTGCTATGCTCTGGAATTTCAGACCACGCTGAATTTCCTTGTTTTATGGCTTGGAATTTCAGGAGCAGCACCACAGATGTTAAATGTGTGAGTCTCTTGGTGCTAGTAAAATAAACCTTAATCAAACAGGGGTGTCGTGACTCGCAGGGTTAGATAGCCCTTAATACATTATGTCAATCACCAATACAGATGTTGCAAGTTGAGTCATTTGGTAGCATAGTAACTTTATACGGTCAGAGAGCCAGCTGTGAATATTTAAGGGGGGAAAAGTCCTTTTCTTATTTCTCTGCAAATATATTTCCGATCAGAACTTAAATATTTTCTTTAGTCAAAATACTGATTTCTCTCTCTCTCTCACCATATTCTCCAGAGACGCCCATACTATCCTTCTGTTTCACAACTCCCGCAAACAAGCTTTTGTATCAGAGCTCTTGTGAGACTAGGTTAGAGCCTTGCTCTAGGAATAAATTCAGAGCACATTTTTTAAGGCTAGCATTCTGTCCTCACAGGTGTAAGTCCTCCCCCTCCCTTTGTGTGAAGTAATAGTATTTCCTGAGGGCTCAGAAAATCCCCAGTACTAGGATGGGGACACTGAGGTTGGCTTATGTCAAGATCACGTGGTGGCTCCTGGGCAGAACTTGACTCCTAACCCAACTGCTAGTGTGTTACGCTCAAGTACGTACCAGAGCATCCTCTTTGCAGAGAAAATGGCTTTTGCGGTTGGGCATATGATTTTTTTTAAAGCATTTTAATGTAGTTTTCATAGCTGCCAGGAAAACCCAAAGGCAACAATGACTTCTCCATGAATTATTTTACGTACTTCTTCCTGTGCCTATAAACAAAAAGACCATGAGAAACCCACATTTCCTCATTTGTAAAATAAGGGAATTGGACCTGGTGAACTTTAGGTTTTATGGATCAGGAATTCTGTTTCTCCAGCATCCATTTGACTTTGAAATCCCAAACCTAGATGTAGTCAGACATATTGCAATATTCTTAAGTGCCATGGGTTATAATGAAAAGTAAATAGATTATTAGTTACATTTAATGTATATATATATTCTATTACATTTGTAATACAGAATATATTTTCCTTAATTAAAGAAAAAGTCCACATTACAGGAAAAAAAAAACACTGAAGGCCACCCTGTCCCTCACCCCCAATTAACACCCTCCTGCCCCTCGTAGAGACTATAGTTGGTTTGGGAAATATATATAATACAGACCTTTAAAAATGCATTTACCAGTACCCATTCCTATATAGCCCTAAAATATATATTTAAATAAAATATAATATATGTAGATAATAATAATATATTGTTTTTAGTGGTTTTTTAAAAATGTTACTTTTTCATATCTTGTTTTCTTGGTCAACAGTCTGTCTTGGAGATCTTTCTGTTCACTTATAGGGATGTACCCCTTATTTCTGTATTGGGTTATTGGAAGATTTGTTTCTGGCCTCCCTCCTCTGGGCCTCTTTGCCTCCACCAGGTACATCTAAAGCATAACCTCCTCCCCTACTCCCTCTGTTTGAAATATCGCCTCCTTTCTAGCTGTTTATTCTGCAGACCCCTATCAGCCATCCTCCATGCCCGGAGTGGGGTGGGGAGCAGTGAGAGCAGGGGGAGGAGTAGAGGGGAAGAGAGAGGGAAAGATTCTCAAGCAGACTCTGCACTGAGCATGGGGGCCCACAAGCTCATCCTACAACCCTGAGATCACCACCTAAGCCAAAACCAAGAGTCAGATGAGCCTCCCAGGCACCCCTCATTTACATCTTTTTGATCATATGGCCTTCCCTTAATTATAAATATAATTAACCTAACCCTAACCTAGTATGTTTTCTACAGTTATCTCTTCTACCAGACTATCTCTGTGAAGATGGGGACTATGTCTATGTTTATTGATCTACTCCGCACCCATGCTCAATGTCTGGCACATCATAGGTGCTCAGTAAAGCGTGGCTGGCCTGCTTGAGGTAGGGCAAAGGAGCTTGTCAGAAGAAATTACTGCACAAAAATGAAGGCAGACATAAGGCAGCTTTGCTGTAGAGCAGCCTGTAGCTGGGACCCCCGTGTAGGGGGTGATTGCCCCAGAGCTTCCCTCGGGACACTTTTTCATTAGGAAGACTCAAGGCTGCTTTTTTGTTTGCAGAGCACAGTCTGTGAATGAAAAGGAATCTGCAAACCAGCTTCCCACAGTGCTTCTGTTCCTGTTAAAAATAAACCTAACTCTATCTATGAGGGTTTGTGTTTTTTTTTTTTTTAAATAAAGAAAATACTCCACATCCCTTCCAAACCTGCCTTTGAGCAATAGTCTGTGATGCAGAGACTTAATCTTTAACTGAGATGGAGGGTGAAGCATAAACCAATCATGGAAATGCCAACCTTTTTAATAGTCCTATTAAAACCCACCTCTCTGCGAGTTGGCCACTCAGGTATCTATTTTGCGGGATCCTTGGGAGAGGGACAGATTTAGTAGGCACGCAAACTTGACGTTAACATAATGTACTAACTGTATGTTAGGACTTTGCTCTGTATAAACCATTTCCTTGATACATTTATTTGTTGGGTAATGATAATTTTTTAGACTAACAAATACAAATAAAAGATGAAAACATAGAAAAATTTCCATAGCGGTTCATTCCTCTGAACCTCACACAGGTTTCCAAGGCAGACTGTGATTAGAAGGGCACATAAATGGGATAAGAATTGGATTTCTCACCTGCAGGGGAGGTGGGGATTACATTAAGAAATAAAGCAAGCTGTGCGTTCTCTCCGTGTTAGAAATTGCTGGTAAATATAAGTACAGTTCAAGGGAAGTTTTGTTTTGTTCTGTTTGGATTTTTTTTTTTGATTGAAGCAAACCCTTTGTATAAAAAGATACATCCTTTCAAACATGATTAATATGTCTTGCTTGTAGCTTTCTGCTCAAATTATTTGTAATTCTAGTGAGGAGGAAGCATTTCTTTCTAGCCAAAACAGCTGTCTGGATGAATACAAATGAGTTTATAAAAGGCTTGAGTTACTAACGGGGTAAACTCACAGGCAGGTGACCTTCTTTGTTTAAGTTCTATGGCTGAACACTGTCGGGTACAGCCTGGCTTGCATTCTTCTTGGGCTCGGTGGATGGAGGGCCACGGCAAGGTTGCAGCTCACTCTGTAACAGATTCTGTCTGTGGTATAGAGGAGGGAGAGGAGGAGGAAGGAAGCCATTTCAGACCCTTCTGCAGCTTCCAGAACCTTCTGCTGCAAACATGCAAATTATTTCATTGAGCAAAACTGATTTGCCAGTAGCCAGCCTGGAGCCCAGCAAATCACCCATCTTTAGGACAAGAACAGATGCCCCTATATGGATGGGACAGCTCAATGGACCCACACTCTATGGGATTGATTCATGGGGAAAGGACCTCAGCCCAGCTCCATAGTGCTGCCCTCCTGTGAGAATCAGACAGGAAGAGACCTACAGCTCAGCAAGGAGAGCAGAAACTGGGAAGTAGCTGAGTTACCTTCTTTCAAAGACAAGAGACATTGGAATGTTCCAGAAAGAAAGAGTTGCCTAGCAACTCTTTTCTGTTCCAGAAAGAAGAGTTGCCTAGCACTTTGGCTTCCCCGGAGCAGAGAGGTTAGAAGCTTGAAATCAGATATGTGGGTTCAAATCCCACCTAGACTGTGGGACCTGGGAAAGCTATTACACCTCCCCAGTCTCACCTGTCCTCCCTGGAAATGGATGATGATAACAGTACCTGTCCCAAAGGACACCTGGCTCAAAGAAGTGATTTAAGTGGGGCATACTCTTACCACACTGCCTGGCACATGGTAAGGGTTGAAGAAACATTAGCTTTAATTGAACATACTTTATTGATAATGTTATAATTATTACTTACTCATCTTTGACAATAATTAAAAGGAGTGTTAGTTTAAAAAATTAACTTCAAGGGTGAGATCAAACAGAAAAGTTAAAAACCAAGGATGACAACATTGTGTCAAACATTGGGGAGTGATAACTAATATTTTAAAAATAAAAATTCTAAAACAACGTTGAACAAGGATTCAGTGTGTTTGAGTCAGTCCGGATGATCCAATTGGACTCTTTTCCATTAATTTTCATCACCCCAGCTCTGCATCATACTAGTGTTTGGAAAAAGGACATCCTAAGTCATGGACTGAAACCGGGTGTCTGAAGTCCCCTTCTCAAACCTGAGCTTAAATATCTGAAGCAGAAAAAACAAGCTTTTCTTTCCCTCTAAGTAACAGAAAATAAACAACAAGAAATAAAAATTAGGCAATTATATGTAGTTGTCCTGTGAATGCCTTAACATTGATGGTTCCTTTTCCTGCCAAACTCGGTGAACTGTTGTTTTTCCTATTTTCTCCCTAGAGAGTTAAGAAATTATTGCATGATAAGTCATTTATCTTTAGTGCAGGTACAACAAGGCTATAACCACATATTACCCAAAATGGGGAATTCACATCACATTATTTTCCATTGGTGAGTAATGGACGGGAAATGGGAAATGTCACTACAAGGCTGGCTGGCCATCTGGCCAAAGCCGCTCTATGAATACAGCAGCTGATCTACGTGGAAATATTAAAGCAACAAAGTCTGAATCTGTTTTGCTTCTCCAGGGAACCTCAGTTCATGCATGGAAGGAAGGCAATAAAGTCCAATTATTCTAGACGGGGCTACACAAGGCATATGAAAATTATCTCATGTAGGGTAACTCTAAAGCTAAGTATTTTTTAAAATAGCCATCAGTCACTCCGGGTAACAAAATCAAACAAACTGATCAATCTCTGAGGAACTACCCATTAATCAAAAGATGGTGGTGAGATGTTGGCAATTTTTCATTATTCCACGTGTAATATTTTAAATCTGACATGCTGACAGGGTGGTCCAAAAATATGAAATTATCACATCCAAAAGGAAGGACAGTTAATGGTGTTGGTCCATTTGTGCCATGGATCCCCACTTTTCCCCTTTAAAGTGTTGCTTTCTTCTTATTTGGAATGCACAGTTCTTATTGTTGACAGTGACAATAGCGGGAGGCTCTTATTGGGTGCATGACCAAAACTCTGGGGAAACCAGCGCTTCTCCAGTGGTCCTCAGAGCTGAGGTTTCACCCATTAAAATCCCATCTCAGGAGTAGGCATATTGGCCCCGCCATACAGAGAAGGGGCCTGTCTCTGCTGAGATTCTCACACACAACAGATGGCAGACCTTAGTAGCAAAATGGATGGTGCCACTCAGCAGGTGATGGAAGGTTAGTTATCATTAAACTGGAGGGAAATTTGTCTCAGGTATTATTGCCCGAGCCAACCTCATGAGTGTGAAGAGCTGGTAGTTGCCTGGCAGGATGTTAGTTTATTTGAATGAATACATTAAAAAAAAAGTCGATCTGTTTTTTATTTTCTCTACCTCAGCGAAAACACAAACATCCCAACAGGTCCTACTGGACTGACTCTCAGTTCTCTGAGTCTTTGGTTGAGTCAGTTCATTCCTCTGGGTTCAGCTTAACCATCTGTAAAATGAAAATGCCAAACACTAGGTCAGGGATTGACAAACCATGATCTATGGGCCAGACCTGGCCCTCTGCCTGTTTTTATAAATAAAGCTTTATGGGGACACAACCATGCCATTCACTTCCTCTTTGTCATGGCTACTTTCACACTATAACAGCAGAGTTGAACAGTTGTGACAGAGACTAGATGGCCAGCAAAACCTAAAATATTTACTGTCTGGCCCATTACAGTAAATGTTTACTGACCCATGGACTAGGTGATCCTTCTGTAAGTTCCTTCCAACTCTGAAATCTATTATTCTGGGAAGAGGGAAAGAATATAAGGCTTTTGGGTGCCTGAGGAGAAGGACGCACTGATGGAGAAAAGGTCAGAAGGGAGAGGCTGAATTGGCCAAAATACAGGTAACTTTTCCCCTCGTGATATGCTTCCCTCTGGCCCAGAGGCCATGCTTTGGGAGCCCACAGTGGAAGTGTAGTGTGCCAGGCGAGGGGCTCCAGCTCATGTTTTAAAGATGCAATAACCCTTTAGCAGCAGACAATCCTCCATAAGGCAAGTGATGGTACCTATGGCTTCTCAGCACCATTTTGAAAGTCTGACCTTCCACATGCAGGACAGCAGTGTAGCTGGTGGGTCAGATCTTATCCACAGTGCTTCACCTCATGCAAGAGGTCATCTTGCTCCAAACATCTCACGTGTGGCCACCCTTCATTCCCCTGGTCAGAAAGTCACCATGTGAAGCCTCTGCCCAGTTTCCAAAGCTCCCCTTAGCCAGGGCTCCCTGATCCCTCCAGCCCCATGCAGTTTCCTCTGTGGTCACCGGCATTCCCTATCTTGGCCTGCGGGCTTCTCACCATCCTCTTGCTCCCTCCCTAATCACGATGGTGCTCCCCAGCACAGAACCTTCTCGTTCTCCCTACTGTTAGCCTCAAAGACTTCATCTCTCAAGACACAGCACACGGTTCACCTCCTTCCACACATTCCAGCAGACTGACATCTTCTCATTCTGTGCTCTTCAGTTCTGGCTCCATGCATGACTACACTTTCTTGAACATAGGGTCTCTGTCTTATATTTCTCTTGAGGTCACAGGATTGGGCCTTGACTAGGAAGTCAATGTGTAATTGATTGTTGAGTGGTCTGGCCAACCCTGCCTTTATTCTCCATGGGACGTAATTGGCTGGCATATTTCACAGAGCATCTGTGTGCAGGTGGAGGGTCTCCTCAGCTGTGTAAAGGTCCACAGAGCAGCTTCCATGGGCATCAGAAGAGAGGCTCTCAAAGAGCCCAGAATTCCGAAGGTGAGAGTCACAGTGGCCCAGTAGTGGAGGGAGGGCCAAGCAGAAAGCACTTTGCATCTGTGCATTGCATCCCAGCCTGCACCCAGAATGACCTGAGAAAAGATGTGCATCTCTGGACCCTCACTCACCCTGGTCCCAGTGCCAGTACCACTGTATACCATGGCCTGGTGCTGAGGGCAAAGGGCAGGACATATCTACATGGGCCCTGTTTCTCCTAACAAGTGCCTGCTGGTCCTACTGGAAAGTGGCTGTGTCTGAATGTAACATTTGAACACCAAATGGCTGCATTTGCCTTAGTGGGCCCACGTCCAACAGTGTCTGGATATATAATCCTGGCTATCGCATGGCACCCATACTGACCATTCTCCTGGGTCATGAGAAGGTCCACCAGGGTTATGTGAAGCCTCGTCTGCAGGGAGGGGAGCCTAATTTTTCAGTGTAACTGACTCCCTGTTTCCCTCATGCAGGTTAAAATTCAGGGCAGATTGACGTGGCCAGCCACCCACCCTGCTGCAGGAGATGAATCTACAAGAGAGTTCCTTGTGCTTGTAGAGGGCAGTCAGGCCTGGCACTGAGGTCACGTGTCTCCTCATTCTGTAACGTTACTGCTCCATTGTCAGTCATATAGGATGGGGCCTAATCCACTTTCCACCTAAGTGGGAAAATTCCCAAATCCAGAGTTTAAGGCCTGAGTGCAATTACTTGTTTGCAAAAGTTTAGGTGAATAGAGATCATCTCAACAATTTAGCCTGTCCCATTTGTCACACACGCACCCCATTTATTTGTATCCAAATGAAATTTCAAGAGAAGGATCAGTGTTTTCTAGAACCTGGGACAGCCATGACATGATGGGCAGGAAACCAACCCCTTTGAAGCGGTCTGTTTGTTCTGTACAATTAGAGAGACAAATACACACAAAGGGTGACAGAGCCTGTAGCCCTCTGTCTCTGAGACTTCTGGGTATATTCAAGCTCATATTCCCTGCTCCCTGTAGCCAGGAGGGTAGAAGCATGGGCTAAGAACAGTGTCCATTCAGGACAGTGAGTGTTTCTGGACAGAATGGGAATGGTCCAGCTGAATGCCCTGGCTGGTCTCAGGCTATGTATCTGTAATGATATGGATGTCCGCCTCCCTCTGTGCCTACCATCTCAACCTCTCCCCTTCCCTTACCAAATTCCTTCTGCTCCCAGAAAAGACCATGCATCAACACTAGGTTTCCATGCCTGGTCTACGGCTATGCCACCCTGAACGCACCCGATCTAGTCTAATCTCAGAGGCTAAGTGGGGTTGGGCCTGGTTAGTACTTGGATGGGAGGTTTCTGTGGCTGGCCAGTGTCAGGGCAGTGGGGGCACAGTGCATGACCTTGTCACTAAGACAGACACACTGCTTGTGGAGGACCCAGCAGATGATTGACACAGGATGGGAAGAAGTTGTCTCTGGTAAAAGCTTCACTCCTCTTGAACTTACCTTGAGCACAAAGGCCAAAGTTTGGGAAAGAGAGAAATGTCAATACTTCCCTTCCAATTTGAAATTGTGGTTTGTAATTTATGCGTTGAACTCCGGGGACAGAAGCATCTTCTTGCACTGTTCTCGGGTTACCCTCCCCCGCGCATCTGCATCCTGTTCTCTGAAAAGACGCCATATATCACATTGTCCTCCAGATGCTGTTGCATGGAGTTTGTGAGAATGGAGGCAGCCTGAATGGGCAGGGCTGTCCTTCTGTCTCCAGAGGGGCTAGGGTAGGAGCCAGGAGAGCTCTGGGCTCTGGTCGTCAGGCCTTTGCAGGGCTTGGGGCAGGAATGTTTGCAAAACCCTCGCCCATCCTGGGGAGCTCTCAGTGCCTCCCCAAATTAACAAGTGAAGACAAGGAAGGATATGTGTGCCAAGTCAGGATGCACAATTTGGGTTTGAGTCTCTCCCCTGTGGTTCTGATGTTTTATTTCAAGACAGGCTCCAAGCCCACCAGGGTGATTATATATATTCTCACATAAAGTGGGGTCTGGAATTGGGGAAAGAAAGGCCAGATTGGCTGAGTGTGGGGTGTGGCTGCCTTGATTATATTGGACATGAAAAGAAGATGGATTTTATAATAAGCATAGGTGCCAGTGAGCCTGCCACTTTCTCAGTTTGGGCATCAGTTTAATCCATAATGAGGGGTGCAAAGATTCTGCTGGGAGGACCAGGTCTTTATTTTTAAAGTTATGACATGAATAAATTTCCTATAATGATTTGATATACAAGTTTTTTTTTAGATGAGATTTTGCTGTTGATATAAAATTCCAATGCCTACGGGCATAATACTGGCCACTGGCCTTCATGCATAAGACACTAAATATTCTCCATGATTTTTAGTTGGGAAATCATGACAATGCTGCCATTTCCATTGAGAAGCAAGGAGTGGGGATGGGGAAGAGAAATACATTCCTGAATCCTTACCCTGTTGCTCCCCATCTCTGGCATCACCCAGCCCAGCAGTATCTCTGCAGCAGAGGCACTTTGCTCTCCTGCCTGCATTCCAACCCCCACCCCCAGCAGTGACCACCAGCTTTGGGGCTCTCTCCATTGGTTGCAAGACATCTGCCCACACAGATGCACCTCTGATGCGTGGAATATTATTTCCCTGGCCAAAAAAATTCCAAGCCATCTACAGGACTCAATTTCAGGATTTTCTTGGAATGTTGTGAAAATCTGTGTCTTTGCCATGGGAACATTCAGAAGTAGAGGTTTGTGTGGCTCCAGTTACAAGATGGTATGTCTGAGGCTGTTTTTCCGTATTAGATAGATATTCGGCAGGTCCCTAAACTCTCCTCTCCTGAGCATCAGGAAGCCCCGGGAGAGGACGAAACCACCTTTAGAAAATGTTTCCATCCACTCCCTACCTTTTTTCTCCTTCCTCCTCTCTATGCCCCTGCTCCAGGAACCAGCAAGGGCCATGTGATTCCACGCTTCTTCCAAGCAAGCCAATGGTAGCTCAGCTGCTGCCAACGGCCTGTTGGAATGCCTGCTGGTTTAAGAGACTTATCTTTACAGACCAGCTCTACTTCAGACATTTCATGGTCATAGCCAAGTTTTTAAATCTTTGACTTTCAGCGATTTAAAAAAAAAAAAAAGGATTTTTTTCCCTTCCTTTCTGAAATGACAGCTTTTCGAGCAAGTCTGGCCATCCCCCAAGTCACTGTCACTCCGGGCTGCTTGCTCTGTGTGGCTCAGGAATTTAAGTGAGCAGCTGCCCAGGCTTCAGTGCCCAGCCTTCCGTCGTGGCCCATGAGAGCCACTCTGCAGAACAGCGAGGCTGCTCCATGGGGAGAGGTAAAAGGAGGGCACGCTAGCTACTAGCTCCCTTCTGCCAGGCGTCTAATGAAAGTGGATGACTTCTTTTCTATTCTCATGCACACATTGCTGGAGGGTGGGGTTTCACAGGCCTCAGAAAGAGATGTTCTATGTAGGGTCTTTGTGGCTTCTGGTAGATTGATAGAAGTATGGAGTCTGCATCTGTGGTGGGTGGAATTGTGCCCCCCCCCACCCAAGGATGCTCAAATCTTAACCCCTGATAGCTGTGAATGTGGCTTTATTTGAAAGTAGGGTTTTTTTTGCAGATGTAACGGAGTTGAGATGAGGTAATAACTGAGTATTAGGATTAGGATTAATCATTGACTGGCATCCTTTTAAGGAGAGGGAAATTTGAACACACAGACACACAGAGGGAAGATGGCCATATAAAGACAGACTCGGAGTGGAGTGTTGTGTCTACAAACCAAGGAGTGCCAGGGATTACAGATGAGCATGACAAGCCCCAGAAGAGGCAAGAATGGGCCCTCTCTGAGAGGCTTTAGAAGGAGTATGGCCCTACCAACACCTTGATTTCAGACCTGCAGCCTCCAGCACTGTGAGAGTACACTTCCATTGTTTAAGCCACTTAGTTTGTGGTGATTGTTACAGCAGCTCCAGGATTCTGAAACATTATCTCTGATGTCTGTGGCTCTTGCGTTGAATCACATGTCCTCCTGTGACTCTGTACTCCGTGAATTCTCTCTTGGGAAAGCTCCGAACTGAGTGGTAGGAAGCAATGGAGAAGCCACTCTGGCCAATGGCATCAACATCAGCCGGTTTCCTTCTCTGGTAGCAGGAAAGGGTGTCTGGATAAAAGGTTTCTGTTGTAGTAAAGAAGGACAGGAGGAGATGAGAACAGATGTAACAGATTTCCACATCTTACTTTCTGAAGAGTTGCACAGTTTGAATCCAGTGCCCATCTGCAAGTAAAATTCCTTCTTGTTCAGGGAGGTCAGATTTTATTCTATTAAAGCCTTCAAGTAATTGGATGAGGCCCATCCATATTATGTAGCATAAATCTGCTTTACTCAAAGTTCAAAGACTAACGTTTGATCAAATATCCAGTCACTGTGGCCAATCATGTCAACACGTAAGATTATCCATCACAGTGACTATCTGGTTTACCAATGCATATGCCATGGATGTTTAGGGGTAGAACAATTCTATGCAGGTCTGTCCTACACCGTCGGGTGTTTAAAGTCCGGAGTCTCTGCCCACATTACACCCATGGTATCACCATTATTATAATAACAAAAGTTGTGTCCACATGCTTCTGGATATCTCATTGGGGGGGTCTGGTTCTACCCAAGCTGGAGAACCACTGATCCAGATTTACTGCCTCTGCAGTAAAGTTCCCCCATGCTAGCAACATCAAGATTATTGGTGGGCTTCTCAGGTCCTGATATTCAGACTTTACTTGATATAGTCATTGTCTAATCCAGGAGTTGGCAAACTTGTTCTGTAAAGGACCAGACAGTAAATATTTTAGGCTTTGGGACGACATAGTCTCTGTCACAACTACCAATTCTGCAGTGGCAGGACAAAACCAGCAAGGACAATACAAAAGTGAATGAATGTGACTGTGTCCCAATAAAATTTTATTTGTGGACACTAAAATTTGAATTCCATATATTTCTTCATGTGTCATGAAATATTATTCTATTGAAGCTTTCCAACCACTTAAAATATATAAACCATTTCTATATTGTAGGCATTTCGAATTGAACTCTCTTACTTTTCATCCCCCACAAGTTTATCGTGTGCTCAGCTAATAATTGAACAAAGGCTTCCATGAATGTTTATCAAATTGAACCGAGTGAGATTTAAGCAAATACAGTGCTTTTCAAACCTTTTCTCTCAGCAGAAACTCTTTGGAATTCAAATCTTATAGAAATCCCGTTCGAAAGAAACATAGTATTCTATTAGTAAAATTTTATTTTATGAGTTCAAATGGATAGATAACATTTGTAGGGTTTGATGAATATGATACTCAAGGGAAAGTTCCATATGGCTGTTAAGATGCTCTTTGATTAAACTGCCCAATGCTTGGAAGAAGAGAGAGGAGTTTCTGTTCCAAAGCAGAGCACTAACAATACCTAATAGTAGTTGATATTCTTATTTATAAATATAAGAGCCACATATGATGCATCAGAAACTTAAATACGTGACAGATATAATATTGTGATTGTCATATCACAGGTGTTTTTATACAACTGGCTCTGCTGCTGTGACTAGAGCAGGTCACAGCTATGCTCCCACAATTTTATCTGAGTGGAGAAGAGTTAAGTCTGCATTTCTAAAAGATTAGTGCAGGAGATACAAACTTCCTAACCACTGGCATATTTGTAATAAATGTGAACTCCCTCAGAGAAATGCTGGGAGAAGCCTAATTCCAGAGGGCACAAAGAGAAGGCAAGAAGGAAGCCCAATTTAACACACAGATGGTCCCCAATGTATATCAGTATATTTTCAAGTATCTGAATGCTGATGATGTTTTTATTCAATTATTAGAATTCTTTTAATTTTTAAAATTGCAGTAAAATATATGTAACATAAAATTTACCATGTTAACCATTTTTTTAAGTGCAGAATTCAGTGACACTGAGTACATTCATACTGTTGTGCAACCATCACCACCATCTTTATCTGGACTCTTTCACTGTACCAAACAGAAACCCTTTCCCCATTAAACACTAACTCCCTACTCCTCCCTCTCCAGCTCCTGGCAGCCACTATTTCATGTTCTATCTCTATGAATTTGACCCCTCTGAATGCCTCATATATGTGGAATCATGCAGTTCGTCCTCGAGGCCCAGTTCTCGTAATGTTTCGAGGTTTTCCCATGTATTAGAACTTCATTCCTTTTAAAGACTCAATAGTGTTCTATTGTATGTGTTTATACAGATTTTGTTTATCCGTTCATTCATCCTTGGATATCTGAGTTGCTCCAACCTTTTGGCTATTATGGATAACGCTACTGTGAACATGGGAATACGAATGTCTGTCTGAATACCTGCTTTCAATTTGGGGGGTATACATTTAGGAGTGGAATCGTTGGGTCATATGATCGTAATTCTATGTTTAATTTTTTGAGGAATCTCCATGGCATTTTCCAAAGAGGCTGCACCACTTTGCATTCCCTCCCAGTAATGCCCAAGGGTTCCACTTTCTCTACATCCTCAGCAACAGTTACTGGGTTTTTTCCTTTAGATATATTATATACATAATTATATACATGATAGCTATCCTACTAGGAGGGGAGTGGGAAAATGTTTTAATGAGATTGGCATTGAGCTTTTGGGGCTGCCGGGGCACAGTCACGTCATTTTAGAGTTCCACAGAGCAGTCTGAAAGCAGGGGGCTGGGTTTTTTTTACCATCCCCCCTCAGAGTTTGTGATTTAACAGTAAGCCTTCCTTGACTTCACTCCAAGAAGTGAGCAGGGTGATTGATTTCAAGCTGGAGGTGAGACTGGGAAAAGAAACAGATACCTCCAGGTCTGGTGTTCAGAGCCCAAGTCGAAACTAGCCACCCCCCGGGTGGGTGTTTAGGACTAGAAATCATCCTTCTCTTTCTCTCTTTGTCTCTGTCTCTCAAGCAACCACAATAAGTAAGACTTCATTTCCCTGCCCTCCCTTCAGGGGCCCAGCCTCAATACACTGCAAGGAATTATCCTAGTTTAAAACATTTTAAGTCAATAGCAGTTTGGGCGCTGGGTTTTAATGCAGGTAGACCCCTCTACAAACCAGTCAAGATCATCATCACTTCCAGGGAAATTTGTGGGGGATTCTGGGAACACCTGCAGTCAGCCAACTCCCACCCTTTCCTGCCTCTTCCCCAGTGTCCACTGATGTGAGCCCTGCCCAGCCTGCTTGACCCCACTGCTGCCTGGCCTAGGCTCTGCAAAGCTGCAGTCCTGTGCAGGGCAGCCACTGTCCCAACCCCACACTCACTCCCACCCTTTGGTGAGATGGCTCTTTTTGGCCTCCCAAGTGCCACTCCTGCCTCTGTTAGGAACTTGTATCAAACACCCCAGGGACACACCATGGATCTACTTGTCTGGTATCCTCCCACCTCACACTTGCAGCCCTGCTCACACACTGACAAGCCAGGGGAATGTGTCTCTCTGTCTCCTCCCAGCCAAAGGGTTCATGACCCCTTCTCCATTCTGGAGTATGTTCTAGTGCCCAGGAGCCATGGTGCTGAGGACCCAAAGGTCCCCTAGATGTGACCAAGGGGCTTGAGGTTTCAGACAGGACTCCTGCTGACTGATATGTCCATCAGGCTGCACTGGGCTGTAAGTAACTGATAATCCCACCTCAACAACAAGAAAAAATGTGCTCTCTCACTGGAGCAGAAGTCCTGAGGCAGAGCAGCTCTGGGTCAGCTGATTCAGTGGCTCAATAATGTTTCCAAGGACTCAGGTTTCTCCATCTTTCTACCAGCATTTTCAGTGTCTGGCTTGGTCTCTGGGGTAGCTCCCTAAGGCACAAGGTGGCTGCCACCTGCCAATACTCACATCCAGACGCTGCAATATCCAGTAGAAGGAAGAAGTGCTTTATCTTTTTTGCTCCTCTCTTCAAGAGCAGAGAAGCTTCACCAGCAACCTCCTAGGCATCTCTTTAAATCTCACTGGCCCTGATTGTATCAAATGATCAAGCTCAAGGAATCCCTGCAGAGGAATGGAACCGCCATTATTTTGTCTTTTTCAGGTATCTCTGGAGACATGCACCCATTCCTGAGCAAAGCAGGACTCTGAAGACAAGGAGAAGGGGTGGGGGGGGGCAGTTGCAGAGTTTACAAGACCACCACATTAACCTTTGGGGTCACCCCTTGGTGTTTATCATGTACTTGCTGTTATACTTTCACTCTTTTCCTTCTTTACATGAGAAGTATATATTTTTTGTTCTAAATAATTTACTCAATTCAGAAGTATGTGGAGGAGAAATAAGAAAATTGTCTTTCACTGCCCTCCCCCAATCCCGTTTCCCTCCCCAGAAGGAACTTCTGTCTATTTTGGTGTGTCCTCTTCCTAACTCCTTTATGCATTTGCATATAAACATATGTTCATACACACATAGGTGCTTTCCTTTCATTTTTAAAATAGATGGTATCTTGTTCTGCTACTGGCCTTTCCCCACTTAGCCCTCAGTACTTCTAGATGCATTTCATTAATTGTAATGACTGAATTATTATCCCAAAGGGTAGGTATTCCATTGCCTTGTATTTTAAGTAGCTTTTCAATCTTGTGCTTTATCTCCCTAGCTGGAGCATGAACATCCTGAGGGCATATTTTTCTTTCTACGTCCAAGCACTTACTATATTTTCTACAAAGTGAAAGTCAATTAACAGCTATTGATGGAATAATTCTCTATTGATGGAATAATTCTCTCTCTTGCCACATGAGTTGTCTTAGCACTTCTGATGGTCCGACAAGGAGCCCTTCTCTGAACCAGTAAAGGTACAAGCATCATAGTTTGTCAGTTTGTCATTCTTTTGTCTACCAACAAGAGTGACAAATCAATCTACTACCAAGGGAGAGTTGATAATTGTCCACTGTTCCTTTGGCAGCACTTTCTGGGGGTATAAGATGGCACAACATCTCAGTCTCCCTGAACAGGTCGTCAATTCAGAGCACTTGGGCTACTTGCAAAGTTATACATTATCTCATTGTTCAGCTCACATTGGAGCATCAGGGCAGAGTTATTAACAGCCCACACTTCCTGGAGAACCATTTCAAGGGCTACTAATGGTGTTCACAGACTGTTGAGCTGGAAAAGTTATCCATTTGCGTAGATATACACTCTTAATAACCCTTTCCAGGTTTCTTAAGACAGTCACAACTACATAAAATAGATTACAACTGAACCTATCCTAGACCCTTTGGTGGGGAAAAATTACTTCAATATGAGGTTATCACCTGCAAACAGACCAATCAAATGAACCTCTCAGGGCAGTCATTCTTTAAGCAGATGTTGGCATTCAGACCTGCTGATAGCATCAATGGATATCATCTTAGGACTTGGTGGGGCTCCTTGTACTTCTGAATCCACGAGCTTCCTGTAGTAGCCGAAAAAATTACCATTGTGAAAAAGTAAAGAGTGAAACACATGCCTCCCAGATGTGCTCTTTGCATTGGGAAGACTCTCAAAGTTTGGGCCTTAACAGGAAACTTGGAACGATGAAAGGAAATCAAGCAATAGGAATGAAACTGAAATTAGTTTATGTCCCTCAGCTGATAATACACTAGGGAAAACTTTTTGATCAGTCATTTTAATTAATATTGATTATGAAAACCCTGGTCCCTACTACTCAAAAGCCTACAAGTGGTTGGGGGAAATCGGGCATTTCATGTATGAAACACTGGACAACACCACCACCAGATAACATGGGATCAAGACTAAGTAAAGGCCTATTATGGGTTCAGAGGGAGAATCTATTGAGATGGCAAGGCTATGCTTCCACATAGGGCTGGTAATCGGCCTTGCTACACTCTGAAAGGATTGTACTTGACCCTCCTGCTCACTTATAAAAAACACAAGCAGTTGTCTCTCTCTGGGAATCCAGCCTACATTTCTTTGCTGACTTGCATGCCTCTGTGTGTGTCTTCATCTGTCGGGGTTGGAGAATCCCCAACCTGCCTCCCTGTGTTTCTACCACCTCCCTGACCTTGAAACAGTCATGATCATTGAAGACCTTTGTGGCCCTTCACCCCTCACCTACACCCACCATCTCACCTAAATTTGTCGAGAAAACTATTGCTGGCAGATAAAGAAGATACGATCAGGAGACGCTCTAGATACCACTTGTTACAAAGGGTGAAGAGGATTTAGAATAAATAGGTCAGGGCCTGATTTGAGGGGATCTGGCTGGGGGCTACCGTAGGGGCTCCACCTCAGTGTCCTGGAGCTGGTCTTCCCAACACCTCATGCGAGTGTTTCTGCAGACAAATATTTTTTCAGGCCAACATTAGATTATGTGGCTGCAGACCCTGGAATTCAAAAGGGAAAGATGAAACCTTCACAGCAACGTAAGGGTTTTCTCTACAGAATGTTTTTGTTTTAACTGGTAATTAAAGATGGGCAAAACACTCCTGAAGAAACGCGCTGTCCTCCTCTCCACGCCTGTCTTTCCAAGAGAAACAGGCACAGGCAGGGGCCCTAACGAGAGCCAATCGCTCCTGATGGTTTATGGTCTGGTCCACCTCAATTCCTCAATGTGTTGCCCTTCCTAGGGGCTGCGAGGCCCAGCAGCCTGGACACGGGCCAAGAAGTCAAGAACTGTTGACACCCACGTCTCCACTCTCCTACTGACACCAGCGACCACCCAGCCCAGCGCAACCATATGGCCTCTTGTTTTCCTGATGTATGAGGTGGGTAGAATGCTTTCGCCCCAGAAGAGGACTCCAAGGGATCAATTAGTTAAAACCTGTAAACATGTATCACTGTAATTATTATTCCAGTTTCTAGTTAAAACTGAACTGGTCCCAAGGAAAGAAAATAGCCACGGCTGCCTCTGAGGGCAGCTCCCTTTGCTTTTCCGGTTTTTCCAGTCTGGCTGGTGTGGGGTGGGAAGAGTGTCCTGGACAAAATCGGTGCTCGGTGGTGGTGGTGCTCGGTGGTGGTGGTGCTCGGTGCTCGGGGGACCTGAGCGGGAGCTGTGCCCACCGCATCTGAGGAGCACGACCGAGCCCTGGCTTTACCTGGGTTCTGGGTGTTGACGTCATCGTCGGTGGCTCCGCCGAGCCCCCAGGGAGGAGGCACGTCGCATGCACGCAGGGCCCTGAATCTCTCTCCCTCCGGCAGCGGCAGCGGGAGCAGGAGGCTGGTGAACACACTTCCTCAGGTGTCGCTCCACAGCCAAGGCCTCTACCGGGGGCGCCTACCGCTTCCCTCGAGGGAACCACCTCCGGGCTCCGCGGTTGTGAGAGAACGCGTCAGCGTCGTCACAGAGGCAGCGCTGCCTCTGCCTCTCCGCATATTTCCCGCCTTCCCGGGAGACCCTCAGACCACACCACAGCGCCCCTTCTCTGGGCCTAAAAACCTCCCTCTCATCCCGGCTCCTACCTCGCGAGGCAAAAGCTCCCTACCCAGCCATCCGCCCTTCTCCTACCTCACGCCAAAGTCACGCTGGCCACGTGACTTCCGGTCTGAGCGCGGCTTCCGGTTCCTTCGGCACATGAGCACCGCCGGCAAGATGGCGGCGCCGGAAGTGCCCGCCTCGCCAGGCGCCCGCGCGTCCATCCCCACCCGCAGGCCCGGGAGCGCTGCGGTCAGTGCGGGTGGAGACAGGCTCATAATTCCACACTGTTTAAACGGTGGTTTTACAGTATTTGTTCAGTATTTACTCAACGGAAAGGCTGAGTGCTCTGAATAAATAAAGGAAGGGCCCAGCAGGAAGAAGGGCCCTTGGGGGGGCAGCTTCAGCCTCTCCATTCTGCTCGCTCGCTCGCTCGGAGACTTCATCTCTGGCCTCCGATCTGCAGCCCCCTCTGAGCAAAGCAAAAGCCCCTGCAATTGAGGGCACCCGTGGGGGCCCCTCCCTGCGGTCCCTATCCAAGTATCCTTCCCCATCCCCAGCACAGCTGCTTCCCCCGAGGGCCGTTCTGCAAAAGACTATTGTCTCTGCTCCTGCTGATGTTTTCGGGGCTGGGGCAGATGTGCAGCTGGTCCACCCTGGCTAACAGGACTTGTGGGCTCCTTCCAAATGCAGGGGGAGGCCTGAGCGCCCAAGTGTTGCTGGGGGTGGGCATGGGGAGGGGTGGCCGCGTGCCCACCTGACCCTGCCCCGCCAGCCCCGCCAACTCCCCATCATAGCATCAGATGGGCCATGACACAGCAGGTGGGTAGAAGCTGGAGAGACTTGCTCCTCAGAGCATCATGAGCTTGATTCCGGCTTCTGCCTTGACATCCCCTCTCCGGCCCGCGGGCCTTGTCTCCCGGGGGTGCAGTGCTGCTTATGATGCTCCTTGCAATTGCAAAGTACCTTTAATCCATCCTGTCCCGTGTGTCTCTCTCTCATCTTCACCCCCAGCGTCCTGTTCACCATTTCCATGAAGGCAACCCTCGCTGCCTGGAAACTGGCGTTTTGACACCCAGCATCATATTCTTCCTTGGTCTCTTTGAGGCACCTCCTGAATGCTCACTTCAACACACTTGACCTGCAACAAGGCGTCAACTCTGCTCCCTAGAATATGAGATAAGTGGCCTAGAGAAAATCCAAAGCAGAGTAAGCAGCGTGTGTTGCTGAACGCACTCAGCTTCACATAGCACTGAAAAGGCTCTTTAGCCACGAGGGCTTGTAGTGCAGTGTGTTGTGCTGAAGGTCCCAGGTGGACAGGGAGCCTCCCTCCGCAACTCTCCTTGGTCGAGACTATATACCTATATAAATAGAGTAATCACATACACCTTTTAAGAAAGTTATTTCTGAGACCGGTGGTATCACGGTGAATTGGCACTGTGCAGGATAGAATTAAACAGGAAATGTGTATGCCTCATTTGTAGAAGTTAACAGCACTTTGGGTAGCCAAGATACTCCCTCTGTTTGTGAAGCAGGGCCAGGCAACCCTGTTTTATTTAACTACCTAACCCCAATCTCCTTTCCTCCCATTTTGTGTCCACAGCGTAATTAAATACTAAGGCTGTTGTCTCTTGACTCCTTTACCTCGTGATGACCATGATCCCTGGAAGTCTCAGATCCCCTGCCACATGTTCCACTGGGTTTTATAGGGTCTCCTGCAGCTGATAATTGCCTGTGACTAAAAATATTCCCCAGCCATGGGTGACAGCGATCTAGGAGTTGTGTTTTCCCCTTGGTCGATGTCTCTTGACCTTTGCAGCATGATTGACTTTTTGTGCAACTTCTTGTTTCATGTTATATCTTTGGCTGATATTTGCTGCCTTTTCTTATAGCTCTCGATTCTCTGTAATAGGCACCTTGTTCTACGTTACATTAATACTTTTCTTTACTTAAAAAAGAAAACAGTAGTGTGTGATGTCAGATACAAAAGTCCTTCTCTTTCGTCTTGACCCTTAGCTTCACTTCCCAGAGGTAACCACTGTGAACAGATTCTTATACAGCTTCCAGAAGGGCTCTCTGTATGATCAAAACGCATATGCTTCTTGTTTTACACAAATATGATCACACTGTACCCATTGTACTCAACTGGCTTCTTTACTTTAAATTGGGTCTTGGAACTCTTTCCACATGACTACCTAGAGGAACACTGAACCTTTTAATGGTGTATTCTCTTCTACTGTGTGGGGTGCCATCGACTAACTACTCTCATTGAAGGCCATTTTGGTTTCATCTAGTTTTATTCCTCACACAAAGAACCAATGAGTGTTAGATATTGTATTATGCGTGCCTTTCCTTGCTGTAATAGGATACCTGTAGGATGAATTTCTAGCAGGCAAACTGCTGGGTTAAAGACTATTCACAATTCACATTTTGATAGGTATTCCAATTTGCTTTCTAAAAAAAGACACCAATGGTATGATAATGCAACAGGGCTTTTTTTTTTTTTTTTTTTTTTTTTTTTTTTTTTTTTTAGAGAAGCAAAATTGCCAACCCAGTTATCCATACATGGAAAACCATCCATACATGGAAAAGCTGCTTTAAGCCTCATTTCCATCAAAGCCAGCTGATTTAGGCTGGGTCAAGCCAGGAAGAAGTCTATGCATTTCTCTCTGCATTTCTCTTGTGAACCCGAATATATAAGATTTGAGCAATTCTGAGAGGTTTTGTATTTTCTTTTCACTGTGGCCCCCCGAGTTCCTCTCATCCCAAGGTCGATTTGTTGTGTGTGTGCATTGGGCAAGGGGGGGAGCAGCTTAGGGGTGATGGTGAGGGGTCTCTGAGCCTTGCAGAGCTGGTGGGGTTCTGGGGTGAGCTGCCAGCTGTGCGCTCAGAGGCTGGGGATCCCTGAGGTATGCTGTTGTTAGGATTTTCTTTTACCTTTCCAGTCATCCTATGCTTCAGAATCAAGGTGCACCTGTTCTTCAGCCCTTTTTGACCTATGTTGTCCACTAGGATATTATTAAGGTATTTAATAGGGTCATCATCCTGGGGTTCCCTCCTCTGCAGCTCAAGGTGGGCTTTCTGCAGTACTTCCCAAGCTATTTGGGGTGAAAGACTACTTTTTAAAAATTTCCCATTAGTTGTGAACCAGTACTTTTGTAAAATACTAGAAATACTGAATTACTAGAGAAATGAAATAAAAAATACACACAAAATTCAAGTTCAATTTCTTCTTATTATATTTCACAGACATAGACTGACTTTTTATGTTGCTATAAAAGTATTTCTAAGTACTTAATTTCCATTCTCATCTCATTGGAGATCTGGAACAGTTTGAGTAGCACTGCTCTATGCACTTCTCTAGAAGCTTCTGCAAGGTTCCTTTTGTCCCAAAGCCTCTATTATTTTACTGGGAGGGTGATTCTCACCCCAGAGGGGAAGTCATCCAGGTTTTCAGCCACAGAGGCCTTGAGTCAATTACCAGGATTGACACTGAGCATAAGTTTACTCTCAGGGCCCAGTCCCATTGATCCTGGTTCCCCCTGTTCACCCAGCCATTCTTGTCACGGCAAGCAGTAACTTGTGTGTGCAAGGGGCTACCATCTGCTGCCTTCAAACTAGAAGACATCGTTTTCTTTCCTTCGGATTTTATGTTTTACTTGATTTAAGTCAAACATAAGCCCTGTTATGACTGTCTTTTCTCTGTAACTCACTAAAAACAAGAGAAATATGAAATCTAGGGCTGTGGATGAAAGGGAAGCAATCGCACCTCTTCTATCAAGCCATTCAAACTTTTCAATTCACATTTTAAATAATTTTACACAGTATGAGGTACTTCGGGTAGGTCTTAATATAAGCAATTCCTCAAAATATGATAATTCTAAGTCTTTTGTCTTTAAAAGAGGTGGACTATTACAATTTTAAATACTTGGAGAAAATTGGTTTTGAGATTGCCTTTGAAACCTGAAGCAGCAGATTACAGCGACATCTAGTGGACATTAGTAATATGTACTTCAATTATAAAATCTATTTCTCCTTGTTTTGAACATTTTTGAAATTGGAGTGTAGCTCATAATACATGGCCTATCATAGTTTAATTAAAAGTTTTTCTTTATCACTGGTACTTCTTACAATTATCTTAGTTTCTCCAAGATATTATTTTCCATACGAAACTTTGTAGGATGTTCATTCATTCTTTCAGTAATATTTATTGAATTGTATCTGTGACTTATTGACTCATTGAATGTATTATATTCATTGGATATATTTTAATTGCATTATATTCAAAACTCTTCATTGTGAGGTATAATGTAGGTCTTTCTCCTTTATGATACATTAATGCATTGATACTAATCAAGATCTAACTCCCTAAATTGAAAAATCCATTATTGTCTAGACCCAGTAGTTCTCAACACTGGCTACATGTTAGAATCACCTGCAGAATTTTCTAAATTTTAACTAACCAGATCACACTTCTCAGAGATCTAACCTAATTGGCCTAGGAGTGGAGCCCACACATGAAGAATTTTTGAAAGCTTCCGAACTTTTAAGTTCTAATGTGTTGACTGAGAACTTTTTCCTTCATTCAAGTCAGATGTGTTCAAAATTATATATTTTTTAATAGTTGGGAAATATTCAGTGTTACAAAGAGTAAACAACTCTTTTTTCTTGTAACAATTATAATTATGAATGCAAAGAAACTCCTTATAAGAGGAATCATGGAGAACTTTAAAACCCTGGTATTTGAGGAAAAAATCCATTCCTAAAGACATCATCATTTAGTGTATCATCAAAAAGTCTACAACTTGCTTTTGATTCTTACACATTTGTCCACACAATATTATTTGAAGTGAATACCACAATGAGATCAGGAATGCCAGTGAAGTGTAAGACAGTGGCTATAAAATTTACAAGATGTCACAGTAATATATCTTTAACATACCATAACCCTCCCAAGTAATGTCTATCCACCAAGGGGGAAAAAATCTAAGATACCATTTCCTTGGAATATTATTTTCTTGGCTGAGGGTGAACCCTGCTAATTCCAGGACTGACCCCTCAGCATACTGCCAGGATGGCATAATTGCTCTTGACCTGGCTAGTGCAGTAGTAGAATGTGATACCACATCAGATCACAGTGGGGAGAAGAATAGTATTTCATGGGAGACAGTGTGGAGAAGAAAGGACCCCATTCATTTCTGGGTCCTACCACTTGCTAACTTTGTAATCTTGTGCAAGTTACTGAACTCGTCAAATCTGTTGTTTCCCCACTCTGCAAAATTAGGATAATAGCACCAACTTCAGCTTTTGTGGCTACTGGAATTCACATCTGCAAACATGAAACACATAATGCGGTTGCTGATAGGGTAGTAAGTACTTACTGTTACCCATGGTGGTTTATTTTTACTGCTTTTAGCTCATTACCAAAAAAAAAAAAAAAATCAAGATGGTGTTTCCTGGCACAGACACAGCAGAATAGGACCATTAACCCCTTCTAGCCTGCCCGGTCCAGTGTCTATAAACTGTTGTGTACAAGGTCCAGACATGGGATTCACATTTCAACAATAGCTTAGCCCCTTTTGGGGTCCTTTGGATTTCATTAATTACCAGGCTTTTTAAATTTATAGAACTCCTTCTTTATCTAGTGTCTTTTCGCAGCTGAGTAATATAATCCTAAACTATTCTCATTTCAATATTCCTCATTCTATGAAGATCAGCCCTTACCCAGGACCGAGAGCTGGCTGGAAGCCTGCTGTGTGTCCCTTGAAGTAGAGAGAAACATGGGTCCTCTAATTCAGGCCCAGGCTGCTGGGAAGAGAGGTTAATAGAGCCAGCAGTCACCATGGCTCTCAAAGGCTACACTTGGGTATGGAGCAGGAGAGCTGAGCCCATGCCAACACTGCGGGAAATACGGAAGGGAAAGAGTATGAAGGAGATGGTCAAGTGGGAGATGTGGAGTGTTTGGGCCATTACCTAAAATCCATAGGTTGCAGTTCAGTTTGCTAGTATCAGCCTCAAGTGTACCAGATTCCACCCAACACCTACATCTTTGAGTACGGTCCTCCCTGGATCAGATGACAGTGGCCATATCCCAAAGGTCCTGATTATGCTCTGATTGGGTCTTGAACTGTGCATGTCACTCACACTAGTGAATCCCAATCAGGCCTTTCAGGTTTACGAAAAGAATTATATGGACAGAATTACAAAAAGAATCAGTGTAGACCGGTAAATTTCCTCACTTTTCATTTTGCTGATATAAACTTGGCACATAAATGCAAATAGGGGCTAGCCTTAGGTGAAATCTTTCAGCCCTCAGCCAAACTTGTTTTCTCCTTCTTCAAAGCAAAGAAACAAGATTCAGGCCGGGGTAGGTCATCACCAGGCAGAGAGCGCTCCCATCACTGAGAAAACATGGCACTGAGTTCTAAGCCCTGGTCTCCATTTAGGAGCTTGGTCACCTTGGGCCACTCACTTAACTTCTCTGAATTTGTTTTCTCATTATTAAATGGGATCTAATAATACTTTCACATAGAGTTTTGTGTGAGTTAAATGAAACAATGTAGCACAGTGCTGGCCTTTAGCTTTTTATTAAAATGTGACATGGCATCTATTTGAAACTCGAAAGTGAATATCAAGAGGACAAGCAATTTACTATGGAAAGGTAGCTGACTTTTTTAAAATAAAAAGAAAAGAAAATATATATGCAAAATGAGAGCTAAAAAGAATGGAATATATCTCCTTGAAAATAATGCCTTTGGACCCTGTTGCAGGGCAGACAGTGGCTGGAAGTGTCGCTCCACCTCAAGGCATCACTGGGCTACAGTAAAAGGTCAGACCTCAGCTTAGCTCTAAGCTGGGAAGATAGATATAGGGACACACGATTCAGCCCTCCCACCATTTCCTTTCATTTGCCTGCCCTCGACTTGTGTCAGACCTGGCAGTGGACTCCTGGATATGGGGCCATGTGCTAACTTGCAATAAATAGACTAAAAAGGGGGAACTTTGCAACCAAGCCAAGTCAAACACCACTGTGAAAACCTATCCTGAGTTGCCCTGAGGTGTTTCCAAAAGCAAAGCAAACATTATAAATGAACAGCGTGCTCTAATTCTCCGCCTCGGGGGAAACCAGCATAGGAAGACAGGTAGACTCTGTTTGCAGCTGGGGCAGGCTTCGGGCTCAGCGCCGCCCATGGGGTCACTCCACAGACACCCCCCACCACCACCACCAGATTTTCTCCACTGGCCACCTGATTTTGTGAGACTGTTGCTCTGCACCAGGAGACTATGGCAGCCCTTGCAGTGACTGGTCACCTAAGACGCAATAAATAATTTTTGGCTTTGCCCTAGCTGGCTCCGTGAGCTCTAATAAGTCACTAGTTTGTCCTTGACTAATGTATCTAAAATCAATATTTGTTGTCTACATGTCTAGATCTGTAATTCTCAACTTTATCACGCATAAGAATCACCTGGATTGGTCTGGGGCTGACATAAAAATACCAGTTCCCAGACCCAGCTCCTGAAATTCTGATTCAGTAGATCTAGGTCTGGAACCTACCTTTTAACAAGCAACCCTGCAGATGCTAACACAGGCAGACCTCAGGTCCACCTTTAGAAACTCAAAACACGTATAAAACAGCTTGATTTTTATCCCCAATTGTGTTGTGTTAACATCCTAAACTGACTCAATCCCTAATGAGTAATTCTTTCTAGGAACCCAGGCCCATAAAGCAAAATGGCTGCATTCATACATGCTTGAAGGGAAAAACTGATTGAGTGTTCTCAGTCTCTGGATTGTGCTGTGAGGGCAGAAACAGATATATCATGGTCTCGGCCTTCAGAAAGCCTGAAATCTCGCTGGGGCGATGACTTTTGAGTGGAACACCAGCGAACTGGAGAGTCAGTGAGTGATTCAGGGATGGAGGGACCTGGTCCACCTTGTTCCTGGGTGCTGGAAACAGAGGCTATATCAGTGCATGTGCTTGAGAGAGATGTCAGGGAATCCAGCTCAAAGGACCAAGCCTGAAAAGAGAGATCTACCATGTGCTGTTGCAGTGACACAGCAGCCAGAAGCTCGCAGGGAGAGTTGGGAGGGCCGGCTGGGAGGAGGGAGGAGAAGAGCCATCAGACCGTGGTGTGGTGGCCAGAGGGCAGAGGAGGGCATGGAGGAGGAGATGTGATGAGTGAGAACCCAGAGACAGTACTCAGTGGTGCACCTGATGGAGCGGGGAAGGATGTTGAAAATACTGGTAGAGGAGTTTGGTTCTAATGACAGGGGTGGAGGGGGAATGGATTTCTAAGTTGGGATGTAATGTTAAGAGAACAGTGTCTTCTGGAACAGGCACAGTCAAAGATGAGCTACAAGGTTGGGAGCTTCCATGGATGAATTCCCCGGGATTCCATGAACTGAGTTCCATGGACTTCAGTGTCTGGAGAATGAGGGTGCACTGGGTTGAACAGTGTCCCCCTCTCCAAATTCATGTCCATCCTAGGTCCTCAGAATGTGGCCTTATTTGGACATAGGGTCACTGCAGATGTAACTAGTAGAGTTAAGATGACATCATACCCAAGGAAGGTGGCCTCTTAACCCAATATGACTGGAGTCCTTCTAAGAAGAGGAGAAAAGACAGACACAGAGAAATGATGACAGAAGCAGAGATTGGGGTGATGCGTCTGCAACCCAAGGATGGCCAGTGTTTGTGGGCAACCACCAGAATCTAGGAGAGGTGCCTGGACAGACTCTCCCTCCAAACCCCCATGAAGAATCAACCTACTGATGCCTTGATTTTGGACTTGTAGCCTCCTGATATGTGAGAGAATAGGTTTCTGTTGTTTGAAGCCTCGCAGATTATGGCTTTTTGTCCTGGCAGCCCCAGGAAGCTGATGTGGGGGTGGAGGGTGCTGAGGAAGAAAAGGAGGTGAGGACACATCTGTTGGGAGTGAAGGATGGCCAGGCAGTGGCAGGGTCTGCTGAGATGGAGCTGCCACCCCAGGGAACCCAGCAGGCACCCATGCCTCCCCCCAGCGGGGTTCATAGAAGACAGGGGGCAAGGTGCCTCTGAGGAGGCCTGCACACAGGGCGGCTCCCCCTCTGCACCCCTGCACATCTTCCTATTTCCGCTTCCACGTATTTCCTAAACAGATACCACAGTAGCCACATGCTTCGTAAAGATTTCTGAGCCTCCTCCGGAAATTAAAGGATTTTTCTGGTTATTAAATGTGTACCAAATGATTGTTAAGAGCAGGTCTTGTTTTTCCATTTAAGTATTGGGTCGTTTCAAAGAGAAAACACAATGCCCTCATTTTCCTCACTAAATTATAGCCCTGGACTTCCCCTATAAATTCAAAATTGGAGAAGGCTGAGGGCAGAATGGCCCCATTCACACACACACACACACACACACACACACACACACACAAAAAAAAAAAACTCGAAAGGCTAGTTTCCCATGAGTCTCGGGCTCTGGTGGCTTTCCCCCAACCCGTGTGTTAAGTCACTTACGGCTTGCCATCATCATTGATATCATCTCTCTCTCTGTTCCCTTCCCTCCGTGCCATTTCCTAAAAGCAACCACACAAAGGTTGCTCTCCTGTCATATTAGGGCGGCTTGTGTGCGCTGAGACTACAAATTGGTAAAAATTAAAAAATTTTAAAAAACAAAGCTGTCTCATCCAGACAGCTGGATTGCAGAAGGATGCCCCTGTCTGGGTGGCTGACTTACAAAGAAGTGCCAAGTGAGCCTCTTTGGGAGGAAAGGACATGACCCCCGGGCAGGGAACGAGGCTTGGCCAGTGGAGCCTGGTTGGGTTTTAGCTGCCAGGAGGCCCCTGTTTGCACAGAGCCAGTGCCCCACGGGCAGACCCAGCAAGCTCGGCCCCACTCCAGAACCAAGGAAGGTTTGGTCATCTCTTCCTTGGAACTCAAGGACTCCGCTAAGGGTGCTCCCAGCTCGCTGTGGGCCGCTCTGTGTGCACGTCTTGCCCTGCTACTGTCAGTCCTCACCTTTCCCAGTCACAGCGAACCCTCATAACACAGTTTTTGAACTTATATGCACGTATCTCATCTGAGACTGGAAATCTTATTTTACTCTACCAACCTGCCGCCATACGAGCAGCTTCTCCCATCCGTGGTCCCACGGGTCTTTCCTAACTCAATCCAGACAAGAGATGTCAGGCAAAACTCTGCGTAGCAGGAAAAGCCAACTTTTAATCCTCCAGGACCAGAGAAAAAGGCACTATTAGTATCCTGTCCCTATTGCTCTTCTCGCTTCTCTCATACTTGTCCCAGCACACAAAGGTATCCCCTTCTTGTCAACAGTGTCACCGTCAGTGGTAGAGACAGAAGATTGACCACCGTGGAGGGCCATCATTTCCATCCGTTTCCTTCCATGCTACCCAGCAAGCAGCAAAGGAAATTAAACCACAACCCTCTCGAGGCCGCCCCCGGCGATCGTGCTCCTGGAATAACATGGAAGTCTCTGGCAGCAGGTCTGGGGCGCGGCTCATAACTCAGCCCTTGCGGGGCGGCTGATGCAGGTGTCTGGAGGTGGTTGAGACCCTGGTGGCAGCAGTTAAGGTGACACATGTGACCTGCACGGGGGAACAAAGTCTCAGTTAGGCGGTGATGAAATAAGGAGTGATTTCTAGGCCTCGTTCCGGCTTCCCTGGGCTTAGGGCAGGCCTTTAAGGTGATTTATGTGAAGGCTTTGAAGTTAGGTACTTTCACAGCTCTTACCCAGCCTGCTTGAGTTTGCTGAAAGATAGGAGTTATTGGAAATATGAAAGATCAATCTGACGGAAGAGAAAACAGACTCGGAGCTGCTTCCTTTTGAGAACCAGAGAAAGCCTGTGCGCCCTGCCATCTCTTTTCCTTATTCCGCCAGGCTGGCTTCTCCCGTGGTGGGAGGGAGCCCCGCGGGAGTGATGAGCATTTGCTCTGGGGCCCCAGCCAGGTGACCCACACCAGGACAGGGAGCTGCCCTGCTGCCTCCCGGGCCCCAAACTCCCTGCCTGGTTCTGAATCTGGAGGAATCTGCCCCCAGGAGAAAGGCTTATTTATATTTAAATTCAATTTGCCAACCTCTAGTATAGCACCCAGTGCTCATCTCATCATGTGCTCTCCTTAATGCCATTACTCAGTCACCCCCTCCCCCAACCCTCCTCCCCTTCTGCAATCCTTTGTTTCCCAGAGTTAGGAGTCTCTCATGGTTTGTCCTCCTCTCTAATTTTTCCCCACTCAGTTTCCCCTCCTTCCCACATGGTCTCTTTCACAATTTCTTATATTCCACATGTGAGCGAAACCATAATTGTCTTTCTCTGATTGACTTATTTCATTCAGTAGAACATCCTCCAGTTCCATCCATGTCAATGTAAGTGGTAGATATTCATCCTTTCTGTGGCTGAGTAATATTCCACTGTATATTACATCTTCTTTATCCATTCATCTGTTGGAGGACATCTCAGCTCCTTCCACAGTTTGGCTATTGTGGACATTGCTGCTATGAACTTTGGAGTGCAGGTGTCCCGTCGTTTCAGATACATCTGTATCTTTGAGGTAAACATCCAGTAGTGCAATTACTGGGTCATAGGGTAGCTCTATTTTTAGCTTCTTGAGGAATCTCCATTCTGTTTTCCAGCGTGGCTGCACCAGCTTGCATTCCCACCAATAGTACAAGAGGGTTCCCCTTTCTCCACATCCAACCAAAATTTGTTGTTTCCTGTCTTAATTAATTTTAGCCATTCTCACTGGTGTGAGGTAGTATCTCATTGTGGCTTTGATTTGTATTTCCCTGATGGCAAGTGATGCACAGCATTTTCTCATGTGCTTGTTGGCCATGTGTAGGTCTTCTTTGGAGAAATGTCTGTTCATGTCTTTTGCCCATTTCATGATTGGATTGGTTGTTTCTTGGGGTGTTGAGGTTTGATAAGTTCTTTATAGATCTTGGATACTAGCCTAAAAGAAAGGCTTTTAAATTCACTTAGATTGAGCACAGTCCTTCAGAAACCTCAATTTTGATGACATTAGTTTTTTGTTTTTGTTTTTGTTTTGTTTTGTTTGTTTTTTGTTTTTAGCTTCCTAGGACTGATGGAACAAAGTGCCACAGATTGGGTAATTTAAAACAGCTGAAATTTATTCTCTCACAGTTCTGGAGGCTAAAAGTCCAAAATTAAGTTGTTGGCAGGGCTGTGTTCTCTGAAGGCACTACAGGAGGATCCTTCCCTGCCTCTTTCAGCTCTTGGCCATTGCAGCAATCCTGGGCATCCCTTGGTGTGTGGCTACATCATTCCAGTCTCTGCCTCTGGCTTCGCATGATCCTCTGTCCAAGTTTCCTCTCCTTTTGGGGTGAGGACACTAGTCAGATTGGATTAGAGCCCATCCATATGACTTCATTTTGCCTTATTTACCTCTTTAAAGGCTCTGTCTCTAAATATAGTCATATTCTGAGGTCCTGGGGGTTAGGACTTCAACATGGGAATTTGGGGAGCAACACGGTTCAGCACATGCCTTTCCATGCCAAGGTGGTGAGGGTTCAGAGTCACGTCATCATTCAGTTGTATGGGAGGGGGGAGCATGAAGCTTCTTTAATTCTCTTCATCCTGAGTCCTTGTCCTATGGTTGCAGAGGAGATTTTAATATTTGACCAGTATTAGTATTACCTTCATCCTTTCTGGTTGAAATGATCATCTTTGAGCGAAGCAGGCTTCAAGAGGGAAATGTTTACTGGTAGGGTTCATCTCTCATGAGTGCTGGTTCTCTCCTCCCTGCACTCATACTGAGTTGGCAGCCAGTGCACAAGGCAGCTCACAGTCCCCATGGGGACATGACTGATCTCCCATCCAGTCCTGCCCTGGCCTCTTCTACCAGGAAGCTATGCTTATCCTGGTGATTGTGCTGATAGATACCTACTCAGGGAAGCATGGGTTGGGTCTGCCTTCTGGACGTCCAGCTGATGTCCTTACTGAAGACAAGGGACTGAGGGACTAGGCTTAGGGACTCTCACATGGGACCAAGACACTTTGGAGATCCCTCAACATCTGATGGGATGCCCACTCCATCCCTGGCCAAGGTGGACTCCTTGCAGCCATTGGCTCCCAGCCAGACTTTTAGCTACATGCTGTACTTCCTTTGGGGACATGTGAGGATTCCTGGATCACTTCCAGGCCTCAGAGGAGATGAAGGAAGCCAGGAATCCCAACTCAGGCTCACTCATCCCACCTTCCCATGACCACATTATGCTCCCCGACACCCAAGCATCCCCATGTTGGGATGGGGTTATCTCCCCCAAGGATTCAAACAGGAAGCAGAAGAAAGGCCCGTTTTCTTTGGACTCCCCCAGAATATTCAATTTGGGGGAGATTGAGGCAAGTGTATGTGACTACCAGCTTCCCCTTCCTTGGTCTCCCTTCTCCTCTTTGTCCACCAGAGCTGGAAAGAACAGCTTCTTCTGTTCCTTGGGGCAAGTACTTGAATGCATTGTCCTGAGTTTTCTAGATTATAAGAATTTCAGAGATCAAATCTCTATGCTTTGTTCTTTATATGGTGATAGGAGCTAAAGGAATTTTAAAAATTATCTCTTGCCAATCAATGCCTGATTCTCAAGAACAGTCTTGCTGAGAATATAAAAACCTATATTGAATATCAGAAGCAAAGAACCTAGTCTTTCTTGCTACTTCTTCTCCATGCCCTGCCTCCCAGGGCAGCCAGAAGAGCAGCCCTCTCTACCCACAGATCCTCCAACCCAGTTGGGACTCCTAGGATATCCCACCTCTCTGTGGAGCCAACCCTGAGACCAGCAGAACAGGACAGAGCCTCTCACCACCTGCTTGCTCTAGGGCTGCCTTCTTTCCTCCTTGGACCCAGGAGTATCTAGTGGTCATCCAGGGATTTCCTCTCAGGTAACAAGAAAACAAATGAACTAATGGGAAAAACTGGCTTGACATGTATTCTTTCAAGATCAGGTCTTCCTACTCCTGGACCTCAGTTCTTAAGATGAGGGCCAAGAATCTGACCAAGTCCTTCTTGGTTCTAATATGCCCATCTCTCCCAGCCTAAACAGCTCCCAGCAGAAATGGGGGGTGTATGCATTTTCTGTAACTGCCATAGTAAATCACCACAAACCAGGGGCCCGCAAACAACAGAACTTGATTCTCTCACAGTTCCGGAGGCCAGAGAATGAAATCAAGGTGTCATCAAGGCCATGTTCCCTGAAGGCTTCAAGGGCTGTAAGGAAGGATCCTTTCCTAGCTCTTCCACCCTCTGGGGGCTCTTGGCACTCCTCGGTTTGCAGCTGAATCACCTCAATCTCTGCCTCATCTTCATACGGCCTTTCTCTCTTGTGTGTTTCTTTTCTTCTCCTATAGTGACACCAGCCATTAGATTTAAGGCCCACCCTAATGTAGTATGACCTCATCTTAATTACATCTACAAAAACCTTACTTCCAAATAAGGTCACAAATAAGTTTCCAGGTGGACATGAGTTCTGGGATGGAACAACACTATTCAACTCACTACAGGGTCTCAGGGGTCAATGCTTCCTAATATTGCTCACTCTGGTGGTGAAACTCCAAGTACAGAATGAGTGTTCAGGAAGAGAAAGGTGCCTGTTCATCCTCACCCATTCCCCATTCAAATATTTATTTGAAAGCAGTATGGGTTTTCATAATTGCCTCACACATGCCTTCCAAAGGTGGCAGCTCCCACAAATATTGGCCTACAGCATTCGCTCGGGGCTTACCCACACTCCCCCTTTCTGAAACAGCCCTCCCCTTCCCCTGGTCATTTATACCCATTTGCCTATTTGTTTATACCTTTTCTTGTTCCAAAAAGGATTTCAGGCAGATGGTTTTTATTACCGGGCTAAATGAACACAGCAAGATCCTGTAGCAAATACAGTGTTCTCTGCAAACATAAATTTCCATGAAACCAACATGAAAAAAAACCAAAAGCACTTGGAAATTAAAATGATGGTGTTAAGTTTGACATTGGGCTCCTTTCTTATTTTCGTTGACTCTCTTAAACATATTACATTCCTCGCTGCTCTGCCTTTGCGAGCTTTGTGTGTTCCTTCTTGTTTTCTGATTAACCTCTTTATGGAAGAGGCCTCCGGTGGAGAAGGGAGATTTGGGATTATTAAGAGCTGGAAGGTACAGATTCAAGTGCCTTGTCTTAGGACCAAACTTTAGAAAGGAGGTTGTGAGTAATGTCCATCAGGGCACAAACAAATATCATTCTATGCTTATCAGACTGAATATTGAGAATATTCTTCTTCCTTTGAAAAAGGGCCTCTTGGTGTCTGCGTGTCTCGAGAGCCTGAATTTGTCATCCACAAACTGTCTGATCCATGGCAACTGTGATGTTTTAAAACTGTCTGAAGCCAGGACCCAGCAAAGCCATGTTGCCTGCTCAGCTGCAATGAACATAAGCCAGGATTGGAACAGAGAGCAAGGCCTTTCTGAAAATCATGCTTAAGACCTGCTCTTGTTCACTCAACAAATCTTGATGGAGTGTTCAGTGCCCTCCTGCAGAGCTCCACCGTGACCCCACTTGCTCATCACGACTGCCTTTTCTGACAGCTTGAGGGAGGGCTGGCGACTCTGGGCTGGCAGCTTATGGAGGAAGGAACTTAAGCTTGGGTCAGAGGCCCAGATTCTCCTATGAGCAGCTGTGAGGACTGCACAAGATGCCTAAACTTGATAACAGATGCCTCACAGAGTCGTCTGTAGGATTAGATAATAAATAGTCTTCGTGTAAGCACTCAGCAAATTAGAAGGCATAGGAAACTCAGACGTGCGGCACCAGCATCAGTAGACTGTGCGTGGAGTGGGTAGCAATTAGAAGGAGTCCAGGGCGGGCGAGGCCTTTGTTCAGAACGGCAGATGGATGACCCGGCAGTCTTCTCTGGTCCCACCTGGAGCTAGGCTGCCTGCCTGCCAGCTCCTGCAATGTGCTGCATGACCACCTCTTCCCTTGGTAGCCGCAGGCCTGCACCAGGCTGAGTGGGCCTTCCCACAGCGACTCCCTGAGGAAAGAAGGGCTCACTGCAGGAAGACCACTGTTTCCTGGCCTTAAATCCTGATAGTCCTCTGTCCTCCCAGGTGGGCCAGGGTCTGGATTTGGCATTTGGCTCTCAGAATTATCATCTAGAATAGAGATAAGAGAACAGTGTTGTCTTGGTTAGTATCTGAGAACATTTATTCCAATGAAACTCCTTTTTTTTTAAAAAAAGATTTATTTATTTATTTATGAGAGACACAGAGAGAGAGAGAGAGAGAGAGAGAGGCAGGCTCCATGCCGGGAGCCTGATACGGGACTCGATCCCAGGACTCCAGGATCACACCCTGAGCTGAAAGCAGACGCTCAACCACTGAGCCACCCAGGCATCCCCTTGTGGTAATGAACTACCACAAGACCGCACTGGATGGGGTGGCCCCACTCAGAATGGCTAATATAAAACACGCATCTTATGTGTATGTGTGTGCATGTCTTTTATTGTGGTAAAATACACATAACATAAAACTTACCATTTTAATCATTTTTAAGTGTACAGTTCAGTGGTGTTAGGTACATTCACATTGTGGTACAAACATCACCACCATCCATCTCCACAATGTGTTCGGCATACGAAACAGAAACTCTGTCCCCATTAAACACTAACTCCCCAGCTCCCAGTAACCACCATTCCACTTTCTGTCTTTATGAATCAGAGTCCTCTAGGGACTTTATATAAGTAGAGTCATGCAATATTTGACTCTTATGACTGACTTATTTCACTGAGCATAATGTCTTCAGGGTTCACCCATGTTGTGGCAGGTGTCATAATTTTATTCCTTTCTATGCCTAAATAATAACTGCATTGTATGGATAGACTTCATTTGTTTATCCATTCATCCATCAGTGGATATTTGGGCTGCTCCCACCTTTTGGCTACTGTGAATAATGCTGCTATGAACATGGGCACACACATGCTTGTTTGAGTTTCCACTTTCAATTCTTGTGGCCTCTTAATAGTTAATACATAATTCTTTGGTGGTCACTATTTATCAGATGATCTCCAAGCACTTTGGCTGTGAAGTTACTGGTATCTATCTCATCCGACAGGTTAAATCTTCCTGTGTCCAGAGTACAAAAGAACAATTAGCAAAAACAGGATCAGGTTGAAATGTGTGTTGCTGAGGTTGCTGTCAGCTTCATCATGGGCACCAGATAAATAAAAGTGAGGTCATGTGTCACAGATATGCTGTTTAAATTTCAGAAACGTCCCATTTCATACCAAGTGACCAGCATTAGCCAACATATTTATGTTCAGACAGCCCCAGTGAAGCCCTGCTTGAACTAAAATCTACATAGTCTTCCAGGATAAAAGCATAAACAGGAACCTATTTAATTTATTTCCCCATGGTCTCCCCTATTAAATACATTTGCCATCAGTTCACTTGTGTATTGGAAATGTCCCCACTAAAAAAAAAAAAAAAAAAAAAAAGGAAATGTCCCCACTAAGCAAAATTCTTTCTGATACTCTTTCCAGGTAGACTACAAAGCACTATTAACCCTAGGTATTTCTGAAGGATTTTTTTTTAAGATTTTATTTATTTATTCATGAGAGGTGCAGAGACAGAGGCAGAGACAGAGGCAGAGGCAGAAGGAGAAGCAGGGTCCCCGCAGGGAGCCCGATGTGGAACTCGATCCCAGGACCCTGGGATCATGACCTGAGCCAACAAAGGCAGAGCCTCAACTACTGAATCACCAAGGCACCTCTTTCTGAAGGATTCTTTCAAGAAATAGGCAAAGGTTATAATTAATAATTGATGGAAAATGAGGGTTCTCCCCTACTAGCTGCATGGCTTCCAGACTGTTACTTGGTTTGTCTTCATTTTCACTTTGTTGTCATTTAACTTGGGATGAGAATGTGTCCTGAGGCAGCCAAGGAAGAAGCTTCAGGAAACAAAACAAAGCATAAGATTAGGAGGGCATCTTGCTTTTGCTCTGTATTTGGAAATGAACTTGACTGATACAGCATCTTCTGCTCTATCAGTTTAACCTGCATTCAAGTATCAGTGCTTCCCGCTGAGATTCCCTGGTCCTAATGAAAATCACGGTCTCATTCCATGTAGTAAGGAACTAGTGAGCCACAGATATCACCAGCTGTTATGGGTTGAATTCTGTCCCCCCAAAAAAGGTATGTTCAAAAGGTATGTTCCTAATTCTGGTACCTGTGAAGATGACTTTATTTGGAAATAGAGTCTTTGCAGATACAATCAAGTTCTGATGAGCTCATTAGAGTGGGCTTTAATTCAGTATGTCTGGCGTACTTATAAAAGGGAGATGCTGGGGGTGCCTGGGTGGGTCAGTCGGTTGGGCATCCAACTCTTGATTTCAGTTCTGGTCATTATCTCAGGGTCCTGGGATCAAGACTTCCATTGGTGGGATCCCTGGGTGGCGCAGCGGTTTGGCGCCTGCCTTTGGCCCAGGGCGCGATCCTGGAGACCCGGGATCGAATCCCACGTCCGGCTCCCTGCATGGAGCCTGCTTCTCCCTCTGCCTGTGTCTCTGCCTCTCTCTCTCTCTCTGTGACTATCATAAATAAATAAAAATTTAAAAAAAAAAGACTTCCATTGGACTCCACACTCAGGGAGGAGTCTTTTTGAGATTCTCTCTCTCCCTCTCTCTCTACCCCTCTCCTTTCTCTCTCTCTCTAAAATAAATCTTAAAAAGGGGGTGGGGAAGCCATGTTACGAAAGAGACACAAAGGAAAGAAGCCATGTAAAGACAGAAGCAGAGACTGGAGTAATACAAGCTGCAGGCAGAGGAGGGCTGAGGATTGACAGCCACCACCACTGGAAGCTGGAAGAGGCAAGGAGGGATCCTACCTAGACCTAGAAGGGAGCGAGGGCCTGCTGCCACCTTGATTTTGGACTTCTTCAGAACTGAGAGAATACATTTTTATTGTCTTAAGCCACCCAACTTGTGGTACATTGTTACAGCAGCCCCAGGAAACTAATACACTGGACAGCTTTGAAGGCTACTCACTTGGTGAAAAAGTAATAATCCCCTAGTCTGACTTTGCAATTCACTCTTTATGTCAGAAAAGCACCGCTTAAACCCAAAAATATGGGATTTTCAAATCCAGATTTAACAGACATTCACACATAAATGATCATATTCTCGCCCTCCTCCTGTCTCACTTGTCTCAGGGCAGTTCTAGGGTATTTCCCTAAAGAAAGTATCTTTTCTTCCAAGTGGCCCCAGGGCTCCCAATTCTAAATGCAGACTGTGGCTGAGCATGGATGGCCTGGCATGCCCCATACCCCTCCCAGTGAAAGGCCAGCAAGCCCCCAGTCATCCTCAGTAAAGAGGCCAGACTTCCTGTTTCTATGATGGATACACAGATGCACACCTGTCCCTGCCCCCTCAGCCCTGTTGCAGGGTCGAATGGCTGTGAGGCTGGTTGTTTCTTTGTTGCAGTTGGTCTTCTCTTCCTGCCTGAGTCAATAGCTGACAGGGAAGGAGCCTTCCCCACCAAGCTGGTCCCTCCACAGATAACACTATTGTCAATGCCAGGACACCAAAAGGACCCCGAGCCAGCACCTTAGCAACCTGGTGCCTGTAAGAGCCCTCCTTCTGAAGAAGCAGCAAAAACTCTCCTTGGATGACAGGAGCCTGGCAGCTGCCAACTGATTTTGGGGATCTGGTTTATATAGTGATATAAGCCCAGATGCTGAGGCCAATCTGCCTGGGTTCAAGTCTGCCACTTAGAGCTGGATGACCTTGGGCAGGTCATTTATCCTCTTGGAACCTCCATTTCCTCATCCATAAAATGGTGTTAATGGTAGTGCCTAGAGTAACGGGCTATTTTATGGGTTCATTTAGTAAATATATGTAATGTGCTTAAAACCACAACGAGCATACAATTAGTGCTATGTTAGTATTGAGGATCATTTTATTATTGCTACTACTAATACGAGGCATCCACCACAGTTGGACCTGTGCCAACTTAACATGTAATCTGGAACAAGAATTTCCATGGGAGTCTAGTGGCTTCCACGGGATATGCTGTCTATAAATTGAGCAAGGTCAAGTTCTGTAATGGCCTTTACCCCAAGAAGAGAGCTAAGAGTCTGCTAACTGCAGACTCAAGTTGCCTGCTTGTGTGTTACTCAAATCAAAAGGAGCCCAAAACAGTAACCCAAACCACAGGTTTATTGCATATGTATAACCTCCTTTTCATTAATTTGTTCATTCAACAAACTTTTTACCCACTCCCTAATGTGTGTCAGACCCTAGACCAGCTCTATGAGAAATCAAAAAATGAATCAGACTTCAAACACCAGTTGAGAGCAGAATAAAGGTGATCTATTCATCTATCCATCTTCTGTCCATCCGTCTATCCAACCATCCATCCAACCATCCGTCCATTAATGTATCTGCCCATCCATCTAATCTGAAGCATCTACTGGCTTCTATCATATCCACAAAGACAGAAGTCACCCTAGCTCAGTAGAATGATTTTAGGGGTAGACCTTCTTCCCAATGCTCCTATGTCCCCTGATCGGTGTTTGAGATTTCACTATTAAATCTTTATCCTATAGACTTAAAAATACCTCCTGGGTGGGGTAAAATGTTAAGCTGTTACGAGTCATTTGCACCTGAGAGTTTAAAAAAGGATCCAAGGGTGGACTTTGATGGCAGGTAGGAGCAACAAGGATGAGGGTCCCGGGTGGGAAAGGAGGGCTGGAGCTCCCAAGCTGGCCTCCCTGCCTGCCAGTTGTCCCTAGTACAACTTACTCTGTGTGCCTGAGACCCCACACTCTGAGGGGGCAGGAGCAGTATCCGTCCTGCTCACCAAGCACCTGTTGCTCACATATGCTGGAGTTCAATCAATCAATCAATTAATCAATAATTGATAAACCTGCGTCTTTGCCCTCTGTCCCAGGAAAGGCTCATTTGTCCATCAGGAGCCACTCACCAGGGCCATGGGCCTGGGAGCTGTCACACTTCAGCCCAGAACAGGAATGAATTGTTCCAGAGAAAAATCAAGATTAATGAAGGTTTAATGAAAGTTCTACAAAACATAATATTATGTCTACTTTGCTCACAGTTAGATGTAGCATTTATTTAAAAAATCATAATCTTTTTAAACAAATTTGGGTTCTCATTTTGTCTGTTTCTGCAGGATTTCCCAAAAATACACAGTCAGTGCCAAGAAATCAAAAGCAGTTGTAAACTAAGTGTATTACTTGCAGCCAAATCACCCCCCAAAACAAAAGTATTACAGATCATCCCCCAACATTTCCAGCTTAAAACTACAGATCGTGCAGGTGCATTTTACTATAGATGATAGTTACTGAAGAGAAGAGGCTCTGGACCTGTGATGGCTCTGAACCAAAGAGGATTTTGTTTATAACAGTTACTTCTGGAGAAGAGATTAAAAAAAAATAAAAAGCTACGTGGATTTAGTTTGCAGGTCAATCCTCCATCAGTAATATCTAACAGACACTTCTGAACTACTCCAACCTCGAAGCGGTTCCACAAGACACCCCATCTGCCATCAGGCTCCCATTGCCAGGGACACAGGAGCCAGGTTCTGGTCCATGCTCAGGGCCGTTTGCCCACTGTTGAGTTCCTTCACTGTCTTTAAGTATCAACCAAAGCCGTGCAGATGGAGGACTGCTGTGAAGAGAACACAGAAGCCCAAGTCCCCACCCTTGGAGTGTAGTGATGGAATCAATGAGAAAGAGTTAGGCATGTGGGTCAAGTTAAACCACAGTTCTCAACAATTCTGTATCCCAGAATGGCTGGCTGCACACCTGGACGGGCTGGGGGCGTTTCCAGCACAGCCCTGTTCCTTCCGCCACCCTCAGGAGCTATCCTACCTTCAGAACTATGTCCAGTCTTACTTCCCAAACTTTTTGTACATCCCAAGAAAGCCAGCTTCTTCTTTTGGCACTGGCTTCACATTTCACCTTGTCCGTTATCTCCAACTCGTACCAAACCAGCCATCCTTCCACACAGTGCTCCAAGACCCATCCCATTCCATACTCTACCAACATATACCGCCTAACTGCCCAAGTCTGCAATTGTAGCCGACAAAATAAAACGCAGTTGCATGTTGGTTCAAAATCCAATGGCTTGTGTCCAGGGCACACCAGCCTGCAAGTTGAGAAACTCTTGAGTTGCTCAATATGATAAAAGTCCCACACAGTATGGGGACAACTGCCAGGTGACCAGCCCAGGGGAGGATGGGTGGTCAGGGCCAAAGGAGGGGATCCTTGGCAGGAATCAGGCCATTCATTGGGAAGCCATGAGTAAGGACACAGAGGAGTGCACAGCCAATGGGCCTGGTGCAGGGAGTGTGGGCGGGTGGGCTGGGCTGACAGGGGATGGTGCTGGGCTGGGCAGCCCTGGAGAGTCACCAGAGGGTGTTATAGGGACGAGATGACTATGTTCAGATGTATTGGGCATTTTTCCAAAGTGCGGAAAGGACATTTCTGGTTGGTCCTGAAAGTCTGCCTTGGCCCAGCTGCCTCATATCACGCACGGGGCAGTTAACCATTCAACCGATGACACATGTGCCCACGCAGGCCCTTCTCAAAGAGCAAGGTAACACTTTTCTCTCAAAAGTGTTTGAGAGAATCTGGCTTTGAAGCTTCCGGTTGGTGCAAGAGGGAAGACAGGAGGGCGGCGGCATCCCTAAGGAATCCTTGTTTCACACAGGCTGGCCCCCAGCCAGAGTCCGGAGCAGCCCCACTGATGAGTGACCTGATGAAGCGGATGGGACTCAGGGCCCCTGCATGTGAGTCTGGGGTGAGGCTATGGGAGGGTTTAGGATTGACAGTCATTTGTCTTGGGGCCATGAGGCACCACTGACCAGAGGCATGAGCAGGCAAGGGTTCTCCAGGTGGCACAGTCCATATCCCTCTGCAGAAATGCAGCTGACGCAGGGTTGGAGGTCCCTGGGGGACCCCAGCAGGCAAGGGTGAGGACAGCTGGGTTCCTAATGAGCCAGGAAGGACAAGACCCCATTTCTGAGTGTTTGGGCAGAACTCTTTCATCACTGGCTGGCCCCGGTCCGGGAGCAAGGGCTAAATCTGTTGAGTGTTTCGAGGTGGCATCAGCTTGAGCTCACTGTCACTAACCCTTTGCATTGTGACTGGCTTATTTCTCCTGCAAAGAGAGGCAAATGGAGCATCCAGAGTTTCCAGGCATGGGAGCTTTTTCCTCCCCATAACCTGTACTCCTCTCCACCAACACACACACACACACACACACACACAGGCATGGGAGAAGGGGCAGGAAAGTTATAGATCTCTCCTAATAAGGGTAAAACGGGGAATTTCCATGCAATCTGATCCGTGAGTTAATCCTTCAACTACCTTGAACCCCACATCCCCAACAGCTGCCATGGTCTTCCCAAGATGGGCGGTCCTCCTGAGGCCTGCTGGGAGGGCCACAGGCAGAGTAGAAAGGGATCCGGGATTAGAGCCCTGAGAGGGTCCCCAGACCCTGGAGTCACTCAGGACACTGGCTTTTGGCTGCACATTCCCACCAAGAGATTTAATTCCTGCAGTTTTCAAGGTCAAAAATCTCTTAATCGCTCGGTTTAGTTTTGAAGTCTTGGGAAACCAGAGAAGAGCCCCCATTGCTGCGTTCTCCAGCGACAGCGCCAGGTCTTGGGTGCCCGGGCTGGCTTCGATGGAGTCGGGAATGGATTTATCTGTAATGATGATAAATCTTCAGCAGCACAGATTTTGCATTTGTTGGGTGTCCTTACAGCGCTTATAGGTTTTTACATATATATTATCTCAGCATCTTCTAGACAGTTCTGGGAAGCAGCTGTTATGATGTAGATAGCCAGGTGAGTCATTTAAGGCTGAGCTGTTAGCTCAAATTAGTGAGACTTGAAGTCGGCCTCCATTCTTATCTGGCACCATCTCCTTGGCAAAAATTTCTTATGGTTACTGTGTTTTACTTACCCACATCTATAATGGGACCAATGCTTTTTAAGCATCTACAAAGAAATCTGTTTAAAAAAGGAAGAAACACAGATTCTTTCTTTGGTACCATGAAAATGTTACTGTAAGTATTTGTTTTCCAGTTTTTTTTAAGTAAAAATCAATGCAATTGAACTTCAGTTTTTGTTTTTAAAAAGTTATTCTCCACTTATATCAGAGAGTATCTTCCATTACACAGAACAAGAAGTCTAAAAGCCTGTTTTCAATGCTTCTTCCGATGTCTTTTTTTAAAATTCAGACAGTCAATCTTGCCAGTTCAGGAGTGATTCTTGGCACTTTTAAACTCAAACATTCCTCCCTGCAGCTGATCTTCATATTCCTCGCACTGTTTGCGGGACCAGTGGCCGCCAGGGCCACAGGCTTTTCCCTGGGCTGCCAATAGCAATAACGCACCGGGGATTTTCCACTGGGGGCCGTGTGCTGGGAGGGTGCCCAGGGCTTGCTCTCAGAGGGCCTCCCGTGTGGAGGATTCTGGAAGGGACAAGGAGTATCTGGGACTCAGGCACCTCACCACTTCTTGCTAGGGGCTGGGGACCCTACCAGAGGGTAGGGGCTTGGAGCAGAGCCTCCCAGAAGCAGCAAGCCACCCAGAGGCAGCTGTTCCCTAGACTTGGATGTGCACACCCAATGCCATGCACACCTACAGCCTCCCTGGAACAAGAGGAAAGTGAAAACAGATTTAGTACGACAGGTCTGTTTCCATTGGAGGCCGTTCTTGGGCATAGGAGACCAGCAATAGCTTTGTTTTTGAAAGGCTCCTCCTTGGCAGATATTTACAGAGGCATCTGGGCTGCACTTAAATGAGGAAAAAATAAACATAAGAAACCATATTTTTTATCCTGCAGAACACTGCAAAAGTGTCTCCTGTTCCTTTCAACATCTCAACAAGGTGTACTCATGGGTGTAAGAGAGAAAAAAATCCCAACGTCCAGTTCCTCACTCCATCCATAACCAGCAGGGCAGGCTTCAACCTGCCAGGTCCCATAGGACCCCACCCTCAGGAGAGCCCCATGCTTGTTTAATGTACTGTACTAGCTTATATTTCATTCATCTTCAAATTCTTAGTGATTTTTGAACAAGGGGCCCCCATTTTCATTTTACACTGGCTTCTTCTGCAGAAGTCCTGAGGATGGGCAAAAGTAACCAATGGTGGCCTGTACTCTTCAGAGAAAAATGCACAACATGGCCCTTTGTCTATGTTTGAAGACTAAGCTAGAAATGCCATGCACTATTTCATCAGTGAGGGTTTTGCCTTTATGAGGACTTCTGCAATCTGAAATTTCATGCCTGACCCAACGAATTCTAAACTTCTTAAATGTTTTAAAAGCACATACCTGAAAGTATCACTGGTCTCCCTCCGAGGGCTGAGCCAGTCATACCCTTACCAACGTGAATGTTATTCTTTGGGACCAAGGACAGGAGGAGATTTGTTTCCAGGGGCCATCCAGGAAAATGTAAATGCCTCCTGGGGTAACTTCTTGGCCAAGATCAATACATGAGGTGGGCTGAGTGCCCAGGACAGGCTGGGGTCCCCAAAAGAGGACTGGGGTGGTAAGAACAAAACTCTGGGGGGCACTGGGAGGGCACTTGATTGTCCAAGTCCTTGAAAGAATGTTCTAGGCTCATGTATCCCATCCTGATTCTCTCTTGAACCCATAAAATCACTCCACTAACACTGTGCTTACCAGGGTCTGCAGTTTCCTTCACGTTGCTAAATCTAACAGTCATTTCTCAGTACTCAGATTACTTCATTTGTCTGATGACCTGGTATAATGGATTACTCTCTCCAATGTGGATCTCTTTTCGCACTCACCACTCTGGGTTGCCTCCTTCTTTGTGGCCACTCCTGTGTCCTGTACTGCTACCTTGTCCTCATCACCCAATCTCTGATGTTGGAGGGCTCCTGGAGTCATTGGGAAGACGAAGGTCTAGGCTTTCATCCAATCTCACGGCTCTTAATCCCAGATCTATGCTGTTGTGTCCCAAATCTAACCACGGATGTCCCTACCTGGGCAGTCATAGGCATCTCAAATTCAACACATTCAAGACAAAACTCCTCTTTTCTGCCCTTCGCCCTCCAAAACTGCCCACCTCCTACTGTCTTCATCTTCTCAATAAATGGGGCTGCATATAGCTCTCACACCCCATGGGTCATCTGCAACAACCTTATTTCCAAATAAAGTCACATTCTGAGGCATTAGGTATTAGGATTTCAACATTATCTTCTTGGATGGACATAATTCAACCCATAACACCCCTTACATAAAGTTTTCCCTTGGAACATTTTAACTATGAATCATTTAATTTAACAGTTTAGACAATACCCATGTCTTTTTACTCTTTTTAAAAAAGATTTATTTATTTGAGGGAGAGAGAGAGCATGTGTGTGTGCACTAGTTGAGGGAGGGGAGGAGGGAGAGAATCTCAAGCAGACTCCCTGCTGAGCACAGAGCCCAACTTGGGCTCAATCCCATGATCCATGAGATCATGACCTGAGCTTAAACCAAGAATCAGACACTTAACCAACTGAGCCACCCAGGCGCCCCATATTTTTTTTAAATATTTTTCTTGTGTAATAGGTTTTTATTCTCCTATACCTTGAAAAATGAAAAACAACAACATAAGAAATCTATACAACTATCTTGTCAGGAAAAACAGCTATGCAAAGGCACCAGTATGTTTTAGTACATGAAATTCAATAGTTTCATTTAGAAATATTTATCTGCTGTATTTTTAATGGATTCTAAATGAAATTTGGTGAGCTGAAATTAGAGAGATAATGCCTCCTGAAAAATGGCTTAGAATTTTTACGGCTGTGGTTATTTAAACTTGCGTTTTTCACTAAATCAATAGATTGCTCAATCTCGCTGAGTTGAAAATGGTCTCTACAAGCATCCAACCACATAGCCATGGTTTTCATTTGTATTAACACAGGCTTTTCCCCAAACCAGTCCTTATTATGAAAAGTAGATTTTTCTTTGGTCATCCAAAAGACAGGGGAAAAATTTAATCTATAAATTGTCATGTCTATATGATGTGGGCAAGATATTTCACATGAATATCCCTAAATAACACGAGCAAGTCCTAACCACCATGGTAGTAATAACTTAGTCATACAATTATTCCGTCTCTGGCTGTCACAGAAAGACTGCAGTTCTTCTGCAACATGTGTAGATGGCAGAGAAGTCCTCATAAATTTAAAATACAGATGCCTGCCAGTCTGAAAAATAACCCAAGGAAAGTTACAGAAAGTTTGGAATGGTAATTAAGGAAACTTCATTTTTAGAGCCAAAAAATCCACAGTATGGGCCCATCCTGAATGAATATAAAATGGTTTTTCCAAGATATTACTCTATCACTTTCTCATAATCCTTATATATTTGTGTAAGAAGATGCACTATAATCGCACTTCCAGAGGATACCTAAGCTGCTAGCAAAAAAAAAATCCATTTTGCTTTGTACATTAACAAGAAACACAGTATCCAACATGTACTTAGGAAATACTGGTTGGAGTTATTTCTTTTGGATATACCGTAAAAGTCATTTATTTTCTCATGTTAGTTTTGCTAATTAATCTCATTAAGGTGAATCCAAATCTCCCTTGAGTTTATTCTTAGTTTCCAAGTTGCAGCATTTGTGAAATATCTCAGCAACAATGAAGAGCCAGTCTGGTTGGAGTGACAAGAAGGACAGACAGCTTTTTTGAACTAGACGTTTTCTAAAATTGCTGAACATCAAAGTTGAGACAACTCTGCATTCTTTCAAAGTCCAAGGACCATCTTCTTTTAAAAGGCAGCTCTTCCTTTTCCTTGATAAGCTCTAGGAAACCAGGTTTTTTGCTGTCTCTGCTATGGATCCACCACCCGGTCAAGAGCTGTTGAGGCAGACATGTGTGAGATGGTCCGTTCCCAAATGGCTTTAAATCTAAAATCTGAATCTGCTGCAGGGCAGTTCAAGGCTGGAGAGAGGCTGAGTGGCTAAACCTTCCTACTTTTCACCCAGACAGGAGCATCCAGGGGATTCGAGGTAAAAAAAAAAAAAAAAAAAAAAAAAATTCCCCACACGTCTGGCTCCTGCCCTCCTTCCTCATAAATGACCTGCACCACTCCCATGCCAGGTCCCACATGCCCTTTAGCAGTGCAGGTGGGGAAGAGTCAGAAAGCCATGTGTTCCCATAGGTGAGCTACTCATAATGGGATTGAGTATTCGAGGAGTGAGGTGGGGGACAGCTACAGGTAGCCAAAGGTGAGACTTCTGAGGGATGGGAACATCATGTGACTCAAATGTCCTACTGGCCTCACACCTGCAGCCCTCCAGGAAGTCTGGATGGCCAGCGAGACCTGAGCTCACACTCCACCAAGCAGGAGAAAGGTCTTAAGAAGACTGGACAAAATGAAGAATGAACTAGATGTCTCAGGGACCATGGACAGTAAAAAAGCAGGAAGAGGGGCTAGGCGAACAATGCCTCTGTCCCCTGTCCCTGCCAGGTTGTCCCCACTGGCCATTGCTGTTGAAATGACATCTAACTGGGAGACAAAACTCCGAAGTGGACACAGCTGGAGTCCAGGCAGGCTGGGAGGCTGAACACAATGGAGAGACTCTACCATATGCTGAGAGTTCCTGCTTTTTTTTTTTAATTCTTTCTTTCATAAAAGAAAAAATTCTTTCTTTCATAAATTTTATATATATATATGTATATATATATGTATATGTACGTATATATCTCACAGACAACAGAGGAAGGAACAACATAAAAGTTTATATGGAAAAAAAACCCCTCACCTCTCAGATCTGGTGCTCATAAAACCAGATCCAGTTGGAAGGGCTGACAAGTGCCCTGGCATTTTTCACAGCTGCCCTTATGGATTTTCATGCTGTTACAGCCCTGGGGCTTTCTGAGACTCTGCTGGGGGCAAACCCTACATCCTGCTGGCCTTCCAATCTGTGCTCACTCAGCCTCCCCAAAATCAAATTTTGTTGTTTTGCTTTGTTTGGTTTAGCAACTCAAACTCACCTTTGCCCCATTAAACTTTCAAGGGACTTATATCCTCTCAGTCTGCTTGCCAGAGTGATCTGACTTCAAGTCGTTCCCTGGAAAAGTCAAAAGAGGATGTCTCTAGTCAAGGAAGTTTAGGAAATGCTACCCATACTTTTCTGGGAGGTTCGCAATGCATACCTGCCTGTTATGAGCGGTGAGAAGGCCTGCACTCTCGATGCCTCCCACACCCACCTGACAATTATGTCCTCACGCAAGACCTCCTGCAAACACAGCGTGGCAGAAACATCGGCTGGGAAATGCCACCCTAAATCCTGCTCACTCACACACTAGGTTGCATATTGCCCACCTCGGAGTGGGCTTTGGAGACTTTGTGAACCCAAATGCAAGACGCAACCTTTATTCCTGGAATGCGTTATCTTGTTATGCTCAGCCCCACCCACCCAGCCGCCTGTCAAGGTCTTTTTGGAACTTGATTCTTAGGACCATATTTGTCTTGGACTCATGTCTCTCTAGCAAATGTTTCCACAGGCACACACACGTCTGCAGGAAAAGAGTAGCCCATAGGTGAAGCCAGTTGCAGCTCTTCAACACAGCTGGCTCATTGAGTCCTGCATGCGCAGCCCCTCTTGGGAGGCATGCTTGGGCAAGATCCTTCCGGAGTATCAGGGATGAGTTTTATGTGGTTTCCAAGGAGATGCATTCATTTGAAGTTGTTTTTCCATCGAATGGCCCCAAAGTGAAAAGTGGTTGCAGGGAAGCTGAATTATGACTTAATGCCAGTAGCAGCTGCTGGTAACTACAGGGAAGGGGTGGGGAGCTGGTGGCTGGGAGTTGGGGGTTCATTAACACTCACTTCTTAAATTAGCAAGTCCTCCTGGTACAAGTTTAAAAATAGAAACCTAATGGTTTCTAAAATTAGCAGTCATGGCTTTCCATAAATATTTAGACCTCTAATAAACTTCAGGTCCACTTCCCTAGACTAATGGGGTCAAGCAGGCTTAGCTTTTATGCCACATTCTTGAGGATCAGTGTACTTAAAATGATTGACCTTGACAAGCAAGAGCTTTGAGAAGCCTTGGACCTGGGACAGCCTGCATGGACATCAGCCTGGGGACAGCCACCGGGCAGGCCTAGAAGGATTGTAAAGGCCATTTGGAAAAGTTCACAGCCTCTGGGCTACCTGGAGGAACCAACTGTCCAGGTTTGCCTGGTACTGTCCTGATTTCAGGCTGAAAGTCCCCTGCCCTGGGCACCTCTCAGTCTTCAGCAAACCGGCTCAGTTGGTCACTCCGGTTGCCTGAACCACTGCAAAAGGATTGAGACCAATGTTTTGGGACGTCTTTGGGGAGAAGAGTCAACTCTCCAGAAGGGCCTTGATGATACCACCTCTCGCTCTTTACACCAGTGTTGCTCCTATTTATTTGAAGAAGCTAGTGTTTGTAAGAGGAATTAACCACAGAAAGGACCAGCCAGGCTAGGCATAGAACTTCATGCCCCACACAGAGTTTCCCTGTGTGAAAACAGGATGAACAGCTGCTGCATGGGGAACACACCGGGCAGCATTAAGTCAAGGCACACGCAGCACCCTGCATCGCTTACACCCAGAAATTGGAGCTTTGGTGTCAGCTCTGCTAGGGTGCTCAGCGCATCAGGTGGGGGTTCCTGAAGCTGCCCCGGCCCACACATCAGAGCAACCCCTGTGTGGGCCCCCTCTCCTCCCTGGCAGTGACTGCAGGGCAGCCGAGGCTGCTCTGGGCAACAGGCACTGTCAGGGTCCCCGACCCCGACCCAGCACTTGCACAAAGTGAGCACTTGCTGAGTGGAAGGAAAAGCCTTCCTGCAGAGCCTAAAGGGGACCAGCATCCTGATGAGGTGCAGGGGGCCGGTCAGCGTCAAGTGTGGGTGAAAAACACTGTGTCCTGAACAAATGATCCTTTAAAAGGCCCGAGAAAACTCACTGCCAGGGGACTGCATGTCCTGTTTGGCACCACACCGTTATGCTGTCACCGAGCTTTGCTTGTTTGTTAACCAGCATAGAACTAAGAATCTCCTGCTACGACGCTCAGACATCTAAGCCCCATATACAGTTTTAAATCCAGCAAGATGATGGTAGTTGAGTAGGGGATTTCTCCCCAAGGGACCCGGGGTTAAAGACGGTCATAGTGAGCGTCAGCAGGGCCTGGGAGGTGTCCTGCCAGCCCACCGTTCTCTCCTGGCAGCCTCCCACACTTCACTGAGATGAAGGAAGAAATGGGTTTTGCCTACTGAGGTCTTCCTTGGTTCAGGGATGCTGAAGTGACTTGTTATCAGGGAAGCGTCCCTTTTCTCCCCTCAGGACCAGGAGATACTTTGGGGCTCTGGGGTCTAGCTCCCTCGTGTTAGAGAAAGAAGCTGAGCCCAGAGAGACCCCCCGAGTCACCCAGCAGGTAGGGGTGGCAACACGGCTTGGTACCCTGCCCCAGGCAAGAGAGAGGAGCCGGTGGTGGCCACTGGGGTATTTCTGCTGGCCCTCCCGCCTTCCTTCCTCCCTTCCACTCCTCCCTGCATCATTTTCCCTGCTTCTCTCCATCCTTCCTTCTAATATTTCCCGAGTGTCCCCTATTTGTCTGGCACTACACAGGTGCTGGGTCCCTGCCCCCAAGAAGTGTTCTAGATTTTGCCATGGTTAGAATTTTTTAAACCTCTGAAATGGCTCCGCATTCCTGTCTCTCTGAAAGGCAGGTGGCCATGCTTGGTTTGCAACAAGCCCGCCACCCTGCAGAGAGGTGAAAGGGGAGGCGGCTTGCCTGGAGGGGGTGGTGGGTGATTCGTGGTGCTGGGCTGAGCACCTAAGGAGCTGGTGACCTTGGTCATCCCTGGCCCCTGGCATCAGTAGGCAATCTCTAAATTCACATCCAGCTCAGGATTCTGGAAGGAAGCATCAGCCCCGCCTACGGATGCTAAATCTCTCCCACCCGGAGAGCACAGGGAAGTCACCACCCTGAAGGGCCACCGCAGGCTAATTTCTAAGTCGTAGGTAACACACCACTTGACTCTTGTCAGTCCGTTGGCCGGTTTATTTTTTTTTTAATAATAAATTTATTTTTTATTGGTGTTCAATTTGCCAACATACAGAATAACACCCAGTGCTCACCCCGCCAAGTGCCCCCCTCAGTGCCCGTCACCCAGTCACCCCCACCCCCCGCCCTCCTCCCCTTCCACCACCCCTAGTTCGTTTCCCAGAGTTAGGAGTCTTCATGTTCTGTCTCCCTTTCTGATATTTCCTACCCATTTCTTCTCCCTTCCCCTCTATTCCCTTTCACCATTATTTATATTCCCCAAATGAATGAGACCATATGTTTGTGGCCGGTTTAACAACCGAAGTGATTACTGGCCACACGGTAGGAGAGGAGATTCAGATGCAGCAGAAGTGTTTCAGGGTAGACATAAGGTAGAACTTGCCACACGCGCTTGCTAAGGGCTGACAGATGGCAAGTGGGGGGTGTGGACTGCCCTTCGCTGGGGTCCCCGCCGGGGTTCCTGCCCCCGTCCCTTCCCCTTCTGGCCTTCCAGGGAAAATGTCGTAACCCGGCCGCTCATTCCTTCACCCAGTGAAGTCTCAGCAACTGTTTTTGAAAAATATGTTAATTGTCATACCAACTGCCTATGGAAAACTCAGTTTCGGTGGCAGAAATAAATGCAGCGAGATAATCTTTAACTCCTTTCCTTCCTCCCCCCCACCCCCCGGCTTCATTAGGACTCCGGCGGGCGCCTGAGCGAGCCGGGCAGCGGGCACCCGGACCATGGCCAGCACGGCCGTGCAGCTGCTGGGCTTCCTGCTCAGCTTCCTGGGCCTGGTGGGCACGCTGATCACCACCATCCTGCCGCACTGGCGCCGCACGGCGCACGTGGGCACCAACATCCTGACGGCCGTGTCCTACCTGAAAGGGCTGTGGATGGAGTGCGTGTGGCACAGCACGGGCATCTACCAGTGCCAGATCTACCGCTCGCTGCTGGCGCTGCCCCGGGACCTGCAGGCGGCCCGTGCGCTCATGGTCATCTCGTGCCTGCTGTCGGCCGCCGCCTGCGCCTGTGCCGTCGTGGGCATGAAGTGCACGCGCTGCGCCAAGGGCACCCCGGCCAAGACCGTGTGCGCCGTGCTGGGCGGCGCGCTCTTCCTCCTGGCCGGCCTGCTGTGCATGGTGGCCGTCTCCTGGACCACCAACGACGTGGTGCAGAACTTCTACAACCCGCTGCTGCCCAGCGGCATGAAGTTCGAGCTCGGGCAGGCCCTCTACCTCGGCTTCATCTCCTCGTCCCTGTCGCTCATCGGTGGCACGCTGCTTTGCCTGTCCTGCCTGGACGAGGTGCCCTCCGGGCCCCACCAGGTGCCGCCCAGGGCCACCACGGCCACCACCGCTCCCGCCTACCGGCCCCCCGCTGCCTTCAAGGACAACCGGGCCCCCTCAGCCACCTCGACCTCGCTCAGCGGGTACAGACTGAACGACTATGTGTGAGTGCCCAGGGCCTGCCCCTCCCCGAGCCCACGGACCCCGGGGTGGCACCCATGCACGGTCCCGGCCACTCTCGTGTCCAGAGGAATAATATGATCGTGAGGGGAGTGGGCTTAGAACACAGGGAAGGAGGGGGGAATGGGAGGAGAGGAGCTCTATATACCAAAGACTTACAACAATCCTTTCTGGGTTTTTTATTTATTTTATGTATTTATGTGGGTGATTTAATAACAGCTGAATGCAAAGCAACTCGGGAGTTTGGTCTGTGGGGTTTGTCTGCGGTATAGGAATAAACCTTTTGGATGTGGTCGTGCACGAAATAGACAGTATCCGTTTCTGTTTCCGATCTGTCCTGTCTGCTAAGGTCTTGTAACCACCGCACACCGTCACAGCTTCACGCGGCAAAGCGATGGGGACACTCGGCGAGGGGCCCCGACCCACACATGATGGGAAAATCAGAGGAGGGCTGGGCTGATACTCATCGAAAAGCTGCTTGAGCAACACCCACCAAAAACTGTCAACTCCAGCTTAAGTGCAGAGGCAGGGCAGGAAGCACAGGGCTTTGGGGGGAAAAGACGGGGCCGTAAATCACACAGTAAAGGTAATGTGTTCTAGTGGTAGCCCCTCACTAGTAAGGAAGCAAAAGTCAGCATTAAAAAGACAAAGCAGGGGGGAGGGGAATCTCTCTATCTCCTGGTTCTGAATGCCTGTTTCCCTTCCCAAGTTAGGCAAGTTCTCAACTATCCCAATATTTATAGCAGCAATGTCCACAATAGCCACACTGTGGAAAGAGCCTCGGTGTCCATCGAAAGATGAATGGATAAAAATGTGGTCTATGTATACAATGGAATATTCCTCAGCCATTAGAAAAGACAAATACCCACCATCTGCTTCGACGTGGAGGGACCTGGAGGGTATTATGCTGAGTGAAGTAAGTCAGTCGGAGAAGGACAAACATTATATGGTCTCATTCATTTGGGGAATATAAAAAATAGTGAAAGGGAATAAAGGGAAAGGAGAGAAAATGAGTGAAAATATCAGTGAGGGAGACAAAACATGAGAGACACCTAACTCTGGGAAACGAACAAGGGGTGGTGGAAAGGGAGGTGGGTGGGGAGTGGGGGTGACTGGGTGATGGGCACTGAGGGGGGCACCTGGCGGGATGAGCACTGGGTGTTATGCTATATGTTGGCAAATTGAACTCTAATTAAAAAATTAAAATAAATAAATAAATAAATAAATAAATAAATAAATAAATAAAAAGACAAAGCAGGGATGCCTGAGTGGCCCAGCAGTTGCCCTGCCTTCGGCTCAGGGTGTGATCCCGGGGTCCTGGGATCGAGTCCTGCATCAGGCTCCTCGCAGGGAGCCTCCTTCTCCCTCTGCTTGTGTCTCTGCCTCTTTGTGTCTCTCATGAATAAATAAATAAAATCATTTAAAAAAGACAAATCAGGGGTGGCTGCTTACTTAGCTATCTAGGCATTGGCAAGAAGCCCAGTTAGGAGCACTGCTCACGCCCAAGGGCCCTGCAGGACACCACCAGCTCCTTTTCTGGGGACAGAAGCAGGATGGCAGGGCACCTAGATGGCTCAGTGGTTGAGCATCTGCTCTTGGCTCGGGGCGTGATCCTGGTGACCTGGGATCGAGTCCCACGTCGGGCTCCCTGCATGGAGCCTGTTTCTCCCTCTGCCCGTGTCTTTGCCTCTCTCTCTGTGTCTCTCATGAGTAAATAAATAAAATCTTAAAAAAAAAAAAAAAGAAGCAGGATTGCAGCTGCCATCAGAACAGGTACAAGAGTGTGTTTACTTCTCTTTTAGCTCCAAAGCACTGCTGAGAGGACCAGATGAGCTCGGACTTCTTTAAGAACATCGATGATGCTTTCTGGTTGTGATCTAAATCACATGGTCAGAGAGCTGAACAGGGTCACACACACACACACACACACACACACACACACACAGCTCTCCCATTAGCCTGGGGACCTTAGTCCTGTTCTATCTCCATCCATTTCACAGCCTTCCCATGATTCCCCCTGATGGTGCCCGGCTCATGCCTTTGTCCCAAACTTCAAGTTCTGAACATGTCAAGAGAATACCCTGTTCTGCAGAAGGGCTGTGCCTGAGAGCTGTGCCTCCATGCTCAAGGGGTCTTGGAGAAGGGTGGCCAGGGTTCCAGCAGTCACTGCCTGCAGAGGAGAGAGCCACAGCATGTCAGCACAGACATGGAGCCAGCTGGCCAACCTCGCTGCTGCAGTGGCCAGGATCAGAAGGGTGGAAGAGGAGGCTCCTGGACCATGGTCAAAGGGCCAGGCAGGCTGTAGCATGGTGCCCCTGGATCCAACAAGGCCAGAGGTGGGTTCATCCTCCGCTGACTTCATGCTTCCATCTGACAGGGTCCTCCAGGCCCTCTGATCAGGCCACTGAGATGGTGACAAGAACCTCAGCCACCATGTGCTTCACGTGCAGGCAGAGGCTCTCAGCAGGGATGTGTGTACACTGAGAGACCCTCTGGCTCCTTTTGGCCTTACCAGTTACAGCTACTGAACTACACTGTTGCTGAGGTCTGGCAGGAGGAAAACCTTCCCGACATGGGGAAGTGGGAGTTAAAGGAGAAGCTCTGTACTACTTTTTGTTGACCTTACAACCCAGGCAACAGGTACCACCTGGGTTTGGAAGGAGGGGTGCAGTACATTTTAGCCTTTATCTGAGCACAGAGAATCTAGGAGGGCTGCCATCCCAACAAGGCCAGGGAATTAGACCAGAAAGGTCATCATTCATGTAGGATGAAACAAATAATCTTAACCTACTCTTTAAACTATAAAAAAATAAATCAATCTGAACCAATAAAGAAGGGAAATAGAATCTTCTAAAACCAGAATGATATTCTGTTAGCCCTCCCTTGATGGTCATGGTCTACAATGTGTCTGGTGAAGTTACTCTAGGTAATAGACCTATTATAAATTAAAGAAAAAATAGCATTTTTTCAAATTCTTCCTTGAATTATCTCATTACTAAAATAAAACATGTCCCTATCTCTTACTCAGGTGAGAAGTCAATAGTAATAGTGATTACAGTTTACTGGGCACTTACTATGTGCCAAGCATACTTTTTGTTGACTAATTTGGTCCAATGAGACCCATGAGAACCCAATGAGATAAACACAACTCTTAACCCCATTTTACAAAGGAGAAAATTAAAGCATTTAGAAGAGATTAGCTACTTGCCCAGGATCACAGAGCCAATGAGTAAAAGACCCAGGATTCAAAGCCAGACAGGTAAGCAGGTGACAGATATGTTCACTCAAGTAGCGGCATGACCCATAGTCTAATTGCTTTTGTGTCTAGACTATTTCCAAATAATTAAGAGATTATTTCATGACCATATATGGTTCTTGCCACAATCTTCACCCCCTAGAGCTTCTGTTGCCTGGGCTCTGGCTGTATTGATGGAATGTGATGCCAGACCCAAAGGTCCAAACTTGAATTCCCATAGAAAGCAGGAAGCAACATATAAGAAGTGACACATGGATGACTCCGTCCTATAGCTAGCCAGTCCAAACAGGAAGTAGATGTGAATAAGACCTTGATTCTCTCCCTCAAGAAACAGGGTATAAGAATGCAGTTCCCTGTTTCCTCCGTCACTCCCAGAGCAAGTATCTCAGGCCACGCAAGCCCCTCTCTTGCCATGTTACCACCAGGGCCTTCAAGTAGGTGCCTGTTCCTGGTTTTGCCCAAACCTTTGGAACTGGTCGGTCTCAAGCAAGGCTGCTTTAACAACAGTATGGTCTTCTTTTGGAGGTCCAACACACAGTCCCAAGTTTCAGAATAAAAAGGAAATGTGAGTCAGACCATTGTCATGAATATAAATTACAACATGACCCTCATGGGATAAGAAATGCTACAATTCCTTGCTTCTCTAAATCAAATCAAGTTTGGCTCTGATCCATGTTTTCTGGTTCTCTCCCCTGCATTTAGGATGTCTCAGGGCCACAGAGCTAAGGGAGGCCCTGGATTTGTAGGAGTGAAGGCCAGTCTTGAGTCCTTGAGGATGCCTTGTTGTTACCCATTGACTGTTGGCATTGGTGCTTTCACAGCCCACGGCCTCCTGATGCTCCTCCCAGGCCACAACCCATCCATCACCACAGTCATTCATGTCATGTCCCAAGCCCTCACCAGCCCTGTGTGAGCAGACACTGGAAACTTCCACTCATGAACTCTTTGTCCTTGGCTGAGTCTCTGGAAGCCACTTTCTGAGATGGAGACATGCCCCTCTCCTACCCAAAGCACCTGAATGTTGCCTCTTGAATAGCACACTCTGATTGCTCTCATAGGTTTAGCCTTTAGAAATCAAAGGCCTCTGAAATCTCCCAGACAACTCTACTTTTGTGTCAGCCACTCTCAGCCCTAGGTGGAAACAATTTGAGAATGATCGCTCACTCACAATCTGTATAGCAACCGTCTATTACGTTGTGGTGATAAACTGAAGGCAGGGTCAGGATTTCCACACTCAGTGCCTGGCCCCAACATCCCATGCTTGGCTACAGCGCCACTGTACTTCTCCCTGCCTCGATCCCTCCTTGCTTTTTCCCTGCCAGGCAGAGGGAATGGCATGGATGATGAGAATCTTGGCAGGAGATGTGGCTGTGAACCAGGTGGCAGGATGGACGGGGAAGAAGAGATTGGCCTGCAGACAGAGCCAATAGGATTTCCTGGGGGCTTGATTCTGGGCTTGAAAAGAAAAGTCTTAAAAAAAAAAAAAGAAAGAAAGAAAAGTCTTAAAGGATGATGCCAAGATTTGGGGCTGGATCAACTGGAAGCATGGGGTTACAACTTTCTGAAATGAAGAAGATTCTAGAAAGAAAAATTCTAGTAGAATCTAGAAGATTCTAGTAGAAAAATCTACTAAGGTAGATTAAATCAATTTACCAGGTGTTTGGTCTGAGCTGCCTCCAGGGGAGATGTGGGGTGGATTCTTGGATATACAAAGCTGGAGCTCAGAGAGAGGTCACTTTGGGAGCCATCAGCCCAGGAATATCACTTAAGCTGGCAGCTAGAAAGGATCACGTTGGAAGTGAACCAGATGAGGAATCAGAGGCCAAAGAGGTTCATGTTTGGAGGGTGGGAGGATGAGGTGGATTGATCTAGCCAGCAGCCGGAGGGGGAATGCCCAGTGAGCAAGGAGAACTAAGGAGAGGATGTTCTTGAAGGGAGTGATCAGCAGCGTTACATTAACTCCTTGATCTTCATGGTCATGTGGGATGGAGGTGCTGTGGTTGGCTTCATTTGCAGGGCAGGCACTGGGCTTAGAAAAGCAAAAGTGAATGGGTGACGGGCACTGGGGGTTATTCTGTATGTTAGTAAATTGAACACCAATAAAAAATAAATTAAAAAAAAAAAAAAGAAAAGCAAAAGGGAAGCTGAGGGCGGTGGCCAGGTGGAAGCAACAAGCTGCCTGCGTGGAGAGTGGATGCACTAAGGTTAGAACACTCTTGTATCCAAGCCCTAAGGTTGCAAGAGCCCTCAAGGAAAAACACGCAGCTCGAAGCTCCCGCATAAGCTTTAAGGCAGACCTACTAGGATTCTTCCCGAGATAACACATTAGGAGTCTTCTCTCCAGGTTCTGTCCTAGGTTCCCGTGGACTCCACACCACATTAATATTTTTGAATAGAAAGACAAAAGAGAACTATGTAAGATTTCAAAAAGAAACCAATGAAATTGAAAGGGGTTGTCAAAATATTTACAAAGTGTGACATCACTGGTAATATTTGCACTCCTTCAGGAATGCGCTAAATGACAATACCCTGCAAAAAATACTGCAAGGCCAAAAGCAATAATGAGCGTAAATAGTATTTTCAGAAATTTGCAACAATTTGATATGAAAATATTTGCGACTTCCAGTAGTCATAAAGTCTCAAGGGCTACAATTCAAAAAAGAAAGAAAGAAAGAGGAAGAAGAAAGAAGAAAGAAAGAAAGAAAGAAAGAAAGAAAGAAAGAAAGAAAGAAAGAAGAAAGAGAAGAAAAAAGAAGAAAGAAAGAAAGAAAGAAAGAAAGAAAGAAAGAAAGAAAGAAAAGAAAGAAAGAAAGAAAATTCCTCAGATGACTTAAAGATACGCTTAAAGCCCCTTTGCATGAAGAGTTCTGCAGCCTGAAATTCAAACTTCCTACTGCACATAAGTAATAGTCTACTAGGTGCCTGGTGGCTGGATCAGAAAAGAATGAGACTCTTGATCTCTAGATTGTGAGTTCAAGCCCCATGTTGAGAGTAGAGATTACTAAAAATAATAATAAGTTTAAGAACAAATTTTTAAAAGATTTTATTTATTCATGAGAGAGAGAAGCAGACACATAGGCAGAGGGAGAAGAAGCAGGCTACCCATGAGGAGCCCGATGCAGGACTCGATCCCAGGACCCCAGGATCACGACCTGAGCTGAAGGCAGACGCTCAACCACTGAACCACCCAGGGGTCCAAAGAAAAAAAATGTTTAAATTAAAATAAAATAAACCTTAAGAGCCACCTGGGAACCCCAGAAGTCTTATGCATGTGTCTGGGGGGCTAGGGGACCCCAGAACAGCAGCCTAGACCTGCCTCCGCCATTCCTGAAGACAGTGGAAATCTGGCTCCACTTTTTTTTTATATATTTTTTTTCTTGTAGTCCTTTATTTTACATCTAATTTAATTTATAATTTGTAACAAAACTTCTACTTTACAAAGTTTTGTAGGCTATTCTTTTCACATAGCATTATATATGGACATTATTTTTTTAATATTTCAAGTACATATTTAATTATTTATTTGTTTGTTTGTTTGTTTTAACTGCTCAGTAAGAGCCATCTCAATGCCCCAAAGTAAATCACAATGACCCCAGGCAGTATTCCCATCTGTTACAGACAGAGCAGGAGCTCCTCACGGTGGCCAGAGAAGCACCAGGCATAGGTACCCAGTCATGGGGTTTCTTGGTACCGCTGGCTGCCATTTGCAAGGTCCACAGATGAGAGAGAGAGAGAGAGAGAAGAGCCCCTGGGAACAGCCTTGCTAAACCAAGTCAGGCCAAAAAAAATAATAATAAAACAAATAAAAAATAAACCAAGTCAGGCCAAGAGCAAAGGCAAATCCGTGCACATTTCTTCTGCCAGAAAAGTCAGTTTTAGACAAATGATATTAGAATTAACCATACTCAGTAGCTTAACAGTCACCAAGCTCCAGAGAGGGGGGAGGAAGCAGAAGACACGCCCCAGGGGAACAACAGGTGAGTAAACCAGGTTTAACCACAACTTGGAGGAGTAGAGCCTCCACACATCTCCTATAGTATCCTCACACCTTTCTCAACCAGGAAGAGACACAGGGGTGTGGTGTGTGTGTGTGAGAGAGAAAGAGAGAGACAGAGAGACAGAGACAAAAGGAGAGATTGAAATCTGAGGTCCTGGATATTTGAAGCTATTTCTTGAATCAAAAAGCACAAAGCCAATTACTGGGCAACTATCCAAATGAAAACACAGAAATTTCATTCTAGTAAATTATTTTAAAATACTACCAACTGGCTCTTGCAGGTGTGTGTGGCAGGGGAAAGGCATGAGCCAATAGTCCATTTCCTGCCTGGGAAAGGCCAGCGGAGGTCGACCCCATAAATCTTGGAGGTCCCCAGGCCCTGGGGGTGATTCACCTGCATCCTCCTCACACCTCCTGCTCTAGAGCTTCACCTCCGAAAAGCTCAGCACGGAATATACTGCAATTCCTTTCTCCTATGGGGCTCTCTATTTAAAAGCTCGCCACCCTGCCATCCCTGCTGGGTAAATGATTGACTGGCCCAAGCTTTCCATCCCACCAGGGCAGCCTACCAGCTCCTGCTGGGAGCATCAGCTGCCTAGAGCTCTGGGGAGGTCTGGGATTTTTTTCAGTTATCCCAGGCATTTTTCCAAAATAAAGCATTTGCATAGATTTCCCATCCAGCATAATAAATAGCAAGAAGGCAGGATTTAACAGTCAGAAAAACATAGGAGAGTTTTGGTCTAGTGGCTTCAACAGGTGTCTGGGGAAGCTGGTGCCTGCCTTGAGTAGGAGCTCATGATGACTTTGCTCAACACGAGTTGGAGGCAATGGGGGACCAGGACAGTGAAGCTCTTGTGTGAATAAGGAGACCCAGTGCTATACTCAGGAGTCCCTGAGCCTAGACAGAACCTGATCCCCAGCCTCTCCCCAGACAACCGTCTCAGCTGGAGAGGTAGCCTGTTTTTCCATTCACAGCTCTATAAATATTTCTGTTATGAAATTTACCACCCCTCTTCGTAATGACTATGAATTGCTCTGTGATACCCAGACATCAGACCATCACATGACTTTGTTTTTCCAACATAAAATCTAGTTCTGATTAAAACCACAATAAGATAAGTACCACTACATGCACGCTAGGCTGGCTAAATTGTAAAGGATTGACAATATCAAGTGTTGACTAGGAGATGAAGCAACGACAACTTCTGTTTCCAGGAGTGAAGGGGCACATCCGTACCATTACAGATGGTTATGGGCAGGGGGTAGTTGGGAGGCTTCTGGGTGCTGGTAATGTTCCCTCTCTAGATCTGGGTGGTACTTATACAGCTATATTCATCTTATGGTCATTTATCTAGGTAGACACTCATAACTGGGATATGTTTATTTTATTTTGTTTTCTTTACAACTCACCCTGTGTTTGCCTCCTTCTCCCATGAGATTCTGAGCTTTCCTGATCTAGGAAGTTATGTTCCCATGGCCTTGTACATGGTAGCTCTTCAACAAGTGACTTGCTGTTGAATACATGGCTTTGTACTTCACAAAAAGCTATCGAATCCCTTTAGATATGCAACTCTTCTACATATTTGACATATGATTCAGTTTATTTTAGAAATCTCTTTGCACAAAACGTCTCAGGACTGCATTGTGTGGAAAACAGGGCCTTCCTCACATCATGGGCCACTCCACTCTTAGAAAGTCCGCTTGACCAAAGCTGAAAAGGAGAATAAAAATATAGGGATGTATTTTGTACTGTGCTCCTGAGCCCAGGCCTTTTTCCAAGTGGATGTTGAACTTTGTTTCACCAGGAGAGTCAACAACACATGGCATAGAGAGAGGCAATCCCCTACTCGGCCCAAATGTGGTCAGGGCCATGGTTAAATCAGGGTCTTTAGGGAGAAGCTCTGTGCCAGTCTGGTGCTCTAAAACATCTGTACATCTTGTCTTCTGCGAATGGAATTCTTTTAATGAAACCAAAGTCTTTCCATTAATATTTAAATAAAAGGCTTTAAGTTTCCCCCATCTTATATACAATTCATCCAACTTACTTGTCGGTCCTGTTCTGCTTGCTCTCTGCCCTCCTTCCTTTTTTATTTATTTATTTATTTATTTATTTATTTATTTATTTTTTTTCTGCCCTCCTTCCTCTCAAGAGCCTTCTTCACACAAATTGGGGTCGCAGGCCCTCTAGACTGTCTCCTTGACTATTTCTCTCTGTCCTGTTTGTCTAATTCTTTGACATCTTTCCTGATTTTTCCGCTTGTCTACCAATTGTTGAGAGAAGAGTGTTGCAATCTCTGATTATACATGGAGGGGCTGCCTATTTCTCCTTGCAGTTCTATAAGTTTTTACTTCATGTACTTTGAAGCTCCATTATTAGGTGCATAAATTAGAATTACGTCCTTTTGACGTAAACCTAACTATATCAAGAGTCACATGAAATGTACATGAACTAACTGCCTCAATTTTAAAAATAGAGATTGTCAAACTGGATAAAAAAGTAAGACCCACCTCTCTGATGCCTGCATAGAAATGCCCTTTAAAAATAAGGACAAAATAAGTTAAAAGGATGGAAAAATATACAATGTGAATACTAATTTATTTTTTTTAATTTATTTTTTATTGGTGTTCAATTTACTAACATACAGAATAACCCCCAGTGCCCGTCACCCATTCACTCCCACCCCCCGCCCTCCTCCCCTTCCACCACCCCTAGTTCGTTTCCCAGAGTTAGCAGTCTTTACCTTCTGTCTCCCTTTCTGATATTTCCCACACATTTCTTCCCCCTTCCCTTATATTCCCTTTCACTATTATTTATATTCCCCAAATGAATGAGAACATATAATGTTTGTCCTTCTCTGACTGGCTTACTTCACTCAGCATGATACCCTCCAGTTCCATCCACGTTGAAGCAAATGGTGGGTATTTGTCATTTCTAATAGCTGAGTAATATTCCATTGTATACATAAACCACATCTTCTTTATCCATTCATCTTTCGTTGGACACCAAGGCTCCTTCCACAGTTTGGCTATCGTGGCCATTGCTGCTATAAACATCGGGGTGCAGGTGTCCCGGCGTTTCATTGCATTTGTATCTTTGGGGTAAATCCCCAACAGTGCAATTGCTGGGTCGTAGGGCAGGTCTATTTTTAACTGTTTGAGGAACCTCCACACAGTTTTCCAGAGTGGCTGCACCAGTTCACATTCCCACCAACAGTGTATGAGGGTTCCCTTTTCTCCGCATCCTCTCCAACATTTGTTGTTTCCTGCCTTGTTAATTTGCCCCATTCTCACTGGTGTGAGGTGGTATCTCATTGTGGTTTTGATTTGTATTTCCCTGATGGCAAGTGATGCAGAGCATTTTCTCATGTGCATGTTGGCCATGTCTATGTCTTCCTCTGTGAGATTTCTGTTCATGTCTTTTGCCCATTTCATGATTGGATTGTTTGTTTCTTTGGTGTTGAGTTTGATAAGTTCTTTATAGATCTTGGAAACTAGCCCTTTATCTGATATGTCATTTGCAAATATCTTCTCCCATTCTGTAGGTTGTCTTTGAGTTTTGTTGACTGTATCCTTTGCTGTGCAAAATCTTCTTATCTTGATGAAGTCCCAATAGTTCATTTTTGCTTTTGTTTCTTTTGCCTTCGTGGATGTAATTAAAAGAAAAAAGATGGAGTGGCTGTAATATTATCAGACAAAGTAGATTCCAGAGCAAAGAATATTAAGAGGGTTATAGTAGTTCATTGTGTAACAATGAAGGGGTCACAACAATTCTGGACTGTTCTGGAATCCTATTCATGCATATCCTTCCTTTTCATAAAGTGACAGACAGCCAAAGCCATCCTTTTAAATTGGGAACTTCCAATTCAAGACAGTAGGCTAAGTTTATGTTTAAATGCCTATCCCTTCTTTGGATCCCATCAAAATAATACAAAATAATAGTAAATAATAAAAGAATGAAATGCACAACAAAGAGAACGGAAAAAGGACTGTTAGGGTTTGGGGTTTGGGTTTTTTTTTTTAAATCATTGGAAACAAAAAGCTGATGTGAAAATATAATTTTCAAATCAGAGAGGTGGGAGGCACAACAAGGAGGGCAAGTGGAGCTGAGTGAGGGGAAACCCTGGAGGAGTCCAACAAGAAAGCTGACTCAGAGCTGAGAAGGAAAGGATGGAAAATGCAAATGGCAGAGTTACTCCATTTACTGCTTCTCCCCATCCCCACAGGCACACACAGAGGATCTAGGATAACCATTCTAGGTTCTAGGGAGTTATGGGGCAAGTAGTACAGGTGTCTGCACGTTACTGTGAACCCCTCTACCTCTGGCATTTCAGAAGTCCTCAAGAAGTCCAGCTTCCTGCTCCCTCTGGCCCAAGGGAAGCCTTCCTTTTGACAAGTCTTTCTTGCATAAATCACACTCTCGGCCAGCGTCTGCATTGCCTCCTGCTTCCAAGAAGTAAGACACTTGAGGAAAGCCTGCAGCATGAAAGAGAAAGAGAGAGAAAGAGAGAGAGACTGACACTAGAGTAGTTCAGGGAAGAGAAGAGAATGTTTTAAAATCTCTATTCTGTACTCTTACAGAAATTCAAGGTCTTATTTCTTCCATAAGAAGAGAATGCTATGAAAAAATCAGAAAATGGAAAAGATTTTTAAGTTAAAATTTTTTTTTTTAATTTATGATAGTCACAGAGAGAGAGAGAGAGAGGCAGAGACAGGCAGAGGGAGAAGCAGGCTCCATGCACCGGGAGCCCGACGTGGGATTTGATCCCGGGTCTCCAGGATCGCGCCCTGGGCCAAAAGCAGGAGCCAAACCGCTGCACCACCCAGGGATCCCTTAAGTTAAAATTTTTAATAGAATATTTAAAAGTTTTATATAAAACAAATAAATACATTTAAAAATTAAATACCTGAGTTGAAACATAAAGTAGAAAAAATATTCCAAAGCATAACAAAGATTAAATTACAAATAATAAGGGCACATGGCTGGCTCAGTTGGTGGAGCGTGTGACTCTTGATCTTGAGGTTGTGGGTTTGAGCCTCACATTGGATACAGAGATTACTTAAAAAAAACCATACAAATAATAGGGAACCACAGACCAGAAGATGAAAGACACAGAGCATCCCTGCAGGAGGTCAAACATCTGACAAACAGGAGTTCCTAAATAATAATAATAATAATAATAATAATAATAATAATAATAATATAGACAAGTAGAAATTATGTTTAAAAATGAGAAAAAAATCCCAGACCTGAAGGAAGACATGAATTTCCAAATTGAAGGGACTTAAAAGATATTAAATGCAATACTAGAGATTCACACAAATAAATAAGATACAGCCTCATGAAATTTCAGAACATCAGAAAAAAAAAAAAGATGTTTAAAAAACTCCCAGAGAGCAAAAAAAAAAAAAAAAAAAACCCAGATCATATAGAAAGAATAGCTGGTTCCTTCTCATCCACAGCAGCTCCCACATCCCTGTTAGACCCTATCTCCGCACACTGTCCACTCCTTCCAACCCTTCTCAGAATGAGTGATTATCGTGTGGTACCTATATTTCTTTTCTGACTCCTCCATTAGACTCCAGGTCCTTCAGTGCAGAGATTTGGTCCATATCATTCACTGTCATATGTGAAAGACCTGGCATAGCCCTGGGTTAAAAATATGTATGTGATTTAATTGGAGTTCCCTTTGAAGCAGGGAAGGCAAGAAGCGCGAGTTCCTCCTTGGAATGCTAGCAAAGCGCTTTGATTTACACAACAGTGTGACGGACACCTCAGCAAGTCCAAGTGCCCAAGGATGGAGGGGAAAATACACAAAAAAAGGAAGACCGGAGCACCAAGATTGACTTGGGTCCCGTGCCACCTGGCAGCCTACACTACTACAGAACATTCTTTGGAGAAGCCTCAGCTCAGAAGCTGTCTTTGCAGTTTGGGTTAAATTCACTCCTTAGTTAGCCTGGTTTGCTGGAGCAGAGTCTGGAGTAGGGGAGGTTGGACCCCAGAGGTGAGGGCAGCAATATGAGGAGGAAACTCTGGGAGCCCTGGGAGCAGCAGTGTCCTATCCTGTCCTGTGCATCTAGACTTCATCCTGCTGCTCAGGCAGGGAGACCCTCTGTGAGGAGTGGACACGCTGGGGAGACCCCTCTGCTTGAGCTCCGGGGCCAGAGGTGTTACTACTGATCCTCCCTTCCTCAGGTGCTGTTCTGGGTCACTGATCTCCCAGAAGTAACTCTCACTCTGTGGCAGCTGAGACTCCAGGGGAAGACACAAAGAGATGGAAAAATATATACAACTTCCTTCAGTTGCTCTTGCCCTTCCACGTTGGCCAGGCCACGCTGGCAGAGCAACCCTCCTCGTTTATGCACGTATTCCATTTCAGCACCTCCTCTTTCCACTCCTGAAATACCAAACTACAAATCGAGAGCTGTGTGTGAGAGCCCCGGTCTTACAGAATTAAGAAACCCTAATAACACGCACCTCAGAATCCATGACTAGTTCTGTGGGAGCATTTCCAAGAGGTGAGGCTGAAGAATTGAGAGAGTGTGAAAGGATAGATGGGGGTCCTAGAGAAAGTCCCAGGAAATGACTTCACCAGCACATCTTGAAGAGAATCCCAATTAAAATGTGGTGGTGGCCCAGGAACTCTGCTTCTAAGTACATATCCAAAGTGATTGAAAACAGATACGTAGATGAATGCTTGTACATGAATGTTTATAGCAGCATAATTCACAATAGTCAAAAGGTGGAAACAGTCCAAAAGTCCATCAACAGATGAATGGATAAATCAAATGTGGTCTATCCATACAATGGACTATCACTCAGCCATGAAGAGGAATAAGGTACTGAATACATGCTTTAACATGAATGAACATCAAAGAAAGCATGCTAAGTGAAGAAAACAGATGCAAAAGATCACATATTGTAGGACTGCATTTATATAAAATTATATAACATCTTCAGGATCTATCCTTGTTGTGGCATGTCCAGAACTTCATTCCTCTGTGGCTGAATTGTATTCCCTTGTATGGATAGACAGCAAGTACTGTGTGTGTTCCCTGCTGGACCAGCCCAGTCAGATTAGTGGTTCCCAGGGACTAGAGTGAGAGAGAAGAGCAGGGAGTGATTGCTTATTGGGTATGAGATTTTCTTTGGGGGTGATTAAAATGTTTTGGGATGACATAGATGCAGTAGTTGCACAGCACTGTGAATGTATTAAATGACGGTGAATTATATATTTTAAAATGGTTAATTTGGGGACACCTGGGTGACTCAGTGGTTGAGCACCTGCCTTTAGCTCAGAGTATGATCCTGAAGTCCTGGGATTGAGTTACGCATTAGGCTTCCCATGGGGAGCCTGCTTCTCCCCCTGCCTATGTCTCTGTCTCTCTCTCTGTGTCTTCATGAATAAATAAATAAAATATTTTTTAAATGGTTAATTTTATTTTACTGTGATTTTTATTTTATTTATTTTTAAAGATTTTATTTATTTATTCATGAGAGGCAGAGAGAGAGAGAGAGAGAGAGAGGCAGAGACACAGGCAGAGGGAGAAGCAGGCTCCATGCAGGGAGCCCGACGTGGGACTCCATCCCGGGATGCCAGGATCATACCCTGGGCCGAAAGCAGGCGCCAAACTGCTGAGCCACCCAGGGATCCCCTACTGTGATTTTTTTAAATGGCTAACTTTATGTTATGTAAATTTCACCTCAATTGTTACAAAAATGTTATAGTACATGGTTCTCCATGGCTGTTACCAGGAAGGAAAGGGGGATCTCACAGCCTGAGGCTGCAGCCCAGTAGGGTGGAAGGGACAGCCACAGCCCTGCTGCTCTACTCTGACCACCCATAGATACAAACCTCCATGTGTTGGCACTCACTCAAGAGAGACCTAAAGAACAAAACATCTAACAATGATTTCTCAGTGTTTGCAATGAAATACAAGATATAACTCCCTCCCCTGTCTCCCCTAGTAAGCCGTCAGTAAAATCTGCAAAATCATGAATGCTTTTGGGCAACTGGGAATATTTGGAGGGAAATTGAAGAAATTTTTTGCCTTGGCTGGTACAGCAGGGAACACACATGATACATGTGGATTCAGGAGTAAAAGAACACAGGACCATTGATCTCTGGGCTCCATGAGAAAGAAAACTCCATTTAGGCTGAAATTATGAAGGACCCCAACCACTTCTCATCATCAAAGACCATTGGCCAGATGTGTATGAGAAACGACATACACAGAGGATACATAGGAACGAAGAATACCCATCTTACAAGCACAGTGAGTGCTTTCAGAGGAAACGAAGGCATTTCTGAAAGAATCTCCCCCTCCCCAAAACATCCCAATTCACATTTTAGCATGAAAGAGCTAAAAGCATGGGTGGACTAGTGAAGGAAAGAAAAACCCTCCATTGGAACAGCTCCTACTGGAGATCAGCAGGCACGTAAAACTTAACAAAAAGGCTCTCAACTAAGGAGCATTATGTTTTCTCCCAGTTCTGAGCTTCATGTACTGTTCCTTTTTCCTGGAATGCCCACCTCCTAAATCTTCAAATGGCTTATTTCTCCCTTTAATTCTGCTTCCTTTCAAATGTCAGCTCCTCAGAGAGGTCTTCCTTTCCTAATGGGAAGATCTAGAAACTGCAGACAAGTGGCAACTGTTGGATAAAAATAAGTGCTACTACATAAAGCGCACAAGCCAGGCTGCAAGGAGGCATCACTCCTACTCAACTTCTCACACCAGTGCAGAGGAACAAACTGAAATCCAAGGGCAATCCCACATGCACAGAACAAGGTAAAACATCAACCCAGTTTCCCATGGATTCAACAAATTCAGGGCAAGAGCTTCCAGAATGCATCTGCTCACAACCTTGGTCCTCCTCCCAAACTCTCAAGCAAGTGAAGATCTAAACAGAGAACATAAATTATTAACCCCCCACCTTTCAGAATAAACGCTAAGGGAAGGATTGAAATAGTGCTAAGAAACATAGGAAAGGAAAATCGTACCCATATCGTTTTTGAGCAATCAAGACAACAAGCATTTCCATCATCTCCAAAAGTTTAGCCATGCCCTTAGCATCCCCATACCCAGGTAACTACTATGAGGTTCCATTTATATAAAATTCTTAAAAATGCAAACAGGGATAATTACACTGTGTCATGTCTTATCTTCATGCCTTTTATTTATTTATCTTGCCTTATTGCGATGTCTGTAACCTTCAAAACAATATTGAATAGAAGTGTTCAAAATGCAAATCCTTGCCTCATTCCCAGTCTTGGGGGAAACAACTCAGTCTTTCACCATTTGGTCTGATGTTAGTTTTAGCCAAGTGTATTTTAGAGAAGTCCATGAAAATGATATATTTCCTATAATCCTGACCATTTGATAACATCTTTCGGTTGCTTTGTCAGACAAATGATAATTAGGCTGGTTATGGAAAATTGGGTCAAACAATTTCTCAAACAAAACCTTCAATGGACATTGTTCTATTTTATCCTTTCATTTTAAACTGCTGAGGAGAAATTTGAAGTTAGACTAATTTTTCTTTAGTAAACAACTTTATTTTTGTCACAATCACTTCAACCTTATATTTCAACAATTTTATCCAGAGTTTATAGTTCTTTATTATTTTTGTCCCAAAAAATAAAGGACTCTTGATGTACAAATTTATTTCTTTCTTCATTTTAGAAAATTCTGGTTTTTATTATATCTTCTAATTGTTTTCCTGTTCAATTAGTTCTATTTTTTAGGTCTACAAAATTAACTATATATTGGATATTTGGGTTGTCTGTCCTCCACATTGGCATTGTTTTTCCTCAAATAGAAATATGTGTTATCTTCTTTTCCATATGTGGGGTTTTTCTTTTTTACAAATGTTTATTTTGGTTGCAGTGATGGTTTCACAGATATGTGTGTGCATAAAGTGATAACATTTTATACTTTATATTTGTCAATTTAGTGTACTCCAATAATATCTCAGCAAAATTTTAAAAATACTTAAAGATATAATCTATTTTAGAAAGAAAAATAAATAACTCAGAAGTAGGGAAGTCATAGGATAAAAAAAGCATTAATCATTGAATCTAATAAGTATAAAGTATATCCAAATGATGCAGAAGTTCTAAAAACAAGAATATAATTGTTGTAATTCCTGGAAATGCAGAGACTAATTATTTTTAATTGATAATGATATAAAGTACAAAAATTCCAAAACAAGCAAATAAAATTGGGTGAGAGAATCCAAGAATACACTAGGTCCTCTTTATCTAGGATTTCACTCCCCCTGATTTCAGTTACCTGCAGTCAACCAGGGTCTAGAAGCAGATGATCCTCCTTCTGACATATCATCAGATTAACAGGCTAGGTCACATGCCTATGTCACGCATTTCATTTTGTCTCAACAAGGAGGCATTTTATCATTTTGTATCATCAGATGAGGAAGGGTGAGTACACAGCAATCACACTACTAGGATAAAAAGATAATGATTTGAAGGAGTACATGCACTCCAGTATTTATAGCAGCAATGTCCACAATTGCCAATATATGGAAAGAGCACAGATGTCCATCAACAGATGAATGGATAAAGAAGGTGTAGGGGATCTATATGTATGTGTACATATATATGTGTGTATACTTAAATATTCCATTATATATGTATGTATATATACATTAATATCAGAGAAATTTGAATTCAAGGAAAACTGCTTAAGTAATCCATAAAGGTCACTTCATCATGATGGATTTTATAATCCACAATGAAAAGATATTGCTCATGAAGTGGGGAAAAAATGACAGAAATACATGAGTAGCAAGATATTTTAATTCACTTCCTTCAGTCCCTATCAAGTAAAACAAACAAACAAACAGATATAGATTTCCTGAATAATAGGATGAACAAGGTTGATCTTGTCCATACATACCTACTTCTTTGTCCTGAAAAAAAAAAAAAAAAAAAACGAAAATACAAAGCAGTCTTTAAAAACAAACAAACAAAAAACAAAAAAACAGAAGACAGGGGCACCTGGGCAGCTCAGTTGGTTGAGTGCCTGATTCTTCATTTTGGCTCAGGTCATGATCTCAGGGTCATGAGATCAATTCCTGGGTCAGACAGACTACTCACTGAGTATGGAATATGCTTGTCCCTCTCCCTCCTCCCACTTGCACACACACTCTCTCTCTCTCTCAAATAAATAAAATCTTTAACAAAAAAACAACAAGAGACTTACACAATTTTACAATATATTAAATTACAAAGAAACCTCAACAAATTCCAAGAAGTGAAACGGAAACCACATTCTCAAGCCAATAAAGCTAAAAATAATAACGTTGAATAAAAAAATATTAATATCCAGCCTATCAGAAATGTTTTTTTTAAAGTCTGTTTTTCCTTGTTTCAAAGAGGAAATCAAACTAGAACTGCAGCATATCTAGGAAATTACAATAATGAGGATATTATGTATCAAACCCCAAAGGAAAAGGTCAAAGCTGAAGGCAAAGTAATAATCATATCCTTAAACACATCACACGAAAATTAATCAAGCATTCTGGGAGAAAAAATAACTAGAAAAGTTAATACAAAATTTAAAGAAAACATAAGGGGGAAAAAGCCAAAAAAATTGATCATGAATTCAAGATTTAGGGGCTTTTTTGAAAAAAAAAAAAAAAAAAGAGCACAAAGTAGTTTGATTACTTTAAAAAAAAAAAAGACAGGGATGGGAGAGCAGACGTACATAAAATCAAAATTAAATAGGGAAGTAATTACAAGCAATATGTTAGCTAACTCTATGCCAGTTAATTGTCTTCTGGGGAAATATATCTCAATAATACTGAACTGAGGAACAGGTGAAAAAGTTAACTCAGCAATTCGGGTAAAAATTATAAAAAATTGTCAGTGAATTATTCCCCCATGAAGGACTCATACTCAGATGATTTGATGGCAATTTTTTTCAAACTTTGAAAGCATACATGCTTCCAAGCCTATTTAAACTATTCAAGGGGGATCCCTGGGTGGCGCAGCGGTTTGGCGCCTGCCTTTGGCCCAGGGCGCGATCCTGGAGACCCGGGATCGAATCCCACATCGGGCTCCCGGTGCATGGAGCCTGCTTCTCCCTCTGCCTGTGTCTCTGCCTCTCTCTCTCTCTCTCTGTGACTCTCATAAATAAATAAAAATTAAAAAAAAAATAAAATAAACTATTCAAGGGCATGGAGAAGGAAGGAAAGCCTCCTGATTCGTTCAGGTGCCTATTATTTACCTAGAGTCTTTCTGGTCTAAACTACCCTTCTGGGGTCCTCTGGACACCAAGACTAGGACCTGTTGGCCATTCAGATTCCGACCAGAGGTGCTGAGACAGATGAGTCTCAGTAGCTGTAGCTGGTTCTGACATCCGGGTTCTCTTGGTACACCCTGTGGTAGCCTCACCGCACCTGTTCAGCGGGGTTGGTGGCAACCAAGTCGTGCCCTGCACTAAATCCCTCCAACACACACAGCATGGCTTCTCTTTTGCTGGCTGGACCTGACTAATACAAACCCTGATAACAAAGCCATTTAAAAATATCACACACACACATACCAAACAGTAGACCTATCTCAGTATCTGTTATTAATATTGATATAAATGAATAATAAAATACTAGCAAATAGATCACATTAATATCCATTATGAATGACATGAGTTCATTCAGAATAGATCAAAGAAGAAAAAAATACATTGAGTTCATTCAAAATAGATCTCAGAGGTCTCAGTATGTCAAGAAAGAAAATATGACCATCACAAAAAGAGCCCTTAACATTTGAGAAGCAGAAGGAAACAAAGTCAGAAAAAAAGTTCTTTTGTTTATATTTGCGTGAAATATCTCTGGAAAGACACTCAAGGAATTGAGAACTTTAACTGCTTCTGTGGAAGGAGACAAGGGTGGGAAGATGACTTATTATACTTTCTTACTATAGCCTTTTGTGCCCTTTGAATTTTGAACAGTGGAAATGCATTAAATATTTCAAAGTGTAATAAATTCGTTGAAAAATCAAGTATTTTAAAAATTTGAATAATAGTACTTTTTAAGTTTTAAAAATCTGAAAAAATAGTATTTTAAATGTTTTTAAAATGTTTTAAATTTTTGAAAAATAGCATTAAAACTTTTTAAATATTTTTTATTGCTGCTGCACGGCATAGGGAAGGTGGTCAATGGTATTATAATAGTGTATGGGAACAGATGGTGGCTACACTTGTGAGCACAGCATGGTCAGGTGTTGAGTCCCCATAGTGTACATACACCTGAAGCTAAGCTAACATTGTGAGTCAACTGTCCTTAAATTAAAAAAAAAAAAAAATGGCTGGGGTCCCCGGGTGGCTCAGTGAGTTAAGCATCTACCTTCAGCTCAGGTCATGATCTCAGGGTCCTGGGATTGAGCCCTGTGTTGGGCTCCCTGTTGAGCAGGGAGTCTGCTTCTCCCTCTCTCTCAAATAAATAAAATCTTTTTTTAAAAGATGACAATTTAAAGATTAGGTAAGTAATAGATACCTAGGTAGGTAGAGAGAGAGGTAGATGATAAACGGATGGATGGATAAAAAGCTTTCATGCAACAAGTAATAACCATTAAGTATTAAGATCGGTCAGGATCCAGTTAGCAACACAGAAACTACACCATTATTATAGGAGAGAGTGTTAATATAAGGGGCTAAACGGACATTGGACAACAGGACACTAGAAAAGTGGATGGTAGTAGGTAAAGGAAAGCGCCCATAATTACCCAGAACTTGTACACACATCGGGGTCCCTGGCATGGGGGAATGGAAGTTGCAGATGGATTTAGGGGACCATAAGATAGGGAGAGGATCTTGGAGTACCCCGGTGGGCTCAATGTAATCACAAGCATCTTTATAAGTGGAGGAGGAGGCAGGAGGGGAGAACCAGAGAACAGCTTGAGAGGGGCTTGGCTCGGTGTTGCTGCTGCTTTGAAGAGGAGCAAGGGGCCATGAGCTGAGGAATGCAGGTGGTCCCTTGAAGTTGGAATGGGTAAGAACATGGATTCTCCCCCAGAGCCTACAGAAGGAACCCACTCTACCAACACCTTAATTTTAGCCCAGGGAAACCGGTATTGAACTTCTAACCTCCAGAACTGTAAGATAACATCCTTGTGTTGTTTTAAGCCACTATGTTTGTGATAATTTGTTACAGCAGCCACAGGATGTTGATACAGGGACACTAGGTTAACGGGGAGAAAGTAATTGCATGAAACCGCTGTTCCCTGTTAGGTCTGGAAGCTTAGAGAACAGATCTGCCGAGCTGGGCTCAGACCTCTGCAGTGGGAGCCAGTACTCTAGCACCTCCAGAAGCCTGCGGGGCTGGCTCAGGCAATGCAGCCTGCAAGGGTGAGGGCCTGTAAGCCAATGCCACCAGGAGAGCAAGCCAAGGAAGATACAAGTCTGCCCTTTTTCAGGCTCACAGTCTTCTCTGTGCCACTGCTAGCAGAAACTAAGTTTTCAAAGCATTAATGTAATAGTGAGCATCCTTGTCTTCTGATCTTGGGGAAAAGCTTTCCACCTTTTTCCATTGAATGTATTAATTGTGGGTTTGTCATATACAGTCTTTATGATGTTAAGTTATGCTCCTTTTAGCCAATCTACTGAGGGTTTTTATCATAAAATGATGTTGTAAAAAAAAATGATGTTGTATTTTGTCAAATGCTTTTCCTGCATCTATTCAGATGATCATGTGATTTTTATCTTGCATTTTATTAATGTGATGTGTTACATTTATTGATTTCCATTTGTTGAACCATCCTTATGGCCTAGAGATGAATCCTATTTGGTCAATGTGTATAATCCTTCTTATGTGTTCTTGAATTCAGTTTGCTAGTGTTTTTTTGAGCATTTTTACACCTGTATTCATTAGGAATATTGGTCTAGAGTTTTCTTATCTGGCTTTGATAATGCTAGCTTCTTAGAATGAGTTTGGAAGTATTTCTTCCTTAATTTTTTTGGAGGAGTTTGAGAAGGATTGGCCTTAATTCTTCTTTGAATGTTTGGTAAAATTTGCCAGTGAAGCCACTGAGTCCTGGGGTTCCTGGAGTTTTCTGCGTTGAGAGTTTTGATTACTGATTTGGTCTCTTACCACTGCTATTCAATATAGCACTAGAAGTCCTAACTAGAATGATTTGGTAAGGCAAAGAAATAAAAGGCATCCACATTGAGAAGAAAAGAGTAAAACTCACTATATTTGCAGATTATATGATTCTGTATATAGAAAATCTCAAAGACTCAACCAAAAAAATTGTTGGAACTGATCGGTGATTTCAGTAAATTTGCAGGATACAAAACGAACATACAGAAATCAATTACATTTCTATACACTTAGGGTGAATAGCCTAAAAAAAATAAAAACTATCCAAATCACAATAGCATCAAAAACAAAATAATAAATTTAAACAAGAAGTGAAAAATCCATACAACAAAAACTACAGGACTTTGCCAAAAGAAATAAACACAAGCAAATGGAAGGACCTCTCCTCACAGATCTTAAGAATTCATATTGTTAAAATGTTTATATTACCCATAGCCCTGTATAGATTCAATAGAATTCCCATCAAAAATACCAAAATACCAAATACCGATACTTCACAAATAGGAAAAACAATCCTAAAATTTGTATGGAATCACAAAATGCTCTGAATGGCCAAAGCCATCTTTAGGAAAAACAATGAAGCCAGAGGTTTCCTACTTTCTGATTTCAAACTATACTACAAAGCTACAGTAAAGAAATTGTGGTGCTGGCACAAAAATAGACACATAAATCAATATAATAGAATAGATCCCAGAAAGCCCATTAAACCCCTACTTATACAGTCAGTTAATATTTGACAAAGAAGCCAAGAGCACCCAGTGGTGAGAGGATAGTCTCTTCAACAACTGGTGTTGGGAAAAGTGGATGAACACACAGAGAGTGATAAAATTGAACCTATTATCTTGCACCACTCACAAAAATTAACTTGAAGTGCATCAAAGACTTAAACATAGGACTTGGTACTATAAAACTCCTAAAAGAAAATGGAGGGGAGGAGCTCCTTGGCATTGGTCTTGGCAATAATTTTTTTTGCCAGATATTTAGCATAAAGAAAAGCAAAAATCAACAAATGGGACACATCAAACTTAAACACTTCTGCACAGCAGAAGAAACAACAAAATTAAAAGGCAACCTACAGAATGGGAGAATTTTTACAAACCATAGATTTGGTTGATATCCAAAATCTAGGAAGAACGCATACAACTCAATAACAATCCACTTTAAAAGTGGGCAAAGGCAGCTCCAGCGGTTTGGCGCCGCCTTTGACCTGGGGTATGATCCTGGAAACCGGGGATCGAGTCCCACATCAGGCTCCCTGCATGGAGCCTGCTTCTCCCTCTGCCTGTGTCTCTGCCTCTCTCTCTCTCTCTCTTTGTCATTAATAAATAAATAAATCTTTTTTTTTAAAAAAGTAGGTAAAAGAATTAAATAGCCATTTTCTTTCCAAAAAGACACCCAAATAGGCAACAGGTACATGAGAAGATGCTCTGCATCATTAATTATGGAAACACAAATCAAAACCACCGTGAGATATTACCTCCCATCAAAAAGACAAGAAATAGCAAGTGCAGGTAAGGATGTAAAGAAAAGAGAACACTTGTGCTCTATTGCTAGAAATGTAAATTAGTGCAACCACTGTGGAAAACAATACGGAAAGTCCTCAAAAAATTAAACATAGAACTATAACATGATCCAGTAGTTCTATTTATGGGTGTTCAAAGAAAATGAACCTATGCACCAGCATGTTCATTGCAGCATCATTTACAAGAGCCAAGATATGGAAACAATCTACGTGATTATCAATGGACAAATGGGTTTTTTTTTTAATTTTTATTTATTTATGATAGTCACACAGAGAGAAAGAGAGAGAGGCAGAGACACAGGCAGAGGGAGAAGCAGGCTCCACGCACCAGGAGCCCGATGTGGGATTCGATCCCGGGTCTCCAGGATCGTGCCCTGGGCCAAAGGCAGGCGCCAAACCCCTGCGCCACCCAGGGATCCCCAAATGGGTTTTTTAAATGTGGTACATGTACACAATGGAATATTATTCAACCATGAGAGAAGAGGACATCCTACCATTTGCAACGACATGGATGGACCTTGAACACATTATGCTAAGTGAACTAAAGCAGACATAAAAAGGTAAATACTGTGTGATATCACTTATATGTGGAATTTCTAAAAACCACACTTATAAAAACAGATAGAATGGTGGTTACCAGTGGTGGACGTAGGGAGGGATGGGACAGATATCCTTTAAAGGTACAATGTTACAAGTAGTAAATAAGCCCTAGAGATATAATGCACAGTACAGTGAATATAGACAACAGTATTGTAGTGCAATCATCCAAGTTCCTAAGGGACTAGAATGTAATTACTTAACTAAAAAGAAAGAATACTTATGTAATGTGATAGAGGTGCTAATTATCACTCCAATGGCAACCATAATATATAAACATATCCAAAAAATGTTTCCAGAATCCCAGCCCCATAACCACAAAGCTCTAGATGCAACTTTTGGAGCAAAGAGACAACGCTGAGTAACTGGCACAGAAACTTAGAAGTGATTACTGAAAATTTACACTTCTGAAACCATCATAAAAATACATTTTTTTAAAATCCCAAGGAATGGATAAACTGTGGTACATGCATACAATGGGATATTATTCAATCATAAAAAGAAATGAGCTATCAAGCCATAAAAAGACATGGAGAAATCTTAAATGCATACCGCTAAGTCAAAGAAGCCAGTCTGAAAAGTCTACATACCGTATGATTCCAAGCATATGGCATTCTGGAAAAGGCAAAACCATAGAAACTGGAAAGCCATCAGTGGTTGCCAGGGACTGGTGTGGAGGGGAGGAGGGATGAATTGATGGAGCACAGGGGACTTTTAAGAGCAGTGACACCACTCTGTAGTGGTGGATACAGAGGATGTACCACACAGAGTGAATCCTAATGTAAACTATAGACTTTAGTTAATGATGTATCAATATTGTTCATCAGTTGTAACAAATGGAGCTCACAAGGGAAGATGTTAATAGTAGGGGAATCTAGACAGAGGGCAGAGGAGAGCAGGGGCTGAGGGTGGTATACCAGGACTCTGTACTTTCTGCACAATTTTTCTGCTAATCTAAAATTTTGGGGGAAAAAATAAAGATTATTAATTAAAAAAACACAAAATCTCAGGGAGTAAACTTGAGAAATCTACAGAATCCATACGAAAAAATTTTTTAACTCTCCTGAGAAAAATTAATGAAAATCTGAGTAAATAGAGAATTACCTCATGTTTTGGGGTGGAATGACTCAATATGGTAAGGATGTCTTTTTTCCTGAGATCATCTATAAATTTAATTCAATCTAATAAAAGCTTTATTTTTTTAGAACTCGAAAAAACATGTTTTTAAATTCACCTGTAAGAATTAATACATGAGAACAGCCACATAATTTCTGAAGAGAAACAAGGAAGTTCATAACGTACAAGGAATTAAAACTATTTTAACCTATAGGAGACATCTCTTGTTCTTGCCATCCAGCATCCACTCACTCTTATCCTTCTCTTCTGGTGACACTGACCACTTTATTTTTATGCAACCAGGTTCCCTTATCTCAGCCCAAGTCTTTTGAGTGAAGTTGATTCCACCCTTGCATGGACTCATACTTTCTCAGAGATAGGAACATGACCAAGTCAATGCCAACAGGAGGCAAGGGGGCTTATGCTGCAGCCAGAGAGGGGTGTGGTAAACTTGGACGTGAGAAGACATGAGCCTGGTGTGACTGGCCAAACTGAGAACAAAGTCCACTGATGAGGGGGGAAAAAAGCATCTTGGAGACTGCTAGCACTCCTTTGTCTTTTTCAGTTCCTTGAATCGACATATTTCCCAGTCATGCAAACCAGTTTAAGATGGATTTTTCCATCACTGGCCACAGAAACACATCTTAATGTAGAACGCCATAGCAATTAAAACAGTATGGTACTGGCCCAGCAGTAGACAAATTCACAGATGGTTCATGGAACAAGAGAGAATATAGAAAAAGAACAATATATGGAAATGTGTTAATACAACTGGTTTCACATTAATTGGGGAAAGATAAATTACTTAAGCAATGATACTAAAGCAGCTGGGCAACCATTTGGAAAATAAGCTTGGCTTTCACCCTCACTTCTAATTACCAAAATAAGTCTTATATAGATGAAAGATTCCCTCCTTAAAAAAAAAAGAAAGGCAACTATAAAACCTAGAGGGAAAGGAGTCTTTTTATAATCTTGAGGCAACCAAGGCCTTTCTAAGCAGAAAAGCAAAAAATGTAGTCAACTTTGAATTCTGCATTTATTAGATAAGGAAAAAAAAAACACTTCAAAAATCAAGGAAAACCATAAACTGGAAAAAATTACATATGTAAAGGAGCTCTGATAAGTCAACAAGAACAAAGAGGTGAAAAGAAAAATGAGGGGGAAGATATGAATACACATGATCAATAAAAGAAGTAATCAATGAAATTCAAATGAAAGCAAGTATGTTTCATCAGCTTACGAAAGATTTACCTTTGTGTTAAACTGGCACATACATGGTTGGCAGGAGTTTGACTCAGGACCATTTAGTAGACCTTTGACAATATGGACTATAATTTAACTCATGCGTGCCTTTTGGCTCCGTAATTTCTAGGCCTTATAAAAAAAAAATACTATCACATGTGAGCAGAACATAGCACAAGATACCCATTGTAGCATTGTTGTCATCAGCAAAACAGAAAAAGGAAGAAAAAGGATGACCCAAGCATATGTGGTTAGGGGAATGGGTAAGTAAAGCACGCTAAATCCACCAGGCAGCCATTAAAAGTTTTTCTCAGGGTCCCACATGGCTTCCACTTTGCCAAAACCATTGGTCAGTTTTCTGTCTTCCTCTAACTGTCCCAGCAGTCGTGTCCCATGGTGGATCACTCCCTCCCGGAGCCCTCTTTCCTAGGCCTGCAGACACCAGGTCACCTTGTCCCTCCCCACGCACAGCTTGCCCTAGTGCAGCCTCCTTGCTCTTCTTCCCTCCCAGACCCAAATCTTTCCTTGACTTTCTTCTCTTCCTTGCCAGGTGATTTCATCCAGTCCATGATTTCAAAATTTCGTTCATATGCCGCCCTCTCTCAAATCTGAATCTCCCTGGAGTTCCAGGTATGCACAATCCACTGCCTCCTCAATTTCTCTATGCAGAAGTCTCCTAGGTGTCTCAAACAACATGGTAGAAAGAGAAGGGATTTACCCCCCAGAAGTGCTGGGCTTGGGGTGGGGGGAATGATGTCTTTATCCTCTTAGTCTCTCAGTCCTAGAACTTACATGTTATTCTTGTTTCTATCTTCTTAAACAATTAGTAAGACACTGGGAAGATGCTACTAGTTGTGGACCTGTTATCCTTTCTACCATTTGTTCTTACTAACAGAGAACTCCAGTTTTGTTTGGGAGTAGTACTCAGATAAAGACATTTCTATTTCCTAGCATCCCTCACACCCAGATTTGGACCAATCAAATATAAGCAGCAGTTTCGAAGGCTTCTAGGAAGTCATTTTAGCAGCTTTTTATCAGTGCCTGAAATACAGATGTGATGCTGAAGGTGTGCAGCCACCTTGTCACCATGAGGCAGCATATATAACGTAGCTGATTTTTATGTTTCAATCTTCCAACTGTCTGCTATTCACTTTGTTATATATAGTGGGGTGTCTTTTTTAAACCCACACTTTGAAGTTCACTTGACCAATTATCGTTTGTCCAAAAGACTGATATTAGCTGTCATCATATTACTGCATTCCAAGTCTGGCTTCTGGCTCCTCCTAAATTGGAAATTAGCTACAAACAGACTTATCGATGTCCCCAAAGCTCCACAAACCATGGGATCCTCTCCTGTTTCCTTCACCTTCCTGAATGCTGGTCTGCTGCAGTGATTTTTTTTAAGGAAAAAAGAAAATTCATAAATCTAAGAGCTGTCCCGACTGTCCAACAGTTGACACCAGCTCTGATCCCCAAGATGGAAAATGGGGAGGCAATAACAGACACATGCGGGAGAAACCTGGTTCTGGAGCTCATAAATATGCACGTCCAGGTAACAGTGAAATTAGCTGCAGGGTTTCATGTTTCAGAATGTCATTACAAATGGAGCCCACTTGTAAAAACACTCTTTCCACTGAGTATTAACACTGCCGGGGGAGGTGGGGGTCTCAGTTAATCCCTTGGACTTGTTACAAGTGAGTATGAAAAAGAACCTTTCAAATGGCATTTTATTGACTTTTAACATGCCGGTCACTGCCTTTTGGTTTTTTGCATTTCCATGGTCATTTCCTCTCTTTAACCTACTTTTTATCTCCAAGGTACATTTTTTTTTCTAAATAGACTAAAAAAGTCTGCAAAGGGCTAAATCCATAGCAGGATATAGGGGACATGTTGGCGGCAGAGCGGGAAATGTACTTGCCAGGGAATTGATAAAGCAATCTCTTCTGAGGTGTGATTTTGAGTTTGGAAAACAGCTCAAGTTTGTCTGGCAAGAGGAATAACATTGTGCAGGATGCTTTGATGCAGACACAGTCTCAGCAGGACAGCCTAGAAGGTGTTAGTGATACGCTGAGAGCTGCAGGCGGGGAGAGCCCACGGTTATATTTCACTCTCTCTTACTGGGACTTGTCAGGCCCTTAAACCACCTGGCTAATTCTTAGAAATCTCTCTCCCCTGAACCAGAGCTTTGGTTTCCACTTGATGTGGACACTTCCAAAAGGGGCTACCCATGGATAGCATAAGCCAGCTCAAGTTAAAACCGTAGATGACATTGGTGTGATTTGTTCAACAGATGTCTCTGTCCTTGTTTAAGACACAAAGACAATAGCCCTGTTTGCTCCCAACTGCAGGACATGGATGCATGGTACTCTCTCTAGTTTGAGTGTGGTAGAAGGGAAGCGGAAAGCCCACAGGCAGCAGAGTCATGTCCTGTCTGCCTGGCAGGGTTCCGAGTCTCAGGCTGGACTCTGGGAACAGTAGCCCCTGGATCAGATGAACATTAAGATGCTAGGGCTTCAGTTTCCTCCTCCATAATGAGAGTCCGACGACAGCAGCTCTGAAGTCCCAGCCGGGTCTCAACCTTCCATCCCGGTGCAAGGGGTGGGGGCCAGGGGGGCTGCAAAGAGAAAAAAAGCAGAAGGGGATGTGGTGCAGGAAGCAGCTCCAGGGGCCCTTTAAGATACCCTGCATCTCTCTCCATGGATGAAAGATTTTCAAGCACAGAATCACTGGATCCAGACAGAGCCTCAGGCAGATCTTTGGAATAACCAAATCTGCACCGGGACCTGGGCCTTCCAGCATCCCCGAATCAGTGAGATCTGGAAGGAAGCCTCAGAAACCTGTTTGAGATACACATAATCTTCACCTTAGAATTCTTCAAGTGGAAAAAAAAAAGAATTCTTCAAATGGGAACCACACTAAGCAAACTGCACGGGTGATAGTGGGAACCAGTAGGGGCCATAAGACCATGCCCAAGCACCAGGGATGGGTGTGTAAGGGGGATGGAGGGGTGCATGGTGGCTGAAGGGTGGGCAGATGGGTTGGTGGTGAGTGGAAGAGGAGAGGTAGATGAATAGGTGAATGCACGGTGGTTATAGGGCAGGTAGATGGTGCACAGATGGATGGATGTGGGATGGGATGTGGGTAGGTTGATGGTGGCGGGTGGATGAGTGAGAGGCTACTATAAAGAAGCTATTTTCAACAATTGCTTTTAGGGAGAAATGACCAGTGTTTAACAATGATTTACAATGATTCCAACAAACTCTCTGGCTCTAAAATAGAGTGAGAGGCAAGTGCTCCTTGTGGGTTTGATGTTTTCCAGCTTGCAGAGCTCACTCTTCACAGAATGTGGATCTTCAGCCAAGTTTTACCCTTTCCCGGCTGCCATTTGTACAGTCACACAACAGCGCCTGTCTTACCTTAATGGATAATTCACTCATTCAACAGTTGCATGCTTGGTATCTAGCTTTTGCCAGGCATCGTGCAACATGTTGGTCCTTTTTTTCTTCTTCCTCCAAATAAAAGGGAAATGCTTACAGTCTAGGGAAAGCAGACAAAAGCATACGAATGAATTTATAATCATAAACTGATCAATGCTATGAAGAAAATAAACATGGAGTAGTGAGGGAGAATGACAGAGAAAGAGGTTGGCGGAGACTACCTGAGGTTGGTGGAGACCACCTGAGGAGGAAAGACTGCTGCCTTCAGGCTGTAGCTTCAGAGAGCCAGTCAGAGGATTTAAAAATGCAAGGTATACAGATGGCCCATAAGCGCATGAAAAGATGCTCAGCACCATTAATCATTGGGAAATGCAAATCAAGATCACAGTGAGATAACACCCCACACCTAGTAGGATGGCTAAAATATGTTTAAAAAGGGAAACAAGTGTTGGTAAAGACATGGAGAAATTGGAACCCCACACACGTTGTGGGTAAGAAGGTAAGATAGTACAGGCTCTGAAGAAAAAGAGCTTGGTAAGCTTCTCAAAAGCTAAACACAGAATCACTATCTGTATTCATTTCTTAGGTCTGCCATACAAAGTACCGCAGAATGGTGGGGCTTAGACAACAAATACTTATTGTCTCTTAGTTCTAGAGGCTGAAAGTCCAAGACCGAGGTGTCGGCAGGGTTGGTTTTCCTGAGAGCTGTGAGGAAGAATCTGTTCCATGCCTTCTGGCTTCTGGAGACCTCTGGCATTCCTTGGCTTATGGATGGCATTGTCCTTGCATCCTCATATCTTCTTTCTGTGCATGACCAAATTACCCCGTTTTAATTTTTCTATTTTTTTAAAATATTTTATTTATTTATTCATGAGAGACACAGAGAGAGGCAGAGACACAGGCAGAGGGAGAAGCAGGCTCCATGCAGGGAGCCTGATGTGGGACTCAATCCCAAGTCTCCAGGATCAGGCCCCGGGCTGAAGGTGGTGCTAAACCGCTGAGCCACATGGGCTGCCCTAATTTTTTTTTTTTAAATAAGGACATAGTCTTGTTAGATTAGAACCCATCCTAATGATCTCATTTAAACTTATTTCTGTAAAAAACCCTATTTCCAAGTAAGATTCCATTTTGAGATACCAGGGGTTAAATCTTGAACATTATCTTTTCCAGGGGACACAATTCAACCCATTTTACCACAAGACCCAGCAATTGCACTTCCAGAGATCTATCCTCAAAGAATTGAAAACAAGGACTCAAAGAGATGCTGTACACCAACATTCATAGTAGCATTAATCACAATATACAAAAAGTGGAAGCAACCTTATTGTTATCAATAAATGAATAGATACTTTTGGAATGAGGCTAGAGGGATCATGGATTCTCTTCTGGATCTTACAGCAATAGGACCAAACATAAATGATCATCTCTACAAATTAAAGAAATAAAAATAAATAAATGAATAGATAAATGTGGTATATCCAGACATGGGTCATTATTAGAATGGAGCAATAATCCACTCCAATGTGGAAAAACTTCAAAACCATTGTGGTCAGTGAAACAAGCCAGCCACAAAAAGATAGTTATTGTAGGGTTCCAGTTATATGAAATACCCGGAATAGGCAAATTTAGAGCAGAGCTTGGTAGAAATGCCCCTTGGTAGTGAGCCTGGTGGCAGCCTCCACCCGAGAAGAGGGATGGAAGAAGCTCAGTTAAGCCTGGAAACTGCTGGTGGTGATGGGTGGGAGTCCCAGGCCTGGCAGGGGGAAAGACCCAGCTCTTAGAGAAAGCAAGATGATTCTTTTTTTTCCTTTAATCAAAGTATAGTTGACGTATAATATTATACTAGTTTCAGGTGTATAACCTAGTGACTTGACAACTCTATACATTACACAATGCTTACCACAGCAAGTGAGGATACCACCTGTCACCATAGTTATTACAATATTATTGACTATAAAAAAATAAAAGAAAAAAACAATATTATTGACTGTATTCTTTCTACTGAACCTCTCACCCCTGCAACTTATTTTTCTCATTTTCCTCTCTTTTTCCTTTTTTTTAGTTCAGCTGATACACAGCATTGCATTAGCTTCAGATATACAACATAGTGATTAGATAACTCTATACAGTGTGCTATGTTCACAAGCGTAGCTACCATCTATCCTGTCACATCACTATTACAATAAGATTGACTGTATTCCTTATGCTGTGCCTTTTATTCTTGAGACTGATTCATTCCATAACTGGAAGGTTCTATCTCCCTCTCTCCTTCACACATTTTGCCTAACACCCCATTCCCTTCCCCTCTGGCAACCATCAGTTAGCTTGTTCTCTGTCATAGGTCTGATTCTGCTTTTTGTTTTATTCTTTTTTAAAAATTTGACTTATGAATGGAATCATATGGTATTTGTCTTTCTCTGTCTGACATATTTCACTTAGCATAATACCCACGAGATCCACCCATGTTGTCTCAAATGGCATGATCTCATCCTTTTATGGCTGTGTAATATTCCACCATATATATTATACCACATCTTCCTTATCCATTTGTCTATTGATGGACACAGGTTGTTTCCATATCCTGGCTGTTACAAATAACAATACAATAAATCTTTTCAAGTTAGTGGTTTTGGGGATCCCTGGGTGGCGCAGTGGTTTGGCGCCTGCCTTTGGCCCAGGACGTGATCCTGGAGACCCGGGATCGAATCCCACGTCGGGCTCCCGGTGCATGGAGCCTGCTTCTCCCTCTGCCTGTGTCTCTGCCTCTCTCTCTCTCTCTCTCTGTGTGTGATTATCATAAATAAATAAATTTAAAAACATTTTTAAAAAAAGTTAGTGGTTTTGTTTTCTTTGGGTCACAACCCAGCAGTGGAATTATTAGATGATAGTATATTTCAATTTTTTATTTTTTTTCAATTTTTAATTTTTAAAGAAACCTCCATACTGTTTTCCATAGTTGGCTGCGCCATTTTACATTTCCACCAACAATGCACTGTTCCTTTTTCTCCACATCTTCTCCAATACTTTTTATTTCTTATTTTGATTTTAGCCATTCTAACTGGTATAAGGTGATATCTCATTTGGTTTTAATTTGCATTTCCTTGATGATTAATGATGCTGAGCATCTTGTGTCTGTTGGTTATCAGTATGTCTTCTTGGGAAAATGTTTCTACAGGTTCTCTGCCCATTTTTTAATTGAATAATTTGTTCTTTGGTATTGAGTTGTATAAATTCCTTATATATTTTGGATGTTAACCTATTATCAGAGATATTATTTACAAATATCTTCTCCTGGGGCAGCCCGGTGGCTCAGCAGCTTGGCGCCACCTTCAGCCCAGGGCCTGATCCTGGAGACCTGGGATCGAGTCCCATGTCTGGCTCCCTGCATGGAGCCTGTTTCTCCCTCTGCCTGTGTCTCTGCCCCCACCTCTCTCTCTGTCTCTCATAAATAAATAAATAAATAAATAAATAAATAAATAAATAAATAAATCTTTAAAAAAATATATCTTCTCCCATTCAATAGGTTGCCTCTTTGTGTAGCTATTGCCTTTGCTGTGCAAAAGTTCTCATTTTTGCATATTCTATTATTTTTGCCTTTGTTTCCCTTGCCTTGGGGGACCTAACTAGAAAATTGTTGACATTAAAGAAATTACTATTTGTGTCTTCTTTTAGGATTTTTATGGTTTCTGGACTCACATTTAGGTTTTTAATCCATCCCATGTTTGTGTATATGTTAGAAAATGATCTAATTTCATTCTTGTAACTGTCCAGTATGCCCAGTACTGTTTATCAAAGAGACTGTCTTTCCTCCATTATATTCATGTCTCCTTTGTCATAGATTGTCCATTTAAGATTGGGTTTCTTGTCTCTGTTCTGTTCTATTGATCTATGTATCTATTTTTGTGCCAGTACTATACTGCTTTGATTACTACAGCTTTATGGTGCATTTGAGATCTGGGATTGTGTTACCTCCAGATTCGTTCAGTTTTCTCAAGATTGCTTTGACAACTCGGCATCTTTGGTGATTCCATATAACTTAGCAGTATTCATCCTAGTTCTGTGAAAAAATGCTGTTGATGTTTTGATAGGGATTGCATTGTACCTGTAGATTGCTTTGAGTAAGACATTGTAACAATAAGATTTCTTCTACCCCATGATCATGGAATAACTTTCAATTTGTTTATGTCACCTTCATTTTCTTTTAGCAACGTTTCTGGTGGTCAAAGTACAAGCCTTTCGCCTCCTTGGTTAAGTTTATTCCTAGATACTTTATTCTTTTTGGTGCATTTGTAAGTGAAATTATTTCCTTAGTTTCTCTTTCAGCTACTTTGTTACTAGTGTATAGAAATGCTACTAATTTCTGGGTAATAATTTTGTATCCAACTTAACTGAATTCTTTTATTCTAATCATTTTTTGGTGGAGTTCTTAGAGTTTTTTAAATATATAATATCAGGTCATGTGCAAAAAAAGCATCTCCAGGGACACCTGGGTGGTTCAGTGGTTGAGCTTCTGCCTTTGATTCAGGACATGATCCTGGGGTCCTGGGATTGAGTCCTGCATTGCGTTCCCCACAGAGGGTCTGCTTCTTCCTCTGCCTGTGTCTCTGCCTCTGTGTGTCTCTCATGAATAAATAAATAAAGTCTTTAAAGAAAAAAAAGGGGGATGCCTGGATGGCTCAGGGGTTGAGAGTCTGCCTTTGGCTCAGGTTGTGATCCTGGGGTCCTGGGATCGAGTTCCACATCAGGCTTCCTGTAGGGAGCTTGTTTCTCCCTCTGCCTATGACTCCACCTCTCTCTGTGTGTGTCTCTCATGCATAAATAAATAAAATCTTTTTAAAAAGTGAGTGATTTCTTCCTTAACAATTTGATTGGCTTTTTTTCTTGCTTTTTTTTTCTTTTCTTTTTTTTCTTATCTAATTGCTGTGGCGAGGACTTCCGATACTATGTTGAATAAATACGATGACAATCAACATCTTTGTCTAATTCCCGATCTTAAAGGAAAAGCTCTCAGGTTTTTTTTTAACCATTCAGTATAATGTTAGCTGTGAGTTTGTTGTATATGGTCTTTATTATGTTAAGGTATGTTCCCTCTAATCCCACTTTGTTTAAAGTTTTTTTATCATGAACAGATACTCAATTTTATCAAATGCTTTTTCTGCATCTATGGAGATGATCATATGATTTCGTCCTTTGTTTTATTAATGTAGTGTAGGACACTCATGATTGGTGAATACTGAACCATGCTTGTGTGCTGGAAATAGATTCCACTTGATCGTGATGTGAATAATCCTTTTAATGTATTGTTGAATGCATTTTGCTAATATTTTCTTGAGGATTTTTGCATCTATGTTCATCAGGGATATTGTCTGTGATTTTGCAGCATGGGAAGGGGAATTTTGTTTTGTTTTGTTTTGTTTTGTTGGTAGTGTCTTTGTCTGGTTTTGATACTGGGTAATTCTGTCCTTGTAGAATATGTGTGGAAGCTTTTCTTGCTTCCTTTATTTTTTAAATGTATTTCTTAAAGATTTTGTTTATATATTTGATAGAGAGAGTGCGTAAGCAGGGGAGTAGCAGGCAGAGGGAGATGGAGAAGCAGGCTCCCTGCCAAGCAGAGAGCCCGATGCAGGTGTCCAGTCCCAGGACCCTGGAACCATGACCTGAGCCCAAGGCAGACGCATAACTGAGCTACTCAGGTGCCCCTCAATCTTCTTCAGTTTATTGAGATTTGTCTTGTGACCTAATGTGATGTATCCTGGAGACTATTCCATATCCACCTGAAAATAATGTGTATTCTGTTGGTTTGGGATGGAGTGTTCTATGTCTATCTGTTAAGTCATTCTGGTCTGATGTTTCATTCAAGGACACTACTTGTTTATCCGAAGAAGATGATCTACCTATCGGTGTAAGTGGGGTGTTAAAATCCCCTACTATTAATGCATCACCATCAATTTCTCCTTCTTTATCTGTTGATGTTTGCTTTAGGTGCTCCAGTATTGGATGCATATTTACAATTAATGTATCCTCTTGTTGGATTAATTCCTTTATCATTACATAATGTTCTTCTTTGTCTCTTATTACAATTTTTGCTTTAAAGTCTAATTTGTCTAATATAAATATTGCTACCCCAGGTGTTTTTTCCACTTCCACTTGCATGCAATGTCTTTTTCTATCCATTCACTTTCAGTCTGTATGTGTCTGTAAATCCTAAGGGCATCTTGTAGGCAACATATAGAAAGTTTTTTTTTTTTTAAGATTTCATTTCTTTATTCATGAGAAACACAGAGAGCTGAGAGAAAGAGTGGCAGAGACACAGGCAGAGGGAGAAGCAGGCTCCATGCAGGGAGCCCAACATGGGACTCGATCCCCAGTCTCCAGGATCACGCCCTGGGCCAAAGGCAGGTACTAAACCGCTGAGCCACCCAGGCTGCCCGAAAGTTTATTTTTTTAAACCAATTTTTCCAATCTATATATTTTTTGGAGCGTTTAGACCAGTTACATATAATTATTGATATTTATGTACTTATTGCCATTTTGTTCATTTTTGTCTGGTGGTTTTGTAGTTCTTCTTGTTCCTTTCTTCTCTTGTTCTCTTTTCTTGTGATTGAAGACTTTCTATAGTATTATGCTTGGCTTTCTTCTCTTTGTTATCTGCTATAGGTTTTGGTTTCTGGTGACCACGAGGTGCATATGTAACATCCTTATTACATAGCAGGTTACATTAAGTTGACAGTCACGTAAGTTCAAACATATTCTAAAACTATTTTTTTACTCCCCCTTCCATATATATGTATGTATGCTGTCATATTTTATATATTTTATCCATAATTTTCTTCTAATTATGGCCCTTTTTACCACTTAAGGAAGTCCCTTTAACATTTCTTGTAATGCTGGTTTAGTGGTGATCCACTTTTTATTTTTTTATTTTTTTTAATATTTTTTTAAATTTTTATTTATTTGTGATAGTCACAGAGAGAGAGAGAGAGAATGAGGCAGAGACACAAGCAGAGGGAGAAGCAGGCCCCATGCACCGGGAGCCCGACGTGGGATTCGATCCCGGGTCTCCAGGATCGCGCCCTGGGCCAAAGGCAGGCGCCAAACCGCTGCGCCACCCAGGGATCCCAGTGATCCACTTTTTAAATTTTTGTTTGGGAAGTTCTTTTTGTTTTAGATGATTCTCTTGGGTAGTTCTTTAAGGGTCATTAAGGTTGCTGAACTCAAATGCAGTTCTTTTTGTTTTGTTTGTTTTTATTAAACTCCAAAGATGCAATAGCTTCAGGAGTCATTGAATCAATTATTTTTTTCACCTATTTAAACCTTCTCCCACCCACCTCCCCTCTGGTAACCATCAGTTTGTCTCTATAGTTAAGAGTCTGTTTCTTGGCACCTCTCTTTTCCTTTGCTCATTTGTTTCATAAATTCCACATTATGAGTGAAATGATATGGTATTTCTTTCTCTGACTTATTTCACTTAACATAATACCTTCTAGGTCTTTCCATGTTGTTGCAAATAACAAGATCCTATTCTTTTTATGGCTGAGTAGTATAATATATACTATCTCTTCTTTATCCATTCATCTATCAATGGACACTTGGGCTGCTTCTATAGTTTGACTATTGTAAACAATGCTGCAATAAACATAGGAGTGCATATATCCATTTAAATTAGTGTTTTTATATCTGGCAGGGGGAACACCCAGTAGTGCAATTACTGGATCATATGGTAGATCTATTTTTAATTTTTTGAGGAATCTCCATACTGTCTTCCACAGGGGCTGTACCAGTTTGCATTCCCACCAACTGTGCATTGAGGGTTCCTTTTTCTCCACATCCTCACCAACAATTGTTGTTTGTTAAAATACCTATACTACTATACCAAATACTACACTCTATACTATACTATCTACTATCTACTATATACTATATTAAAATTTTTATTTTAGCCATTCTTGTGTGAGATAATCTCATTGTGGTTTTGATTTGCATTTCCCTGATGATGAATGGTGCTGAGCATCTTTTCATGTGTCTGTTGATCATGGATGTCTTCTCTGGAGAAAAATATCTGTTCATGTCTTCTGCCTATTTTGTAATTGATTATTTGTTGTTTGGGTATTGAGTTGTATAAGTTCTTCATATACTTTTGATACTAACCCTTTTTTGGGTGTGTCATTTGCAAACATCTCCCATTCAGTAGGTTGTCTTTTAGTTTGGTTGTTTCCTTTGCTGTGCAGAAGCTTTTTATTCTGATGTAGTCTTAACAGTTTATTTTTGCCTTTGTTTCCCTTGTCTTAAGAGACATACCTAGAAAGATGTTGTTATGGCTGATGTCAGGGAAACTACCTGTTTCTTTCTTCAAGGATTTTTATGGTTTCACATCTCACATTTAGGTCTTTAATCCATTCTGAGTTTTTGTATAGAAGTGGTGCAATTTCATTCTTTTACTTGTAATTGTCCAGTTTCCCCAGAACCATTTATTGAAGAGATTGTATCTCCCCATTGAATATTCATGTCTCCTTTGTTATAGATTAATTGATTATATAGGTGTGGGTTTATTTCTTGGCTCTCCATTCTGTTTTACTGATCTCTATTCTTGTGCCTGTACCATACTGTTTTGGTTACTACAGCTTTGTAGTGAAATCTGAGATTATGACATCTTAGGTTTGTTCTTTCTCAGGATCACTTTGGCTGACCAGGGTCTTCTGTGGTTCCATACAAATTTAAGTACTATTTGTTCTAATTTTGTGAAAAATGCTATTGGTATTTGATAGGGATTACATTAAATTTGTAGATTGCTTAGGGTAGTATAGATATTTTAACAATATTTGTTCTGCTAACCTATAAGCATGGACTGTCTTTCCATTTCTTCAAGTTATCTTGAATTTCTTTCATCAGTGTCTTACAGTTTTTGGAGTAAAGGTCTTTCACTTCTTTGGTTAAGTTTATTTCTAGATATGCTATTGTTTTAGTGCAATTGTAAATGAGATTTTTTCTTCATTTCACTTTCTGCTGGTATGCCTGGGTGGCTCAGTGGTTGAGTGCCTACCTTTGGCTCAGGTTGTGATCCTGGGGTCCTGGGACCGAGTCCTACACTGGGCTCCCCACAGGGAGCCTGCTTCTCCTTCTGCCTGCGTCTCTGCCTCTCTCTGTGTGTCTCTCATGAATAAATAAAATCTTTAAAATATAAAAAAATTCACTTTCTGCTGCTTCATTATTAGTGTATAGGAATGCAAGATTTCTATACATTGATTTTGTATCCAGCAATCTTACTGAGTTCATTTATCAGTTCTAGTAGTTTTTTGGTAGAGTCTTTGGGTTTTCTAGTAGTTTTTTGGTAGAGTCTTTGGGTTTTCTATATATAGTATGTCATCCACAAATAGTCAGAATTTTTCTTCTTCCTTTCCAATATGGATGCCTTTAATTTCTTTTTGTTGTCTAATTGCTATGGCTAGAGCATCCAGTATCATGTGGAATAACAGCGGTGAAAGTGAACATCTCTCTGTTTCAGGCCTTAGGGGAAAAGTTCTCAATTTTTCACCATGGAGTATGATGTTGCCTGTGGGTTTTTCACATAAGGCCTTTATCATGTTGAGGTATGTTCCCTTTAAACCTACTTTGTAGAGGGTTTTATCATGAATGGATGTTGTATTTTGTCAAATGCTTTTCCTGCACCTTTTGAAATGATCATACAGATTTTATCCTTTCTCTTATTGATGTGGCATATCATGTTGATTGTTTTGTGAATATTGAACCATGCTTACATCCTGGGGAAAAAAATCCCACTTGTTTATGGTGCATGATTTTTTAAATGTATCATTGGATTTGGTTTGCTAATGTTTTGCTGAGGATTTTGCATCTATGTTCATCAGGGATATTGGCCTGTAGTTCTCTGTCTCCCTCTCTCTCTCTCTCTCTCTCTCCCTCTCTCTTTGTGGTGACTTAGTTTTTGGTATCAGGATGATACTGGCCTCATAGAATGAATTTGGAAAATTTCCTTCCTCTTCCATTTTTTGGAATAGTTCAAGAAGAGTGAGTATTAACTCTTCTTTAAATGTTTGGTAGACATCCCCTGAGAAGCTATGTGCTCCTGAGCTTTTGTTTGTTGGGAGTGTTTTTTTTTTTTTTTAAGCAGTCTCTACACCCAATGTGGGGCTCAAACTCATGGCCCTGAGATCAAGGGTTGCATGCTCTACCAACTGAGCCAGTCAGGTGCCCCTGTTTGTTGGTAAATTTTTGATGACTGACTCAATTTTATTGCTGGTAATTGGCCTGTTCAAATTTTCTATTTTCTCCTGCTTTCGTTCTAGAAGGTTATATGCTTCTAGGAATTTATCTATTTCTTCTAAGTTGTTGAATTTATTGGCATATAGGTTTTCATAATATTCTTTTACAATTGTTTGTATTTCTGTGGTGTTGGTGGTTATTTCTCCTCTTTCATTAGTGATTTTACTTGGATCTTAAAACTTTTTTTTTTAAGACTTTATTTATTTATTCATGATAGTCACACAGAGAGAGACGGAGAGGCAGAGACACAGACAGAGGGAGAAGCAGGCTCCATGCAGGGAGCCCGACGTGGGATTCGATCCCAGGTCTCCAGGATCATGCCCTGGGCCAAAGGCAGGCGCCAAACCGCTGCGCCACCCAGAGATCCCATTGGATCTTCTTCCTTCTTCTCTTCCCCCTCCTCCTCCTTCTCTTCCCCTTTCCCTCCTTTGATGAGTCTGGCTCAATATTGTTAATCTTTTCAAAGAACTATCTCCTGGTTTCATTAATCTGTTCTATTGTGTTTCTGTTTCTGTATCATTTATTTGTGCTCTAATCTTTATTATATACTTCCTTTTGTGAGGTTTGGGTTTTGTTTGTTCTTTTTCTACCTCCTTTAAGTGTAAGATAGGTGGTTTGAGATTTTTTTCTTGCTTTTTGAGGTAGGCCTGTGTTGCCATAAACTTCTCTCTTAGAACCACTTTTGCTGCATCCCAAAGATTTTGGACCGTGTGTCTTCATTTTCATTTTTTCCCCATGTACCTTTTCATTTCTTTGATTTCTTGGTTGATTGAGAAATCTTATCTCTCCTTTAATCCTGAATTGTAGCCTTGCTAAGTAGAGTATTCTTAGCTGTTGGGTTTTTTGCCTTTTAGTACTTTCAGGTCAGAAGGAAGTGCAATGATCTATCCAAAGTTTCTGCGGAAAAATCAGTTGATAGCCTTCTAGGTTTTCACTTATACATAACTTTTTGCTTCTCTCTTGCTGCTTTTATTTTTTTTTTCTCTTGCTGCTTTTAAAATTCTCTATCTTCAAATTTTGTTGTGCATTGTGACATCTTAATTACTATGCTCAATTTTTAATGTGGTTTTATTATTTCTGTTCAGCTTGGGTGAGTTCTTCCAGATGTTGATTCATTCTTCCATATCCCCTAATTTACTGTTAATATGCTACAAGGAATTTTTTGTTTTAATTATCATATTCATCAACGCTGGTTATTTTTCTTATTTATTATCTCTTTGTTGAAATCCTGAGTTCTTCCACTCTTCTCTCCAGTCTTTGTCTTTATTATCATTGGTGAGCATCTTTATTATCATTACTTTGAACTCATTATCAGTAATATTGTTTTTCTCCATTTAATTTAGGTTTTTTTTTGAAGTTTTTGTCTTGTTCTTTTATTTTTAGTATATTCCTCTCATTTCGTTTGACTGTATTCACGCCTGTGAATTGGGTAGAACAGCTACTTATCCTAACTTAAGGAATGGTCTTCTGTGTGGTCCTTCCCTGTGTAGACTACATGTGCCTGGTGACTTTGGCTGCCTGGTTAGAGCTGTGGCTTGTATGGGCTTGGACCTGGGGCATTCCATGCTGGGGCTTCCCTGGTGGGATGGCCCAGCTGAAGTGGGCTTGGGGCGGGCCCTGGGGCTCTCTGTGCAGAGAGCACCCTCGAAGAGCAGCTAAAGTGCAAGCCAAGGGGTTGCAGGGCTCTCTTCATAGAAGGTGCACTGGTGCGGTAGCCAAAGCTATGGTGAGGCATAGGTCAGTGGGTCCTAGGACTCTCAGTGCAGGGCACATCCTGCTGTGGTAGCTGGATCCAAAGAAGGCATGAGTTAGGAGGTATTGGCACTCTGTGCCGGGAGTGCCCTAGTAAACTGTCTGGAGTCAAAGCTGTGTGCGCCTAGAGTGTTCTGGGGCACTTGGCACCTATGTCATTTTGGCACAATGGCTAGAGCTGTAGTGAGTGCTGACCTTGGGTGTCCCACACTGGGACCACATTGGTGGGATGGCTAGGGCTGATGTGGGCTGGGGCCTCAGGGCTCACTGAAGTGGTAGGCAGGCTAGTGCACCCAGACTCTGCTCCCATCCATGCTATTAAGTTGAAGGGGAAACAAACCATTATGCTCGCCAGTCCCTCTGATCCAGAGAGAGTTCCAGCAGCTCCCCTGCTGTTTGGCAGAGTTCTAGAGCTGGTTCCTCTTTATTCTAGCTGACCTTTTAAGCCATGACTTTTTTTTTTCTGAGCCTGAGTGCAGATGAAGGTCACTGCTCAAGGTCACTCTACTATCGGCTTCTCGGTGGTTTCTCGGATTCGCAATCCCTACCCTCTGCAATTCACAGGTTGGGGTGGGCTTGCCCTCCATTGCTGTGTCTCTGTCTTTTTTGCTGTTCTCTATGGTCTTTCTATCTTTTGTTGTGCAGAAACTATTCAGTCAGCCCTCAGTTCTTTTTCAGAGGAATTGCCATATAAATCAGTATAATTTTGGTGTGCCCATGGAAGAGTGAGTTCAAGATCTTCCTACATCACCATCTTGGACCAGAACTCCACAGGTGGGTCTTGTTTTTTTAATCCATTCTGTCACCTTATGTCTTTGAATTGGAGCATTTAGATCACTTACATTTAAAGTAATTATTGGAAGTATGTACTTACTGTCATTTTGTTGTTTTCTGGTTGTCTTTGTATGTTTTTTCTCTTTCTTCTCTTGCTCTCTTTCCTTGTGATTGAAGACTTTACCATAATGCTTAGATTCTTCTTTTTTTGTGTGTATGTGTTATAGATTTTAGTTTGTTGTTACCATGAGGTTCATATATAAAGTCCTAGGTGTATAACAGTTATTAAGTCAGCGGTCACTGAAGTTCAAATACATTCTAAAAGCACTATATTTTTCTTCCTTCTTCCCCTTCCATGTTTTATGTATACAACATCCTATTTTACTTATTTTGTGGATTCCTTAACTAACTTCTGCATCCTCTAATCTACTGCTGATTCCTTATGCATATTTTTTCATTTCAGTTATTGCGTTCTTCAACTCTGGTGGTTCTCTTTCATATTTCCATCTCTTTTTTGAAGTTCTCATTGAGTTCTTCCACTCTTCTCTCCAGTCTGGTGAGCATCTTTATAACCATGATTTTGAACTCTTTATAAGGTACATTGCTTACCTCTATTTTTTAGAAAAGATTTTACTTATTTATTTGAAGGAGAGAGAGTGCATAAACAGGGGTAGAATGAGAGGGAGAAGCAGACTCCCCACTGAGCAGGGAGCCCAAATGGGGGCTCGATCCCAGGACACCAAGATCATGACCTGAGCTGAAGGCAGATGCTTACCTGACTGAGTCACTCAGGCATCCCTACTTACCTCTATTTCATTGAATTCATTTTCTGGAGTTTGGTCTTATTTTGGAGCATATTATTCTGTGTCCTCATTTTGTTTGACTTTGTGTTTCTATGAATGAGGTAAAAGAACTACCTCTTTCTCTTGAAGGAGTTGGCCTTATGTAGGAACATCACCTGTGTAGATTGCATGTGTCAGCTGACTCTGCCTGGCTGGCTGGAGCTGTAGCAGACATGGGCTGGGAGTCCTGAGGCACTCTGCCCTGGGGCCACTGTGGTGATATGGCTGAAGCTGAAGCAGGTGCAGGCCAAGTCCCCAGATGCTCTGTATAGCAGGCACCCTGGCAGGATGGCTGGAGCGGAAGCAGGCACTAGTGGAAGGTGTCCTAGAGTATTCCATGCTGGGGCCACATTGGTGGGATCGCTGGAGATTGCACAGACACAGATGGAGAGGACCCTTGGGGGCCAACTGGAGCTGGTGTGGGCTAGGGGCCTGGGCTTCACTGAAGCAACAGACTGGCTAAAGTGCCCACATCCTGTGGACGTAGAGGTAGAATGTAAACATTTGGACTTGCAAGTACCTCTGACCCAGAGAGAGTTCCAACAGGTCTCCCACTTGGTGGATACCCTAGAGTTAGTGAATTCTTTTCCTTCATTTCTAGTCTCATTTCCCTTTAAGCTACTTTTTACCCCTGTCCCAGGGCAGGAAAATCTGCATGCAGGTCCCTCAGGTCTCTCCCTCCCCACTGTAGTTTTCAGCGACAGGGCTGGTGTTATTGTTAGTGTTTCCTGCCTCTCCTGCCTTTCTGTGAGGTCCTTCTATCCTCTGTTGTGCAGAGAAGCTGTAGAATCAGCTCTCAGGTTTCCTTCAGGAGGAATTGCTCTAAATGTAGTTGTAGATTCAGTGTGTCCATAGGATGAGCTGAGTTCAGGGTCTTCCTCTGTCACCATCTTGGACACTCCCCAAATCTTAGATTTCCTAATCTTAGATTTCCTATCAGTGGTTTCCAAATTTAAAAACAAAACACTGAGATCCACTGAGTGGCTACTATATAGAAAGCTCTGCAATTCTCATTTCATCCTCACAGGGCTGAGGAGATAAGAGTTATCAGTCCTCTCACCTTTCCCAAGAGAGAAACTAAGGCACAGAGAGGCCACATCATTTGTCCAAGTCCACAGTTGTTCAGTGGCAGGGCCAGGACTCCAGTCCAGCTCTCTGGCCCATGGGTGCCCTCTTTTCAACAATGGAAACCCAGAAGATCCATCACAGCAGTGAGGGTGGAGGTCTTTGGCCAAACCAGGCAGCGCGATGGTGAGCTCAATCTCCCCCTTGACATCCACAATGTTCAAGGCCCTCCATGGGACATTCTCGGCTCCACGGAGCTACCCCAGGCCCTTCAATGAACAGTCCACCAGCTCTAAGTTCTGAAGGCCAATCCTAATTCCTCTAGCATCACGGAGCTGAACCCTGAAGACGGAATGCCCAGAGACATTTGTTTAGGAGTGTTTAGGAGTGTCTCGACCAAGGCTCTGTTTAGGAGTGTCTCAACCAAGGCTCTGTTTTCAATGATCCCATTTAGTTAAGTACAATATGACAACCCCACACCACATCAGAAAATAAAACTGGTTGCACGGTTCCCCACCCTACTGATCAGATAAGCACAAGAAAGCAACCAGAAGGACAAAGGCAAATGCCATGTGTTGACCAGGCATGAGCCTGGTACATGAGCACACAGAAGTGGCTTCCAGGCCCGCCCTGTGAAGCTCTCAGCCAGCTTCCTCTCTGACACTCAGCTTGGTCTTGCATTTTGCACAGGCCTCTGGACGGCAGCTCATGTTTCTTCCATCTGCTTCATCATTGAGGAAACAGGAGCTCCTGAGTAGGTGAGAGTGCTGGCCTTGAAATAAGGCCAGTGACTCACAGTTGGAGCTGATACCAGACAGACCCGGTTTTGTCACTCGAGCCAGGCTTTTCTATGAAGCTGAAGCTGTCTTTACCTTCTCTGTTGAAGCAACTTCTACCACCAGGACAGCAGGGTGGTTTGGCAACTTATAGCTTGGGAGGTCCCACTGTTCATGAAGTATGTTTAGCCTAGAAAAGAAGACCCCAAATGGGGAGGTGGAAATTCTGAAATTCTGGGAAGAGGGAATGGGCTACTCTGTGGCTCATAGAACATAACCAGAGCTGGGGTTGAGGCCATAGATGAGCGATCTGGCTCCCCCACATAGATGAGCTCTCCATTGCTGGAAGAGTTCAAGCTGAGACTGGGTGAGGTGAAGCAGCAATGGGTGGTATCCCTGCATTAGGAAGAGAGTGGCTTAGATAAGCAGAACTGGGGGTGGTGGTAAAAGAGCTTGCACCTGGGGCTCTGTTTCCCTGGAAGTAGATTTGGTATCTACCATCTGTATAGATATCTACCCTTCTCAGGCTTCAGACCCTCTTCCTTCTGTAGGAAAGGTAAAGGGAAATCGGAGAGAGAGGACCAATCCTACCAGTCTGTGTGCCTCCAGCTCTGAAACTCAAATCCCTGAGGCTCCACCAACAATGGAGTTCTAGAATTTCCATCATCAGTAACTATAGTTACTAGAGACAGAGTCACTACAGTCCCCCCTCCATTTTATTGAGATATAACTGACCTATGACATTGTATTACTTTTAGGTGCACAACATAAGGATCTGGTAGATGAATGTATCATGGAATTTATTACCTCAGTGAGTTTTGTTAGCATCTATCATCACACATAGTTGGAATTTTTTTCTTATGATAACTTTTAAGATCTGTTCTCTTAGCAACTTTGAAATAAACAATACAGTGTTGTTAACTGTAGTCACCATGCTGTACATTAGTGCATCCCCAGGGCTTATTTAACAAGTAGGAGTATTTTCCTTTCAACCTACTTGCTTTATCTCCAACACGTTCAAGTGGGCCTGCCCCTCTGCTTCCCCTGTGTCAGTGTTCTGGTCCAGGGCCCCCACCCCTGCCTGGACTATTGCAGTAGTATCCTGATGGCAGTTCCCTCCACAATCCATCCTCCACATGGCACATAGAGGGCTCTTCCTAGAATGCAGGGAATCAGGTCACTGTAAAGCACCCCCTTTGCATTATGAATGCATTCAGACTCCTTTCCACGCTCCCCATCACATACCATCTCCTCACTGTGGGTCCACAAAGCTCTAGCCACAGGAGTGTCTATCTGTCCGCCCACTCCTCAATCTGCCTGGGCCTTCCCACCTCAGGGCTTCTCCAGCAGTTTCCTTCACCTGAAATGTGCATCCCACTGCTCCTCATATTTCAACTCTTGGCTTCAATATCATCCCTCATGTCAGTCAGTGTGAACATGCTTTGAAAAATATGTCTTCCTTCCCTTTACTCTGACCCTGTTTTTCTCCACTGCTGCTCCTTAGACCACCTCCATGGGGCAGGAACCAAGATCAAGCCAAGAAATCTTTCTTTCACTTTAGACCTTGGCCACACATCCCCTCACCCTCCTGTCTACTTTAGACCCCTCTCATGGGCTGTCTCCATCATCCCTGTGGGTTAGACATGACCCTGACCAACTCTCCTTACACAGGTGAGGCTCAGAAAAGCAAAGCTATGATCCAAGCCTGCCATGCTGACTGGGTTGCCAGGTGGAGAGTCTTCCTTTTCTTTACTAGTGAAAGGGAAGCCAGTGTTGATGATAGATGAACTCCACTTGACCTCCTGGAGTTTCTTCTTTGCCCAGATAACCCAGGTTGTGGTGATAGTTGTGTGGTCACATTCTCTAGGTAAAGATAGGATCCTGACACTGTAGTCAGGGAGTTTGAGCACAGACTTCAGAGCCAGATGGCTCCTCGCCAGTTCCTAGATGTACCTTCAAGCCCTGAGCAAATGTTTCCTGCTCTCTGTGCCTGTTTCCTCATACCTCCTAGACCTAGTGTGAGGGTCCAGTGACCTACCACCCAGTCCCTTCGGGTGCCCACAGGCCATCGCCACATGGCCAGCACTCCACAAGTTCACACGTCCCAAAACATGAGGAAATCTGGGAGGGGGCCCCACTAGGCAGCTGTGGACAGCTCACAGGACTTGACATATTCCAACAATTTAAGGTAGCTTCTTCCTGGTTTGGGTTTAATCACCGTCCACTGTGAAACTGGTTTCCATTTCCCAGCCAAGCTTCCTCCCAGCGCCATCTCATGGAGTAGTACAGTGAGTTGAACTATGTCCCTCCACATTCCGTGCCCAGCTGGGACCTCAGAATGTGACTTTATTTGGAAATCTCCAGGTGGGACCATTCTGGATGAAGGCGTGACCTTCACAGGGACCACGTGAAGATGGAGGCAGGGGCTGGACTGGTGTGGTCCCAAGCCAAGAAATGCCTGAAGCCATGAGAAGCTGGACGACACAGGAAGGATCCTGTTCCAGAGCCTTTGAGGGAACCAACTTCTTGATTCTGGATTTCTGGCCTTCACAACTGTGATAGTATACATTTCAGTTGTCTTAAGCCACCTTTAGAATTTGTGATGTCAGCCCTAGTGGACCAATACAACCGAGCTTCCAGTATTTTGTTTCATGCCTCAGCTTTGTGGATAGAATATTACTCTTCTGGGACCCCTGGATGGCTCAGCAGTTGAGTGTCTGCCTTTGGTTCAGGTTGTGATCCCGGAGTCCTGGGATCAGGCATCCTGTGGGGTGCCTGCTTCTCCCTCTGTCTATATCTCTGTGTCTCTTGTGAATAAATGAATAAAATCTTTTTTTAAAAAAGAATATTACTCTTTTGTTATTGCTGTCAACATTAACTTCTAAGTACTGGCTGTCCTTTTTTTTTTAGGTTCATTTATTTATTTGAGAGAGAGAGAGCACAAGCAGGTGGGGCAAAGGGAGAGAATCTTAAGCAGAATCCCTGCTGAGCATGGGGCCCAATACGGGGCTCAATCTCATGACCCTGAGATCATGACCTGAACTGCAATCAAGAGTCAGACACTCAACTGACTGCACCACTCAGGTGTTGTACCTTTTAAAAATCTTGATTTAAATGTAATTTAGTTAACATATACTGTATTATTAGTTCCAGGGGTAGAATTTAGTGGTTCGTCAGTTGTATATAACACTCAGGACTCTTTATATCACCCAATTACCCCAAACCCCTCCACCCACCCCCCCCTCCAGCAACCCTCAGTTTGTTTCCTAGAGTTTAGCATCGCTTATGGTTTGCTCCCCTCTCTATTTTCATCTTATTTTAGTCTTCCTTCCCTTCCCCTATGTTCATCGGTTTTGGTTCTTAAATTCTACATGTAAGTGAGATCACATGGTAATTTGTCTTTCCCTGATTGACCTATTTTGTTTAGCATAATACCCTCTAGTTCCAGCCATGTCATTGCAAATGGCAAGATTTCATTCGTTTTGATGGCTGAGTAATATTCCATTGTATTATATATATACCGCACCTTCTTTATCCATTCATCAGTCGATGGACATCCGGGCCCTTTCCACGGTCTGGCTATTGTGGGCAATGCTGCTATAAACATTTGGGTGCAGGTGTCCTTTTGAATCACTATGTTTATATCCTCTGGATAAATACCCAATAGTGTAATTGCTGAGTTGGAGGGTAGCTCTATTTTTAACTTTTGAGGAACCTCCTCCATACTGTTTTCCAGAGGGATTGCCCCAGTTTGCATTCCCACCAACAGTGTAAGAGGCTTCCCCTTTCTCCAAATCCTCACCAACATCTGTGGTTTCCTGAGTTGTTCGTTTTAGCCGTTCTGACTGGTGTGAGGTGGTATCTCATTGTGGTTTTGATGTGTATTTATACCAAGTGATGAGCATTTTTTCATGTGTCTGTGGTACATCTTCTTTGGAGAAATGTCTGTTCACGTCTTCTACCCATTTTTTGACTGGATTTTTTTGGGTTTGGGGTGTTGAGTTTGATAAGTTATTTCTAGATTTTGGATACTGGCCCTTTATTTGATATGTCATTTGCAAATGTCTTCTCCCACTCCATAGGTTGCCTTTTAGTTTTATTAACTGTTTCCTTCCTTTTTATCTTGATGAAGCCCCAATAGTTTATTTTTGCCTTTGTTTCTCTTGCTTTTGGAGATGTGTCTAGCAAGAAAGTACTGGCTGTCTTAAATGCTTGTTGGTAATCGTGTGTGTGTGAGAGAAAGCACCAGGGCATGCATGCACACCTCACTCAGCATCTCGTCATAGCTCTAGATGCAGTGTCACACGTAGGAGTCTTGTCAGTCTGGAAGAAGTGAATGACTTTCTCATTTGAAGTTTCTGCAGCTGTCACAGGCTCACTCACAGCTCGTATGCCCTATCCGAGGTTGGCTCCTCTGGACATCAGCCACGTCACGTTGGCCTGGCCTTCCCTAGGAGGTATCCCTAAGCCCATCTCCTGGGGAGCAAGGACTATAGCTCAAGGATCAGCTCATTTCCAGCCCATCCTACATGGCAGGTGCTCCTTTCTTGGAATTCAGTTTGAATTCTTCCACCCCAGAAAGGGAACTCCCTCCCCAGTTTAATGCGAGTTCTATGACACCTGCTTCTTATGGCAAAGTATCCAATTGTCAAGAAAGCTATTCGAGATGTTAATTTTATAGATTCCAGCATCAAAGGTCAACTAGGATGAGCAATGCAAGTTGGGGCCTCAGAGCTTTGGTTTTGGACCCAAACCCCCATAGCATACTCACCCACAGACAAGAGGTCTTATTTAGTGGCAAGAGGGATGGAGATTTGGAAAGAAGCGATAGTGGCTGATGTGTTTTGAGGCTCACCATGGGGAGGGTTACCCTGCATGCATTCCACCCATGGCTTCTCATTTAACTCGTGCTGCAGGTCCATCAGGCAGGGGGCTGGCATCTCATTTTACAGGTGAGAAAAACAAGGCTGAGAGAGATCAAGCAACCAACCCTTGGCCACAGAGCAAGTGGCATAGCCAGGATTCAAGCCCAGGCTGCCTGACCCCAGGGCCTGGGACCTTCAAACTGTACGATTACTGGGGATCCCCAGGTGGCTCAGGGGTTTATCACCTGCCTTTGACCGAGGGCGCGATCCTGGAGTCCTGGGATCGAGTCCCGCGTCAGGCTCCCTGCATGGAGCCTGCTTCTCCCTCTGCCTGTATCTCTGCCTCTCTCTCTGTGTCTATCATGAATTAAAAAAAAAACTCTACAATTACTGAGAACCTACATTCTGCTGGGTTTAGTTGCAACAAGTTAACTCACAAGTGACTGTGGTTGTTCCTGCTCACAGGAAAGCACTTCAATGCTGCTTCAGCAATTCCTGAATCGCTCTTTTAGAGGTCCTCAGAGTACCGTGTATTCTCATTTGTGGATTATGATGTTCTGATGGAGGGGAGCATCCCTCTAAATGTCTAGGAGATCAAATTAGCCATTGATAAGGGATCCAGACTCACCGCCATTCAGACTGCTGTAGTTGGTCAGTTGGCCAGGCCACATGTGTTCCCAGTTCCCAAATTTGGCTTGAGTGGTGGTTGTGATGGTTAATTTTATGTGTCAATTTGTAGGGTGGTTTTGGTTGAGATGAACAAATCAATAAACTTTCAGTGAACAGATTGCCCTCCATAAGGTGGGTGGGCCTCGTTCAATCAGTTGACGGCCTGAACAGCACAAAAAGACCAGTCTCCCCAAGCACACGGGAATTCTGCAGCAAAGTACCATCAGCTCCCCTGGATCTCCACCTGAGTGCCTTTGGAATGGAGCTGTAGCAACAGCTTTCCTGGCTCTCCAAACTCTTGGCTCCCCAAAATTTCCTGTGAGAAGGTGGAGCTCTCAGCTAAAGAGGAAGTTCTATATCTCACTCACTCAGTCCTGTCTTTTTTTTTTTTAGATTTTATTTATTTATTCATGAGAGAGGCAGAGACACAGGCAGAGGGAGAAGCAGGCTCCATGCAGGGAGGCTGATGTAACTCGATCCCAGGACTCCAGGATCACGCCCTGGGCCGAAGGCAGATGCTCAACCACTGAGCCACCCAGGTGTCCCCACTTAGTCCTTTCAACCACTAAATGGGGCAGACCCCTATTTTACAGATGAGACTGAGGTCAGGAAGAGGTGCAGAATGTGCCGAGTCATACAGCAATTTAGCAGCTTAGCAGAATCGAAACCCCACTTTTTCTGGCTCCAAAGTCCATGTCCTTCCTACCTCCTTGGCAACTCTCCTGCTGCTACACCCCTGCTTCACACCATCCCACACATCTGTAGAGAGAACCCTACACGATCATTGGCTTCCTGGCCTAAGTTCCCTTGCCACCATCAAGGACAACATCCTCCCTGGTTTTCCAAGCACCAGCATGTGACATAAGGCCTAGCATTAATATTATGTGCTGGTCTGTGACCTAAAACTGGAAGGGCCTTGGAGACACCTGGGTGGCTCAAGGTGTGATCCCAGGGTCCTGGGTTCGAGTCCTGCATTGGGCTCCCTGCAGGGAGCCTGCTTCTCCCTCTGCCTGTGCCTCTGCCTCTCTCTGTGCGTCTCTCATTAATAGATAGATGATGATAGATAGATAGATAGATAGATAGATAGATAGATAGATAGATGATAAATAGATAGATGATAGATAAATCTTTAAAAAAACACAAAACCTGGAAGAGCCTTGAATGGCCTAAGTATAAGTACCCCCCACTCTGCTCCTGAGATTACATCCTGGAGCCAGACCACCCTCCTATCACCGCACGCCCCTGCACATCCCTGAGGCAGGCTCACAGGGAAGAGGAGGGTATATACACCAGGCTTCCCCTGCTGCGCTTCTCCTGGGTTTTGTACTTGAGCCTTTTCCACACTAGAACACACAGCTCCAGCGAACATGCCACTGTACAGTTGCGCTGCAGTTTAATGGGTCCCCTGTTGGTAGATGCTTAGATGATTTCCAGTCTTGTTTTCCATCTCAAAATCCTGCAAAAACTCCATGTGCATGCATCTTTGTATAGTTGTAAGGCACAGTGGATATTAGGTTTGTTGCTAATGTAGAAAAATGTCACCAAGACAGTATTTTTTTTTGGCTTAAAAAATTTTAAAAAGGAACCTTTTAAGCTTAGCTTCTTCAAGCTTATTATACTTGTGGCTGCATTTAACATAAACACCTTTTAAATCTAGCTATTTGTATATGAAGTTCTCACAGTGGGGTGGGGGCGCTCCGATTCAGTATATGATGTGGGTTTGTAGAACTCTTTGCAATAACAAAATAGCATGTAATTAAATAGAAAGTAATAAGCATGAAAAATGAATTGCAATAGATAATATTCTATAACAATGGGATTAAAAATCTTTTCATTAAAAATACATTAGTTCCGGGGCACCTGGGTGGCTCAGGGGTTGAGCATCTGCCTTCGGCTCAGGTCATGATCCCAGGGTCCTGGTATCGAGTCCCCACATCAGGGATCCCTGCAGGGAGCCTGCTTCTCCCTCTGCCTGTGTCTCTGCCTTCCTCTGTGTCTCTGATGAATAGATAAATTTTTAAAAATCTAAAAATAAAAACGCATTAGTGTCTAAATTTGACAGTGGAGAGAAGCACTAGCAATATCGCCCCCCCGTGGCATGTTCAAGTACTCAGTCATTAGGAACCCAAATTCATGGACCCCTGTTCAAAATGAGCCGGGCAGCCATGTGGCCCGCTAGCTTGGAGGTGGCTTCAATGGCATCAGCGCATTCCTGTGACCTCTGGTAGAAGCAGGTGACGCTGGAGTCGGGTGGCAAAGTCTTCTTTAAGCTTTGGCCTCCAGTTGAATAGCTGAACCCATAGTTTCTTTATAAAAATTCTCGAGTTCAAAGAGTCTCCACTGCCCTTCCCTGGGCGTCTCAGAGGTCACAGGCCTCCCCGCCGTAGCTCTCACCGCCCGTTGCATCTCCCCGGACAGTTTTTAAAAATGCAAGTGCCTGGCTGGGTGTCTCCCCAACCTGTGGAAGCCAATTCTGGGGTCTGGACAAAGCCTCGGTTTGAGTCAGTTTGGTTTGGTTTTGTAAAGCCCCACCGGTGCCTCGGTGCAGGGCCGGGAAGCACTGGTGGTGGCGGGTCCTTGACCTTGGCGGGGATGGGGCCAGAAGAGGGACCTTGTAGGGGAAAGAAGGTCTGGGGGGGGCTGCTGCCGACACCAACATGCTGCCAAGCATGCCTTCCTCCAGGGACCTGACCCAGGGCAGGGCAACCCGATGTGCTTCAAAGTCATGATCTGACACTAGAAATGCCCTTCCCAGCCCCCGTGCAATGACAGGAGGGGACATCAGGTCCTGTGGGGTATTAAGACACGAGGCCAGGGGTTCGCCCCCCACACAACCGCTACTAAGCACCTGCTACCACGGTTTTCAAAGGGGCAAGACCTCTGGCTTCCCAGGGTCTCTGAGCTACTCTAAGGGAGGGCAGCCCGGGGGCCCAGCGGTTTAGCGCCACCTTCGGCCCAGGGTGGGATCCTGGGGACCCGGGATCGAGTCCAGGTCGGGCTCCCTGCATGGAGCCTGCTCCTCCCTCTGCCTATGTCTCTGCCTCTCTCTGTGTGTGTCTCTCATGAATAAATAGATAAAATCTTAAAAAAAAAAAAAAACTCTAAGGGAATAAACCAGGACACAGGTAGGGGCAGAGTATTCCGCTCCCCGAGCTGCCCTTGTTTGCTCTGAGGAAGGCAGGACTTGGGGGGCAGCGGCCGAGCCGAAGGAAGCACCTTCCCGGGCCACCAGCTCTGACAACTTTTTGTCCCAAGGGCCCAGGATGGGCTGAAAAGCAGGAAGTGGAAGACGAGGCTGCGTGACATGTGGCTCTGGCCTGGAGCTGGAGTCAGAGACCCCCTGGAACACAGCTGGCACCTCCCCTGTGACAAGCGGGCCGGGGTCCTGTCCCCCTCTGGGCCGGGCCACCCGAACCCCATCCCCAGGGCTCCAGGAGGAGCCCGAGACCCCCAGCTTGTCCGCGCGGCACACGGGTCCCGGCGCCGAGGTGACCCGGCTGCTGGAGGAGCTGGAAGGCCCGACTCGCCCGCTCCTTCCCCTGCCGAGCGGTCCCCACCCTGTCGCCCTCCCACCCCCCACCCCCGTCCTGTTTCATGCGCAGCCGCTCCACCCAGCTCTGCTCTTTCCCATAGTCCTCTCCTCTCACATGGACTTTCTGGTTGACGTGGGTCTGCCCCGACCGGATGGCGAGCTCCAGGAGGGACTTTGTGTCTTTTGTCCCTCACGTTTGCTCTGCTACCTACCTGGGTGTTGGGGAGACGTTTCTTGAATGAACGCACGGACGGATGAGGGATGGCTGGACAGATGGACCCCCACGTGTCACCTTCTTCACCATCTCCCGCCCCGATCTGCTGAGCCGTGCCCCCCAGGACCAGCTGTCAGGGGCTGAGGCCTGCGTCCAGGGCGCTCCGGCCAAGTCGGCGCCGAGCCCGGCCGGGACCTGGCCCACCCGAGGCAGGTGGAGCCCGGGAGCCGGGGCACATCGGCGGGGACAGCGCCTCCAGGAGCCCCAAATGGGAGCCCAGGTACCTGTTAACTTCAGCCTGGGGGGGAGAGGGGCTGACCCCGTGTACCCTCCTGCCTCCCCTCCTCACCCTCTCCCCTCCCCAGGGGGGCAGAGTGAAAGTTTGTGGAGCTGTAAGGACCCTGCCTTAGGTGGGGTCATTTGTCCCAGGTCCGTCCCCCCCTTAGAGGTGTCCGCGCAGCAGGGGGGAGGCAGTGCTCTGAACTCCGGTGAGGTCACAAAGGGACCTTGCAGGCTCTTGAGACTGCAGGTGGGGGAGGGCCGGGCCGGTCATCCTCTGCCCTCCCCTCTCCCCACTTGGAAGGTTCCAGAACCAAGGACTCGGGACCCACTTGTTAAAATAGACACTCACAACTGTGTTGCTAAGAAGCGTCCACGGCACCGTGAATGTGCGGGTGTGAGTGCTTCCGGCAAGGACCACAGATGTGGCCGCAGGACAAAAATGAGGGAGGGGACCCGATGTGACAGCTGCACCTGCCCCTGGGGGCACACGCTTGGTCTCCCTGCTGCAGCGCCCTTGCCCTGGTGGGCGCCCTGCGGGAGGCGGCTCCTCCACAACAGCGTGGGCTCAGGGGGCCACCAGACAGTCGGTGGCACTGAGGAACAGGCAGCTGCAGGGCCCCGGCGAGGAGGCCGGTTTGACAGGGACATGTCGTGAGGGGATACCGCCTGGCCCTCAGGCCAGGGTCCTTTTGCACAGGCTTCCCTACTAAACTACCCGGATGGAAGCAGAACTTTTTAAAAAGATCAGGACCTGGAGGTAACATCACCTGGGTTTTTTTTTTTTTTTTTTTTTCCCCAACGACTTATTTATTCAGGAGACAGAGACAGAGACACAGGCAGAGGGAGAAGCAGGCTCTCCGCAGGGAGCCCAATGCAGGACTCGATCCCGGGACTCCAGGATTATACCCCGGGCTGCCGGCAGGCTGCGCCACCTGGGCATCCCCATCACATGGGCTTTTATGGATGATTCTGTGATTTATATTCAGTGACAGCTGACCAACAACTAGTGATGTCTATACCGCATACTCCAGGCTGAAGGTGCTCCCCACAGGATCACACCCTGGGCCAAAGGCAGACGCTCAACCGTTGAGCCACCCAGGGATCCCGAGAGCAGAGCTTCCTTATCAGGCTGCCAATCCACGATGATGATGAGAACAAGCAAGAAAAAGCTTTCCGTGGAAGTGATTTAACCAGAAAACATCATATGCAGGGAAAGCTCTTCGCACGATTTCCCAGGCTTGGCTGGGCATCTGAATTACGTGGAGCTGTAATTACGTGGAGACCATGCCCCAGTCCCTTTAGGCCGTCCCTCCGGGGGCGGGGGTGGAGGGTACCCAGGCACCAAGACTCAGCAGACAGCGAAGGCTGAGAATCACTGGTCAAAACAGATACCGTCTGACATTTTCAAGTATCTTCACACTGAACGTGACCCACCCCCGTATCCTCACGGCTGCGCATCCGTTCACCTTCTAGTTCTCTACACTGTAAATTAACCCCCGTGTGACACCTTCGCATCTAAAAGGGAGGCAAACTCTCTTCCTGGTTAACCAGGTTATGGACCGAGTGACACATTGATCCTTTTTCCAATTTCTTCCTTTGTTGCTGCCCAGAGTTCAAAGGGGGAACATTCATTCACTCCTCAGCCACTTCCCGTCGGATCTGACCAGGGCTCCTGAAAGCTGTAATCTCTCCGAGACTGGAGAGAAATCTAGGCTTGGGGGGGGTCTCACTTGCAGGACTCACGGTGTTCATTATCCCAAAGTGACTGGCATCGAGCATCACGACATTCCTCGGTGGCACCCCCTCTCCGTGAGCAGCAGCCGCGGCGCTGCACGCGACCCCGTGGGGGCCTCCTGCAGCCAGCTGCCCTGTGTGCGCTCCGGCCCATGACGCTGCTTTACTCCCCGCAGGAAGGGAGACAGAAAAGGCACAGACAGAAATTGCTATGGAAAGTTCTTTTACTCTGAAAAATCAATCTGAAAAATAAATCTATTTGGATACCAAACTGTATCTCAACTCTCTCTCCCTAAGAGGAAAAAAAAAAAAAGGTCAAGGAAATAAATATGCCCAACAGCAACCAGGCTCCTCCTGATGGTAACAGGAGGGCGGAGGCTCACCCTGACCCGGTTTTCCTGCCTTATTCTCACTAAACTTTCCAGAACAAGCATTATTACCTTTAAAATCAGAAAGCAAAAGAACTCCTAAAAATCGACTACGGGGAAATAGACCTTCTCTGACACTGTTCTCCTCTTTCTATTCCTGCCTTAGAAGCGTCCACTTGCAACCTGTCTGTACTTCCGTGTATTTTCAAGGGAGAAGTCACTGCTTCATGCAAAATAAGGTTGAACTGCTCGTTTCAGAAACTCATCAAAAAAGAGGATTTAGTCCATGAAAATGTTCACATCTCCGAGGTAAAAATGTATGTTGAATGCAAGAGCAAACACAGTTCTGGAGAAAACCTGGTCCATGCGTATCTTTAGTTACAGAGATCAATTCACGAGTGTCTGTCGGGCTCCACCTAACGCCCCTGGTCTCCAGTGTGTCCGGCCCAGCCCCCCTCTCTGTGCACACGGGGCCCCTAGATGGGTCTCCTCAGGGGTCCAGCCCTTGGGCACTGCCTTCGTGTTCGTGGAGTCGAGGCCGCTTGAGCTCCGGAGGGCTGCCGCGAGGGTCTCCGGGCATCTCTGGAATGTGAACACACACACAGGCTGGCAAGTAAGCGAACACTTCTTTAAAATTAAGAGCTGATGTTTACAGGGCGCCTGGACGGTGCACCCGGGTAAGCGTCTGACTTTTGGTTTCGGCTCAGGCTGTGAGTTCAGGGTTGTGAGATCAAACCCTGTGTTCAGCGAGGGAGTCTGCTTAAGACTCACTCTGCCCCTCCAACTGCACACACACTCAAATAAATATTTTTTAAAGATTTTATATATTTATTCATGAGAGAGGCAGAGACACAGGAAGAGGGAAAAGCAGGCTCCCTGCGGGGACCCTGATGCGAGACTCGATCCCAGGACCCCAGGATCACACTGAGCCAGAGGCAGACGATCAACCACTGAGATACCCAGGCATCCCTCAAAAAATAATTTTTTTTTTTTTAAAAAAGAACTGATGTTGACAGAATGAACTGGACAGGAAGTGAACAGCCTGGCGATCTCACCTCTCACAGGGAACAGTGGGAACTGTCTGGTGACCTTTGAGAATGTCCCAAGTTGGTGGGTGGGGGACAGTGGGTGCCGCCATCCTACAATCCCAGGACAGCCCCACAACAAAGAACTCTGCAGCCCAGGTTGTCAGCAGTGCCCAGGGGGCTGAGCCCTGACCTACAGCACCTCCTGAACCCCCATACCCCTTTACCGTAGGTGCATGGGAAGGTGGCCTCCTCCTGAGTGCACATAGGCAGCCAGAGGGGCTGAATGAGGGTCTAGTAATATGCATCCCTGCTTTCTCAGAACAGACTTAAAAGTAGATAGTTAATTTCCAAAAAACACAAAAAAGATACTAGTAACAATATATTAAACTAGTAACAGTATATTAAACTAGTAACAGTATCACTCACCTGACTGAGTTTCTTCTGCCGAAGGGGTGGAAACTACACTGGTTGGTACAGAATTCGGTGGAGTATCTGTCTTTAAGGGTATTAAGTTTATCCTCCTTGATTAAAAAAAAAAAAAAGTAAAGGGGTACAGGGCTCATTAGTGTCACAGGAATCATTTATGAGGATACTAAGTTTCACAACTACCCAAAGGAAACATTTCAAATTTCCAGCTGATCAGACCACGCAAGGTACTGATGTGCCCACTTACCTGGCAGCCCAAGACGATGTTCACGTACTAGGTTCAATCATCACATTTACAATAGTCAAACCTTAACTAGCCATCCAAAAGATTCAAGACCGGGGCAGCCCCGGTGGTGCAGCGGTTTAGCACCACCTTCAGTCCAGGGCATGATCCTGGAGACCTGGGATCGAGTCCCACGTCGGGCTCCCTGCATGGAGCCTGCTTCTCTCTCTGCCTGTGTCTCTGCCTCTCTCTCTCTCTCTCTCTTTCTGTGTCTCTCATGAATAAATAAATAAAATCTTTATAAATAAATAAATAAATAAATAAATAAATAAATAAATAAATAAATAAATAAATGAAAGTTTCAAGACCTGTGTTAATCTCCAGTGGTATGCTGAAAAGCCATGGATGCTGCATCTATACAGCGAGCAGATGTGGTTCCTACTATGGAAAGCTCCAAAACAAATAGTTATTGAAAATTAAGATTCGTGGGGCACAAACACAAAAAATTAAGATTCGGGGATTCCTGGGTGGCGCAGTGGTTTGGCGCCTGCCTTTGGCCCAGGGCGCGATCCTGGAGACCCGGGATCGAATCCCACATCGGGCTCCCGGTGCATGGAGCCTGCTTCTCTCTCTGCCTATGTCTCTGCCTCTCTCTCTCTCTGTGACTATCATAAATAAAAAATTTTTTAAAAAATTAAGATTCGATTTTAAAGTTACAGATGCAAGACGACTGCAAGAAATTAAGAGGAGGGGCAGCCCAGGTGGCCCAGTGGTTTAGCACCTGCCTTCGGCCCAGGGCATGATCCTGGAGACCTGGGATCGAGTCCCATGTCGGGCTCCCTGCATGGAGCCTGCTTCTCCCTCTGCCTGTGTCTCTGCCTGTCTCTCTCTCTCTCATGAATAAATAAATAAAATCTTAAAAAAAAAAAAAAGAATTAAGAGGGAAAGACCTTCATACCGTAAGTATTTCAAAGAACACCTTCCCACTCCCTTCACCCACCAAAACAACAACAAAAGAAAAAGGTTGCTAATCTGCAGCACTCAGATTCCAGAAGAGCCTACCATGACCAGCACTGTCAGCTTCTGCTCCCTCCCCAGGCCACCTCCTCGGGTGGTCCAGCAGAAGGGTTAGGAGGAAGGAGGACTGGGGACAGGGCTGAGCAGGGCTTAGGAGGGAGGGGGCCTGGGGACAGGGCTGGGCAGGGGTTAGAAGGGAGGGGGCCTGGGGACAGGGCTGGGCAGGGGTTAGGAGGGAGGGGGCCTGGGGACAGGGCTGAGCAGAGTCTGTGGGGTGAGGTCCCCCAACACCCCCCAGCTCAGGGAAGAGCGCTGGTGGCAGCAGCCAACAAGGGCTGTGCTGGCAGCAGGGGCCACCGTGAGGTGAGGTCTCCATGTCACCTGGAGCCCAGTATCAGGCCAGACTTCCCATGAGCCAGTCAATGGATGTCATAAAAACCAAGAGGCTACTCTGGTTTCTTACTTATTGCTCAGTGCTTGAGACGATTCTGGGCAGGAGAATGTGGGTTGGGGGGGGTGGGGGATGTGCTTCCTGCCTTAAGGGGTCTCTAAATCTAACACAAAACCAAACCAAACTCCTGCAACTGAATGTGACATCTTAGGACAGAAGAAGGGCTAAAGGGACGTCCAAGGAGGACCCCAGTGTCACCAAGAACACAGATGGCTAAGGCTTTACAGCGGAAGGGAACAGCACAGGGGTGCCAAGGGCCCTGACCTCCAGGGCTGGGCTAGGGATCAGGGCTCCCAGGGCAAGGCAGGGCCTGTGGGAAAGGCCCTGGGTGGGGGGGTGAGGGGGGTAGAATCAAGTGTGTGGTGCACAGGGCTCTGGACCCTGCCCAAGAGGTGGAAATGGGACCCACCAGAGGGCTTATAAGCAGGGAGCTGGCGCTCAGGTCCCATGTTTCCGAATCTCTCTGGCAGCAAGACGGGGTACCTGTCCCGTTACAGGTTGGGGGCTTCCCACTTCTATTTTGTTTTTTAATTGCAACGACGATTTCTTCTTCCGCCCAAAGTTCTTACCGGGGTGTGGTCTTGCTCCAGGCCTGCAGTGTGTTCAGGGTGACCCTCCGGGATGGGGGTGCTTTGGGGTTCTGAGTGCTGGGCTGCAGGGCCGCCTTCTCCTCGGAAGGTGCCGCTGGGGCTGGAGGCGGTCTTGCCTGAGGCGGGGGTGTGCAGGGACTGCTGGGGTCTTGGACTTTGCTGGTGGGGGTCCCCTCTGCCAGCCTGGGTCCTGGGGAGGACCCCTGGTGCGGCTGACTCTTGGTTTTCTTTGCCGTGTCGGGAGTTCTCATGCTTAAAACCGGCTTCTCTTTCAGAGGTATTCCAAGTTCATCCTTCTCAAATGTCACAAAAGAACAGTAGCCATCGGTGGAAGAAATGGCCAGGAAGGCGCCGTCGCTGGACCTTTGTTCCCCAAACAGGAGGAAAGGTTAGAAACGGTGCTAAGTCCAGGGGCCCATCTTCTGGCTCTTTATTAGTTGGAATGTGGAAGTTCACGCTTTGTGTGCTGCTCACTCCCACCCTTTCCTTCCCAGCCCCCAGCTCGACTTTCTCAGGCACTGGCACGTCTCGGGACTGTCCTCAAAGTCACCAAATTGAAGGTGCGAGGCCCCTTTTTCCACTAACATAAGAAGAAAATTAAAGGAAGATAAAAAGTTACAAAGAACAAGAAAGAGGGGATGGGTGGGCAGGCCCAGGCTGGGGGTGGGCAGGCCCCGGCCAGAGCTGGGCGCGAGCAGGTGGCGACCAGGGAATACCCAGGGGCAAAGAGGACTGCCGGCAGAAGGGCACAGGTCTGGACGGCAGGAGCTTGCGGATGGGGGCTTCCTGCCAGAGCGCCTGGCAAGCCCCCAGCAACCAGGGAACCCAGCGGGCACCTCCCAGCTTGAGAACCAGAGGAAACCCGAGGGCCTCTGAATGGCACCCTTTAGCTATTACTGTTACAATAGGAAGTGGTATCCTAGCAAACTAGAAATGCCTTTCCCTCTCACATTAATTCCTTTCAGAAGAAATTGGTAGGGGCCCTGGGGGGGTAGCTCAGTCGGTTAAGTGACCCTTGCTTTCTGCGCAGGTCACAATCTTAGGATCCTTGGATCAAGGCCTGCACCAGGCTCCGTGCTCAGCAGGGAATCTGCTTGAGATTCTCCCTCTCTCTCTGCCACTCCCCCCACCTGTGCTCGCACACATTCTCTCAAATAAATATTTTTAAAAAAATTTTTTTAATTTGACATAGAGCACACAAGCCCGGGGGGGAGGGGCAGGGGGAGCAGGGGGAGCCTGCTTCTTCCCACTGAGCAGGGAGCCCAACACAGGGCTTGATCCCAGGACCCTGAGATCATGACCTGAGCTGAAGGCAGATGCTGAACCAACTGAGCCAACCAGGTGCCCCTCAAATAAATCTTAAAAAAAAAAAAAAAAAAAAAAAAAGAAAAGAAAAGAAAGAAAGAAATTGGTAAACACGGGCCACAAAAGCCATCCATAGCACTGAAATGCTCCCTGACTCAAGGGTCTACTCCAGGACACCACACACTGTGCCTCCTGCACCCTCAACACCGGCCACTCACCAAGAAACGTCACTCAGCGTGTGGTAATGTATGTTAGACACGTAGCCAAAAGGGAACGGCTGCTGGGTGTCGTACAAGAGCACCGAGTCTTCGGAAGCCACAGCAAACACTAAGCGGTAGGGCAGGTGCACCAGCTCCACACCCGGCTCCTGTGACGGTCTGTCTGCCCGGAGGCGGAAACAAAGGTCAGAAAACAAGAAGCAAATGCAAAGGTCCCAATGGAAACAAATTCCCCCCAAAAGTCCTCTCTTGGGAGACATAAATGACATCACGTTACTGAAGGCCACTTTGGTGCATGCTTCACTAGAGTCCAGTTCTAAGGAGAACCACACATGAATCAACAAGGGTATTGGGTCTTGATCCGAGAATCGTGGGAACCAGAAGGTCCCACAAGACAGGACGTGTGACACAGGTCAGGCTAAAGAGCTGCTTTCTGATAAGGAAAAACAAGGGTCACCGAGAAAAATGTCAAATGACATTTTAATGGTCCTTCACTTAACTATATACATTCACATAAAGGATGAAGAGGTTAAAAACTGCTGCTTCCAGCCATGGAGTCACAGGGACTGGATTTACCCTCCCACCTGAAGCAAAGGAAACACCAAACAGAATATGCCAAATGATGGTTTTCAAGGCCTCAGCCATCAGGCTCTGAGGACAGTGATCCCCGAGGGAGGGGAAGTAAAGAGGAAGTCCTCCATCTGCCTCAGCTTACTGCCTGAGCTTCTAGGCCTGGGAAAGGTAGAGGAAGCCCGGCAGCCCGCAGCAGCCAGACTGAGCTGACAGGATGGAGCTGGGAGCCGGAGGGCCCAGGTGGCTGGGGTTCACAGGCAGGTCTCCAGCGGAGCACTGATGGGTGCGAGCATGTGCGGAAACCACCAGGGCAGAGCAAGAACTACAGGAAAGGGAAAGCCATTCCTGAAGCTCGCTCCAGCGTGTGAAGCTCGCACAGCCTGAAGCTGTGCCCCAGGAGAGCAGGAAACCTAGCTCTCCTGGGGCACAGATTAGAGTACTTCAGGCTGCTTTGCTTCAGTAGTGGGGAAATGAGCTGTAGACCAAATGCTGCTGGTCCGGCCGAATGAAAGGCAGCAGCATGGTGCCTCCAAGGCACTTCACTGCATCTCACAATAAGCTCAAGAACATCTGTAGAAATATATCCAGCATCCACGAAAGGCACCGTCACGATGTCTGGCATCTAACAGAAAATTACCAGGCAAGCAAAGAAGAAAATGTGACCCATACGAGAGGGGAAGAAAAATCAGAGCCAATCCTTTGTACACAAAGACATTAAGAGTCATTACAAAAACTGTATTCCAGGGTGCCTGGGGGGCTCAGTTGGTTGAGCAACTGCCTTCAGCTCAGGTCATAATCCTGGGGCCCTGGGATCGAGTCCTGCATCGGTTCCCTGCTCAGTGGGGACTCTGCTTCTCCCTCTGCCTCTGCACTCCCACTGCTCGTGCCCCGTCTCTCTCAAATAAAATCTTAAACTGTATTCTATCTACTCAAGAAACAAGAGGAAAGATGGAGCATGTTTAATAGAGACGCGGAATATGTAATGCAGAAAACTGAGGTACCAAGAGGGGAAAAAGCAAGCAGACAGATCACCAGCAAGCCAGGGAGTAACGTCAAATGGCCTAATGCAAGTGTAGGTGGCATCCTTGGTGAAGAAAAAAAATATTTGAAGCTATAATGGTAAAAATTCCCCAAATGTGATAACTGTAAACCTATAGGTCTAAGAGTTCAACAAACTCCGTGCACAAGAAATCAGAGGAAACCACACCAAGACGCATCATAATCCGACTGCTTAAAGCCATGGACAAGATCTATTTAGATGGAGGGGGAAAAAGAAACCCTAAAAAATGAAAATCCAATTCATATATAATTTTACAGCATAGGAAAAATGAATGGCATTCGACCTGCTTCGGTAGAAGAATAAAAGTACTTTTATTCCTTTAAAGTTTAAGTGAAAAAAGGGTATTCTGGACAAGGCAAAAAAAAATGGACACGTTTTTGATAACACTGTCTTTGCTCCAGCTTTTCCAAGTTAACTAAACTGAACCAAACCCACATACCTTTCCCCACAAGATAAAACCCCAATCACGACCCCACACCCCGGTGACCTACCTCAGAGAAAACAGAACACGACTACTGTGGTTCTGACGTACCTGTTTCCACCACTGGCCTCAACTCAAAGTAGACGGGACAGCAGCGAACAGCGAGCGTCGCCTTGCCAGGGCATGGAAGGTGAGCAATAGGCCTGCAAGATTGGTCATGACCTTCTTAGAAAGGGCACTGTTACTCACCACAAAGCAAAAAAGAAAGGGCAAACATCTCAACTCTTTCTTCAATTGCGTACCTTTTAAGATTTTTCCTGGAGAAAACATAAGTCGTATTTGTTACGTTTTCGCCAGATTCCACACACCCAGCTGGGGAAGCAGGGACAGGGAGAAAAGGCAAGATTTTATTAGACTGAAGAAGATAAACTCACGAGCATGCAACCCTGGCTTGTAAAATCTTTTCCCCGCTCGCTGTATGCCCTGGACAATGTTTTTGTGACTGAGGACAAATACAAATGGTCCCAGTCTGGGCTCAGCTCTTATTCCAGCTCTACCCACCTGTCACCTCCCCGCCCCACCCCCAGGTGACCCCACCACTCGGCATGGCTCCAGGCCTGGGGAGGAAGAACGGGAGCAGGGGGGCCTTGCTATGGGAGACCTCTGCCCTCTGCTCGGGAGGCCGGCCACTTCCTGCTGGAGAAACGCTCTCATTAGATCCCCAGGCTCTGTCCCTTGGATTTGAGTGTGGCTGCCAGCCAGAGCCTGTGACTCGTTTTTCCCACCTGCCTGGTGGAGCCAGGAGGCTGCAGGGGGGGACCCAGGCCTCTGCCACAGCCCAGCCCCCTGCAGCGGCTCACCTTCCTCTAGGGAGAACCCACATTCGAGCTCTTCCACACGCACCCTGGGGTCGTCCTTAAAACCAGGCCAGACCCAGCCAGAGAAGGACCGTCAACCACAGCTGCCCTTGGACACCTCTTTCTTGATCCACACACACATGTAGCCTAACAAGTGACCTCTTCATCTCCACCAGATGGGGGCACGGGGCAGAGACCCCATCAGCACTCTTTCTACTCTCTCCCCACCCAGCCCACCCTGCCATCCCCACGTGACCCATTTGAACAAACCAGGGATCCTCTCCCCCATTCTTCCACACTCACACAACCATTGCAACCAGTTACAACTCAACTGCACATCGATTCATACAGTAGAGTCTCCCCGAGTAGACAGACTGTCTCCCTGAGACGGGGTCTTGTTTACGCCTCTCCTGATGTTGCTTGGCCCAGGTGCCTACTCACGAAAGCTAACCTGGGTGATGCATCCTCTTCCTGGCTGCCTGACAGTCACATGAAAATACCATAATCCATTCACCCGTCTTGTCCATCAGTACTGTCTTTCCACAACCACAAACAACACTTGCAGTAAGCATGGTTGACAATGTACTTTTTCTATTACATTTTCATAAAGACCGAGTCTAGGATGAGGGGCAGATGGGCTGACGGGAATGTGCCTTTAATGGTGACCAGACTGTTTCCTGAAAAGGCTGTGAACAATTCACATTCCCACCAGCAGTACCCACACTCTGCTTGCCCATCAGCAGTAGATATTTTCATTTTTCTAGTCTGAAAAGAACAGAGAGGTACCTAATCGTAGGTCACTTTACTTTCTATTTCTCTATCATTGAGTCTCCGAACCTTTTCCTGTGTGTGAACACGCAGATCTGCTCTTCCACAAACTGCCTTTTTGTATATACATATTTTTTCTTCTGGATTTTTCTTTTTTTTTTTTCTCATCAATTTGGAAGAGCCCCTGTATGTATATATACATAAGCTCTCTCTTGCCTATACAGTAAACAGTATTTTCCAGTTATTTTTCGGCAGGTTGTGCTTCCTGGGTCTTCACTATACGAAGATTCCCTAGTCAAACGCACTCAAAAAGGCCTATCATTTAAGAGCTTCCGGGTTTCCAGTCTTAAGCTGGTCTTCCCTGTCCTAGGACGTCCTCCTATGTTTTCACCTTTTATATTTAAGTATTGAATAACATGGAATTGATCTTTATATGTAAGTGAAGGATCCAATATCATTTTCTTCCAGGTAGCCGGACATTCCAGCACCATTCACTCAATAATTCATTCTTCCCACCGAAATACCACCCAAGTCAGACAGTAAATTCCCTTTGATCTCAGGACTGATTCTGAATTTTCTGTTCTGGCCCACCCATTTGTTTATTCCTGTACTAATAACCATATTGATTTGCTAATAGTAGCGCCACAGGATCTGCTGACATTTGGTCAGGCAGACGGCTGCTCAAGTATTATTATTTTTCAGACTTTCAAAACTATTCTTGGAGTGCCTGGGTGGTTCAGTCGCTTAAGTGTCCGACTCTTGATGTTGGCTCAGGTCGTGATCTCAGGGTCGTGAGATTGAGCCCCACATGGGGCTCTGTGCTCAGCGAGGAGTCTGCCTGAAGATTCTCTCCTTCTGCCTCTCCCCCAGCTCACGCTGTCTCTAGCACTCTGAATCTCTAAACGGATAAATAAAATCTTAAAAAAAAAAAAGGGCAGCGGGGTGGCTCAGCAGTTTAGTGCCACCGTTGGCCCAGGGCATGATCCTGGAGACTTGGGATCCAGTCCCGCATCAGGCTCCCTGCATGGAGCCTGCTTCTCCCTCTGCCTGTGTCTCTGCCTCTCTCTCTCTCTGTGTCTCTCACAAATAAATGAACAAATTCTTAAAAAAATAATAAAAAAATTAAAATAATTTTTAAAAATAAAAATCTTAAAAAAAAAAAAAGGCACCCACCTGGTGTGAGAAGCAAAGATCCATCAGGGGTGAAACTAAGTCTACGAAAGAATGACTTCATGCTGTCGTCATGAAACATCCGGTAACTTCTTGCCTGCACCACACAAGTTTAAACATTAGTCCAAATCTTTACACTCACAAGAAAAGCTTACCAATTCCTTTTTATCTTACATAGTATCATTTACTACTCACATAATAATAGATTAAATAGATCACAAATCGAACAACCACTTAAGACTACAAGAGCAGGGCTGCCTGGGCGGCTCAGTCAGATAAGGGTTCATAAGGGTTCGACTCTTGATGTTGGCTCCGGTCATGATCTCAGGGTGGGGAGATCGAGCCCCATATCTGGCTCTGTGTGCAGTGGGGAGTCTGCTGGAGATTCTCTCTCTCTCTGCCCCTCCCCACCCTCCCCAACTCTGTAAAATAAAAAAATCCTTAAAAAAAAATTATTCATGAGAGACAGAGAGGCAGAGACATAGGCAGAGGGAGAAGCAGGCTCCCTGCAGGGAGCCCGATGTGGGACTCAATCCCCATACCCTGGGATCATGAGCCGATCATGAGCCGAAGGCAGATGCTCAACAACTGAACCACCCAGGCATCCCATAAATAAATCTTTAAAAAAAAAAAAAAAGGCCTTCAAGAGTAATCCCTCATAAAGACCAACTGCCATTGTGTTAAAGAAAGCTGTGTGTGCTTACGAGTCTACGTGTGTGTGGAGGGCTCTACAGTTATCTTTGTAAAAAGCCTCTGTGACAACACAGCACACTGTCAACAGCGGTTTGTCTAGAGAATGAGACTGGGGGGGAAAGCCAGACGATGACTGGGCGCCCTTTGCTATCTGTGTCCATTTAGAACCTCCAAGCTAATGAACACTTCGTCTAGAGAAAACAGTCCGCTACTGAACTGATAATCCTCTTCTCAAACATGTCTTGAACACCTGTGTGGGACAGTTCTTGCTCCCACTCGCTTACACGTGATAAACGTTAAGCATTTAGGTCTCCAGGACCCAAAGACCCAGCATCACCCTCCTTACTGTGGGTAAGCTCTCCCGTGTGGCCAGCTCACGGCCCACCTGGCCTTGGCCGGCTGCCTGAGGACTGGGTTTGCACCGTATCCCTTCTTTGTTCCCTTCTGCCTAAGAGCCTGCGTCTGTCATCTTGATTCCTCTACGACCACTGGCCGGGTCTCTGCTGTCTGCTAGCAACATTCTCTCCATACCGGCCAAGATGGCATACTGCCTCCCACCAGGCAACCCGATGCTTGACCCACCTGCCTTCCTGTGGCACAGTGCCGGGGTCCCCCGAGGTCAGAAGTTCTCGACCCTCACTACACCTCAGAATCCCAGACACCCTGCCCACTTCAAGTCAAGTGAATCACATCTAGGGGGACGGGGACCTATGTGTCTTCATGCTTCCGGGTGACTCCACAGTGAGCCAGGGTTGAACAAACACCTCCATCCACCATCAGTGGCTCTCCCCTGGCCCCCAGATGTCCCCAGTTCCACACAGATCAGCCCAACGGCCTAACCGAGCCTCGACTGGATCTGAGGAAGCACTTGGTAGCTCAAGGGTCATGGGCCTGAGACCAGTGGTTCAGCCGTAAGATGCAGAGGTGCTCGTGACTTTCTAAGTCTCAACTGAAGCACAGCTTAAAGTAGCTCAAATATTTGATACCTCTCCTTCAGCCCCTACTCCAGACAGCATTTTTGAGACGTTAAAAGCCACACGTTTCTTCTGGGTGCTGTATACCCTCAGGATCCTAAAGGAAGAAGAAGAATCTGAGTGACCTCTTCTGGTGAATGAAGTGTTCCACACAGAAGCAATCTAGCATCAAAACCGAAGACCCACTAAACAGTGTCAGCCTGTAAGACCACTTACAGTGACTGTCACACTGTCACACGTTAACTAATTATGACAGAAGCAAACCACCCAAGGGAGGTCACTAGTGAAAGTGAGGAAAGAGGTCATAACTTCATTTTTTTAGTGAATATTCCAATTTGTCAAGGAAGATGTACTTTAGGCCTGGCCTTTTCAGGCCTCGGACACTGGGCCCAGGGACAATTTGTAGGACCGCAGTGACTTTTATTTTGTGTCAAATGGTCTCGCCTCCAGGGATTTGCAAGAGTAAGGTAAACAGCAGCAGATAAATTTGGTTGTTGCTAATTCATATTATTCCCACTTAGCTAATCAGATCGTTTCAACTCCTGATTGCCTGAATAAAACACACAGATCAGAAAATAAGTGCACATACAATTTAGCAGTGTTTATTTTCCATAGCATCTCCTAACTCTTCCACATTGCTGGGCCATCTGAAATCAGAGGTGATTAAAAGTAGTCGGATAAATACTCAAAAGGGCTGCTTCAACTGATGAATAAAATATCTAGCACCTCTGATTTTTAGTTCTTTGTTCCAAGAACACAATGAAATACATGACACCAGTAAACACAGCAGTAAAACCTCCTTTCAAAAAAGGCAAAACAGGGGCGCCTGGGTGGTTTAGTCCATTAGGTGTCTCTTCAGCTCAGGTCATGATCTCAAGGTTGGGATTGAGCCCCACATCGGGCTCCCTGTTCAGTGGGGAGTCTGCTTCTCCCTCTGCCCTTCCCTCTGCTCATGCTCCTGCTCTCGCTCTCTCTCTCTCAAGTAAAGAAATTTTAAAAAATATATATGTATTTTTTTTAAAAGAAAATATTCTATGTCTACATTAATATAAGTAGAGTCATTAAAATCACTGCAGTAGTGAATTATAATCAGAAAACGAAACGGGAGTGTTTCGCTGGCTGGCTCATCCAGTGGAGCATACGACTCGATCTCAGGGTTTGTGAGTTTCAACCTAGCGCAGGGTGTAGACATTACTTAAAAATAATTCTTGGGATCCCTGGGTGGCGCAGCGGTTTGGCGCCTGCCTTTGGCCCAGGGCGCGATCCTGGAGACCCGGGATCGAATCCCATGTCGGGCTCCCGGTGCATGGAGCCTGCTTCTCCCTCTGCCTGTGTCTCTGCCTCTCTCTCTCTCTCTCTCTCTCTGTGTGTGACTATCATAAATAAATAAAAATAAAAAAAAAAAGAAGTCTTTAAAAAAATAATAATAATAATTCTTAAAAAAGAAAGAAGAAAAAAAAAAAAAGAAAGAAAGAAGAAAAAAATATCGAACCCTACTGCTAAGTACCCCTTCTTGCATAAGTCATATTTACAAAACACCTTTTCTTTAAAAACTGCCCACGAAATTCAAATGTAATTCAAAGCTCTCTATGCATTCATTCACCCATTCAATAAAGATTTACTAAGCACTGAATATAAGGCGCCTACCCTAGTTAGTTTCCAATTTCTTGTTATGGCCTAAGAATAATAGTAAAAACCAAATGCTTTATATGAAACCAAGAACACAGATAGATGGATGGATAGATGAATCAAACCTAGACTTTGCCTTATTACTAGTTAAATGGTGATGAAAACAGCTTTGCAGAAAATTTCAAGCCAACAGAGAAGATGACAGACGCACCTGTCACAGCTCAGGGTAGCAACATACTGACCCAAGGGGTCCCAGGTTACTCCTTGGACATAACTTTTATGTTCATTAAAGATGGAGAGCTTTTGTCCTGTGAACAAAGCACACAACAGCATTGCCAGAACCTACTCAAGCACAAGTGGAGTAAACGAAGCATTGTGCCCTTTATACCACTGCACTGTGTTGCAGCCGGTGACGGAGCCTCTGCTCTGCAGTCTGTGTCAGGCTCTGGGAAGAGAGAGAGGACCCCACACAGTCCCTACCCTCAAGGAGCCCGCAGCTTCGGGGGAGACACACACCCATCAGCAGGCAGCACAGTATACAGACGGGTGGCTGGTGAGGCAGTGGTGAGGGTCAAGAAGGGGACCAGCCGAGTTGAGCTATCCAGGCGGGCAGGATGCAGGGGATCATGAAGCAGCAGGTACTGTAAGCAGATCTGGGGGACCGGCAGCTTAGGCACGTGGAGCAATGTGTCAGGGAGACTTCTAGAGGGTTACAAACAAGGCCAAAATGGCAAGACATGGAGGACAGGAGGTATATGACCGCGAGCCTTGTGTACAAGGAAAAGGTTCTAGGAATTCATGGTGTGGCCAAGACAGACACCCAGATGGAAAGGAACTGGCATGATGAAGATGAAACTGAGGTTCAGGGCACCTGGGTGGCTCAGTGGTTGTGCATCTGCCTTCGGTTCAGGGCGTGATCCCAGGGTCCCTGGGATCGAGTCCCACATCAGGCTCCCTGCAGGGTGCCTGCTTCTTCCTCTGCCTGTGTCTTTGCCTCTCTCTGTGTCTCTTGTGAATAAATAATTAAAATCTTTAAGTAAAATAAAATAAACCAGTAATGCACAAAGATTACCTGGATAAAAAGAGGAGGGAGGCATGAAGCCCTGGCCATTCAAAAAAACAAAAACAAAAAAAGCCCCCTAAACCCTCTCCTCTGAAAAGGGATCTACACTCGCTCACTCACCTCCCCCTATTTCTCCTCCTCCTCTCAGCCCTCTGCAGTCTGGCTTCTGCTCCCCTCCAAGAGTTGCCCCTGACCCTGTGACCCACCCGATGTCCATGATGTGCAGTAGGTGTGCTTTGGGCTAACTTCCCCCCACCCCCAGCCTTCCTGCAAGTCTTTTTGGGGAGTCTGGGATATTAAGGTGGGTGATGACATCTCTCCAAACATCCTCTGAGATTTACAAGAGAGGCTTTTAACCCACAACTGCAGTCACCCAGCCGGTGCGTGAGTGTGTGGGGGTCTCTGAAGGACTTCGTAATCGACCTGCCCGGGGACTCTAGCGGCTATGTGCAGGGCCCTTGCACCTGCTGCTCCCACTGGCCTGAGCCTCTTCCCCAGAGTAACCCCCATGCCTTGCTTCCCTGAGTCGTGCTCCTTGAGCTTGGAGATGCCTCCCAGCGCTATCCTACTGACGCCACACTGGTCTGGGTCACAGAGTGGATAACCAGAGGTGCAGCCAGCACAGGGGGAGGCCTACTCCACCCCGACTCCCTCCCAGGGCTCTCGAGCTGGGGAGGATCAGCAGCCTGCACACCACACAGGAGCAGGGCAAGCCTCTTGCCTGGGAGGAAACATCAAGGTCGAGTAATGGTCTGTAGAGGGGCAAAAACAGGCTGGCATTAGCCACTAACTTGCTTTTGGCCTTTTGCTGCCATTTTTAGAACTTTCCACATGTCTACTATCTTCCTAATCAGAGAATAAGTTCTGTGAATGAGGGAGGCACCTTGGCCATCCTTGATCTCAGACAGGCACCTGATCCTACCTATCCCAACATGGAGCATTCAAGGGCCCATCGATTACGACAACGTGCTAAATGTGCAAGATCCTGAGTTCCACGAAGGCAGGCATGAGCCCTGCCCCCAGCATGTCTGCACCCCCACGCAGACGGGATGGACCTTGCTTGGGCACCAGGGCTAAGCCGCTTCCACTCTGACTGGGACCCTAAAATAGAGTTGGATCCACAACACATGGGCATCCTCAAGTGCTGAGCCAGACACCTTATTCCAATTCACTAGGAAACTCTTCCTATGTCTTTAAAGATAAAGCATGTTAGACTTTTTAGCCACGTGGAATATTCCTTCCCCCTGACAATGAGAGAAACGTGTCAGCTACCTTTACTGACGTCCCATATGATGGCCGTGTTATCCACAGAGGCAGAAGCCATTAAATTCCCGTCAGCTGCCCAGCAAATGTCATACACATCTTCTAAGTGGCCCCTGGAATCCGAAGAGGAGGGGAAAAGCAAATCTCGTCTTAATGAGAGAAAAAGGCATAAAAAGTCTACAGGCAACCTCAGAGACCATGGATTAGGATTTCAGAAATTTCCACTGGAACTACATTACCCGCAGCTACGATCTGCTACACCTTCAGGGGGTAGTCGTATCTTTATAATGAATTCAATCTAAGGAAAATTTTACAGCAGAAATAAAACCCATTTTGGGGCACTTGGGTGGCTCAGTGGGTTAAGTGTCAGACTCTGGGGTTTGGGCTCAGGTCAGGATCTCAGGGTCGTGAGATCGAGCCCTGTGCTGGGCTCCAAGCTGGGTGTGCAGCCTGCTTGAGATTCTCCTTCTCTTTTACCACCCACTCCCTCTCTAAAAAAAGAAAGATAAGTAAAGAAAAGAAAAAAGAACTCTTGTGAGTTCAAGACCCAATGCATGTAGTTGAATCCATTTAGAGATGTCAGATAAAGCACTCGTCTAGCCCCTCCCCAAGTTACCTCAGGGTTTTCACAACAGTCCAATTCTCCTTATTCAGCTGAGCCTCATCCTCATCCTGGAAAGCAACCTGTTCTGGCTCCTTGTTGTCATTCACCTTCCACAACAGAATGACAGCATCTGCGGAGCAATTTGGTTACAGATGAGCCATGGTTTTTGCAGGCTCCCTCCTTTCTGGGCTGCTACGGTGTTAAAACCCTAGTTACGGGCAGCCCGGGTGGCTCAGCAGTTTAGCACCGCCTTCAGTCCAGGGCGTGATCCTGGAGACCCGGGATCGAGTCCCATGTCGGGTTCCTTGCAGGGAACCTACTTTTCCCTCTCCCTGTGTCTCTGCCTCTCTCTCTCTCTCTCTCTCTCATGAATGAATAAATAAAATCTTAAAAAAAAAAAACCAAACCCTAGTTACATTGTCCAACAGATACTGTGGTCACAATGAGTGACTTGTAAGAATCTGGACAATCTGCCTTCTAATCTAAAACTCCAAAATCAAACTGATACCCGATCAGAGCTATACAAAGGCCTATTAAACAGAAGGGTCCCCAGGCCAGCAAAATACCGCTGCAGAGCAGCTGACTATGTTAACACATCCTAAGGCATAACCCAGGAGCAGCTGAATAGGCGGAAACAAAGAGCCACCAAGCAAGGATTGGCAAATCGTTCCCAGCTATGTCCGCAGGCCTTAGCATCTAGACTCCTCAGCTACCCCATCTGTAAAATGCATACCTACCTCACGGACTATCTAGAGTCTAGAGTATTGTCTACTCTGTCTAGAGTATTCGATAAGTTAATATGTATGAAGCACAACATGATGCCTAGCACACAGTGAGCCCACGGACACATCAGATATCTCAGCCTGTTGTCATCAATTGTCTGGGGGCTCTAACTCCCTGTGCTGGGACCCCAACTCACCACACAAGTCGGAGCCCCGTGCAGCTTCACTCTGAGTGCCAGCAGGACAGTGACTGAGCTGGCTGTATGGGCACAAGTGTGCTCACGCTAAGCTGTAATCCTGGGAGCTGGGTGAAGAGATCAGCCTCGACATTGACAGGTGGACACTCTCCACTGCTAACAGCAGGTTTCTGACCCTCTAGGGCCAAAGGACTTGGCAAAACGAGAGCTCCCCTGTGCAACCTCACAGAAGATAGCCTGCCAGCCTCCCCCAGTGACGCTCCCCACCTTCCATCTCTCTGTGCCACACACTCTGGACATTGTGGCACTGGACTTAACCAGATCTCTTTCTTCCTTCTGCAAACAAAAACCTGTGATGTGTTTTATTTTGTACTAACTTCTAGACTGTTTCGGTGTCAAAACACAGTAAAAAAGATTTACTTTTTTTTGTAGTAGTTTAATGCCATTTAAACACAAGCAGAAAATATGAATCATTCTACTTCCACCAAGCAAACATAAATTAGAGGGCCATTCAGATAATACTCCGTCAGGTGAATTAATTAATTACACAGAGGGGATCCCTGGGTGGCTCAGCAGTTTAGCCCCTGCCTTCAGGCCAGGCTGTGATCCTGGGGTCCCAGGATCGAGTCCCACATCAGGCTCCCTGCATGGAGCCTGCTTCTCCCTCTGCCTGTGTCCCTGCCTCTCTCTTTCTCTCTCTCTCTCTAGACAATACTCTAGACTCTGTGTCTCTCATGAATAAATAAGTAAAATCTGTAAAGAAATTAATCACACAAAGACATGGGAAAGACTATGATCACTTGGATACTAAACCAGCAATCAAACAAGGCCAGGAGGGCTGCATTGGGACTTTGACAAAATGGTAAGCACCTTCCTACTGGTCCCTACGAGTGGGGTGGAGGAGCGGCCATTTATAAATAGCTCTGCTCAGGTTAAGCTTTTGGTCCTCCATCCCCTCAAGCTCCTCAGAACGCTATTTTACTGAACTATCTAAATGACGGATTGAGGGTGCCTGGATAGCTTAGTCTGTTAAGTGTCTGCTTTCAGCTCAGGTCATGACCCCAGAGTCCTGGGATCCAGTCCGACATCATCCGGAAGCTTGCTTCTTCTTCTACCCCTCCCCCCTGCTCATCAACTCCCTCTCTCTCTCTCAAAAAATTTTTTAAAAATAATAAATAAATAAATGACGGATCGAGAGGTCAAGTGACCTCAAAAATCAAAAAGCGTACCTAGCTCAGATCTCACTATTTAACACGAGACAGAACGGTATCTGGTTTCTAAGGAATTGTGAAGGATAATACTAATACTCACCATCTCCTCCTGATGCTAAAATTTCCCCATTTGGAGAAAAACGCACGACATTGACAGCTTTGGTATGGCGAGCAAGGTTGGACAAAAATTCAACAATGGCCTTTCCATCGGGTCCTTTTTCCACCTTCCAGATCTGTCGATAACCAAAACGTTCATTCCGAGACACACAGAGTGAATACCTACCACACTGTTAAACACTATAAACACTTACCAAAACAATACCAGGCTAGTTTTTGGGAAGGAAATAGCTTTTCTTTGGATACACGTAAAATGGAATTTCCATCTGATATGTCGACAGTCCCATGACTTGCTACCCTCCCTCCTACCTCTTTCTGGGGCCAAGTGTTCCCACTAGGAACTGGCTCAGGATTTTTTTTTTTATATATATATACAAAATTTATTTATTTATTTATTTATTATAGTCACACAGAGAGAGAGAGAGGCAGACACATAGGCAGAGGGAGAAGCAGGCTCCATGCACCGGGAGCCCGATGTGGGATTCGATCCCGGGTCTCCAGGATCGCGCCCTGGGCCAAAGGCAGGCGCTAAACCGCTGCGCCACCCGGGGGATCCCTGGCTCTGGATTCTAAAACGATCTGCATCGGAGGCACCTGGGTGGCTCAGTTGGTTGAGCACCTGCCTTTGGCTCAGGTTGTGATCCCAGCCTGCTTCTCCCTCTCTCTCTGCGTCTCTCATGAATAAATACATAAAATCTTTAAAAAAATAAAAATAAAAATAAAAATAGGGCAGCCCGGGTGGCTCAGCGGTTTAGCGCTGCCTTGAGCCCAGGGCCTGACCCTGGAGTCCCAGGATCGAGTCCCACGTCGGGCTCCTTGCATGGAGCCTCCCTCTCCCTCTCTCCCTCTCTCATGAATAATTAAATAAAATCTTAAAAAATAATAATAATAATCAAATAAGGAGCATGCAGTGTATCCATCTAGGAAGCACTGGCCAAGGAATAAAGCTTTCTTGTGCCCTCACGGTTCAGTCGCGGGCCTGAGAACCGGTCTGCAGCCTGGGCTCGGGGGCAGGGCGGCCTGAGTCTGCAGACACAGGTTTTGAGCACACACAGGAAGGGAGGCCCTAGGGCGCTTCAGCGGGGCCTCCCCGGCCCGCCCCGCCCCGCCCCGGCCCGCCCCGGCCCGCCCCGGCCGCTCACCCTGACGGCGGTGTCCACGCCCGCCGACGCCAGCCTGTGGATCCTGCCCGCCGCGCCGTGCTGGAAGTCCAGGCTGTACACCGGCTCCTTGTTGTGCCAGGCTATTTCGCAAGTGATGACTTTCATGCTGCCGGGTCTGGAAGGGGCCGAAACAAATCCGCCCCCGAAGGCGGAGGAAACGCTGAAAGCCGTCGGGGATGAAGGGAGTGTTAGCGGGGGGCAGGCGCGGGGAGCCCGCTCGGCAGTCAGGGCGCCGGGGACCGGGACGGGGACGGGGACGGGTGGCAGCGTCGCCCTCTCCCCGAACCCCTCCGCAAGGGCACCTGAGCCGGGGAGCCGGGGAGCCGGGGAGCCGGGCCGAGGGAATCCCGGGCCCCGCCCTGCTGCGCGGCCGCCCCGCTCCGTGGGCCCGGGGCGCTCCCGGGGAGCCAGGCGCCGCCCGGGCAGGGGCTGGGGCTGCGGCCGCCGCGGGGAGGGGCTCCCGGAGCGCTCGGGAAGCCGAGACCGGGCCCGGCCGGGAGGAGGCCGCACGGCGCCGCCCGAACGCGCGCCGCCCCGCAGCTCCGCCCGGCCCCCGGCCGCCCGCCCTCAGCGAGACCCTCTCGCCGCCCGTGCGGCCCCAACGGGAGGCCGGGGGCCGCGGGAGCCAGCGCCCGGGAGCAGTACCTGCAGGGCCGCGGTCGCTCGGCTGCGCCTCCAGCTCCCGCCGCCGCTTGCGCTTCTTCCCGCGCGCCACAGGCCCCGCCTCCTCGTGGGCGGGACTTCCGCGGGGCCCGCCCCTTTGTGGGAGGGGCTATCCTCCCGCCCCGCCCCCTTGTGGGCGGGGTCACTCGGCGCTCCGCCCCCTGCCCCGGCCCGCGGGTGCTCGGAATCCCCGCCGACTCCCGCCGATATAATTACGTGCACGACCGAGGCCTCGCGGGGAGGAGTGGATGAGTTCATCGACCCATTCATTCAATCATTTCTTCCCTTCTCCATGAGTTCTTTCAGCAGACATTTACTGGGCATCTGCAGGATGCTGGACCCTATTCCGGTGCTGGATAATAGGGTTTTTTTTAATTTATTATTATTTTTTTTTAATAGGGTTTTTTTTTAAAGATTTTTTTTTTTATTCATTCAGGATGAGACACACACACACACACACACACACACACACACACACACACACAGAGGACACAGGCAGAGGGAGAAGGAGAAGCAGTCTCCCTGCAAGGATGCCTGATGTGGGACTCGATCCTGGGTCCCCAGGATCACGCCCTGGGCCAAAGGCAGGTGCTAAACCGCTGAGCCACCCGGGCTGCCCTCCGGTGCTGGATATGCAGTGAGACTTACCCTCCGGGAGTTCACAGTCCAGTAGAAGGAAGAGTGGTCCTATCACCCAGGTGGGGAGGCTGGAACTCTGAGACCCGCCCATGACCATCCCTTCTGTCACAGGTGCTCTTTCACAGCGAGTGTCTGTGACCTGCATCAGGCCCCGTCGCCCTCTCTGGAGTTCCAAGCATCAGTAAAACACAGAGAGTGTTTACGGGCCTCCTGTAGTCAGGTACATTTTTTAAATGTAACTTTAAAAAAAAAAGTGTGGAGGGAAAAAGGGAGTGTGGAAGGAACAACGTGCTCTCTACAGTTCCGAGGGCGCGCTTATTTTGGATTTGAAGGCTCAAGGCAAGTTTGAAGAGAAGAGGGCATTTAAAATGGGCTTGGGGGGTATCTGGGTGGCTCAGTGGTTGAGTGTCTGCCTTCGGCTCAGGTCGTGATCCCAGGGTCCTGGAATCAAGTCCCGCATCAGATTTCCCACAAGAAGCCTGCTTCTCCCTCTGCTTATGTCTCTGCCTCTCTGTGTTTCTCATGAATAAATAAAATCTTTTTTTTTTTTTTTAAGGGGCTTCGGGTAATAGAGTTTTGGATGAGCAGCTCTGGGAAATGGGAATTTAAGCTAAAGAAACTCACAATTGACAACAGAGGCACAAAGGGGGAGCAGTGGGATCCGTGATGGGAAAGGGTGGATGGGGGCAAAAGCCCAGAAGCATTCAGATGTGAATGAGCAGGTCCAATGGATATATGTGTCTCAAAGGCAATTTTCTCATTCTAAATTAACTGGAATCCAGTATATGTTAATCTGAGAGCTTGGTTAAGACAAAATGACAGATGGACTCTCTTCTTGTGCTAACAGCAGGTTTCTGGGGCTTCAAGACCAAGGGACTTTGTAAAACAAGTGCTGCTCTGTGCAACCTTGAAGAAGAGAGCCTGCCAGCCTCCCTGGTGGCTCTCCCACTTCCCACCTCTCCCCTCTTCTCCCTCCCTCCCTCCCCTTCCGCCCCCCTCCCTGGGCATCACTGACCTTGAATTTAACCAGGTTTATTCTTCCTTTTGCAAACAAAAATTGAGAATTTTGTTTCTTATATATACTGGCTTTTAGAACGTTTTGGAAAGTTCATGCTATGGGGTCATTCTATACCTGGATTGCTTACATTATACTGCAATGAGCAGATAGGGTCATAAACACTTGTTAGAAACACAATTTAACATTTTCAAGTAAGGTTGTAAATCAGAAGGCAGAACTAGATGCAACAGGATTTTAGAAGTGGGATAATTTTCCAAATGGGACAATTTATCTGTGAGCTTCTCGGAAGGCCAGGAAACAAATACCTTGGGATGCATAGCTTTTACTTGATAAAAGGAACATTTAGGCTCATCTGAGGAACCAGCTCTTCTTTTTTTTTTTTTTTTTTTTTTTTTTTTTAGGAAAAAGAATGACATGGATTCTTATATAAATGCTGGTTGATGCTCTTAGCCAATTTTATGAAAGGTATAGAAGTTGTCTGTAAATGGATGTCTCATATTGAAGGGAATGACTGGAGTCTCCTTAAGCCTGACTTCTACAAGGAAGCTAAGATAATGTGATCCAGATACGTAGCTTTTAGATCTTCTCTCTTAAATCATGGCTAAGACTTTGGACTGGGAATGACTAATGTAGATAATCTGGCTGTTTTAAAAGTACAGATTCCTGGCCCTACATAGGCCCACTGATTCAGAGTATCCAGCAGGAGGCGCTCCTGGTAGGGAGGCTGCATTTTCTCAAGATCCCAGGTGAGTGATAATCAGTCTGGTCTGGAACCAAGGGTTCAATGTCTCTGATAACCACCAGGTGTCTCCACATTTCTGACAAACGCTGTTGATTCTCAGATGACTCCTCTGACCATCTCCTTTGAGTGCCAGGATTCTAAACTATAGATTAAAAAAAAATAATAAAAAAAAAAGACACAGGTTTAGATACTAAATATACATGAAGGAGTTGGCTTTCTTGGTGAAAATCTGGGGGGCTTGATGTCAGTGCCTGCCTGGGGAGCCACATGGTGGCCCAAAGTGAGGATCAAAAATTAAAAAAAAAAAAAAAAGTTGTCAAGTTTTCAAAAAAGAAGTACGGAAGGAAAGTGTTTGCTGGAGGAGACCTCAGAGATTTGCACCAAGTTCTACTGCAAGTGATTCCAGCTAGATGTTTCAACAATCAATGAACTTTACTTTGGGCCTCAAGCACTGATTTTAGCACAACTGCATCACTCTAAAGGGACCACGGGTATTTGGTTTCCTGAGAACTTTTTTATAGTGAAAATTAATATAAAGGGGCTAACTCTTAATCTGACTGCGAAAACAAAGATTTCTCTGAATGCACTTTACTATTAGTTTCCTTTTCTAAGTGTGAATACTCTGGAATAATCTGAAGTCAGAATATGTTCTAATAAAACATTATTAAAGGATAGGAAGGTGGGATCCCTGGGTGGCGCAGCGGTTTGGCGCCTGCCTTTGGCCCAGGGCGCGATCCTGGAGACCCGGGATGGAATCCCACATTGGGCTCCCGGTGCATGGAGCCTGCCTGTGTCTCTGCCTCTCTCTCTTTCTCTCTCTGTGACTATCATAAATAAATAAAAAATTTTAAAAAAAAGGATAGGAAGGAAGAGTGTCCTAAAGATTTAACGACAGGAATTGAAAGTTCAATACAGGGTTAGGAAAAGATATTGAGCAAATTTTATCAGAATAAAAAGAAGAAAAATAGGAGAAAAGGAAAATTAGAAATTGAATGCACAGGACTTAGTGGAGCACACTGCTGGCACAAATGAAAAATGATAGATTGTTGTGGACTAAATGTTTGTGTCTCCCCCTCACCCCAAATTCGTACATTGCATGCAGCCTTAATCCCTGACCAGACGGTATCTATGGGTGGGGTTTAAAGAAGTAATTAGGTATGGATGAGGTCATGGGGATGGAGCCCATCATGGGATTGGTACCCTTACAAGGGGATGAAGAGTAAAAAATTCTCTCTCCCTCTCCTCTCCATCCCCGACCCTTTCCCAGGTCTCCACCACCTGAGGGAGGACACAGCCACCTTCAGACTGAGTAGAGTGCCCCCACGAAACACCAGATCTGCTGGTGCCTTGATTTTTGGACTTCCTCACCTCCAGAATTGTGAGAAATAAATGTGTGTTATTTAAGCCACCCAGTCTATGGTATCTTTGTTATATCAGCCTGAATACAAATACTTTAGGAAACTGTTCAGTAGTTTAAGTCAAAGATATGTCTACCCTCTGGCCCAGAAATTCCACTTTTTTCTTTCAAGATTTTAAATTCGTTAGTTAACATATAATATAGTATTAGTTTCAAGGGTAGAGTTGGATGATTTATCACTTGCATATAACACCCAGTGCTCATTACAAGGGCCCTCCTCAATGCCCATCACCCATCTACCCCATCCCTTCACCCTCCTCCCCTCCAGCAACCCTCTGTTCCCTATAATTAAGAATTTTCCACTCTTGGTGTATATGTAAGAAAAAAATGAAAGCAAACTTACACAAGAATGTTTATAGCAGCTTTGTTCATAATAGCCCAAAGTGGAAAGACCAAATGTCTATCAATTGAAAAAACGTAACCAAACTGTGCCATATTCATACAGCGGAATTCTATATAAGAGATCAAAAGGAGGGATCCCTGGGTGGCGCAGCGGTTTGGCGCCTGCCTTTGGCCCAGGGCGTGATCCTGGAGACCCAGGATCGAATCCCATGTCGGGCTCCCGGTGCATGGAGCCTGTTTCTCCCTCTGCCTGTGTCTCTGCCCCTCTCTCTCTCTCTCTGTGTGTGACTATCATAAATAAATTTAAAAAAAAAAAATTAAAAAAAAAAAAAAGAGATCAAAAGGAAATACTGCAACAGCAAGGATGAAGAAGCATTATGATGAGCATAAGAAGGAACTATTACCAGTGATACACAAAAATATGAAAATATCCCAAAGAAAGTTTAAACTTTTCCTCCAGTTATCCATGGCTAGAAATGATGGTGGTATTGATACATATGTGTATATATATATATGCACATATATATGCATATATAAATGTTTATTGGGAAAAGCAAATAATTATATTATGTGGTTAGAAACCAAGATTTCCAGCCAAAGAAGATGAGAAATCTAGGTATATAAAATCTAAAATAAATTCTCCAAATTGGGCAGCATTGGTTTATATGCGGTATATATTTTATCTTAAAAAAAAAAAAAAAAAGGCATTTCCTAGGTCAGTCCTCTAAAAAGGCTTAGAATTAATACCCAAACCAGAAGCAATGAGTATGTCTGTGCCTCAATTATGGTCTCTAAATAACATTTCCCTTGAAAAGAACCACAGCTCCCTGGAGGAATGGCTGTTTCCAGATCTAGATGAGGAAATGTATTAGACAAGCCTGAAATGCTTTATTACACCAGAAGGCAAGAAAATCATCAAAGACTACTAGGATTATGTAATCCTAGTAAGGACCTCTAGTCAAAGTGAGACAATTTAACATGGGAAAATTGCCACAGTATATTGAAACATGAAGTAAAATGTAAAATGATTAAAAATTTACTTACATAATGATATTAACAAGAAACCTCATTGGTTACATTAGGAAATAAGGCATGAGCCAAACATTTATCCTGCCTGTTCTATATGAACTATATGCCTCAGGTAACTAAACAGGTTTTTTTTTTTTTTTTTAGATGTCCCACAATTCAGTAGAAATGATAAAATAGAAGTATCACCACTTCACAACTCCTAATAAAATAATGAATGTAGGTGCAATTATTAATGTATGCTAAAATCATAAGGTGAAGCCTAATAGGGGACTTTATAAAGGATGGTTTAAGATGACAACACCTGAATGCAAATAATGAATCTTAATATAACAAAAAGGGATGAATATGTATTGAGTACCTCTTGTTGTGATGCAACCCAAAGAACATAGTACCACTTAAGAAGGATTCTTCCAAACAAAGCAAAATAAAGCCAGAGAACTTGAATTTGACTAACTCTGTAGATATACCACCTTACAGGAATACAAGAGAAAGATTTTCCTAAAAATTAAATGATACCAAAAATGAGGGAAACTCTCGAAAACTGTTCTGGTTTCTTCAACAACCAAAAAGTAAGAAAAGAGAGGAAGAAGAATCTATAGATTTAAAGAAACCTCAGAGACACCAACCAAATGCAACTTGTAGATTTTGTTTGGATTCCAACTTGAACAGCTACTTGGAAAAATAATTGTGAAACGATCAAAGACATCTGAATGCTCATTAGATTTGGTATTAAAGTATCAAAATCTAAGGCATAATAATAGCATTACTTTGTAGGTTTAAAATTCTTATATTTAAAATCTAAGATGAAAAACTTTAATTTCATATTTTAGAGATAATACTAAATTATTTACAGATGATATGTCTAGAGTTTGCTTTAAATTTTGGAGGGACAATAAAGAACAGAAAAACAATAGAGAAAATCAAAACTAAAAGCTGGTCCTTTAAAAAAGATCAACAAAACTGGGACACTAGGGGTGGCTCAGTGGGTTAAGCATCCAACTATTGATTTTGGCACAGCTCATGATCTCAGGGTCATGAGATGAAGACTCGCGTTGGGCTCCATGCTCAGTGGGGAGTCTGCTTAAGAATCTCTCTCTCCCTCTGTCCCTCCCCATGCTCACAAACACGTGCACTTTCCCTCTCAAATAAACAAATGAATCTTTAAAAAATCCAACAAAAGTGACAAACCTTTAAGTAGATTGACAAGAAGATAAAGAATACACAAATGACTAAAATCAGAAAAGAAAGGGACATTATTACTGATGTTATGAAAATAAAAGGGATTATTTTGTGGAATAAAAAGAGAATACTAGGAACAAATATCTTCCAGCAAACTGGATAACTTATATGACTGGTCAAATTCCTAGAAACACAGTTTACCAAAACTTAATAATGAAGAAGTAGAAAATCTGAATACTTGAAACTAGTAAGAAAATTGAATCAATAATCCAAAACCCCCAACAAAGCAAAGCCCTGGACAGATGGGTTCACCAGTGAATTCTACCAAAGATCTACATGGCATGTTTTATAGAAATAGAAAAACCTGCCCTAAAATTCACATGGTATCTCAAGGGACCATGAATGTCCAAAACAATGTTAAGGACAAAGTTGGAGAACTCACACTTCCTGATTCTGAAACTTTCAAGAAAGTTACAGTGACCAAAATGGTGTGGTACTGGCATAAGGACATACAGACCACTGGAAGAGAGCCCAGAAATAAACCCTCATTTATATGGTCAATCGATTTTTTAAAAGGATGAGAGATAATTTTTCAATGGAGAAAAGACAGTCTCTTTCAAAAGATGTTGCTGGGAAAGCTGGATATCCACATGCATGAAAACATAGTTGAAATCTTATACCATATGCAAAAATTCATTCAAAATGGATTAGAGACCTAGATATTATAAAAACTAGAACTATAACACTCTCAGAAGAAAACAGAAAAAAAATCTTCATGTTGGATTAGTCAATGATTTCTCCAGATACCAAAAGCACAGGCAACAAAATAAGTAAGTTCAAATTCATAAAAACTCAAGAGCGAAAAGACAAGCCACAGAATGGAAGAAAATATTTGCAAATCATATACCTGATTGATAAGGGACTAATACCCAGGATATATATATATATCCATAAGATTTATATATATATATATATATCCATAAGATTTATATATATATATATATATAATTTTTTTTTTTTTTTTACAAAATCATATCCTGCAGATCAACAGCAGAAAATAAGAAAGCTAAAAATGGGCAAAGGACGCCAATGGACATTTCTCCAAACATACAAATGGCCAGTAAACGCAGGAAAATAAGCTTAACATCACTAGCCACTAGAGAAATACAAATCAAAACCATAAAGGTAACTCTTCACACTCATTGCATGGCTAATTAAAAACAGAAACAAAAAAACCCTGAAAACTCATATTGGAGAGGATGTGAAAAAATTGGAACACTTCTGCATTGCTTGTGGGTATGTAAAGTGATGTATCTTTGTGGAAAACAGTTTGGCAATTCCTCAAATGCTTACATACAGAATTACCACATAATTCAGTGATTCCACTCCCAGGTATGTTATCCCAAAGAATTAAAAGCAAAGACTCTGGGATCCCTGGGTGGCGCAGCGGTTTAGCGCCTGCCTTTGGCCCAGGGCGCGATCCTGGAGACCCGGGATCGAATCCCACATCGGGCTCCCGGTGCATGGAGCCTGCTTCTCCCTCTGCCTGTGTCTCTGCCTCTCTCTCTCTGTGTGTGACTATCATAAATAAATAAAAATTAAAAAAATAATAATAAATTAAAAAAAATAAAAAATAAAAGCAAAGACTCAAATAGATACTTATTCAATAACATTCATGGCAGCATTATTCTTAATAGTAAAAAAGTGAAACCACCCCAAATGTCCCTGGACAGATAAATAAATATAAAAATGTAGTACACACATACAATGGAGTATGCACCCTTAAAAAGGAATGAAATTGATACATGCAACAGTATGGATGAACCTTAAAAATGTTATGGAAAGTGACATAAGCCAGACACACAAAGTATTTTATGATTCCACTGATATGAAATATGTAGAATAAGCAAATTCATAGGCAGAAAACAGAGGTTACCAAGGGCAGGGAAGAATGGAGTTACTGTTTCGTGGATACAGTTTGTTTGGGATGAAAAGTTCTGGAAATGGATAGTGGTGATAGTTGCACAACAATGTGAATATACTTATTGCAACTCATATACTTAAAAATGGCTAAATAGCAAAATTTTATATTTTTCTGCAATAAAAAAACTTAATGAGTTAATATTTGTATCACACACATTAAAAATATCATGGAAGGGGTATAGATAAAACAAGATTAACCATGAGTTGAGAATGTTGGAACAGGGTGATGGTACGGGGGGCTCATTAGCATAGTTTCTCTTTTTTGTATACATTTGAAAATTCCTGTAACAGTTTAAAGTATCTGATACTGGGCGGCCCTGGTGGTGCAGCGGTTTAGTGCCACCTGCAGCCTGGGGTGTGATCCTGGAGACCCGGGATCAAGTCCCATGTCAGGCTTCCTGCATGGAGCCTGCTTCTCCCATTGCTGGTGTCTCTGCCTCTCTCTCTGAATGAATGAATGAATGAATGAATGAATGAATGAATGAATATTTTAAAAAGTATCTGATACTGAAAAAAAATCAATTTAAAAACACAGTAAATTAGTGGGAAGTGAGAAACTATTGGTTAAGTCATTACAGTGAATAATATCTAATACTAGTATTACATATTTTATGTAACACAATTACATAAGTATTATAATTACTCCTTAATGATATATAATAAGTTATGGTGCTAGACCCCTGTACTTCTCTACTGGGAAAAGTGGTAACTATCTACTGATAGTAATGTCAGACTGTGTCACTTCTCTTGCTGTTGGCTGGTTAGACAACTCATACCGCTGAAACTCAGGATCGCACAGCAAGAACAGACCTACTAAAGGTCACACAGCAAATTGGCAACAATGCTCTACAGTAGCAGCTCAGCTCCCTCCATTAGCACATTATAAATAAACTACTTTAAGTCAGCCTTGGTTGAGATCACAGTACTGACGTTCAAAACACTAGCCGTATGGACACCTGAGTGGTTCAGTCGGTTAAGTATCTGCCTTTGGCTCAGGTCAAGATCCCAGGGTCCTGGGATCAAGTCCCATGTCAGGCTTCCCCGCTCAGTGGGGAGTCTGCTTCTTCCTCTCCAACTTGTGCTCGCTCTCTCTCTCTCCCTTTTGCTCACTCACTCTCTCTCAAATAAGGAGTAAGATCCTGAAAAAACAAAAACAAAAACAAAAACCACTGGCCACAACTGTCAACAGCATTTATCAGGAAACCCATGGGAGATTAGGCAGTCTGTTGACTCACTTTGTGAATATAACACTGTTAACATTTTGCTATGAAGCTTATAGCCAAATTATAGATAGTTGCAGAGTGAAGACACTCATATAACCTAAGTATTAGGTTGCGGTAAAAGTTAATATTTTCAAATTTAAACTTGTTCTATATATTGTTACCATGATATGGAGTCCTGACTGCTTTGCAAGAAATTAACAAGGAAGCCTGGGGTTTAACTTGTACTTGTGTGAAATAGCAAGTTGCATTTACTCACAATTCATTAGAATGTGTATGAAACTAACTTACTGAAGTTGTGATTCACACTCCAGTTTTAGAAGAGCTAATTTATCTTCTGTGACTGTATTCAGTAACTTCAATTGTGTCTGAATGAATTGATTTACCAAGACTCTGTCTCCTCTGGTCTTTCCCTATAGGCCAGGATATAGGAAATTAACTCTGTGATCATGAAATTTATTTTATTATTTATAAGATTTTTATTATTTATTTTAAAGATTTTTATTTATTTATTCATGAGAGACTGAGTGAGAGAGAGGCAGAGACACAGGCAGAGGGAGAAGCAGGCTCCATCAGGGAGCCTGACGCGGGACACGATTCTGAGTCTCCAGGATCACGCCCTGGGCTGAAGGCAGGCGCTAACCCGCTGAGCCACCCGGGCTGCCCTGTGATCATGAAATTTAATTCTAAACATTATACACGTCCTTCCACACCAGATGGATATTAATGGCATTTTTTCCTGAGTTGTGGCCAAAGTAAAAAAGACAAATATATGGAAAAACATGGATCCAGTGGGTCTGACTCTGTTCCAATGAGTATTTGAAACATTGTACAAAAAATTTAACCTACTGTGGATTTTCTGAAAGCTAGTTGTCTGCATGGTGTTTATGGCTACATTAGCACAGGCTTTTAGCTTCATAAAGTAGTTAAGACAAAGAACCCAAAAGAAAAGAATAGCCAAACAAGATGATGTAGTACACAGAAATTACAATGGTCAATAAGACATATGAAAGGATGTTCAAAAAAAAAAAAAGAAAGGATGTTCAACCTGAGACAAAGAATGCAAGCGGTCATTTTTACACATATCAGATTAGTAAATTTGATGGAGAGACAGAGGAAAAAACTCATATTTATTTTTTCACAGGAGTTTAAATTCATTTTTGCATGGTAACATTTATTAAAAGTTACATAACACACACTCTGACCTATCAATATTCACTGCAAATTTACACTCTGGGTATACTTGTAAAAGTGTGTGGTGTGTATTAATTTTCACGGTAGCATATTTTATAATGACAAAACATGAGTAATAAATGAGTGTTAGGAGCATATGCAGATCATAGAAGGTTACCAAACCTGTTTGGAAAAAGTAACATGGAAATGTCGAAGTACCAATTATATAGTGTACTACCTTTGTGAAAACTTGAGATACAAATATATAACCAAATATAAAGATATAAAACTTAATGTAAACTGAATGCATATATATGAATGTGTATATGTATGCAGCTAATATTTTCTGGAAGGACACAGAAAAAGCAACAGTGGTTAACAATAGCTAAGCAAGCAGTGGGTACGTCTTTTTCACTTTATACCATTCTGTTCCATTTACATTTCTAACTTGGGCACCAACTATGCTCCCCTTTCCCCCTCCTTGCTCGCCCCCGTGAGAAAGAGGCCATGTAAATCCTGAGTTTGTTTCAGGAACCAACTGAGTTCAACATTTGTAAACACTCATCACAGGAAGGTAAAGATCAATGGTTCTCAGCTCTAGTGGCACGCTGAGAGGCCTTACAAATCTGATACCTGCGCCAAACCTAGACTCTGACTTAATTAGTATGGTGTGCATCCTTGCATAGGATTCCTAAGAGACCCAGGTAATTCTAATACGCAGCAAGAGGTGAAAACCACCAGATGTATCACTTTAATCATTCTTCAATGACAAATAATGAATGAATGGGCTGTTGATCACGAGAATTAAGTCTGAGTCCCCAGCAGTACCTGCCCACATTAGGAATTTGAGGCCCAAATAAAAGACACATGGATATGCCACACACCACCCCTGCTGCACGAATGCTTTGCTAGTTTCAGTGGGTCCTGTTCGCAGGGATTGTGGACTACACTGGTTTAATTCCTCATACTATTTTTTTAAGTAATGATTAGTTTAAATGCTGTCCTCCCACACTAGCCTTTTACAAATTTAACTTAATAAAAGATATCTCTACCTAAATATGATATATACATGAAAGCCTATGTTGTTGTTCTGTTAAATCTTGTTAGCTACATTTTCAAAGAATCGTATCTTGGCAATCATTTTCTTAAAGGGTGAAAAAAATGTAAGTACTTCCGAAGAATCAACTGAGCAAGCAAACTTACTAATCCTGTGACTAACTTTCCATTAAGCCAGATAACAGCCATGTAAAATATATATATTTTTGCAAGAATATAGCTGACCCAAAGGAGGGAAAAATAGCAAATTCCAGAAACAACTGCTACATAAATATTCACAAACTGAGACATGCTCTATATTGCCGCTATCGTTTAAGCAAGGTTTCTTGAGGCTAAATGATTGACAGAGTCTCTTCTTGAGTGTAAAATACACGTACACACTCACGCACGCACACACTCTCTCAAGATGAGCTCAGTTTTTAGAGTCTTAATGGAGCAGTCTTAGTCTCCTAAATAGAAGTGGTAATTAATAGATTTTAAAATGAGCTCAACTTGAGGATCAATGGACAGCTTTAGTTTCCAAAATATAATTTGAATATAGAATTCTTTAAAAGTAGTATCTGAAGAGTAAGCCATCATATATATTTTTTTATTTTATTACAAGATATTTTAAAATTTGGGCAGATACAATTAGGACAGAAAACCAGCTTCATACCAAAAATACACTTTCAATTACTTTATCAAGCAAATAAAAACAACCTTCATTTATTTGCTTTTTCTAGAAGTTAATGTACAGTAAAAATTTAATATTGTATATGAAAGACATGTAATTAAGCATACATATAAAAGAAACATGTATTGAATGTTCAGAAACAAAAGTAAAAATAAATAGCAATGGTAAAACTTTGAAAAAAATAATGCACATTTCAGTTGTGGAAAATACGATTCTTAATTATATATACATAGTTATAATTAATAGAAAGCCATCTCTTTAAAATTGCACAAACATGGGACCAATAAAGCATAATTTTTATGGCATGTAACACTATAATCCTAGGGCAGTTTGCTGTTTACCTCCAGGACATAAAACACTTAGGTCTGTAATTTAATGAAAGGTATGCCGTACTGTTTGAGAAAGATTGTCTTCCTCAACTCTCATTAACCTGTAGTAATCCTACAAAAGGTTGTACAGGAAATTTCACAAAAAGAAATATTAAACGATTATTGTGCCCACTCCATGCTGACTACACAGCCAAAAATGGGCTTCAAAGTAAATGTGGTGGGACATTTAGTATTTTTGATGCCAGTATATTTTTATACTAAAGATCATTTCTTTGTTCTATAAAAACACTGCGTTTAACCATGATTGGCAATCTCAGCACAAGGAAAATCCTGGCAAAATGGATTGAGAATTTCTGCTTACCTTATTTCCATGAATAAAATATTTCAGCAGGTAAGAATTTATAGAAAAGAAACATTAATGTTCAATTCACTTACAACTTATCTTATCAGGAGCGTAATTCCATTTTTAAAAAATCCTGTTTAAACTTCTCTGTAAGAAAATCAAAGGTAACATTCCCATTTGTATTATGGCACAGCCCTCGCTTCAGAGAAAAATACACTTTGGGAACCAGAAAAAATTGCACAAAGGTTAGGGGTAACCTGAAAAGCTCTTGGTGAAAAACACTTAAGTCCTCTAGGGTAATAAAAAAATATGTGCAGACTTAATTACAAGTATTTACACTTCAAAACAGAATCATGAGTTAGCTGTTCAGCTGCTCAGTTAAGAACGATTTGCAGGCATTTCAAAAGGTGTGACCGTGTGCCCACAGTATCTGTGACCACACTTGAATGCATAGAATACAGTAAGATCATGGTTCTTCAGCCTGTCACCTGTCATATCTATAAAACAAAATGGTTTCAACTCTGAAAGCTATACAACCACAGGACCAAGCAAATCTTTTTATTATCTCACATAAAATAGACCTTAAGTACTACTGATTTCACTCATTTGTTCGACAACTTGTCCTAAAATTTCATCAACCACATCAACGTCGTAATTCACTTGCTGAAGATCGAGATCAGGTACAATCATGGCCAACAGCTGTCCTACGTTAACTCGAAGAGATCGGAGTTTGAGGCTGCAGATACAAATATTACATCGATTAGGTGAGCGTTGTAACACAGTTTAATATTCATCTGGGGCCTCAAATTTAAGTGAAACATGAATTCGCTTACTTTAATAATCCATAATTTAACTTAATAATTACTTACCAAGAGATAAATTACTTACCAAGAGATAAATAGTATTTATACTTACCAAGAGATAAATAGTATTTATCTCTTGGTAAGTAGACTGTTTCATCAACTGCTGGCTCTGTTTGGTTCTAACTAATACGACTTTAACTTGCTATTGGAGAAAACATGGACTGGTAAAATACATATAATTAATTACGAGGTGTGATTTAAAATATAAAATATTGTTACCTGAAAAACAGCAGTGATAAACTAGTGAGAACACTGGTCTCAGAATAAGAATGCCTCTCCTTCAATTTCAGCCTCTGAGGAAAATAAAACTGAACTGTTCTCTAAAATGTGTTCTTTGAGATATCTACCCTTGTGTAAGAGGAAAGAGAAATGGTTCTATGATCAGATAAGCTTACAAAACTCTTGGCTAAATAATGTAAAACAAGTTTTGTAAATCAAGATTTCTCTGAACCTTTCAATATGCTATAGTTCACTGATAATCCATTTTACTGTGCATTTATAGGGAATAGTGTTTTGCTAAAAACATTGGGAATCCCTGGATTAGATGATCATTACCCTTCCTTCCATATTTATATACATATATCTGAATATCAACATCCTAGACTTTACTTTTTATTTTAAGCAGGCTTCATGCCCAGCATGGACATGCCCATCATGGAGCCCATCATGGCACCCAAACTCACGACCCTGAGATCAAGACTTGAGCTGACATCAAAATGCACAACCAACTGAGCCACCCAGGTGCCCCCAACACCCTAGACTTTTTAAAGACCTATGACTATTCAGCAGCCTTTGCTTCAAAGACTGAGTGAAACTTAGGAACTGAATGCTGGTTGCTCTTATTCTGTTCCTCACCCAAATATAAGCAGCCCACATTTAGCTTCGATACTGATCTAAGGCAGAAATGTCTGAAGAGCCAAGATGCTCATCCCTAAGTTGACAATGCACAGTAATATATGATTTTAAACATGTTTTGTGAGCTTGGATCCTAAGATTCCTTTGCCCCATGGATAAAATTTTACATCATTCCCACTCCAGCCACGTTCTGTCCAAGCTTCCCCACTCATCTTTGATCAGAGGTCCAGGGTTCAAACACTTTTCTGCTTTGCTTTCCAGAAGTTATTAACCATCCTACAGCCTTACCAAGAATGTCCCCTTTGTTGTAACCACAATCTTTTATCTTTATGAAAAGTACACAAAAGACTAATATGACCCAAGGATCCTCTTACATCTTTTTTAAGTCTTTCGATTGTCCTGGCTAATTTCTCCTATCTACTGGACATGCCACAGATTCTTATTTCTAGTGAACCGAACAGCACTGTCCAGGAGAAATACTGCAAGCTCCCTAACCAATTTAAAATGTTCACATAGTTATGGTAAAAAAAAAAAAAAAAAAAAAGTAAATGCAACTGTAAATTTAATGGCAGTTTTACATTTACCCAATGTAACTAAAATATTATTTCATCACATAATCAAAATATATTATTTAATGAAGTATTTTACATTCTTTTTCTTACTAAAGCTTCAATATTTTTATTTTACACTTAAAGCACATCTCAAATCAGACCAGCCAGATTTCAAGTGTCAGTAGCCACATATTCGTATACTATTTTGGAAAGCACAGGTTTAAAAGATCAGTTAAAATAAATGAATGAATGATCAACAGTTACTTAAAGGTCAGTGTGCAAGAGAAGTACCTGAAACTGTTTAAAAGTTCCCAATTTGGGGCACCTGGGTGGCTCAGTGGTTGAGCATCTGCCTTTGGCTCAAGTTGTGATCCCATGATCCTAGATCCCACATCAGGCTCCCTGCAGGAGCTTCTCCATCTGCCTATGTCTCTGCCTCTCTATCTCCCACAAATAAATAAATAAAACCTTTAAAAAAAAAAAGTTCCCAATTTAATAAACTGCATTGCAGGCCAAGGATCTGCATCTCTACAAGCACCAGAGATGCTTGTGGTTCTCATTTTGAAAAACACCACCTGGTATTTTCTTCTGACCTTACCCCTCTAGGCTTTCGTGTACTGCTCTACTTCATTTCCATGAGCAGATTTACTGAAATCCTTTATTTTTTATTTGTTTTTTAAGATTTTATTTATTTATTCGTGAGAGACACACAGAGAAAGAGAGGCAGAGACACAGGCAGAGGGAGAAACAGACTCCATGTAGGGAGCCCAACGTGGGACTCGATCCTGGGTCTCCAGGATCACACCCTGGGCTGCAGGCAGCACTAAACCGCTGAGCCACCAGGGCTGCCCTACTGAAATCCTTTAAAAACTTAACCGGGCACCTGGGTGGCTCAGTGGTTGAGCCTTTGGCTCAGATCATGATCCTGGTGTCCGGGGACACAGTCCCACATCAGGATCCCCGCAGGAAGCCTGCTTTTCCCTCTGCCTGGGTCTCTGCCTCTCATGAATAAATAAAATCTTAAAAAAAAAAAAAAAAAACAAAACTTAAAAAACAAGGTAATATAATTGAGGTCAGGATGGTGGAAGATTATTTCTCAATGATGGTGCCTTTTAGGTCTGAAGTCATACTCTATGAGCAGGAAGAGCTGCCTCCTTTTAGTTCTTAATGGCTACTTTCTGATGGTAGGTCACCGACATACCACCAGCACCATCATCCTCTCCTATCTGAGCATCTGCCTCCCCCACACTCAAAACTAAAACAAAACCCCAAGCCTGTTTTATATCTTACTGAGTTAGGGTAATCATTCACTTCCTATGTTCCTGTTTTCACAGAACTTCTAACTATTAATCATCTGTACTGCGGCAATTTCTAATAATTCTGTGATTATCTGAAAGTTAACACTGGGGATGACATATAGTAAAATGAGGACAGCAAACCATAAAGAAATGGCAAGTACAAAAGGAAATCCAGGTAGAAAATTAGGTTTCATGGAATAGTCTCCTGTCTTCTAGTCATGGCCAAATTTACCACCTTCTTTGATATCTCACTTTCCACTTTTCCCCACACAGCATTCCAAGCCACTCTAACCAATCAAGTGCTTTATTCTTTCCAAATTCCTATTTCACTTAAGATAAACCTAAACTGGGATCCCTGGGTGGCGCAGTGGTTTAGCGCCTGCCTTTGGCCCAGGGCGCGATCCTGGAGATCCGGGATCGAATCCCACGTCAGGCTCCCGGTGCATGGAGCCTGCTTCTCCCTCTGCCTGTGTCTCTGCCTCTCTCTCTCTCACTGTGTGCCTATCATAAAAAAATAAAAAAATAAATAAAAAAAAAAGATAAACCTAAACTGCTCATTCTTTGAAGGGTAGTGTTCTTTTGATTGAGCACTATTTGTTTGAGATGTGCTAGCAAGTATTATGCTAACCAGAAGGCAGCCCCAGCGTCATGCCTCATGTGATATTACCTTTCCCCGTCAGTATAATTTACAGATTCTTCTATGTTACTTGAAGTTGAAACATCTGCTCCTAACTGTTGATTTGTGGATTTTAATTGTTCAATTTCAGTTTTCAGTTCTTCACATTGTGAACGGATTTGTGATTTTTCCATTTCCAATAATTCAACCTGAAAAAAAATTTCATAACTGTAAAACTTAAAAATGCTAATGCCAAAGTACTAACTTAAGCTAAGAAATGTAAAGACCCTTCCTTCTGCTTGATGAAAATTACCATCAAAAAAGGGCAAATAGAACACCCACGATGGTTTTCTATCAACAAAATTTCATTTGTTTTGGTTTCTCCTTGACATCCTGTCACATTCAAAGAATACAAAATGTTAATTACCGCTTGACTGAAAACATATGGTATCTAAAAACAGGAAAACCAAATTATAAGTGCCTAAATCATGTTGATGTCAAAGTGGCTTTCATTTCTTGCACACTCAGAGCTCTAAGTTATAACCAAAAGTTCATATTGATTTTTATATATTTTGTCATCTAGCTCCGAGCCAACAGATCAAGATGAATGTTTGAATGAGCTGTTATGTCAGCATTATTTCCAGGAAGAAGGGGCAGTAGATCACCATCCTATTTCCAAATTCTTTAGCAGAAAATCCTTCTTTCAAATACCGCGTTAACATATAAAATACATGTTTTTAAAAGGAGCTATCCAAATGTGAATGGAGGGTATATGCAGAGGTTACTACTTGTCTTCTGACATCTACCATCTTTTCTCCTCCTTCTTCAGTGGAAGAACCCTGAATAGAGACTACACTCCAAGGCATCCATTAGCCAGATGACTAAGTTCTGACAAGTGGAGTATCAGCAACTTTTAGGAAGTGCACACCTCCTCTTTCCTGCTGCTTGGAACATCGATATATGAGAACTGGACCTGGAGGCCACCTCTGACCATAACTGCACACGGAGGAGCAAAGCAACAACATGTAGGAGCCTGCTGTCCCTGATGCCTGTAGAACTATCGCCGTTCTATGGCGCTATCACCGGCCAACAAACCTAATCACAACTAATACAAGGTACATTTATAAAATGAGGACATCATCATCTATATGGTTATTGTAGGGCCTATTAATAATGGAGCGATGTTTTCTATATTAAGCAACTGAGTGGCTCAATGAGAATGAGAACCATATTTTGAGGACAATCCTTCATTACACAGCAATTTCCAGTACACTACAGGAAATTATCATACCCAATTACTACCCATTAAATTCTACCAACATCCATCTCCTCAACACACATTTCCATGTGACCCCGGGAGGACCAGTCCCCAGTTGAGAAGCAGTGGGGCAACAGTCAATACATGGAAATATTTTTAAGTAATTTATCCCAATCTAGCAACTGGCAGTTCTTTGTGATTCAGACGCCTTGGAATTCCCAGGACTCTCATTATGCTGAATAGTACACTCACCTCACTTTTATACTGGTCCCTCTCAACAGTGCATTTGTCTAGCTGTCTAAACACATCATCAAGCTGCACAACCATTTCGTCCACTTCACTTTTGCTTTCATTGCTGGCACACTGACTGCATTCGGCCTTTACATGTTGCAAAGCACCACACTGTTTCTTCAGCCTTTCTATTTCTTCCAAAGCTTGTTGATACTGAGATGCTATATGGTCTGGACTTTCAGATTTGCCATTAATACTTTCAAGTAAAAACACAGCATCAGTTTCAGTAGATTGATGGCAAGTTTCCTTCTTCACGTATTTGTCATTCATTTCCAGTATCCTCTGCTGTAACACTTTGATTTGATCAGTAAACACATTACACTGTCTTTTATAATTTTCTTTTTCTTGGGTAACTAAAAGCAGCTCATTTCTCAGTTCATTCAATTGGCAACTAGCGTCACCCACAGATTTTTCAAAGGTTTCCTGGGTTTCTTGGGTCTTTCCTTCAGCTTCCACACAGGATGGTGGCACAGCTGTATCATTTCGTGCATCTATCTCGTCTTCAAGTGCTTCTTCCTTTTTAACAACTATACTTGGAGCTTCAGTCTGGGTGGCCGCAGTAGTTCCCTGATCACACCTGGAGGATAAGGTGCTTGATGAACCAGTCTGGGCACAAGGTTCTTTATCAGCCACAGGCTCAACCTGATGACCACTTTGCTCGATGTGACTCTGTTCTGACTTCACTTCAATGTCATGATCTACTGCAGGTTTGGGAGTACTGTTTTCTTCTAATATGATGACGTCTTCATCATCATCATCTTTATAAGTTGCATTTTCAAATGCTTGATTATTCAATCTCCGAGTCTTTGTATTCAAAATTGATGAACGAGTAGAAAGTCTCCGTTTTAGGCTGGAAAAAAAATTAATATATAAAATATAAGACAAGAAAATAGAGAAAGAAACAAAATAGATGACCTTGCAGTAATCTATCTTGAAATTCTGAGAAATGTCCATGCTCACTTAAAACAATGGTTACACAGTACTGTTCAAGAATTTAAGGAAGTAGAGAGGATTTTCTCCTGTACAGCTGAGGAAAAAGACTACTAGGTTGCTTTAAAGTACCTGCTCTACAAACTGCCAAACATCCCTTCCCTTCCTGTCCTCTGGGCATGTCAGTGTATACACAGCCAAATGGGAATGCCATTACCCACCCAGGTCTGCTTTTTGCGTTCCAGTGCTCAATGAATGGCTATGCCACTCCTGTTTGCTCATTAATTTTTACCAACGCTCAGTGATCAGAGGTGGGCCACAAACTAAACCAGCATGCCCTATCCTTTCTACTTTCCTGGCATTAAAAACTGCCTCATTTTCCTCATCGGCTTAGCTTAGTTTTCTATGAATTAAACACCAGTGGATACTTTTTGCTCCCCCTCAGAGGGTTATCTGTACTGGTTTATTGTCTGGGCCCTATGTGTTTAGCCCTCCTAGTTCCTCCACCTCAAGAAAGGTTCTTCTCTTTCTTGGGTTTACTCTCATAAATCAAAGGGGCACAATCTCCAATAAAATCTTGAGAAAGGGTACACAGGACATAAAAAATGTGATAGTTTACATGATGATAGTATCTTTATTCACTTCTCAATTTTATTGCTGGCTTGGTTTTTATATAGACTTCCAGGTTGGAAATTACTTTTTCAAAACTCTAAAAGCATCATTCCATTGTCATGTACCATATGGTGTTCCTGCCATTCTGATTCCTGATCTTTTCAAAGGTAACCTGGGTTTTCCTCCCTGAAAAAATTATTTTCCCTGGTGTTCTAAAAGTTCATAATGATGTTTCTTAGAATGGATCTTTTTCCAGACATTTTTGCTGTGTATTTAGTGGAAGTCATATGATTTCTTCCCTTTTGCTTCCTCTAATTTCCCATTCTGAAATTTTCTAATTTAGATGTTGACCCTCTTGTACCTTGTCTTTTCCTTTTTCTACCCTCCACCTGCTTATCTTTTCCAAGAAATGTGTGTTCAACCCCTCCCCACCTCCCAGTAAATTCCACAGGGTTTCCTCTGCTCCCTGTTTCAGTTTGTACATCTGGTGATCTCTGCCTATCTTTAGGTTTCAGAGTGAGACTAACTAGAAGCAGTGCGAGCTGGCCCCGTAACGCAAAGGGTGCTCAAACTCAGCACCACCCAGTGCTTTTCCCCTGAGGACCCAATGAGGGCCATCGGGGCCAGAGTTCTCACCCTTTAGTACTCACTTTCCCTTAGCCCTCCTCTTAAAACACCCACATCTTCAGCAGTCAAAGTGCTCCAGAAGGAAAACATTCTACATTCTGACAGAGGAGGAAAAGCCACATGGCCAGACTTGGCAGGCTGTAAAGAGGTCTAGAGAACTATTCTTCCTTAACGAACCTTTTATTCTCACCCATCTTCTACCTTAAGAAGTACCCAATGCTTCGAAGTTTGGAGCATGCCTGGGGTTCCATGGAGTTAATTATGTAACTGGTAGCTACTCTATTATTTTCTTACCAAGCTAATTCCTATCTATCTTTTCCAAGACTTAGTTTAGGTACCACCTTTCCACAGTCTTTGGCTTTATTTTGAAAGATCTAATTAAAAAAAAAAAAAAGCTTTTATTTTTCTCAAATTCAAATTTTAAATTCTTCAGGCTTTAAAAATTAATAAAAAATTTCTCTCTTCTCTTCTACTTGGATGGACTAAGTCACTTTAAAGAATAAATTCTAGGGGCAGCTGGGTGGCTCAGTCTGTTAAGTGTAGGACTCTGGATTTGGGCTCAGGTCATGATCTTAGCGTTGTGAGATCGAGCCCCGCATTGGGCTCAGGTTGGACGTAGAGCCTGTTTGAGATTCTCTCGCTCTCCTTCTCACTCTGCCTCTCCCTCCTTAAAGAAAAAAAGAATAAGTTCCATTATCTGTAAACTTTACAGATTTTACTTTTTCTTACGTTGTTTAGAACCATCTTTAAGAAGAAAAACAAGAATATTATGGAGATTAGTTAAAAAAAAAAAAACAACTCACACAAATTTTTAGTGAAGTCGCAATCCAGCCCCCAAATATGAAGGTTACAAACAGTGAACTATTTTAGAACATACCCTTCTGATGTATATATGCATAAAAGCAGTTATTTCTAATCCTTCTGGACACCAAAAATCCCTTTGAGATTTTTTTTTAATGATTTTGAGACGGAGTGCACAAGTAGGGGGAGGAGCAGAGAGAGAAGCAGACTCCCCACTGAGCAGGGAGCCCTAACTCAGAGGTTGATCCCATGACCAACTGAGCCACCCAAGCGCCCCCCTCAACCCTTTGAGAATTTAATGAAAGGGTTACAAAACCTCTCAGAAAATCCCATTCCACTATCTCAGGGAACCTAGTTTCAATGTTTATCTTTCAACAAAAAGACTTAGTGTAGTCAGATTCCTCAGTTTGCTGGCATCATGTTTTCTCCTTCACCTGTATTCATTCTATTCCCTATGAATGGGCCCCCTGCAAAGAGTATTTCAATCTTTCAATCTCGGGAACCAAACCAAGTACCATCTCATCACAAAACCTTCCCTGACCATTCCAGTCCAGAGAGCTAATTGTTCAATTTTCATATCACTCATACATTTCTTTCTTCCTTCTCCATCTACTCATTCAAAATATAGAGCTTGCCACAAGCTAAGAACTTCTAGGTCACAGGTAACATTATAGCATTGTATCATTAATTGCTTCCTGTTTTTCTTTACATAAGATATTGGCAATTTTATTTTATTTATTTATTTTTTTTTTAAAGATTTTATTTATTTATTCATGATAGTCACACAGAGAGAGACAGAGAGGCAGAGACACAGGCAGAGGGAGAAGCAGGCTCCATGCACCGGGAGCCCGACGTGGGACTCGATCCCGGGTCTCCAGGATCGCGCCCCGGGCCAAAGGCAGGCACCAAACCGCTGCGCCACCCAGGGATCCCGATATTGGCAATTTTAAAAGCAGAAATTTTCATACTATCCAGAATTTCATAGAGGTGAAAATTTGATCAAATTCCACAATGAATACAATTGATATTTTAAAAATTGATTAAATAGGTGACGTAAGTGGGGCAGCAGCAGGTTTAGATAATAAAAGCAAATTAACTTATCCTTAAGACTTTTTACATGCATATACACTACAACTTCTCAGAAGTGCATTACTGCCAAAGGCTCTGTTTAATATTTATTCCCTAAATGGAAAAACATATTTTAGCCACTGACTTGTTGTTCTCAGGTTCAGACTGGGGTGAACCTCGATGATTATTTATAAGTCTCGGTGCATAAGTATTTGCCACTTCTGAAAGATGTCCTCTTGGAACACTTTCCTTCACAGGAGAAAAGCTTTGACCTGACACGGGGGGTGTCCGAAATAAGAGTTCAGCGTTAATCTGTTGGAAGAAAAAAAATTGATCCTAAAGGTCTTTTTTTTTTTTCTACTATGCCATGCCCCTAAACATGAGATATTATTTTCCCTTTTCCCCATATCCCAGAAAACATTGAGAACTATCCTAAAGATGTAAATTCTTTATGCTACACCAAGAAGCCACAAATAGGCCAATAATCAAATCCAACCTGCAAGTGAGTGGAAGAATGATTCTGCATTTTTAAAAGGTGTAAACAAAACAACAAAACAAAGAATATACAACAAGAGACTGTATATGGCCCACAAAGCAAGTACTTACTATCTGGTCTTTTACGGCAAGATTTACTGCCTGTACTATATATACAGGACTTACTAAAATACAATTAAAAATTCTTTTTTCTGGGGCACCTGGGTGGCTCAGTCAATTGAGCATCTGCCTTTGGCCTGGGTCATCATCTCAGGGTCCTGGGATCAAGCCCTATATCAGGGAGCCTACTTCTCCTTCCACCTTTGCCCCTCCCCTAGTTAAAAAAAAGATTTAAATAAATCTTTTAAAAAATTCATTTTTCAAAAAAAAAATTTCATTTTTCTAAGAGAAAGAAATTGAAAATAAAGTCAAAGATAATGCCTTTAGAATAAGTAAGCCCATTATTCTTTTTCACTCCATTCTTAAGATTTTATTTATTTGAGAGAGAGAGAGATAGAGATAACAAGAGCACAAGTGGGGAGGAGAGGGAGAAGCAGGCTCTCCACTAAGCAAGGAGCCCCACCCGGGGCTCAATCCCAGGACCCCAGGATCATGACCTGACCCGAAGGCAGATGTTTAACTGACTGAGCCACCCAGGTGCCCCCTTTTCAATCAACTCTGTTCTCACCTCAAAACCTTCACCCTTTACATAAGAAAACATTTCAATATAACTAAATGCAAACACACATCTGCAGTAAACCAGAACTTCCTTACGTAAGTACAACTGCCTACCCATATACTCAGAAAAAGCTCTTTAACACCAGAAAGCACCAGTAAGGAAGAGACTGGTCAACAAAGAGAAAAACACTGTAGCTTTGGTCCAGGTTAGTACTAGAACATGGCTCCCCAAGGCTTCCTCCCCAAGGCTTCCTGTGATCTTTTCCTTAACTGCCTATGTGACAGTAAGATTCTTTTTTTTTTTTTCCTGTTTTTCTAGGGGAGGGGCAGAGGGAAAAAGAAGGGGAGTGAGAATCCCAAGCAGGCTCCATGCCCAGCACAGAGCTCGACTTGGGGTTCCATCTCACAACCCTGAGATCACCTGAGCCAAAAATCAAAGAGTCGGATGCCTAATTGAATGAGCCACCCAGGTACCCAATAGTAAGATTCTTAATGCCTGCCTATCCTCAGAAGATGTCACTATATAGGGTAAGATTGAACAGTTTTTGAATGAAGTTGTTGGGCTAGGAAGGAGGACAAGGAGGGATGTAAGAAAAGGAGTATGTGAACTGAATAAACAAAATCACTTCAATTTGTTATATAACTCCTAAGCTTTAAAACTATTTGTTAAACTAGCCACTACCCAATATAAGACACAGATATAAAATGGAAGGTTTCATTAATTACCCGAGGGATCATTTCTGGTTGTCTGATCCTGAATTTTTCCTTGTCTCTGAAGAAAGAAAAAACACAAAAGATGAGAAAAGTTAATATATTTAAATTTAATTATTTTTCAATTTGGTTTCACAATGACATACTTGCCATTTTACTACTGAGTCACTTAGATATGTATACTAAACTTTGCTTCAATTTCATTTCATTATCATCAGTGGCAAGCCCTTAGGCAGGGAAATGCTTTCCACCTCTTATCTCAGTAATGCCCAATGTGTGCCTTAAGCTTTCCACCCTGACCAGCATTATTCTCAGACCCAGGTTTCTAATTAGCCTTTTTATTCACAGTCCTGCTAATGGATCTTCAAAAACCATGCTCTAAATCGAAACTGCCTAGAAGTTCTGCATGAACTCAGCCTCTGTGTGCACACTAGCCTACAGTTCACCAGGGCTATCATTCAATGCCCAGCTTCTCTCTTCCTTCATTTTCCATCATGCCCACTCATATATTTGCTCTAAAGATGAACCAATCACCATTTCCTATACATTCGTATCTAACCCATCCTTCAAGACCTATTACTGATCCGTATTTCCCTTCCCATCCCCAACCAGAAGTCATCTCTCCTTATAGGCTTCCCAACAGGACTGGTTTATGCCTTCTAGTACTCGTCAGCTTCTCATTAGTAATGCACATATCTCACTTTCTCTGTTAAGACTAAAAGCTCATGGTGGGCAATGCTCACTTACAATTCATCTGTGTGTGACTCAAAAAAAGACAAACTATTCTGTATGCAAGCTATCTTGCAGATAAGACAGCATTACATAGTAGGTAAAAAAAAAAAAGAGCAGATATCCACGGTATAAAACTTAAAAAACCCCAAAACCCAAAAAAGTACACAATATTATACATCCACATCATAATTTTTTGGGGTCATAATCTTTTCTGGGTTGTACTAGCTTGATCTTGGAGAAGCATCAACTAATGCTGCACAGCCTCCGCTGTTAATAAATTGGGCATTATTTCCCCATCACACATTAGTACAACACTCACTTCTTTTTGTAGGTTTTTTCATAAGTAGGATGCACCAAATCCTCATCTTCAGGTTCTTCTGGAACATCACAATTTCTAGTCAGAAAAATCACATGGGAATAACACGTCACCAGCGCCTATTCATACATCTTGAATAGTACTTTCTGCCTTTCCAAAAAGGGTACTACCAACTATATGGTACCTGAACTGTGGGTCAGGGTTATTGGAGCAATACCATTTTTCTGGAAGCTGATCTATTCCATCTGGTAATTTCCGCCACTTTAGACAAGAATCACATTGAACCCATGTCTGATCAGGACGTTTCCTACAACAAAATATTAGTATGAAATCATATTAGTATGAAAATACAGATGCTAAGCACACTTCATTAGATCTTCTACATCATTTCTACTACAAAATGCCTTTATTATTTAATTCTGTTTCTGAAACATCTGACATAATTATTGTACAGCAAGTTACGTTTTTAAAAACAATTTTGGAAAAAAAAATTTTGGGTTACCTTCAAAAGGTTAAAGCTAACAGGCCAATTTAAACAAAGAGACTTAAATGTCTTGCTTAATAGCATATTATTCAAATTGTTCTCTGGAAATAAAAACTCAAACAACTTAAGATTCCAAAAGCCTTGCTCTGAAATTCACATCAAGAGAGCATTTACAATGTCTAATCTCCTATATTTATTAGCACAAAAAACACTCAAGTAACAGAAAATGGACAAGCTGTTATTGCTATAACTTAAGCAATTTTAATAACTCTTATATTATTAGCCACCACTATATCTCTGAATACCTAGAATCTGTATATTCTTTTAGTTTATAAAATGCTTTATAGTTTTATCATTTGATAATTACAATGATGCTATGAAGAATTTAGGTATTCATTTAACATTTCATTTAACATTTATTAACAATTCACTGAATAAATGAAGACTACATCTTAATACCAGTACTTTTTAAAATCTAATTTCTAAAAAATGCATTTACAGTTACATAAATCTCAAACGATCCAGAAATGTATTTATTTATTTATTTTGGGCGGGGGGGGGGGGGGCAGAAGGAGAAGCAAAGACAGAATCTCAAGCAGGCTCCACACTCAGGGCAGAGCCTGACACAGAGCTCAACCTTACCACCCTGAGATCGTGACCTGAGCCGAAATCGAGTTGGATGGTCAACTGACTGAGCCACACAGATGCCCCAGAAATTTATAAAGAAAATACAAACCCCTGATTTCAGGAGCTATTCATTTTTTTAAACCCTGGCATAGTTTTCTATGCTTACAGAATGATGCATGTGTATATATGGACACTTTAAAAAAATAAAATGGGAAATTAATACATTGAATTCCATCTTTTTTTGTTCTTCATTATGTATCTTCGTCATCTTTTCATCAGTACACACAATTATTATTCATTCATTCACAGAATTGGTACCGTGTACTACCGTGTTACTGAATGCCTGTCAGGTATATTTTATTGTCTTAAAACTCCAGGAAGTGAGTGCTACTAATGTTCCCAATTTCCAAGTCAAAAAATGGAAGCTTATTAAGAGGCCAAGTAACATGTTCAACGTCACATCATTCTTTAAGCCAGAACTAGAATCTGACTTTAGACTCATGATACTATTACACAAGACCAGGGTTTTTCAAACTATGAGATACAACTCATTAGTGGATCATGAAATCAATTTAATGGGTTAAGATGTACATTTTTTTAAATGAAGTAAATATCAGCATGCAGCATATAGCTTAAGTACTGCTTTGAGAATCTTCTGTGTATATGTATAAATGTATACATTCACTGGCTTATTTCACATGTTGTGCTGACTGGACTTGCAGAATTTACTTCTTACTCTGGCTTAGTTCAAAGTTTGCGTACCATCACTACACCCTCCAATATCACTTCTCGATATTAGAGTGGGTTGCTTTTCTTTAATGTACTTACTGAATATCTTCAACTGGCAAATTTAGAGGATACTCTGAATTTTTCTTCACTTTCATTTCATTCCAGTAATCATTCAGCTTTTCTCCTAGTGCTGCTATTGTCAGTCTAAAAAAAAAAAAAAATCACACAACCAACTTAAGAAAAATAAAAAAAGATAAAGCTCAAATCTACGTCAAACACTGAGGAGCACAAACGACTTAGTAGTGATCATGTGGACACTACAGACTCAAGATATAGTTAATAAAAAATGCTCTAATGGCAATTTTCTATAAGAACACCTATAAGTTCTTAGAGCAGAGTCAGAATCATCTTTGAAGATACAAATAGTAATATTTCATGACCTCTGTTGAGAAAGTATGTTGCAGACCAATTAGTGGGGAACCACAGGCTCTCTGAATTTCAACCCCAATAGATAAACTTGTATGCTTCAATTTTCAAATTAGAACTCAGACTTTCAGTTTATAAAGTCCAGAAATCATTATCAGCAAGCATACTTCAAAATAGCCTCTGTCCCACAATTAAGACTGTTGCTTCTTCCCCAGTAAGATATTAATAAAAAGGATATCAGTGGGATCCAAGGCCATACTTAAGCACTTGAGTTAAGCACCTACTGTCCAGAATTATGCACACCCAAGGTACAGTCACTGTAACATTCTGAATTTAACATAAAGCTTTCAAATATCAAGACTTTCAGTTCTACACTGGCAGACGAACCAGACATTCCTATCCCTACCCATTATCTCCCACTAAATTTTTCTCCACAATCACAGAACATTTAAGAGTCCAAATGAGAATGAATCTTCCCTCCCAGACGTATCTTCCCTGTACCTCACGTTTTCAATTCCTCATTCCTTTCTCTCATCAGTGCTATTCCTCGGTCCAAGAGATGTACCCATTTCTGTTGAGAATATATCAAGGAGTCCAAAGGCAGGGTCACAGAAGTGGGCATTGCTGTTTGGTTCTACTCAGTTCTCAAAATGATCAATTTTCATACCCACCAGCAATGTACAGGAGCTCTAAATCCCCTACATCCTGCCAACGTTCTCTTACTCATTTTAAATAATTTTTCCATTTTGCACATTATGATATTTTTTTGCATCTTGTTTTAAAAATCTGTTTTAACTAAAGTAACAGTTTTGAAAATTTTCTTGTTCCCATTTTTCTGTTTTTGTCTTTCTCATTTTAGGTATAAAATCTTGTTCCCATTTTGTTTTTGTCGTTCTCATTTAGGACTAAATTAGGTATCAATTTTTTGCCTCATTTGAGGTAGGAGTCATATTATCCATACAAATAGCCAATTGACCCAGCATTTTTGGAAAGATGATCATTTTCCTACTATACTATGATGTAATCTTTGTCATAAATCAGGTCACCAATGTATAAAAAGTGGGTGATTATTTAGGGCTTTTCTATTTCACTAGACTGCTTATCTTTTCATTTATACCACACTTAGTTACTGTAGCTTTACAAGCTTTGGTATTTAATAGGGTAAGTTTTCCTGCTTTGTCGTTCTTTTAATGACTTCTAAGACCGATCTTAGGTCTTCTGACTTTCCACATAAAGTTTAGAATAAGCCTATTAATATCAACACCTACACACACTGGCAGGGATTTTTTTAAAAAACCTGAAATTGCATTCAATTATTTTAGAGAAAAACTGACATATTATAATATTCAGCCCTCCAATTCTTGAACCTGACATGTCTACTTATCTGGGACTTAAACTCCACTCCACAGTATTTCATAGTTTTCAGTGTGTATGCTGCATATATTACTGACACTATATATTGACACTTGATTTTTTGGACACTATCCATGACTTGTTAAAAATTTCATGTTCTGAAAAAAAATTTTTTTTAAATTCATGTTCTGGATTTTATTGTTGGTAAACAGAAATACAACAGATTTCTGAATACTTCTCATCCAGCAACCCCAGAATACACACTACTTGTTCCTTTATTAATTCTAAATTTGCAGATTATTTTGGACTTTCTATATACTTAATACTATCTTATATAGAAAAGTCTTATTTCTTTTTACTTTTTCTTTCCTTATTATACTGGCTATTTTCTCAAGAACAATGGTGGAGAGCAGACATCCTTATCTCATTTTCACCCTTAAGGGGAAAGTTATTAACAATTCACCATGAGGAATGACGCTTGGTGCTTCTGTAAATGCTCTGTATTGCTAATATGCCCTTCTATTAATGGTGGGTTTTTTAAGGTGTTCCTTTCCTTCCCTAAATTACAAATGGGCAGAGTACCTGGGTGGCTTAGTCTTTGGCTCAGGTCATGATCTCAAGGTTGTGGGATCAAGCCTGTTAGGCTCTGCAATGAGCGTGGAGCCTGCCTGAGTCTCTTTCCCTCTCCCTCTCCCATCTGCCCCACCCTATGCACGCCACCCCCTCACTCATGCATACCCTTTCTCTCAAATTAAAAGAAGAATTACAATTACAAATGGGTGCTGTGATTTATCAAGTGCTTTTTCTGTACCTATGAAAATAACCATGAGATTTTTCTTTTCTAACATTGGTGTGATGAACTACATTGATTTTTAAATATTAAAACCACCATGTTATCTTGGAATATAATCCAATCAGCTTAACGTACTAATTATCCTTATTATGTATCACTAGACAGTACCTGCTCTTATTTTAATTAAAATTTTTATAACTTGATCATGAGAGAAACGGGACATAAATTTCCTTTCTTGTAATGTATTCAAAAGTTCACTACCAAAGTTACATGCCCTCATAAAACCTTTAAGATTGTGTAAGACCAGTGCTACTTTCTCCTTAATTGTTTGCACTTAGTATGTGGGAAGTTTTCTAAAAATTGATTTAATTTTAAAGGAACGTGTCCATATCACCTAAGACAGTTAAAAAATTGTTCATGCTATTCCTTTGATGTTTTTGTGTCTGTCTCCTTTTCATTTCTGATATTAATGATTTCTGTTTTCTCCTTTTTTCCCCTTTTATTGCTAGATACCTATATACTTTACTAATCTTATCAGAGAACAAACTTTGGGCTTTTTAATTTTTTTCAGTTATGAACTTATTGTCCCTCAGCTCCAAATCCAGTCTTCTTTGCTCAATTTTATGATTCTGAAGCTTGATTATGTAAACATTTATCCTTTGGCAGCCTGAGGAATGCTGAACTGGATTAACAGGGCAATGAACCTGCTAGGTGATAGTGAGACACGTGTCCTTCAGGTTCTGGTATGTATAATTATAGGACTGGAGCCAAATGGCCCCTAGAGAAGCTCCAGCTGTGCTCTCTAGCCATGCTCTGCCCTCCAGCAGCCCACAACCTCCAGCAGCAGAGATCAGTTCCAGTGTGCCCACATCCTTGGGCAAAGACAGGTCTCCTCTGCAGAATAGCTCCAGTCCACTCAGCCTCTGGCAACAGCAGATCACATCTACAGATCAGCACTGGCCAGGCCTTCTTTTTCTGGCAAGAAACTTGCAGGTAGCCTGTTTCTATGTTTGTCATGACCTCTACAAGATCTGAATCTCTGACTTTAGGGGCAGGGGGCCCTCTCCCAGTTCCTAGTCCTCTTTCTCCATCTTGAGGGAAGTTGGTCTTTTATATCATTAGTTCTGGACACCTACTGTCCTCTTTTACTCCTCGTAATCACTCTCTACTCTCCCAGTTAATAATCCTTTACATTAATTTATCACTGTTCAACTAACAGGAGCAGCCTCTGCCTCAGGAGTGAACTATGAGGACATACCGATTTTCTGTATTATATGTGTTTCCTAATACAACGATTTTGCTTTTTTTATTATCTTCTTCCTTCTACTTTGTTTTAGTAGTTCTTTATTTGAAAAAAAAAAAAAAAAGGCCTATGGCATTATCTTTGTCTTTTGCATTCTACTCCATCCTATGTGCTCATTAGGGAAAGTGTGCTTCCTAAATTTACAAGTAAAACTGATGGTCATATTCATTCTATGACTTCTAATCACTCTTAAAAGATCAGAGTACTTCTAAGGTACAGAGGACTAAATAACTTTAAAGTTCCCATTAATAAGCACAAAGTTTGAGGATATTTGTTATACAATAAATGCTGACATCAAGAAAGCAGGAACATCCCCTATTTTTCCTATAAATTTCAGAGATACTTCATCAATAAAGATAGGGAAGAATGTATTTCTATTGGTGATTCCTAGGTTGGGAGAAGATGGCTAAGTGTGTTTTCTATGCAAGCCTCTCACCTACCACTTTTCTTAAAAGTTCTGTAATAAAAAAGCATCCACAAGACAGAAAAAAATTTTCAGCTTAGGAAAAGAGATGAAAGTTATTTCCAAAATAAACTGTAAAAAGTCAGTGACTTAAATAGGTCTCATACCTGTACTCGTTAGTATAATCAAAATCTTGTTTATTATGAGTTGGCTTTAGGAAATTACACTCTATAATTCCCACTACTCCAACACCCATGTTGTTTGCCTAAAAAAGAAAATGGTATTGGTGTTTTAAGCATAAGACATGATGCTCAAAATAATTGCTCTTCCATAAAGATTTATAACTTATATGAAACATTTTCCTACATTTTATGTCATGATTCTTAATGAAATTCAGATTAAAAAACAGTGTTTGGTAGGTAATTTTACTTTCTAGAAGTTAATTCCTAAATATATTAGAGCCTTCCTTAAAAACCACTTCCACTGTTGCCAAATATCCATTTAGATAAATATTATCACCCCAGGGGCAATCCAGATGGCTCAGCGGTTTAGCACCGCCTTCGGCCCAGGGTGTGATCTTGGAGACCTGGGATCGAGTCCCACGTCAGGCTCCCTGCATGGAGCTTGCTTCTCCCTCTGCCTGTGTCTCTGCCTCTCTCTCTCTCATGAATAAATAAATAAAATCTTTAAAAAAAATTATCACCCCAATTTTCTACAAAAGAACGAAGACAACCCTCTATTGGGATGCATTTCTTAAACAGTGGAAACCCCAACTAATTTCTTTCTATATCCACAGTGACCAGCAAAGATTCCAGCAATAAAATTCCAAAAGTTTGCTAGATAAAAATTAAAATCATTTATCAAGTTACACATGCAGTTGCTAATGGTGATGAGATAAAAACCTAGGTCAGTTGGATTCAAGTTATTTTTATTTTTTTTTATTTTTTATTTTTTTATTTTTTTATTTATGATAGTCACAGAGAGAGAGAGAGCGCGGCAGAGACACAGGCAGAGGGAGAAGCAGGCTCCATGCACCGGGAGCCCGACGTGGGATTCGATCCCGGGTCTCCAGGATCGCGCCCTGGGCCAAAGGCAGGCGCCAAACCGCTGCGCCACCCAGGGATCCCTCAAGTTATTTTTAAAAGGGTGCTAGCTAAAATATTGAACTCCAAGTATATGAGTCATATATTCTGATTATTTATATGTGATTAACAAGTGTATTTTGTTCACAATGGTAGCTGAATCTACAGAAGGAAAATGTTAAAATAATAATAAAGTGAACATTTTCATAGACAAAATAATGCAAATCTAATCATTACCGTGCTCTATTAAAAACTACCAGTGGTTCCTTGTCTCATATCATTAATAAACCACAACATCCTTCAATTTGTAGTTCCTGTTCACCTTCTTTCTGGCCTCATATTGCTGTCTCCCATCACTCTCCTGACTTAGCATTTACTCCAGGAGAGCATGCTACTCCCTTAATTAGGTCACAGTCTCCAAAGTCTTTCCCTTCCTTTGCAGAGATTTTTCTCTGCCTGGAAAACCCCTGCCAGACTTTTCAACACAATAACATCAACCTAGACTCGTCTCAATCACCACTTTCTCCAAGAAGTTTTTTCTGATGCTTCCAACTTGTAGTATATAACTCCTCTCCAGACAGAGTTCTGGATCTTACCATCTTTTTATTCTGAGCATTAAGCATGGCAAATCATACCAGTTACCTGACACTAATTATTTAGTAACTGTTTACTGAAGCCACAGAATGCAAATACTATGCCCAGTCCATCACGTGGTAAAGAAATACAGTAAGAGTTGGCTCCAAAAGCCTACTTTCACAAAGTTAACCTTAACCAGAAATTATATACACCACAAATTTAAGTGGTTGGAAAAATGGGCTGTGTATCCTAAGTCAGATTCATAAATGATAAAGGAAAAAAATAATTTACATTCTGTTGCAGATATACTGTTATTTTGAATCCCTAAGCACTTGAGAAACAAAGCTTATCACCAAAAATGCAATTCCATTTATCAGTGACATTGAGTAACTTTTTTATTTTTACTTAAAGATTTTATTTATTTATTCATGAGAGACAGGGGGGTGGGGGCAGGCAGAGACACAGGCAGAGGGAGAAGCAGGCTCCATGCAGGGAGCCTGATATGGGACTCGATCCCGGGTCTCCAGGATCACGCCCTGGGCTGAAGGCGGTGCTAAACCGCTGAGCCATCCAGGCTGCCCGACATTGAATAACTTTAATTACAGAATATTTCTGATGCACATTACTAGTCTAATTATAAATTAAATTAGCATTTTAAATAAGTTATTGACACCTCATATCATAGTTGCCAGATTCTATATTTAGCTTTTGACTAAAATTAGTGGTTACCAGGAGGAGCCCAACAAAGTTCGCTTATTCTTGCAAAAATGCTATATTCTGGGCTCGTGTCATGTAAAATATATAACAGAGTTACAACTCCTATTGAGTAACATTCAAGAAAAACACACACTATTATACTGTGTAGAGCTTATATCATTCTATAACGAATTTAGAATGAAAAAAAGATAAACAGAAAAGAAAAAAGAAAACCATAAACCTGGAAAACAAAATATGCCTAGACTTCAATAAAACTTTTAACAAACTTGATTTGCAGAACTTACCACTGAATTCTTAACACATACACCCCTAAAAAGCCGTTCTGCGAAAACATGTATAGGATGAACAGACTAGTATAGTGCACAATGATCATCATCCTGACTTGAATTCTACAATAGTGCAAGTAGTTTAGGAGGAAGGCTCTAATAATATATTTTGGAATTAATTCCAGAGAAGTAAATTACCTATATGATCCTGTTTTTCTGGCTACTGAGTCAGGACTAATAAAACTAGCCAATTTCATCCCAGAAATAATCAGGGATCCATATTCAAATGCAATCAAAAGAAATGCCTGGGTGGCTCAGTGGTTGAGTGTCTGCCTTCAGCTCAGATCGTGATCCCGAGGTCCTGAGATCAAGTCCTGCATAGGGTCCTCGGCAGGGAGCCTGCTTCTCCCTCTGCCTATGTCTCTGCCTCTGTGTCTCTCTCATGAATAAATAAAATATTTAAAACAAAACAAAAATGCAGTCAAAAGATCTGCATCTGGATCTAAGATACATACTCATTGTAGGTCTAGGGCAAGTTAACTTCTTAGCCCCAATTTCACCCTCTGTAAAACAAAAACAAAATATTCTGTCCCTCTCATAGGATTATTTGGATCAAATGGGAAATATAAAAGCACTCTAAGTTCAAGTGCCATTACCAACATTATTAAACACACTGACATTTATTTATTTATTTTTAAAGGTTTTATTTATTTATCCATGAGAGATAGAGAGAGAGAGAGAGAGAGGCAGAGACATAGGCAGAGGGAGAAGCAGGCTCCATGCAGGGAGCCTGACATGGGACTCGATCCCGGGTCAGGCCCTGGGCTGAAGGTGGCGCTAAACTGCCGAGCCACCCGGGGTGTGCCCCACACTGACATTTAAAAGTTATTAAGCAAAGCATATTATTTCACATTTGACACAATAACATGGTATTTTAACTTTTATAAGATACAAACATTTTCAGATATAAAACTTACCCTTAACTGACATCCAACTTTTTCATAAGCTTTGATGAGTCTATTCCGGTGATACATCATTATCCCATAATGGTCTTTATTTCTGCAGTTGAATCCAAAAGTAATTCTCACAGTTTTAGTCTTAAATGTTAAGGAAAATTCTGAACACTCCCCACAAACCACTCCCCACAAACCAATCTTTCCAAGTCGTTTCTTAATGAACCCAAAAGTGTATAAAAAAGGGCCAAGTTGGAGAGGATTTAGACTCCGTATCAGGATAAAAGGAGAAAGGGGAAGAGGAATCGCTTTATTAATGTATCTTTATACAGATTCATAAAAAGGAAAATAAAGGATACTAAAAATTTGGGTCGATAAACATCACGTTCAATGTAGGCAAGACTCTTTGAAACCAGCTGTGTCTTCACTTTCTGTCCACGTAAGATGATCTGCATTCTCGGCTTTAGGTATAATATACTGCAGTAAGCCTGCCAAGACACATAATAGTATCTGTCCTTCCCAAATAATTACCTACAAATTTGTTCAGCATTACTGATATGTGTATTTAAAAAGAAACTTAACTACTTTGCTTTGATAAAGAACCCATGAACTCTTCAACAATATAGACTATATATAAAACTGTTATTAGTTAATATTTGATTGCTTTTTATTTTTTAGAATTTTATTTATTTGAACGAGAGAGAGAGATACTAGGAACAAGTGAGTGCGCATGAGTAGAGGGAGAGGCTGAAAGGGAAGCAGATCCCCCATTGAGCAGAAAGCCCAACCTGAGGCTCCATCCCAGCAGCCTGAGATCATGACCCAAGCCAAAGGCAGACGCTTAACCAACTGAAACACACCCAGGTTCCCTGACTGCTTTTCTTTAAAAATAAACTTGATATACTATAGCCAGTAAAATGGTTTGCAGAAAACAATCCATTGACCTATATAGATGTTATGTTAAATTATAAATAAAACTTTTTTATTTATTTTTTTTTTAAATAAAACTTTTTTAAAAGTTACAAGACAGCATATGTGGTATGATCTCATTTTAATTTTTTAAAAATATACATATATACAAAAAAGGACTACATTTTCTGACTCTTCTGTCAAATACATATATTGCTATTGCAGTTTAAAAGTAATGATAAATTTTATTTAGGCAAAAATAACAAGCAAAATCCAATACAGATAAAAGGGTCTATTACATGTCTGACAAGGTAAATATTAACAATATACCAACACTTAAGCCAAGTAGACGAGTTCAGTATTTCTTAAAAATTGAACTGTAACAATCAGTACTAATCTTAAATGTGTTTTCAATTCTGAAAGTACGAAAGTTTAGATACTGGAGTGCCAGGGTGGCTCAATCATTTAAGCAGCCAACTCTTGATTTCGGCTCAAGTCATCATCTCAGGGTCCTGGGAGTGAGGCAAGCTTAGGAGTCTGCTTGGGATTCTCTCTTTCCCTCTACCCCTCCCTCCACGTGTATATGCACTCTCTCTTAAATAAATAAGTCTTTAAAAAAAAAAAAAAAAAAGGAAAGAAGGTTTAGACACTTTACAATCTTGACTGAAATCTGCATCCTAAAACATGTTAAAATATATCATTCTTTGCCTGCCTCCAAGCTTTGTCTCTAAGGAAATAAACTGAATAACACAAAGCCAGATCAAAGTTTCAATACAGAACTAAAATTTGAACATTTCTCTTTTTTCCCCCAACTCCTGATTTCAAAATTAGTGATATTTTGTCATTTATAAAATTTATTAATGATATTTTAAAACATTTTATACTTTTATTTATTTTATTTATTTTATTAATGATATTTTAAAACATTTTTAAAAATTTGTATACTAAATCCACACTACCTGCTCTGCCTGCCTCTGGACCTGTTTCATAACTGAGCAAGACTTTCTAAACAACTAGGACATATTTAATAACACACTGGGGTATGTAACTGCTAGGGTCTCAAAAAGTTGTAAACGTATAAACATCACATGTATCCTCAGCCTGTGGTTATTAAATCATCTTAGCACAAAAATAAAGGGAAGTTAGTGTTATATGCCTTATCATAGTGACTAAGAAACGATATTCTTAGTATCATATCAACATTTTAAACTGAGTATTAATTTCTTCCATCTCAAAAATATTCCTAAGGTCAAATATCAGAGATATTTATTATAAAACTATTAATGTGTATCATCTGTAGTCTGTACATAATTTATCGGTTTAGAATATTAACTAAGATGTGTGTCCTAGAATATTTTAAACTAAAAAAAGAAATACTCTGAATTTGGGCTTTTTGCCTGAATTAATCAATACGGCTACCACAGAGGACATACTGATTCTGGTATTCCGAATTCAAATACTCTAACCACACACTGAAAGACTTGTAAGTGCTGTTAGATTTGGTGACTTTACAATTAAAAAACTGTTTTCTAAAATAATAATAAATAAATAAACAACTGTTTTCTGAACAAATAAAGCAACCAGTCTGCTCATTGGTTCCTGAGATACTTTTACTTAGCAATTACTGACAGTATTTATAACACTAGTGGATAGCAATAATTTCCATTATTTGATTATTTCTCTCACGTCCAGAAAGAGAGCTGAATACATACCCTCAGGGAATAGTCACTCTCAGGAGCAATTTGGTCCATCCTCTCTTGCTTCTTGTACCCTTTCTTCCCTGTTGTCTCATCTAAATCTTCAGGAATTCTGATGTCATATTTATCCTTATCAAAATCAAACTCTGTTGCACTTTTGTAGCTATAAAAACAATTTTTTGAAGGAGCTAAATTTTAACTTCACAGAAATATAAGCAAATATACTTACTTATTTAACAAAACAAAACACCTACCCATAGTAGGGGTCCTGGTTGGGGGAAGAGGGGAGACAAAAGCAAGGGAAAAACAAAAGAAAAGAAATATAGGAAGATGTGGGAAAACTGTATACATTCACACACTGCTGGCAGGATGTCAGCTGGTAAAGCCACTCTGAAAAACATTCTGGCAGTTTCTTAAAAAATGAAACTGGCAACTACCACATGACCCAGCAATTACACTCCTGGGCATTTATCTTAGAAAAAAGAAGATTCTATTCCCACCAAAACCTATACACAAATGTTTACAGCTCTATTTGTAAGAACTCAAAATGGTAAAATGTGCTTTAACTGGTAAATGGTTAAACAAATGATGGCCCATCTATGCGATATACTACCACTCTGCAAGGACAAGGAAGCAAATTACTGACACACACAAGAACCTAGATCAACCTCCAGGGAAATATGATGAATGAAAAAAGCCAATCCCAAAAACTTTCACACTGTAGGATTCTATTCATATAACATTCTTGAAATGACAAAGTTACAGAAATGGAGAACGTTGTAGAGGTTGTCAGGGATTAAGGAGGGAGTGGGTGTGGATATAAAAGGCCAACACAAGGGATCATGGATGTCCTCTCTCCATGAAAATGTCCTGTCTCTTGACTCTATCAATGTTGCTATCAACACTTACATACTATAGTTTTGCAAGATGCTGCCATTGGAGGAAACTGGATAAAGGGTATATGAGATTTGTGCGTATGAATCTATAGGTATCTCAAAATAAAAAGTGCAAATTAAAAAAGAGGAGTGAGGATGGGAGGGGCATGACAGCAAAAGCAAGAAAAAAGGGAATACAGATCAGAAAAGATTTAAAGTATTTTAGGCTCACCACTCAATTTATACTTTATTCCTATCATTCTTTTATCTAGATACCTCAACATTACGCATTCATCCCAAGTTTTTTAAAAAAAATCTTATTTGCAAATGATTTTATCCTCACAATGATAAAGGACTACAATCTTGAGCAATACAGAGGTCTCATTTACAATACTTTTCTCACCACCTATTAAACTATGCTTAGCTTTAAGTAATAGACAAATATTTCTCTTCCTAACTTACACAAGCTAGAGTTTATTGGCTGAGATATTTTCTTCTCCTTTCTTTTTGAGAATAGAATAAAAAAGAGAATTGAGGGATCCCTGGGTGGCGCAGCGGTTTGGCGCCTGCCTTTGGCCCAGGGCGCGATCCTGGAGGCCCGGGATCGAATCCTATGTCGGGCTGCCGGTGCATGGAGCCTGCTTCTCCCTCTGCCTATGTCTCTGCCTCTCTCTCTCTCTATGTGTGTGACTATCATAAATAAATAAAAATAAAAAAAGAGAATTGAGCTCTATGAATACTGAATGGCAGGGCTAGGAAATTTAGTTTTAATAATATGAAATTATCTCTAATGGAAGCCAAAGCAGCTCAATAAAACACACTTGGAAAAGACAAATCATTACCTATGCCAAAAAATGAGTACCTTCCAATATATTTCTACTCTGTGTAACAATGGATAAATGTAAGAAAACCACTCCTGCACAAGCAATTTCCTTCCCAAATGCAAAACTACTCGCTGAGCTCTACATTTACCTTCTAAGGTTCCAAATGATGATCCTTGTCCCCTTCTTACCCATAATAGCATCAAGTTCTGCCAGTAATTTCTGTTCCGTAGAAAATAGAGAATGTTCCAGAATCGCTGCAAGGCTTGCTTTTGATTCTGCTAAATTTATCATCTGTCGTATATCATAAGTTAAAGACTCAGACCAAAAACATATTTTTCACAGTTACAATATGAAAACTCAAACTTAAATAACAGATAACTATTTCCTAAGTTTTAAAACTGCAATTTGATTTCAGATGAACACCAAGAAAGATGAATTATGAGCAAGTTCATTATGATTCCTAATTAATTTAATGGTTCCTAATATCTGAAATATTATATCTGAAAGTTTTTATAAGAAACACAGAAGACATCTTTCTAAAGATACTTTGCTTTCTCATAGTCATTAGGGAAAATTTCAAGGCAGACCACATATCTCATTAGACATAATACAACTGAAATTAAGGGGAGAGCTACAGGAAACTAACATAGAAAGCAACCATCCTAATGGCAAAATGCCAAGGGAAGGGAGAAAGGGAGAAAGGCTTAGCCTCAGATATAAGAGGCAATGGGTAGGAACAAGCACTATCACGGAAACTATGATTAAAAAAACAGAATCTGGAGGAGGCTAAAGGAGGGAATGATTCAGAGTATCTTCAGAGTTTCTCCAGTTTCTATTTTTAAATCAAAAGGATATGGTGTTTGTTGAACGCCACTATTGGGACAACAACATGTTCTGCTTTTATGACTTCCAAGTAGGTCTGAGACAAGAAGCCCACACTCATGCTTTCTCCATTTTTGGTAAACACGATTGCATCTTTACCCAAACGCATAGAACCTGACTTGAAGCCATTCCCATACAATCCAACTGGGACATGACCGTTCATGGTGACTTTGTCACTGAAGCCAAAGCTAAAAATAAAAAAAATAAATAAAAAAAAAGATTTAAAAAATAAATACACATAGTCTTCATTTCTTAAATTCACAAATTATAATATTAAGTAGAAAGACTGGGTATAAATATTAACCTCATCCTCTCTAGTTTTGTAATCATAGGCAAATCACTTTTAATCTATTTTGATGTGTTTCCCCATCTCTGAAATGAAAAATAAATCTGTATCGTAAGGTTTAAGAATTGCTAAAACAGGAGCTCGTTGCCTGGTACATCCTGCCTAAACAACTGAGATCTCATTTGGACTCCTGGGACCCCTGAGATTTCACCTCGTGAAATTTCTTCTAAATGTGAACAACTCCCTTCAAATCAGGAGCCTACTGTGGTATGATTAGATTACTAATGGCATCAACTGGAGTTTTGGGAAGCATAACAAGTATTTAAGGGACAGTAGAAAGGGCTATGCTGCCACATTTTCTCTACCCTGTACCTGTATCAGGTACCATACTTTCCTTTCCAGGCACATCTGGCTTCATGCTGACATCCTACTCTGTGACTGTAGAGCCCAAGGCTTTATGCCTATTTTATCCTGCTACTTTCCTTATCCTCTGAATCCCTTTAAAATTACTCCCCACCAAAAGTATTTTATTGGAAATACTGGTTAAAACTATGCAACACTAGAGTATTAATAACTGTTATCAGTGTGCTACAACTCTTAAAGGAATGGCGGAAATTTAGATAAGTCAGTCATGGTGGGGTGAGAATGGCAGGGATTGTCTAATAATCAAACAGCAGTAGGAAATGATGGGAAGAGAAGAGAGCACACTGTGTGTACAGCAAATCATGTTTACAAAATAAAAAGTACAGGCAATAAGTATGATACGTGAAACCCCTAAATGGGGTAAAACCAATGTTTTTATTTTTACATACCTTAGCATTTTATGTAATTTATCTGAAGTCATACCATTCCCATTATCAGTGAATGTCAAGCATATATGGTCATTTATCACCGTTTTGTCAATCCATATCTGTTTAGCATTCACATCAGGATCATAAGCATTATCTACGAAACAAAAGTTTTGAGAAATTTTGATTTCGCATTTTAAAGAGCAATTAGTTCAGTATAATCCTTAACAAGCAACGTATTTTTTAAAAATTGAAATAAAAATTGAAATGTTTAGGAACTCTACGATTTGAAAACATGAACTAAACTGTACCTTGATATATACATCATTCACTGATCATTACAAAATTAGCTCTTTCCAAAGCCCTCCATTTGTCACACTGGTTCCCACTATACTGAAAAAGTACAAACAAGAACAATCACTGTACCAAACAGATGACCAAGACAGGGAGGTAGGTCTTCTGCCCAAAGACCCAGCCTGGCTATCAAGAGACAACCTGAGAGCTGAGTTTCAACTGGCACTCCAAGTGCCACTATAACTGGCACACAGAGGGAACACAATGCGGATACTGAATAAATGAGAAAGCAGAATGTCTCCTGCAAGGCTGGATACATAGAAGGTTTACCTTCTACACAGTTCAAATTGTGGCCCTTTCCAATCTAAGCAAAGTTTCTGGTGGCTTTTACACTTCTATGAGGTCTGTACAGATCCCCATTTAACACTCTTGTTAGCTTCCTTGTTTGTCTCAGAATAGGTTAAATAGGAAGGAATACATTAAAACAATAAAAACAAAAAACCAAGGAAAAGTGAAAACAATGTCAACAGAAGCAGTAATAACATCAGCTTGTGAACTACCTAAGTTCCACCTGAGTATCCTTAACTGACTAAAAACACTTTTTTTAAGTCTTTATGACTAAACATAAGTAATGGTTCTCACACTATCCTTTCATAAGGTTGCCTAGAATTAAAAGCATCTTTTTATTTTTATTTTTTAATTTATTTATGATAGGCACACAGTGAGAGAGAGAGAGGCAGAGACACAGGCAGAGGAAGAAGCAGGCTCCATGCACCGGGAGCTTGACGTGGGATTCAATCCCGGATCTCCAGGATCGCGCCCTGGGCCAAAGGCAGGCGCTAAGCCGCTGCGCCACCCAGGGATCCCTAAAAGCATCTTTTTAATCAACTGCTTCAGGAAAAATGGTGTTTCACTTAAATCTGATAGCAACAAGAGCACCCTGGTCTCCAGCTGCCCTAATCCAGAGCCGGACAATCACCACACACGCAGGAACAATCCCAGGTCGAGTGGCTCCTCTGGGCTGTCATAAACAAACAATGGCTCTGAATGGCTGCACTGTTCTATCCATTTAACAGGTTTTTAAGAAACTAGCTGAACAGCACATGTTAGCTGGGAGACTTTGGAAAATCTAACTATGCCAAAGAAAAGGGTGCTCAAGAGTTCCTTTTCTTCTACTGTACATCTAAGATAGAACTGTTTCTTGACAAAGAATCTAAAGTATTTCTAAGAATTATGAAGAATAGTGCTCGCTTCGGCAGCACATATACTAGAATTATGAAGAATATACTTTCCTTTATTACCTGTTTCTCAAACACATGCTTAAAAAAAATTCAGGTGCCAGGGAGCCTCAGTCAGTTAAATGGCTGACTGTTGGTTCAGGTCAAGATCTCAGAATCCTGGAACTGAGCCCCACTCTGGCTCCATGTTCAGCGGGAGTCTGCTTCCTCTCTCTCTGTCCCTCTCCCTGCTCTCCTTCTCTCTTTCAAATAAATAAATATTAAAAAAACAAAATTCACATGCTTGAATTTTCCAGAGGGAAAAATATCATAACCCATAATGCAAATGTGATCACAACTTTCCTCTTCTCATGTTCACTAAAACACTATTAAAATAGAATTCTATACCTAATAATTCTATTGGAGGAAACAAAAATGTATTATCTCAAATTTAATTTAACATTAATTCCCCTACTTGCTAACATCAGAAAAACAAACCCATTGTTACGTACCTGTACTTTCCAATTTTAAAAAACATAATTTCCATTTTTGCAATAGATCAAATTCTTTTATAATCAAAATAAAAGTTTTATGAATTTTGCAAAATAATAGTACAGAGAAGGCTGAGCAGCAATTAATTTGACATCCATTTGAATAGCTATTATACACTAGATAACCTTTACCAGTGGTATCATTCAAGATACAACTGTTTTATTAAACAGTATATTTGCATATTATTTTTCAATGAAAAGTTTTTTAAAACTTCAATTGCAAGCAATAGATTATACATGAAATGTCAGTTTTACATACCTATTAATTCAGCAACTGCACTGAACGGCCAAGTGTGACTAGTAGAATTTGTATGTAAGAACTTCGGGCAAAGCTGAAAAAAACCAATGATTCATGTAAATTGATTCAGGTCCTACTTTTGAGAAGAGAAACCAATATTATTTTCTGTCCCTATATTAAACAACACTGGGACACCTGGCTGGCTTGGTCGGTAGAGCCTGTGACTCTTGATCTCGGGGTTGTGAGCTCAAGCCCCACGGTGGGTGTGGACATTACTTAAAAATAAAATCTTAAAAGATAATAAAAATAATAAAAACAAACAACACTGAGACCAAGCATAAGATAATAGCTGCTTCAGGATATACCTAGAAGATATAACCTAGAAGATAAAATTCTTGGAAGGCTGTACTCATCAACGAAATAGTTTACTTAACCAAGATCGCTTCAAAACCCTTGTCTCTCTGGATCCATCAATCTAAAGCCATGATATATCCTAAATCAGAAAGTTACCCACCCTGCAAGGCCTACCCTCAAAATTACCGTGAGACACAACGAAGATTTTGCCAAGGGGGTGTTTTCTCCTGGTGCATCAGGCTTAATAAACTTAGCTTGGCTTATTAATCAACGGCTTTTCTAGAGGTCTCTTGGAAAATCATTATTTGATACTTTTTATATAAATTACTCCAAGCTCATTATAGTTAAACCTTGGCAGTGGAGTAATATACACCTATCAAACCTTTACATAATATCATATAAAAATTCAAATCCAATTATTTTAGGCTGATTTTATTCACAGTAATATACTATGGAAGACTATGCTAACCAACCTCATGCTATAGGAAACTCTAAATTCCTAAGTAATACAGATATTAAATGTATAAAAATGTAGAAGTGGCTTTCAAAGGCTGACACTTGAAAATTTCCATTGCAGAGGATTTCTATTTAATGGGGATTTTGTGTCTGTTTTGAACAGATTATCTTACACTTAAGGGAAAATAACAGAAGAGGCGCTTTAAGTATTTAATGTGAAGAGCTCTGGAAATGTGAGGAGATTATTAATCAAGCCAAGTGTTTGTAGTGCTACGCTGCTGCCACAAGGTGTCAGAAAGAGGTCTACTATTCCTCTGTCCACACTTGATTTTAGACAATTGCCAAGCATTCATTCACCAGCAGACTGAAGTACATGTGTGAAAAATGGAATTCTGTGGAAGAACAGTCTTAAAACTGGAGTACGGCACATATTCGTGCAATACAGAGTATAGGTAGTTCAGCCTTTCTACAGCATACATTACATTTGTGTGTTTGTTTTTAATAAAAATCAATTTCCAGGTCTTCATCTTGCACAAGAGGCCTTTTTCAAATTAATCTGAGACTCTGCCAGGGGCCAGCCATCAGGAGGCTCTATATGTCCCAGGCCTCTCCCTTTGCAAAATTATCACACTACCATTTATAGAAGAACGACATACTCCTCACATGTTACAAATTTTACAGTGGGGCATGGCTTTGGAGTGTGAAACCTCTGGCTATCAAAGAAGATACCCTTAGAGTTACCGGTCTTTGCTCTATTTTATGCACTTACATTAGGTGTGAAATCTGAAACTAGAAAAGGGGTTATTTTGAATTTTGGATGTATGGCAGAATGTGGTAGTGGGAATGTCAATTTTCACTTAATGTCCTCATCCTTTACATCAATCCCAAATTGACATGGTACACATTATCCTTGAGCAAGAGCCCCAGAAGAGCAAAGCAAAGAAAGCATCAGTAAGAAAGAACTGAATGGTAAGCAATGGCTTTTTCACTTTTCTGATTTCTCATCTCCAGAACATGTCATTCATTAGCTGGAGAGGGAAAAAAAAAAACACCCTGGAACAGACGAAGAAGTAATACACACAAACACATGCATGCGAAGCAGAGTATGTTTAACTAGTGTATGACCCTGAGCAAGAAGCTTAACCTCTGTGCCTCAAGTTCTGTCATCTATTAAAATGAGGATGATAATCCTATTAGCTTATCAGGATATTAAGAATATTAAATGAGTTAATATTTGTAAATGCTTAGAAGACCAACCAGAACATAAGAAGCATTGTATTTTTTTTTTAAGTATTCCTTAAAGGCACAACTGAGCTCATATAAAAATAAAAAATAAGGAAAATCTTTAAGGGCTTTGAATAAAGGAGGAATTAAAAACAAAAAAGATTTGAAAATGAGGATGTAATGAATGAGGGCTTAACTGGAAAACAAAGGTTTTGGTTTTAACGGTGATTCAAGAATAGAAGATTTGGAAGTAACTGCCCCTCCTCACTCCCCTTCCTCCTCAATAAAAAGTTGGGGGCAGCAGGAATCTGTCTAACAAAAGCTTGTCCGTTTTGGTCTGGATGCTTTAAAAAAAAAAAAAAAGTCTAATAGGAAGTTCTACAAAAAGGGACATGCCTTTACTTGGGTTAAGTGTTTCAATTTGTATCACCTACAGAACCACTATGAAGACACAGCCTCAGCCAGGTGGCATAAGATTCCCCTAAGTCCTTATTTGGGAGAATATTTGAGTACAAAACCTAAAGTAACATTTAAGGGAACAATCAATCCACCAGGAAAAAAATGTTAGAAGACAAGATACAGTAGTAGTATTAGATATCACTCCCCATCCCCAAACATTAGGAAACACACACAATGAAATGCTCTGAAGATTACACAGATTTTTTTAAAGAATTAATATAACTTTTAGAATCAACAGTCACAAATTTTACAGTTAAATACAAAACTTTTTGGAAGCCCAAACATATAGAGAGTGTTTACCAGTGTTTCTGCCTGAAACTGCTCTGTAATGAAGGAAAAAAAAAAAAAAACAAAACAAAAAAGGGGGAGGGGGCGAGTAGAATAAAACAAGAAGAACAAAAACAATCAGAGAAATGAGGATAATAGTAGATAAAACACTCAGTAGTTTGGAAATTGGAAAGCACAGACAGTGACAACTGATTTAATAGCCTGTAAAGAACTGAATCTGAAACCTATACAAGATGAGAAACAAAACAAGCAGCAGACCAGGAACCCCGGCAGAACTCCAGAAAGCCTTAGGAATTACACTTCTGTGCCTCTGAAGTCCAAGGTACTAGAGATTGTATGAAAACAAGATAGCTTTCAAGTCTTTAAAGAAGATTCCCCCCCAATTCCTTCTTTCACCCTACAACTACTCTAGGCAACCCCACAGAAAACTGGAGATCTGTTCTCTGGAGGAAGTGATGATAGCAGGCTCAGAGACAACGAAAACAGGTGGGTTTGAAACCGAGTCAGCAAATAGCCAGGAAAGAAACCCTCACATAAATGGCCAAATCATTTTCCACAAGGGTGTAAAGACTGTTCAATAGGAAAAAGATAGTCTTTTCGATAAGTAGTGCTGGGAAAGCTAGATAACCTTATGCAAAAGACTCAAGTTGTACCCTTACCTCACACCATATAGAGAAAAAAAGAACACCTTAAAATGGATCAAAGAGCTAACATAAAGAAAACTATAAAACTCTTAAGTACAGGTGAAAAGTTTCAGGACACTGGATTCCGCAATGATTTCTTGGATGTGACACCAAAATCACAGGAAACAAACAAAAATAAATTGTACTGCATCAAAATTTAAAACTTCTACAACACATTAAAGGATACAACTGGGGGTGCTTGACTGGCTCAGTCAGTTGACCGTCTGCCTTTGGCTCAGGTCATGATCCCAGGGTCCGAGAGGACGGAGCCAGGAGTCAGGCCCCCCTGCTCAGTGGGGAGTCGGCCTCTGCTTCTCCCTCTCTTTGCTCCTCCCCCATCCCCACCCCCACTTGTGCTCACTTTCAAATTAATCAATCAATCTTTAGAAAAAAGACAAAGGCTACAACCAACCGAATGAAAAAGCAATCTATGAAATGGGAAAAAACATCTGCAAATCAAGTATCTGATGAGAAGTTAATATCCAGAACATATAAAGAACTCCTACACAAATCACAACAAAGACTAAAAACCTAATTAATTGGTAGGCAAAGGACACGGATATTTCTCCAAGGATTATATACAAATGGCCACTAATAAAAGAAAAGATCCTCAACATCACTAATCATTAGGGAAATACAAATCAAAAACACAATGAGATACCACCTCATACTTACTAGGATGATAACTATAAAATTAAACAGAATTGCCATTCGATCCAGCAGTTCTACTAAGAAATGAAAGGAGGATCTTGAAGAGATTTTCTGTACAGTTGTGTTCATACACCGTGTTTCACAACAGCCAAAAGGTGGAAGCCACATAAATATCCATCAATGAACAAATAAACAAAATGTGGTATATCCATACAAGGGAATAGTATTCGGCCTCAAAAAGAAAAGATCTCTTGACGTATTCTATAACTAGATGAACCATCCTGAGGACATTATGCTAAGTGAAATAAGCCCGTCACAAGAAGACAATTCATCATTACACTTATGTAAGATACATCTACAGTAGCTAAATTCACAGTATAATGGTGGTTGCTAAGGGCTGTCAGAAGGGAGAATGGAGAACTGTGTTTTTTTTTTTTTAATAGGTATACAGTTTTATTCTGGCCAAGATGGAGTTTTGGAGACTGTACAACAATGTGAATGTATTTAACACTACTGACTTATATACTTAAAAATGGTCAAGATGGTAGATTTTATGTTAAGTGTATTTTACTTTACCACAATAATAAAGAGATAAATACCAAGTCAGCAAATTGAATGTAATACTCCCATCTGAGTTTTTTTTTTTTTTTAAGATTTTATTTATTTATTCATGAAACAGAGAAGCAAAAAATATAGGCAGAGGGAGAAGCAGGCTCCCTGTTGGGGAGCCCTATGCGGGACTCGATTCCCAGGATCCCTCCCAGGATCATGACCTGAGCCAAAGACCTGAGCCAGACGCTCAATCACTGAGCCACCCAGGCATCCGTCTCCAACTGAGCTTTCAGAAGAGCAAGCAGTTTGAATTATACATGCCATGGGCAAGAGACTAGATGCAGAATTCCTCTCTGGAAAACTGAAAGATTTCTAAAAGTTCCATTTGATTCTTTTACATTTGTGCCAGGTCTTTCAGGACAGCATCTTATTTTTGTTGTTCTCACTTTTTAAAAATTACTTAAATGTTTTAAAGTTTTTTTTAAAGGTTTTAAATTCCAATTAGCACACTGTGTAATATTAGTTTCAGTTGTACAATATAGTGATACAACACTTCCATACAACACGTGGTGTTCATCATAAATTTTTACATTTTTAAACCTATTTTATTTTCTAACAATTCGATTCTTTAAGCTCTTACAAATACAGACATAGGGTGCCCCCAACAAAATATAACTGATTCCTTCCTATCTTATCACTCAACACTGAAGCCCACCAAAGGAGTTCTACTTATGTATGAACACCTTCCAGTCAGCTGTGTGTCTCACTTGGAAACGTAAGCAAGTTAACCATCTCCACACATTAGAGCCCATGTAAAATTAGGAGTCAAAAACAGAGAAAAAGGAACAAAGAATGTAGAGGCAATACACTGAGCAAAAGAAAATTTCAGAAATACTTTGATCAACATACCCAGTAATAACAAATATTGGAAAGGGGGGGGGAGGGGGAGAGAGTGAGAGATATTTACTATTTATTTATATATATAGTATTTTATTTTATTTTTTAAGTAGGCTCCATACCCATCCTTCAGACTGGAAACTCGGGCACAGAGAGGAAGGAATTTGCCAAGGTCACATATCCCCTTGTCAATGAGGATTTGAACTCAGGCAGGTGACAGAGCCCAAGCTCTCCGGCACTAACCTACTGTGCTGGCCAAGGGAGTCAACTCTGTAAGAGGAATATGTGGGATGGAGACACAACGAAAAGGGGAAGGATATTTCCAGAATGATGATAAAGGAAGTCCCCAAAACACAAGTGAGCCAACAAAACTGACAAAATATTGGGTGTGCTTGAGAACATCTGGAAAAGATTTTCCAGTTCTGTGAAAGTTTGGACAGAAGAGCAAATTTAAGCAATTAACTTCAGAAAAACAAAAAGCTATGCAGCAAAGAAAATGCAATCAAGTTCTGGTTGGCTCATTTGTGGATAATGGTAAGAATGATAAATCATACAGTAATTCAATGAAGAAGAGATAAAAATGCATTGGAAAGATGGGAGAAGGTGAAGAGTGGGCATGTGTCAGTTAAACCCACAACAGGACTACTGGAAAACAACAAAACGGTCCCAGCATTTTACTTCGAAATACGAAAGCAAAAATTGAAATGTTTTTATCACTCTACATTGTTCTTGGAACCCTTGCCCTCCTAAATTAAAAAAAAAAAAAAAAAAAAATGGCATACATTATAATGGTTCATTCCTTGTGTCTTACTGCCTTCTATGACTTTTGACAAATACAGAAAACTTATTAATTCCTAGACTTTCCTAATGAAAACATGTGAGAGCTACACCCAAACAGTGAGCATGGCTATATTCAACTGCAAATTATGGAAACTGAATGTCTATGTCGTGTAATTTTCATATGTTACAAAATGTTCTTTTGATTTTTTTTTTCCCCCAACCTTTTAAAAATCATTCTTAAGTTTATGGGCCATACAAAAACAGGTGGCAGGCTAGATTTGGCCCACGAGCTGTGGTTTGCCAAGTCCTGTCTTAAAGCAAAGGGATGGGTGGGAGATACAGTACAGAAGCTGCAGATGGGAGATTTCCATCAATGAGGTTCCAACAGCCCATGTTACCCAGGAAAGAAATATTTAGCACATAGACAGCTGCTTCACCCAGACAGCAAGCTAACAACAATGCCCATCTTTTAACACAGCTCGGACCCTTATCTTTGCTCCCTTTATCACCTATATCTTGAAGAACCCGACAGCAGCATTGGAGGGGCCAGGTGAAGGAGCAGAGAATCCAAGTGCAGAAACAGGACCAAACCAGTTTGTTCACTCCTTTTCCCTACTCCAGGACTCTGGTGTCCAGAGTGTGGCCCAATCGGACGGGGGGGGGGGGGGGGGGGGGGCGCCTGGGCATTAAACCGAATAAAAGAGATTTTTGCCTTAGATGAGGTCAGACTTTACAATACCTGAGGCTACCTGGAAAGCATTACATCGGCCCAGACTCCCCCAAGCGTGGAAGAGAACCATCAGTATTTAAAGCCAACGGTTAAGAAAAGAATAAAGTTGTCCTCTATATTCAAACTACTAAATACTCAATAAGCCAGTTATGTAACAAAGGACCTTTATTCAGTACAGCTTAGAGAAGGTTTATCGGTCAATAAAGATCTAAGAGAAAATAGAAAAAAGTGGGCAAAGGACACGAATAGATTAAAAAAAAAAAAAAAAAAGAGTTAAATGTGAATAACTTCCAAGGAAATGCAAAAAATACGCCCTGACACATTTCACATTCATCCTACAGGAAAACGGCTAAAAGTGCAACAACACTACCAGGTGTGGAAGAAGTCACAGGGCAATGCACCATTTTTTAAAGCGACGGTATCCCCACCGGATGGTTCCATTTTTAACGATTCTCCGGCGGGGGCTCCGGGGTTAACCCCGAACCCCCGGAGGAAGACGAGGTCAGCACTTCTGCATGAACCGCCAGCAACTTGCTTAAAGGATAATCAGGTGCGAAGGCCACGCCCACGTTTTCCGAGGTGGGGTTGTAACTCCTCGAAGTGCGACGTTAAGACTCGTGCACACTAGGAAGGCGGGCGGGGGACGGGGGGGCCTCCAAGGGCGCCCCGGGGCAGACCCGACGGGGGAGCCCGGGCCTCGCCGGAGGGCAGCGCGCGGCGCTGGGGACGCGCGGGGAAGAGCCGCCGCAACGCGCCGCGCCGCCCGGAGGTCAAGGCCGCCCGGCGCCTCCGGCCGCGCCCCGCCGCTCGCGCTCCCCGCTCCGGGCAGCCCCGCGGGCCCGCAGGCCGGGTGGGTCGGGGCCCCCGCGGGCCGGGCGGCGGGCGGCGGGCGGCGCGGCCGCCGAGGCCTCGCCCTCGCCCTCCCACGACAGCTGCGCGGCAGCCAGGAAGGAGCCGGGAGGAGGGGCCGCGGCCCCGGCCCGCCCCGAAGCCGCGGGGGCAAAACAGAAACCGAGCGCGGAGGGCGCGGGGCGCAGCCCGGCCCTGCCCGCCGCCGAGCCGCTCCGCCGACGGCAGCGCGATGGCCGCCCCTTCCCCCGGCCCCGCCGCGGCCCCAGCCGCCGCGCCGACGAGCCGCCGCCGCCCACTCGGCCCCCCCTCGCTTGCCCGCCTGCCCGCCCTCCTGGGACACGGCCCGCTCCACCCCTCGCGGCTGCTCACCGCGCTGAGGCGGATCCCGCTGGGTGGCTGCGCCGCCATCTTGAGCGAGCTACAAAGCCAGGACCGGCCTCGGCCGCAACCCGACTGGGAGGCGGCCGGGACGACTGTGGGGCCCGCTGGGCCCGCCCACTTCCGGGGCGGGGCGCGCGGCGGCCCCGCCCCCCCCACTTCCGCCTCAGGCACAGTTGTATTAGCAGGGCGGCGGCGGCGGCGGCGGCGGCGGTGCAGGGGGGCGGGGGGGAGCGGGGAGCGAGCGGCGCGGCTGCGGGAGGAACTGGGGAGCAGCGTTGGGCCCTGCGGGGCAAGGGCGCATGCGTGAGGCCGGCGGGCGCGAGGGGGTCACGGCGTGACCTGGACTTGACACCTGGAGGGTCCGGAGTTCCGAGCCCCGAAAGGTGTCCTCAGTGGGGGAGGGGGGGGGAGCCATCCCTTGCCCACCTGTGTCAATGTGATTTGAAACCTTGTTAACCAAGAAATTTTTAAAAAATAATAGCACTGGGGGTTATTCTGTATGTTAGTAAATTGAACACCAATAAAAAATAAATTAAAAAATAATAATAATAATAAACTTAAAAAAAAAAAGAAGAAGAAGAAACCCTGTTAACGAAAAGTGTAGATTTTGTGCATTTTGGGTTCGCGCTGGAAGTCCCCATCCTCGGTCCTGGGGAAGAGGCCTTCCGCTCATGCACACTTAGGGTCGACGTGCAGCCGGGTATTGGGCTAAGCGAGTAGGATGCAGAACCCAGTCTAGGGCTGTTTCCCACTGCAGGGAAGACAGGATGATGGAAAGGCTTTTTGTTTGTTTTTTTTAAATGCCCATTTTGGGCTTTTTGCTTTTTGTTTTTTCCTTTTATCTCTTTATTTGTCCTGATTTTTTGGGGGGAAGTTTAAGCACATGTTAGGCCTCCAACACTGGTTTTTGTTTCATTTATTTATTTATTTATTTATTTATTTATTTATTACTAAAAAAGCCAAACCACTTAACAGATTTCTCCCACCCACTCTCCACCTATTGCATTTTTTACTGTGATAAAACTTTTTTGATGACTTTATTTATTTATTTGACTGAGAGACTGAAAGAGCACAAGCACTGGGAGTGGGAGAGGGAGAGGAAGAAATAGGCTCCCCGCTGAGCAGGGAGCCTTAGGTGGGACTGGATCCCAGGGCCCTGGGATCATGACCTGAGCCAGCCAGCGGTAAGAATTCAAATAATATGGAAATATAAAACATGAAATTTACCCCCAATCTCTTCACGAGAACATATAAACAATTTGTTATACATTAATCTAGCCTATATGCTAAATTATTATTTCCAATTCAGATGGTCTCCCCACTTGCCATAATTCTGCTTAGGATTTGTCATTTTTACCATGGTGTAGAAATGATATGCATTCTGTAGAAAATGTACTTGGGGGGTGCTTGGGTGGCTCACTTGGTTAAGGGCCTGCTTTTGGCTCAGGTCATGATCTTTGAGTCCTGGGATTGATCTGAGTCCTGGGATTGAGCCCTGCATTCTGCTCCCTGCTCAGCATGGAGTCTGTTTCTTCCTCTCCCTCTGCCCCTCCCCCTGCTTGTGTGTTTTTTCTCTCTCTCTGTACTCTCTCTCAAATAAATAAATGCAATATTAAAAAGAAAAGAAAAGGAAAGAAGAAAGAAAGAAAGGAAGGAAGGAAAGAAAGAAAGAAAAAGAAAGAAAGAAAAAAGAAAGAAAGAAAGAAAGAAAGAAAGAAAGAAAGAAAGAAAGAAAGAAAGAAAGAAGAAGAAAGAAAAGAAAGAAACTGTAATTGGAATTTTGAATTTTGCTCTTTGGCTTGTGTGAAAATTAATAACCGGAAACTTCACTAAAGTGGGGTTCCAGCTTCCACAGGGGAACCTCTCTCCTATGCTACCAATCCTTATCAATCCTTATCAATCACAGACCTAACAGGAAGAGATCAATTTAACATTACCCGGACTTGACTTTGCTCCTTGGTGCTACTTTACTATCCTCTGGGGGAAAGAAGAAACCCTTATCTCCCACACCTCTGAAACAGCTCAGCCAAGAAGCCACTATATTTTGAACTCCCAGTTTACTCCAGTGGACTTTTGAGTTTATAACAAGCCTTCTGTATTTTTTTTTTAATTTTATTTATGAGAGACACAGGCAGAGGGAGAAGCAGGCTCCATGCAGGGAGCCGGACACGGGACTCAATCCCTGAAGCCTCCAGGATCAGGCCCTGGGCTGAAGGCGGCGCTAAACCACTGAGCCACCTGGGCTGCCCTACAGCAAGCCTTCTCAATTTACCCCTTTTCTCCTTAAAAAGGGATACTTCCCCTTTATTCTCTGGACTGACTATGGGTCTTACTGCAACTTGTTTGTCCTGGGTTACAATTCTCTTTTATTCTTGAGTAAGCCCTTTTTTACTAGTAAAATAACTGGCAGTTTTTATTTTATTTTTAAGATTAACACTGGGCTAGTGATATCTGGTATGATCCTCTCTCCTGATGCTGAATAGCAGCGAGCTGTAGTTCCCTATCAACCATACTATCAGGGTGAATAAACAGCCTCTATACACTTACAACCATTGCACCCAAACAACCCGTTTTTCATTTTCAATATGGTATTTAATAAATTACATGAAATATCCAATACTTCTTATAAAATAGGCTCTGCATTAGATGATTTTGTCCAACTGTGGGCTAACATAAGTGTTCTGAGCACATTTAAGGTGATACTAGGCTAAGCTACGACATTCAGTATGTTTGGGGGTATTAAATGCATTTTCAACTTAACAATATTTTCAGCTTATGATGGGTTTATTGGAAGGTAACTTTATCGTAAGTTGAGGACAATCTGCACAAATGAGAAAATGATTAGGGGCACCTGGATGGCTCAGTTGGTTAAGCACCTGCCTTCAGCTCAGGTCATGATCTCAGGGTCCTGGAATTGAACCTTGCATCGAGCTCCCTGCTCAGCGGGGGACCTGCTTCTCCCTCTCCTTCTGTGCTCTCTTTCAAGTAAATAAACAAAATCTTAAAAAAAAAAATCTTTTGTTGTCACCCTTACCACTCACCATTGGGTAGATGACATGATGTGAATCATCTAGCACTTGTAATGCCCTGCACTGGAAAATTTCTGTTTCCTCCCACATTAAGATTGTTATGTAAGAGGCTTTTTCATTAATTATTTTTCTTAAATTATTTTTCTATTTTAAAAAACATTTTTATTTATTTATCTTTGTGAGAGAGAGGGCAAGATAGAGAGTACCCTGGAGCAGGGGGAAGAGCAGAGGGAGAGGGAGAAGCAGGCTTCCTGCTGAGCAAGAAGCCCAGCCAGGACTTGATCCCAGGACCCTGGGATAATGACCTGAGCTAAAGGCAGATGCTTAACCCACTGAGCCACCCAGGCACCCTCATCAAGTCTTTTTGAGAGCTTTCTTCATGTTTGTCAACGTCAGGGCCCTAAGGATGGAGGGGTCACCGATATAGAGAATTTATGATCTCAAGGCTGTGTTTGTTAAATTGTGGCCCATTTGTGAGTTCTGAAATCAACTTGATGAGTCTCTACTAGAACTTTGTGAAAAGCAAAATAGAATTTTAATTTGGTAGTATAGAGCGATGTCAATCTAGGCCTACATCCAACTTCCTCACTTATTAGCTATGTGCTGCTTGCTTAGTAAACTTTGATTTTGAGATGAGATTAGCCTGGATTATGTGGATGGGCCCTAGATACAATCCCAAATGTCTTTATAAAAGAGGCAGAAGGAGACGGGGTCATAGAAAGGTTATTTGACCTCTGCAGCAGAGAGAGACTTGAAAATGCTATGCTGCTTGCTGGTTTTGAAAATTTGGAAGGGGCCTTGAGCCAGAGAGTGCAAGGAATGCAGTTCTAGAAGCTGGGAAAGTCCAGGCGATTCCATTATAGAGTCCCCAGAGTTAACAGAAGGAGGGAACGTGGCCCAGCAGACACCTTGGTTTCAACCCAGTGAAACTTATTTCAGACATCTGGCCTCCAGAACTAGAAGAGAAGAAATATATGTCATCTAAGCCACTAAGTTTGTGGTAATTTGTTAGGGCAACAAAAGACATAGACCATAAATTCACGTATAAGCAAGTGCTTACCTTTCTATACATACAAATTCTTGTCCCTGTCTCCCTTTTTTTTCACACACTTGAGCATACTGTGGAATTCTACATTCTCAAGGCTTACTCATGTCGAAAAAAATGTGAGGCAAACATGTACAGGCTAAGCTTACACCAGGTTGATATAAAGGACATTTTACAAGAAAGTAAATGCCCCACCACACCCCTCTGGTGCTGGTATTAGACAAACCCAAGCTTGCATGGAAATCTTTATTACAAAGAAGTCAAAGTTGATGTGATTTTTAAAGAAAGATTCATTTATTTTAGAGAGAGTGAGCAGGAACAAGGGCTCGAACCCACAACCTCAAAATCGTGGGTCACATGCTCTATTGACAGCCAGCCAGGCACTCCTTGACATATATATATTAACTTTTTATTGAGTTTGATTGCCTTTAGGCTAATCATGCATTTCAATTAGCCACAAGCTCTACCTCTCTCAATCGTGTTCAACAATTTGCCTGTTTCCTGAAGGATTTAGATTCCTTAACAATTAGATTAACCTGGCTTAGATTCAGAAACAAACATAAAACAATTAGGACAGAAACATGAAAGGAGATACAATCAAGTGCTTATTAGTTAAGATAGTATCTTCACCTTAACACAAAGAGCTCCACACAGTACAGTAGAGCCCAGGGTCAAGTGTTCAGCCTCCGTAGAGCACAGCCATGCTTTGTTGTCAAAGGGTCCAGTAAGAATTGAGACAAGCTCAGTGAAGACAGAAAGAGCAGTCCTCACATATTTTTCAGGTGGGTTGGGCTGACTCTGTGGAATTGAGCAGTTCAGGGACCAGCAGGGAAGCGTGGAGGAAAGCAAGCCAAGCCAAGCATCCTCATGCAACCAATACTGGGTGGTCAGTGAGGCAACAGGGAGGTGGTTAGTAGAGTGATGGAGGGTCAAAGTTTGGAGCCAAAGACCCAGTGTTCCCTGAGCCCCCAGCTATCTAGTCCTACAAATCACTTCATCCAAACTTGGTTTATTCCCCTTGCTTCCTCCTCCGGCACCATCTTTATCAGAAAAATCAACCTTTATGTTTTTTCATTTAGTTATCTTGGGCTGCCTATATATGCCAGACCCCAAAGGAACGGAAGAGATGGCTCCGTCTCTTCCACAAGAGGGGCACTTGCCTTGCAGCCAGTGATGGGCTATGCCCTTAGTATGCGCTTTAATAGGGCCACCCTGTGACCAAGTGCCTCATGGGGTCTGGGGAACTGTAGAAAGAAGCAAGACTGAGGAGTTTGGATCTCAAAAACAGGCTCCCGTATATTTGTTAAATAAATGACTCGAGCAGTACTTGCCAGGTGAAAAGAGGAGAAAATAGTACCAAGCTGTTGGAATGACATATGGAAGAGATGCATGAGATAAGTAACACTGAGTGGTTGGAGGAGACAGAAGAGACAGCTGAGAGACCTCCAGGTCCCAAGAGTCATTATTTCAATTTCAACTTGGTGTAACATGTTAAGTGACTTCTTTCTTTCAGAGCCAAAACATGGACAGGCAAGTTTCTCCTTCATTTTCCACCTCCCATCTGCCTCTGGTTGACTTTGGGCAGGGGAACCCAGGATAAGACAGATGTTTGCTTCTCATATAAGGGGGAACCCCGGGATCCCTGGGTGGCGCAGCGGTTTGGCGCCTGCCTTTGGCCCAGGGCGCGATCCTGGAGACCCGGGATCGAATCCCACATCGGGCTCCCGGTGCATGGAGCCTGCTTCTCCCTCTGCCTATGTCTCTGCCTCTCTCTCTCTCTCTCTCTCTCTCTCTGTGTGACTATCATAAACTAAAAAAAAAAAAAAAAAGGGGGGAACCCCAGCTGTCTCCCATGCCCTCACTTTAAACTCCCAGGATTTTTGTTTTTGTGTTAAAAATGTTATTGGGGTAACATATACAGAACATAAAATTTGCCATTTTAACCCTTTTTCAGATGTCCAATCAGGTGACATTAATTTTACTCACATTGTTGTGTCCCCATCACCACTATCCAGCTCCAGAGCTTTTTCATCATTCCAAACTGAAATGCAATACCCATTAAACACTAACTCCCCACCCACCGCCCCAAACCCCCATACCCACCATTCTACTTTTTGTCTACGACCTCAGCTATTTCAGGTCCCTTGTGCAAGTGGAATTATACATTTGTCCTTCTGTGACTGGTATACTTACCATGACCTCCTCAAGGTTTGTCCATGTTGTAGCAGGTGTGAGAATTTCCTACCTTTTTTAAGGCTGAATAATATTCCCTTGTGTGTATAGACCACATTGTGTTATGCATTCATCTGTCAGTGGATCTTGGGTCATTTCCACCTCTTGGCTATTGTGGCAATGCTGCCATGAACGTGGGTGTACAAGCATCTGAGACCCTGCTTTCAGTTCTTCTTAGCAGAATTGCTGGATCATATGATAATTCTATTTTTAACTCTTTGGGGAACTACCTTACTCTCTTTCTAGACCTACAGAATTTTGAAGTTTATTTCCTTTCCCCCTTGGCTTAAAGGTAGACTTCTTTGATTTAGATGAAGAACCACTTGGAAAGGGCTACCTATATGGGAGGGACAACCGCTCAGTGGTTGAGTGATACCTTCGGCTCAGGGCATGATCCAGGGATCGAGGGATCCAGGGTCCAGGGATCAAGTCCCACACTGGGCTCGCTGTGAGAAGCCTGCTTCTCCCTCTCCCTATGTCTCTGCCTGTCTCGGTGTCTCTCATGAATAAATAAATAAAATCTTAAAAAAAAAAAAAAGAGCTACCTATATGGTATGAGAAGTAGTCAAACAGGCTCAGCCTTGCTGGTTTCCATAAAAGTCATCACATTTATGAATAAATTGCTCTGAAAACTCTCCGAGAATGGTCCAGGAAGCACCTGGGACTGAAACATCTTGATTACACATGCACATTCCTTTTTTTTAAAAATTGGAGTTCAATTTGCCAACATATAGCAGAACACCCAGTGCTCATCCCGCCAAGTGCCCCCCTCAGTGCCCATCACCCAGTCACCCCAACCCCCCTGCCTACCTCCCCTTCCACTACCCCTTGTTCATTTCCCAGAGTTAGGTGTCTCTCATGTTTTGTCACCTTCACTGATATTTTCACTCATTTTCTCTCCTTTCGCTTTATTCCCTTTCACTAATTTTTATATTCCCCAAATGAATGAGACCATATAATGTTTGTCCTTTTCCGATTGACTTATTTCACTCAGCATAATACCCTCCAAGTCCCACATTGGGCTCCCTGGAGACCTCCCTCCAGGTCCTCCACGTCGAAGCAAATGGTGGGTGTTTGTCATTTCTAATGGCTGAGGAATATTCCATTGTATACATAGACCACATCTTCTTTATCCATTCATCTTTCGATGGACACCGAGGCTCCTTCCACAGTTTGGCTATTGTGGACATTGCTGCTAGAAACATCGGGGACACATGCACATTCCTGAATGTCATGCCATCTACTGATTTAGACACTCCAGGGAGGATGCCTGGCATTCTGCAAGTTAGCAAGCTCTTCAGGTGGGTCTCATGCCCATAAGAGTGGGAGAGACCCTTGCTGAGCATAGTTGCTTTGCTGGATTCTGACAGATTTCTAACCTCAGGACACTCCTATGCATCCTCAAAAATGCTTGAAGGGATCCCCTTCACTCTGAGCTTAAGAGACAGCACCAAGTCTGGTTGAAGAGGATTGAACGGTCTGGAATGATCGCTACATGACTTAACACAATATGGAAACATGATCACATACACAGGACGCTAACATCACGCTCACAAGCCCAGCTGTTCCTTCATGTAGAATGGGGAGACTCCTTAGTTGGCCCACATCATGCTCCTAATCATATTCTCTTCTTTGAAGGTGTTGGGATTTGCATGTTCATTGGTTTGTATGCCTCACTGAACTGCAAGTAATCCCTCCTAGCAGGCCCTGTCTTACCCCAAAGCATTTTATTCCAATGACACAGAATTTTGTCTGGTCTCCCAGGGAGTTGTTCAAAACGTTTAAGTACAGCCGTCATCAATTACTCCCACGAATCTAGCCACTTCTCCTAATTCAACTGGGCATAATGTAGACTAATGGGAAGTGAGGCTTGTTCTCTAAAACTCATCTCACCACACCTTCAGAGCAAGGAGCTGGGCCGTGCCCCTTCTGCAAGCTGGTTTTGCAGGAAGTCATAAATGGGCGAGGTAGTTTCAGAGACTGCCTTCCACACGTTACCAAAGAGCAGTAGCCACCTCAGGGATTTCCTCTCGGTTTCTCTTGAGAACATAGGGTTCTAGAGGGAGACAGACTTAGGTTTTGTTTCCTGGCTCTGCTGAACTTGTAGAATGGGGTGAGCCCCTACTTCCTTAAGAGGTTGGAAGAAAGAAAAAGAGGCAGGTGATGCACTGGGCACTTGCCGGCCCCTGGAGAGCACCCCAGTAGTAAGGATCATTTCATCCCCAAGCACAGGCACTACTCTTCCACCAACACTGCCTGCAGCTCTAGGTGTTCAAAACTCTGCTGTTGGAGCATCAGTCTGTTCTCGTGTGCTGTGGCCACTCTTGGCAAGCTCCACCTCCCCCTGCACACTCCTTGCCCTAGGCTCAGTGCATAAAGGCTAGACACAGAGCACCAACTCCCTTGGGGAGGAACGGAGTCAGAGCGGTTGGCTCTAAAGTGGGAAGCAGAAGGCCCTCTGTTTGGAAGAAGAAAATATCAGAACTATTAATCTTGGTTTTTCCTCATGCTTTCAGACATTGGGGGTGGTGGTGAGGGTACACAGGCTTTCTTACTGATCTGTGATCAAAACTGTTTCTGGATCACAAAGGTGGCACAGACAGGATTAGTTTCTACAACCCTAAGATATAGTTACATTTTGATATTCCCATTTTATAGATGAGAAGACTGAGACACAAAGTTTTGCCCAAGTTATCATGTGGGGAAGGAAATGTCACACCCAGGGCAAGTCGTCTTCAGAGGTCATATCCTCAACTGCTGTGGTAGATGCAAACTAAAGATTTAGATGTATGTCATGTTTGTAAAACATCTTTAGTGTTCTAGGAGAAACCTAGGGATGTGTTGTTGGATCCTGGTCTTTTAAGATTTCCATTTAATAAGTAAGGATTAAATGACATATGGTATTTTCAGAGGCCATTTAGCTATTTTAGATATTGGGGAGGAAAAGCACAATGAAAAATTGTAAACCTAAGTAGTGATACAAGAGCTGCCTTTCATGGCATGACAGCTGATGACGTTATTAGTTTTGTTGTAAATTTTGATATATGAACATATGCACATACCCTGATCGTAACCATTAATCAGCCGATGGTTATCTCCTCACAATCTGAATTAAAGCTAACTCACAGTATAAATACCCAGGATTTATAATTCTACACTTCAATATTTAAAATATCAGTGACCAGAGGTACCTGAGTGGCTCAGTGGTTGAGCATCTGCCTTCAGCTCAGGTCATGATCCCAGGGTCCTGGGATGGAGTCTCACATCTGGGTCCTCGCAGGGAGCCTGCTTCTCCCTCTGCCTGTGTCTCTGCCTCTGTCTCTCATGAATAAATTAATAAAGTCTTCATTTATTCATTTTTATTTATTTATTCATGAGAGACAGAAAGAGAGAGAGGGAGAGACACAGGCAGGAAGCAGGCTCCATGCAGGGAGCCTGATGTGGGACTCGATCCCAGGACCCCAGTATCATGGCCTGAGCCGAAGGCAGATGCTCAACCACTGAGCCACCCGGGGATCCCTTGAAGTCTTAAAAAAAATTTTTTTTCAGTGACCAAACTTAAAATGTTTTTAAAGATATCCCCTTATGTGCAAAAAATCATAATTTCCACTTATTTTTAAAAATTTTTCTTCAAAGATTTTATTTGAGAGAGAGAGAGGGGGAGAGAATGAGTGATGGGGAGGGGTAGAGAGAGAGCAGCAGACTCCCTGTTGAGCAGGGAGCCTGATGCAAGACTTGATCCCAGGCAGGACCCCAGGATCATGACCTGAGCCCAAGGAAAGACACTTAGCCGACTGAGCCACCCACCCAGGTGCCCCAATTTTCATGTCACTTTAACACATATTTGTACAAATCCTATATTTCTAGCAGTGCTTTTTTCTTCTTTTTAGCTCTTACTTAGGGAATCGGGTGGTTGTGTGCTCCCCAAATCCTATTTTGGGGCCAATGACGCAAAGTGCTTCCGCACTGCACACAAACCAGTAAGCAGTAGGATGTTAGGAGAAACTTCACCAATAATGCTGGCCGAATTCCAGAACACCCTGGTTTACAGAAAAGATGGACAGGAGAGCGTGCGTGAGGCCTCGTACACATCATCTGGCCTGGGGAGTGATTCCATGCAACGCTCCGGAGGCTGAAAAGGGGACATGAGGTAGGCAAGTCTGGAAGGCAAGCCACGCTCTCTGGCAGCATTCAGGCTACCACAGCAGAGCAGGGGCGCCAAGCCAAGACTCTAAATAGGGTAGCTGGCATAAAATAGAGAGGCTCCGGGAGAGCGGGGAGACCTGCTGCCAGAAGAGAGGAGGCCGTGCTTAGAAAGGGATTATTTTAATGAACAATGATGTCCCCGACGTGGTAAAGAGATCCCAGGAAGGACAGAGTACGAGGGAAGAGTCCAAAGAGTCAGTTTCCCTGACAGTCACTTCAGGCATTAAAGGCTCCATGACAACATCGATTGATTTATATTAAATGGAAAGTGCTGGCAAAGCACGTCGTGGTACATAACTAAGGTTACAGCTGTCAGAGTTTTGAAAACTGTGTATTTCTTCTGAAGCTGGATACACTGTGATTTTAACACTATTTTTTAAAAAGCATTTATTTCTAATCCTACACTCGATGTGGGGCTCGAATTCATGACCACAAGGATCAAAAGTCACATGCTCCACTGACTGAGCCAGCCAGATACCCCTTAACAAATGATTTTTTAAAAGATTTACTTGAGAGCCAGCGAGCAAGTGAGTGCACATGCACACAAGAGGGGTAGGGAAGGGGGAAGGGAGAGGAAGGGGAAAAGAATCCTAAGTAGACCCTGCTCTGAACATGAAGCCTGACCTGGGGCTCGATCTCATGACCCTGAGATCATGACCTGAGCCGAAATCAAGAGTCAGGTCATTGACTGAAGCACCCAGGCTCAACAACCATGTGATTTTAATGGGCAAGAGTAAAGCACAGTGTGGGATCTTCAAGCCCTCTCCGCTGCTGAATAGTCAATGGTAATGGGCAATTGTTATTTTCAGAAAATAATATACTTTGGCTTTAAAATGTGACACCAAGATAACTGCTTTAAAGGACATTATGTGTGAAAGGTTAAAAGTAATATTCAACAAGTGTAAACTTTTAGAGAAATATACTGACACAGCCCACATTTCTACATCAACAAAGAAAACAACCTTCACACTCTACTTCATATTACAAATTTTGTGTTAGCATTAGATGATATATTAATTTTATTTTCTTTACATAAATTGAGGAAGAAACAATCAGATCCAAATATATTACAAGGCATTTAGAGAGGTGTGTTTTGTTGCCCAACAGAAAATTATCTGAAATCGACCTTCAAAATTGAGATAGACTTCTTTAAAAGCATCTTCCTGGCTCCTTTCTTGTTTAGAACACATCCTGGTTTTCACAGAAGTATCAGTAAGTAGATTTGAAACACTTTCTGTCTTACGTGGTTAAGATTCCAGATGTTCCAAAAAATCATATTCAACACATTCTTCCAGTTGTTGTAAGACCCTGGGACTATCTGTGACAGGAAACTCCAGGGCTGGAGGTCCTCGGGTGTCAGCAGGCAGTTTACTCTGGGTTTTAAAAGCACAATTTAGAGTCTCGAAGAATGGCATCAATTGCCTAATGCTGGAGACAGAATGTTGGCGCAGAAGGGGGAATTCATTCTTCATGGTGATTTCATCAGAGCTGCCAACTTCCTGCAAAAAGCCCCCACAACAACCCATAAGGATGATATGGCTTTGCTAAGGGTTAGAGATGCAAGTGAGGTACATGCAGGTGTCAAACCAAGGAGGTGGGTGCTTCACGAACATTCACTACCAGCGCAATGGTGGTTTCCAGATCAACTTAAGTTCTGGTCTTCAACTGATAGTTTCCAATAGGATGTCAGCCCAGGCCATCCTTGCCGCCCCACCCCCGACCCTCCCCATGCCTCGGGACCCCAGGCCCCCACCATTCTTCCTGCAGGTCCTTTGTCTGCATAATCAGGGGACTCTGTGTATAAAACTACTTCCACAGGACCGCGATCGTGTTACCCAGGATGCTTACCTCAGCACCTGGGATGAGAAAGTGACATATAAATGAAAAAACCAGGATGGAATTTGTTTTAACACATGGATCAAAGAACTTGAGAAAATTATTCAGTCATTAAAGTCAAGTGGTGCACGAAGGACTCGCTACCTAGACTTTCTCCCCTCTGCCACAAATGTAAATTGCCAAAAAGGAAGACAGTTACCCCATATTTTAATTTGAGAAGTTCTAGAATCCGAACGGTGTGGGGCTTGCATTCTTGGTGATTCTCCTCTAGATCTGATGGGAAGGCAGGGCCCTCTGTGTCCACTTCTGGAACAAATGCCCACCTGTAGCTGGACGAAAAAAAATCTGAGGTCAGGCATGTTGGCTTGGAGCCCACTTCAGAAAGATTTTTAAACACTTTTATTGAAATCTAATTCACACACAATATAATTCACCCATTTGAAGTGTGGCATTTAATTGCTTTTCATTTATTCACAGAATTGTCTATCCATCACCCATGATCAACTTCAGGATATTTTCACCACCCCCAGAAGAATCTCTGCTCCCTTTAGCTATCATCCCTCAATCCCTTACACCCCCTTCATCTAGACCACCACCAACCCATCTTCTATCTCTCCATATTTTCTTATTCTGGACAGTTCCTATAAGCAGATTCACAGAATATGTGGTTCGTCGTTGTGACTGGCTTCTTTCACTTCACATAATGTTGTCAAGGTTCATTCATAACCCAGGACATGTCAGTACTTTGTTTCATTTTACTGCTGAATATTTCATTGTATGGATATATCACATGTTATTTGTCCACTTGTACACAGATAGACTTCAAATAGTCTCCACTTTTTACTTATTATGAACAATGTCACTATGCATATTTACATACATTAGAACTCACTTAAAAAAAAAAACTTCCTTTTTTGGAGTGGTTTTAAGTCTGTGACACAATTGAGCAGAAGTCTATATGCCCCTGCCCTCCTCTGCCACGCAATGCCTTCCCAATTATCAACATCGTCCACCAGAGTGGTACATTTGTTACAATCGATGAACTGACATTGACTCATCATTACCATCCCAAGTCCAGAGTTTACCTTAGGGGCTCAATCTTGGTGGTGTGCATTATATGGGTTTGAATGAATGGATAATGACATGGATCCACCATTATAGTATCAAATAAAGTAGTTTCACTGTCCTAGAAGTCCTCTGTGTTCTCTCTTATTACCCCCTTTTTACTGTCACCATAGTTTTGCCTTTTCCAGACTATCACAGAGTTGGAATCGTACAGTCTATAGTCATTTCAGATTTGCTTCTTTCACTTTGTAATATGCAGTTAAAGAGAACCCACACTTTAACCACAAACATTTCTACATGGCTCCTGTCTTTAGGAGGATGGGACAGAGAGAAGTGGCATCTGGGGCCAGGCACGAAATTAACCATATGAGCAGCTGTGTTAAGCCTACAGGAAATGTAAGCCAATAGGGGCAAAGTGAGCTGGACACAGCGTGTTCCACTTATTATGAACAGACAGACAATCTACACAAATGCAGTGAGAAACACCAGTCCCTGTCCCTTGTTTCATAAGCGTTCAGTAGCAAACCCCCCTGAACACACGCACATACCACAGAAACTCATCCATAAGCACTACAAATTCAGGAAACCACAGGTGTTGTAAGGGCTCTGAAACCCAGTATTCTCATCGGCCACTAGAAACCCCTACCATAGCTTTTCACACGCTCTACACAACAAGTGAAAGCGCTGACAAGGAAAGTCACCATTTCAAAGAGGACACATGATCTTATCTGACTTACATTTGAAATAACGGCATCTTGTCAGGTGGAAAAGAGAGTGCTGTGTCCAAGAATTTGCAAGCCGATAAATATAAGACCAGTTCACTTGGGGGTATCTCCCCCATTGAAGGCCCATTTCCATCAGCAACCGCAACTTTCATTCTGTTGATTTTGTTGCTGTTTCTATAAATTTGCAAAGAAACTCGTGTTACAAATTTGTTCACATATGCTATAGTCCATTTGCCTGTGCAACGTCCATAAGAAGCTGTTCCGTTTAAGAAACAGTCAAATAGCTGGTCCCTTCACAAGTACTTCAGGAAAATAATACTGAGTGTTAGATAACCCTATATCATAGAGTGACGTCCATTCACATATGCACACAGACCTGTGCACAACTTACCTCAACGATTCATCGTCCTCTTTCAGATCTTCTTCAAGCTGTATGAATATCTGAATCTTAAAAAGAAAACATAAATTCAATTTACTGTTTGAGAGAGATTAGACCTAGCATAATGTTTAAAATGTGTATGTCCATATACAGTAACAAAGCAAAAGAATCAGCAAAACGAAAAGACAACAGGTGGGGAAAAATATTTGCCAACCAAATATATGATAAGGGGTTAATATTGAAAATATATTTAAGAAATTCATACAACTCAGTAACAAAAAAAGCAAATAATTTAATTTAAAAATAGGCAAAGGACTTAAATAGACATTTTTTCAAAGACATCATGGCCAACGGGTCCATGAAAAGATGCTCTGCATCACCACCAACCATCAGTGAAATGCAAAAAAACAAAAACAAAAACAAAACACACACACACACACACACACACACAAACCCCCAAACCCAAACAAACCCCAGTGAGAGATCCCCCACACCTGTCAGAATGGCTAGCATCAGAAAGATGAGTGACAACAAGTGGCGATGAGGACGTGGAGAAAAAGGAACTCATGTTCACTGTGAGTGGGAATGCAAACTGATGCAGCCGCTGCAGAAAGCAGTATGGAGGTTCCTCAAATTTTTTTTTTTCAAATTTTTTTTTTTAAAGATTTTATTGATTTATTCATGAGAGAGAGAAAGAGGCAGAGACACAGGCAGAGGCAGAAGCAGGCTCCATGCAGGTAGCCCGATACGGGACTCAATCCCAGGACTCCAGGATCATGCCCTGGGCCGAAGGCAGGTGCTAAACCACTGAGCCACCCAGGGATCCCCGGGTTCCTCAAAAATTAAAAATAGAATTACCCTATGACCCGGCAATTTCACTTCTGGGAATATATGCTATGTGCTACCAACTTGAAAATTTTCAGATAAAATTAGATATATGTGAAATAGTACATTATTCCTGCAAAAGGAATTTTGAAAATATTCCTGAATACATGAATATGCGTTCAGAATCTTATGGCATAGCTGCATGACTATTTTTATTTATTTTTTTTTAATTTTTTAAAAAATTTTTATTTATTTATGATAGTCACACACAGAGAGAGAGAGAGAGAAGCAGAGACATAGGCAGAGGGAGAAGCAGGCTCCATGCACCGGGAGCCTGACGTGGGACTCGATCCCGGGTCTCCAGGATCGCACCCTGGGCCAAAGGCAGGCGCTAAACCACTGCGCCACCCAGGGATCCCACTATTTTTATTTTTTTAAAGATTTTATTTATTTATTTATTTATTTATTTATTTATTTATTTATTTATTTATTTATTTATTTATTTGAGAGAGAGAGAGGCAGAGAGAGAGAGAGAGAACAAGCAGGAGGGAAAGGGGCAGAGGGAGTAGACTCTGCTGAGCAGGGAGCCCCACATGCAGCTTGAGCCCAGCACCTTGAGATCCATGACCTGAGCCGAAGGCAGATGCTTAACTGACTGAGCCCCCCACGTGCCCCTGTATGACTAAATGTGTGGAGTATTTCAGAAGCGCTGCTCTTAAAAGCCTCCCCATAAACTTACGGCGCTTTTGGAGATTCATGGTTGTTAATAGCCTTCTAAACAGCATTAAGCTTTCAACCTTAAATATTTCTATATAAGATATGGCTTCAAAGAAACTCACAACATAGGTGTAGTGGGCCTCTCTTGGAAATCTAGTATCAGTGAATATAAACATCTGGTCATGAAGTTCTTTAACAGAAATATGAAGAATTTAGTAAAGATAATTTTTCATTAGGAATTTTTAGTAGTGTGGATTCATGGTAGGTTATGCTATGTGGTGGTAATATTTCTAGTTATGAATGTAAACTCTTATTCAGAATTTAAAGGATTAACCTGCAGATTATGTAATTAATGTCACCATAAATCACAGCTTACCAGTAGTTCTGAAACATGATGACCTGACGTCTCCCCTCTAATTTGCTTTTGACTTCACTTGAGATAGAACTTCCAACTCAGATATTGTGAAGGCATGCATATTTGAAAATAATCTGAGTTTTTTTTCTTCCTAGAGGTACTAGATCTAAAAGAGCTTACCGAGGAACTTTCCTGACAGTAGTAGCAGGCTTGTCTGATGGTGGTCAGTTTGTAACATGTATATAATTATTCACTGTGCCTTAAAGTTTTATACTTTGCTTATACAAACTATAAAATTTCCCAGAGATGCATTAAATGGTTTTGTCTTAAATCAAATTCTCTATGTAACCAAGAGCTGACTATGTACTACCAACTTAGTTGAAAATTTTGTGATAAAATTAAGATGTAGATAAAATAGTTCGTTATTCCTGCAAAAAGCATTTCAAAAAGCTCCAGCCCCGCTTTCAAGAGTGAAATAGTTGTACTTACTAATTCAGAGACCATTATGGGCCACAATGAAGTCAAATGCTGGGGAGATATTCTTAGCAGCAAAACTCTGAAAAAAAGAAACATCTGAGCAGCAACTATGGATGTCTGTCCAACTCTGAGATTGTCTGTCAGGCGTTCTAAGGAAAGAAGATTTTAAAGATGTCACACAAATGTGCAGTTTGAGGTTTCTCATTAGACCAAAAAAACCCCACAAAAAAAACTGTACTTGTTTTGACATTTAACAACAATGCAGCCTAAAAAATGGGTGCCAGGATGTTTCTGCCCCTCATTTACCCCAGCCTTCTTCTTTATGAAGGGGAGCAGTTCATGACCTTTGCTAAAGGAAGTGAACTAAGGGGCTCTTGTTCCCTGCCGCAGCTGACCAGAAAGACACTGACTTCTGACTTAAGCTGGACATCCATTGGATGACCAATGACCACTAAATTCCCTTCTGAGAATATGAAATATAAGACACAAGAACCCCAGACAGTCCTTGGTGAGTGGTGGCGCCCTAAGATCACAGAGGTTGGCTGGCAGCTCTGGGAGTGAGAGGTTGGAAGCTGAGTAAGTGAATGAAAGTAGAGGTATTGTAAGTTTGGATTTCATGGCCATGACAGAAACTTTAATTCCTGCGGGAAGAAAAGGTGTGAGTTCCCCTAGCCCTAAACAGTCTTCCCCACTTCTCCACTGAAATAACTGTCTGCAGAATGTGAATCCCCCTGCCCCCCACGATTTGAGGTTTCTTAGGAACATAACAAATCAGTATAGCAAACAGCTGAACTATAGTCATGCAAGTTAAGATTTGTTTGCAGTATCTGAGTAATAAACTTCTCTTTATCTGAGCTAGCTTAAGTAGCTTTTACTTCTTGCTTTGAAAAGTACTCTTGACCAGGGGTGCCTGGCTGACTCAGTCCAGTCCATAGAGTACGTGACTCTTAATCTCAGGGTTGTGAGTTCAAGCCAAACCTGTAGGTGTAGATTCCTTAAATAAAAATTTAAGAAAAAAAAAATAACTCTCAACTAATTGAAGAGTTGAGCATCACTCAAACAGTTAACAAACAGGTTGGCATTTTTACTTAAAAAAATTTTTTTAAAGTAATCTCTATACCCATCATGGGTCTGAAACTCAAGACTCCAAGATCAAGAGTCACACGTTCTATGACTGAGCCAGCCAGATGCCCGGGTTGGCATGTTTAAAAAGTGCTTTGCGTTTCTGGTTCTGGATGAGATGGAGTAAATAGATTACATCCCATTTCTCTAACTGCAATTAAAAAAATAATAACCTTGAACAGAAATATATAAAGTGCATCAGAAAACTGAAAAGTGAAGGAAAGGTGACAGGATAGGCTAGAATCCTTGGGACTTAAGCAATGACCTGAAGGTGAATTCCCTAGGGTTTTTAATTTTATCCTGGCCTGGGCACCCAAGGAGAGGGTAAGCTGGAATGCCAAAGTGGCAACCAGAACGAGAAAAGGTAACAAAACACACCAGTGCAGAGACGCCACTGAGGTTAGGGTTATTGGGAGAGGAGCTTAAAGATGTGGTCTAAAAACATTCCAATAATCAGTTACAGACATTTGGAACAAATAAAAAAAAAAAAAAGAAAATGTCAGCAAAGAGATGGGAGATATAAAAAAAATGTCAGCAAAGAGTCAGGTGGAAATTTTAGGACTAAAAAGTAAAACTGCTGAAATAGAAGAGCTCACTGATGGGCGTGACAGTGGAATGGCGGTGAGAGGGGAAGAGGGAAGTAGAAGATGGAATCTGTGCAAATTACTGAAACTGAACAAAAGAAGGAAAAAAGAGGTGGCTCAGGGACCAGAGGAAAGATGACAGGTCTAACATTTCAGTCACTGGAGTACCGGAAAAAGGCCAAAGGGTACACATTGGGAAAATATTTGAAGAAATAATGACTGAAAACCTCCCAAATTTGGTGAAAGACACACATCCACAGATTCAAGAAGCTGAGTGAACTCTAAGAAGAATAAAACCAAAGACATCCAGCTCTGCTACATAAGGAAACTTCTGAAAAAGTAAAGATAAAGATAAAAATCTTGATAGTGGTTAGAGGGAAATGATATGCTCCAGTGGTCCCCCTGTCTCAGCCATGGTCTACTTTCTGAGGTTGCACTGGGCCATGGTCAACTGAGGTCAACTGCGGTCCAGAAGCTGATGTCCTCCTCCTGACGTACCGTCAGAGGGTCAGTGGTAGCCTGATGCTCAGTCACATACCGATGTCACTCACCTCTCTTCCTCTCATCACGTGGGCATTTTATCATCTCTCATCGGTCACAAGAAGGGTGAGGACAGTGTGACAAGGTATTTTGAGAGAGAGAGAGAGAAGACATTCATGCAACTTTTACTCCAGTATATTGTTATAATTGTTGCATTTGATTATTGTTGTGAGAACGAGAGAGAGGGAGGCAGAGATATAGGCAGAGGGAGAAGAAGACTCCCTGTGGAGAGCCCGATGTGGGATTCGATCCCAGGACTCCAGGATCATGCCCTAAGCCAAAGGCAGATGCTCAACCACTGAGTCACCCAGGTGTCCCTGATTATTGTTGTTGCTAATCTCCTACTCTGCCTAATTTATGAATTAAATATCATCATAGGCATGTGTGTACAGCAAAAAACACAGTGTGTGTAGTATTGGTATTGTCCATGGTTTCAGGCAGCCACTAGGGGTCTTGAGATGTAGCCCCTGTGAGAAAGGGGGGCTACTGTACCTAAAAGGAAACAATGATTTGAGTGAGAGCAGATTTCCCTCAGACACTGCAGTCAGAAAGAAGTGGCACACTTTGCAAGTGCTGAAAGACAAGATCTTCCCCCAGAATTGCATTTCCAGTGAAAATATCCTTCCTTCTGGGTGTTTGGTCACCCAGACCAGAAAGGAGAAAGGTGAGATAAAGAGTCTCCATGAAGGGAAACAGAGAAAACTTGTGGCCAGGAGATGTGGACTCAGAATGTCCAGAAGATGCTCTTCAGATGAATCAGAAATGGTAACAGTGGGAAACATGGAACATTAAGACAAAAGAGCAATTGAAAGGGTCAATCCGTGAGTAAAGACGGCATTCCCTGTCTTTTTAAACTAGGTTGGCCAGTCGATGTGGTTTTCTGAAGGATCATGCTCTGTGAGCTGTTCTCACAGGGAAGGCTGGACACACAGGACACAGGGACGCTCAGTGCTGCCTCTGCAACTCCTTGGGAAATCTTAATCCGTTTCAACATAGGAGGTATTAGGGGAAAAAGTGGTTTGTACACATAGGTACATTTGGTGCTGGAAATTTCATACTGGTGCTCCAAATAAAAGCTAAGTTCATGAGATTATTCTTTAGCTAAGATGCTGTTTTTGAATCACTAATGTTCTTTAATCTCTAACATTCCTTCCCTAGCTGAGTGATGAATCTTATCAACCTAAGGAGTTTTTTTTTTTTTTTTGTTGTTGTTGTTGTTGTTTTTTGAGCAGTGAGTGGGAGAAAGCCCTGAGCCAGCTTCCCTCCACCACCATTCCAGGTCCTGGGACCTTGTTCAGGCTGGCTTAATTGTGCTGCACAGTCTCCCATCTGTGAACCCTAGTCTGGTTTCCCTACTCCACTCACCTCAAGGGGCACCTGCTAAAGGCTATTGCCTACCATTGGGAGCCAAAGGGCTCAGATTTCAGGCCAGGTTTTGCCAGTTGATGGCAATACACCTCTGAGCATCAGTATCTTGATGTAAAAATTGAGCTATTAGGTACAGGATGATGAGGAAGACTTCAAAGATGGGAAGGACTCCAATGGACCTGGGACAGGCCAAAGTCACCCAGCTTAAAGGGTACAGAGCGTTGCTGCTAGATCTTTCTGATGCCCCTAATCAGGGCCTATATTGGGAGTGATGTCCATCTTCCTCTCATCTTAGACAAACAGCATTTTGCTTTAAAAAAAAAAAAAATCCTTGCTTTGGGCTTATCTACAGGCTCTTCTATGATCAATGTAAAATTTATGTGACTCTGAACCAAGATGCATGGAGCTGCTCTACACCCTGTGCACACCAACCTCCTTCAGGGCTACTGGATTGTGCCACCACCCAGGGAAAGGGACTTCCGGGTATACCCCAGAGAATAAATGTTACAAATTCCCTATTCCTGGGTTTGAGATGAGGCCGAAACTTAGAAGCTTCTAGATGTATCTACTCCTTCAACTTGGGCATTATTGCTCCACAGGGGCCAGTCCAGTGTCCCAAGACTATGAGAGAATGCTCTGAATTCCATCACTTGAGGACCTCAAGGAGGCTGGCCTTTCAACAGTTTTGGGGATGACAATAGAGAGGGAAGTGCTTTGTCAAGTGTCAGGTAACAAAAAAATGAAAGGGGGCAAAAATGTTGGTTCTTAAAACATGGAGCATTCTTAGAAATACAGCACTTGAGCTATGCAAAGTAGAGGAGAAATACCTCATTCCCCAAGGGCCCCCAAACCATCTCTTAATGAAGTCGGCACATGCACACACACTTTTATGGAATATATATAGTATTATATTGCCCCTACCTGTCCTCCCTCTCAGAGGCATGATTTCTTAGAACTGTTGGATGCCCAGATCCTGCCATGGTGAAACCACTCCACTGTTTGAGAAGGGTGTCATCTGTTCCTTTCCTGTTCTACACACCCAATACTGTCCCTTTACCTCTCTGGGCCTCACTCCACATTTTAAAGGTGTGTGTGATGGGAGACAGGGCAGAGAACGAATGGATGTTTGCTCTCAGGGCGGCAAGGCCCCCAAAGGACCAGCTGGGGCACTGGCCAACATGTTCTCCTTTCTGGTTTCCTCCTCCTGCCTTCACCAAAAGCGGACTTTCAGACACTGTGGCATGGCTGGGTGTGTACAGCACCACCACGAACCCTACGCGGGCACCAGGGGACAGAAGATTCCTAGTGCTCCTTCTCCCCTCCACGTTTCGTAGGGATGCAACAAAGTTCAGCTTTGACTCTGCATTCGCTATCTTTTTTTCTTTTTTTTTTTAAATTTAAATTTAAATTTTAATTTTTTTTTAAATTTAAATTTAAAATTAAATTAAATTTAAATTAAATTTAATTTAGTTAACATAGTTAACATATTGTTAGTTTCAGGGGTAGAATTTAATAATTTGCCAGTTGCATATAACACCCAGTACTCATCACATCACGTGCCCTCCTGAATGCACATCACCCAATTACCCCATCCCTCCACCCTCCTGCCACCCTCACTTTGTTTCCTCAGTTAAGAGCCTCTTATGGGACTCTGCATTCAGCCAAAGTCTCTGGAGGGCTACCTCATCCGTACTGGCATTCCTGGCCACCATCTGACCGAATCAGCAATTCGAGAAAGGATATGTCAATATTTGAACATTCGCTTTCATTTATTTCAAGTACTCAGGACGTTAGGATGGGACAATCTCCTTATAGGTTTCACAGGTTGAAATTATGTCAGTTTTAGTATAAAGATATTATTGCAAACATAAAATACAGTCATAATTAATAATTGCGATGGCTGTTAACATTCTAAACTACAACAGTTAAGACCTTTCGAATAGTTCATCAAGTAGGCACATGGGCTGACAATTACTACTAATATTAAGAATCATCAGGATGGGGGCGCCTGGGTGGCTCAGTCGATTAAGCGTCTGCCTTCAACTCAGGTCATGATCCTAGGGTCTTGGGATCAAGCCCTGCATTGGGCTCCCGCTCAGTGGGGAGGCTGCTTCTCTCTCTCCTCCTGCCTGTGCTCTCTCTCACACATAAATAAATAAAATCTTTAAAAGTCATTAGGATGACTTGGGAAAGAGAACATGCTTTGTGTGCTGAGAGATACATTTATATATTTATATATTGATTGATGGTAGGCTCCATGCCCAGTGTGGATCCCAGTGCCAGGCTTGAACTCCCAACCCTGAGATCCACGGTCAGGTACTTAACAGACTGAGCCACTCAGGCGCCTCAGCTGACAGATGTTTATGAACGTGTTTTGTTTGTTTTTTAAAGGGCAGAGCAAGACATTTGTGCCATAATTCTACTTGGAAACAACCCAAGTGCCCTACCATTGCCAAACTAGTGAGCAAGTCACAGAATGGAATACTGTTCAGCAATTAAAAGGAGTATACTGTTGATAAATACGATGGAACCGATGACTGTCAAACACATTACGTAAGTCAAAGAAGCCAGACTCAAAGGCTGCACCCCATCTAATTACATTTAGGGCATTCTGGAAAAGACGAAACTGCATGAGCAGAAGGCAAATTAGCACTTGGCAGGTGGAGGGGAGGGGATGACTTCTAAGGGTCACAGGGGAACCTTCTGGGGTGATGGAAATGTTCTGCATGTTGACTATGGTGATGGTTCCATGACTATATGCGCTTATCAAAATCCAAAGAACTGTATACCCAAAAGGGTGACTTTTATTGTATATAAATTACACCTTAGTAAACTTGACCCTCAAAAAAGAATTTACACCATAATTCTAGTATTTGTAAAATTGTTACACTGATCTTCATATATTAAACAAATAAATCCTTCAAGAATTGTATTAATTTTAATTCCATCCAGGCTATGAATCTTTTTTTTTTAAGATTATTTATTTATTCATGATAGACATAGAGAGAGAGAGAGGCAGAGACACAGGCAGAGGGAGAAGCAGGCTCCATGCAGGGAGCCCGACCTGGGACTTGATCCCGGGTCTCCAGGATTCCGCCCTGGGCCAAAGGCAGGTGCCAAACTGCTGAGCCACCCAGGGATCCACCAGGCTATGAATTTTAAGGATAACACCTATTTGAGAATTCTTTTATATCTTGGAGAAGGGTGAATTTGGACAGAATGCCCACTTCACCACCTCCACATTTTTATGAGGGGAAAAAAAAACCCTTTAAAATCATGAATTGCTGCAATAAATCATTTTTGAAGCAAAGAATATATTGAGTACAAAAAAGAGAAAAACCATTAAGGAAAGGTTAGATACTTTGCTAGCCTCGGTCGACGTTGTAACCTCAAAGTATCTTGACTCTGGGAGGGATCTAGCAGGAGACAGTGCTTAGAAAGTACTGTCAGACTTTTAGTAACAACCTATTAAAAACTAATAGCATTCTAATCATTAATTTTTAAAACCAAGTTTCAGACTCACTGATAAATTTCCGGAGTTGTTCTATGGTAACCCCTGCCGAGTACTCCTGTGAACACTCCACCACCCTGCCAGGACGAGCTGTGGGCCACGCTGGTAGCCGGCCTGTCTCAGCCAGCCGGGGGCCCATCCATGAGGGGGGTGGGATGGGGGAGGTGGCCTTCTTACCTTGTATCAGAGGAAGGTAAAGGTGGTATTGATCAAGCTCCCCGCTGAAGACAGCAAAAGCCTGGCGCTTTAGCAGCATGGCTTTCTGCTCAAAACTTGAGAACAGTTTTAAAGAACTGCTCTGCATGTCTAGAATAAACACAGCCAATAAGTTCCATTTAGTGAGAAAACTGCAATTGGTGGTAAGTGATAGGACATTCACAATTGTGTAATTTCTATCCATTCATAATTGTGTAATTTCTATCCATCCTGGTGAAAAATCATGATCCTAAGTAATTATGATCTAGTGGTTATTAATCACATATTTATTTGTAAACATAAATACCTCTTTAATGACACGTAATGATAGGGCATGAGAAGAGGATATGAGGGACAGACAAGCACTCCGAATAAATCAGGGTAAACCTGTCATTACTTTCAAAAGTATTCCTCCGCTGTAAAGCTGTAGGAGAGGTTGTCGGGGCATTCTGGTCAGTAGATGAGCCGGGAGGCTCATTCGTGAGCCCTGACACACTCTGCTCATTACATTACAGTCTGCAGCTTAGAAAGCATCCTAAAAGATCCGAGTGGAGCTTGAGATACATGGTCAAAACGGATTGTGATGGGGTCGGGCCTTTAAAGGTGCGATTTAAGTGCAGGTGACAAAGAACTTACTCATTAAATCTTTAAACATTGTTTTCTCGTGAGTCAGAAGATGGTCAATAATGGACTTCCAACTGGATATTAAAAAGAGCAAAATTAATTAAGTCGGTAAAGGATGACAGTCTGATGAGAGGCGTCGAGAAAAGAACACGCCCCTTTGAGATCTATTAAAACCTGTTTTCTGAAAAGGAGTTAGTGGAATGAATAGGTTTCATACAAGCGAAAGTTGGGCAAAAGCTCTTCAATTCATAAACTTAACAATACAGGCGATGAATAGTAAGAAAGAATAATTCCCAGCTCACAGTAAAGAAAAACAGTCGTTTCAAGAGTTGCCCTAGGTTCACCCAGGAGGATTGTTCATTCGCTTGCGCTGATGGAAAGCAGCGGGGGTGGTGACACCCAACGTGGCTGGTTTTCAAGTGGGCTCCCCAGAAGAGCAACGGGACTTCAAGGTGAAAGCCACAGGGCTCCGGGGGCAGCGGGGCAACTTTTGGGCTTTGCAAAACGCGGACCAGTCTCCACCCTCCATCCCTGCCATTAATTAAGACATCACGCCTGATGGGGGAGAGGCGATTTAGGGGCTCTGCTGACCTCCCCAGAAAAGGCACAGGGAGGTCACCGCACTCTGCAGCTCAGTGGCTCTCTGCCACCAGCACAGTGCCTGGCAGGCTGCATGGGCTCAGGGACAACTTGTGAGGTGTGAGCTGAGACGCAGGATCAGGGCACCACGGTGTCACCACGGGCTCGGTCATTGTATAGTGCTGGAATATTCTGCGACTCCAAGATGCAGCAGTACTAGACCAGGGGACCCTGGAACCCCGGATTGTGCGCTCTGGGGATGATATGCCCCAGATAATGCTAATAAATGCACCTCTGTATCTTTAAAACACCTAATCCCTCTGCCACGAACATGCGAGCCTGTGACAGTGACGTCCTGGGATCTGGGGTGATGCTGACCGCTCCTGCGTCAAGTATGAGGATCGAGTAACCCGAACCACTCTCCCCACTTGAGGATTTGCAGCACCCTTTTGTCAGAACGGCGTCTCTTACTGTGCACAGCAAGTGTCCATCTGAAAGAAGGCAGGGTCCAGGAACAACTCGAGGACTTCTTTCTTCCAGGCTCGCTTGGTGTAGGCGTAGCCACTCAGGGAGCTCAGCAGCTGAGCGCCGGCCCGGAAGCTGGGAGCGTTGTAGGCGCTGAACCGGGGGTGGGAGGAAAAAGGGTCAAAGTCAGAGACAGTGCAGAGGAAGCCACTTAAAAAAAAAAAATTATTTACTTATGAGAGACACAGGCAGAGGGAGAAGCAGCTCCATGCAGGGAGCCCTATGTGGGACTCGATCTCAGGACCCCAGGATCATGCCCTGGGCCGAAGGCAGGCGCTAAATGGCTGAGCCACCCAGGGATCCCCCAGAAGAAGCCACTTAATGCGTTTCCCACAACCTACGGTGACACCACGGGGAAGACAGCATTACCTGTGATTGCGTAAGTAAGGAAACACGTAATAGAGCAAGCGGGAGACCAACGGCACCGCCTTCTCCTTCTCATCACTTCGATACACCATGTCCAGGAGAGATGCCAGGACCTAGCAGGGCGGGATCACGAGAAGACAGAAAGCTTCTGAAGCCGGTGACAGGAGGGATTAGTCCTCGAGGGGTGCCTAACCTAACAAGACAGCTGGCAGGGGCAGCCTGAGGCCAAGGGCGGCTCTCCAGGTCACCTGGGAGGGGCCTGAGAACGGGGTGCCAGCACGATGCTTCGGGGTGGCAATCGTGCCATCAGGGGAGGGCAAGCCAGGTGTGCACTGACCTCTGCCAGGAGGGACAGGGCCTGCACGCTGTACACCGAAGGGGCGGACGCGGACACCATTGCCGAGGCAGCGGCGGTGGCATCTGCTGACAGAAAGAGACATTTGTGCTTTAGTCACGGTGGGGGGGCCACGGTTCAGGCCCCTGGAACATTGCACGGGTGGGAGTGATGAGCCCCATCCTTGCACACTGAGTACGTAAGTAAGTATATGTTAGGGGGTCCTGTTAACACGCTCAACCTCAGTAAGAATCTGGGCACAGTGATCAAGGAAATGAGCACCGACTCAGTGTCTTCCGCCCCCGTGTCTTCTCAGCATAGTTCTCAGAACTTCAGTGTCCCCTCGGACGATCCACCGTACCCCCTCGGCCTCTGCCCCCCTGGCCTTCTCTCCCCCAACGGTCTGCTACTCCGCTGCGCCAGCTCAGTCACCCACTGGCACCGTCACACCCTTGCCTCCTCCTCCTCCTCCTTCCTGGACCCGGGCACAGACCCCCGAAGCCTCCAGCCTGCCGTCCTGACCACCATCGGCTCCTCCAGGTCTGCCCGCTCGTCTCCCCCCCGACACCCATGGTCTCCCAGCTCCTGGCCAGCGTCCTGGACTCTCTTGCTGCTCCCTCCCTCTGACGCACTCGCGTGGAAAAACGCAAAGCAGGCTAAACCCACAGATCAGCCCGTGCGGTTCTGGGTAGCTAAATGTTCTGGGGAAAACCAGACAACGATGAAATAGATCTCACTTTCCTTCATGACCGTGAGCTCAAACAGGCCCTGATGTTACCGGATAGACCCAGGGCACGGACGCCGGCGGCACGCTGGCTCTCCTGCTCTGCTGCGTAATGCTCTCGGACCTGCCCTCGGTAACCACCGATACCCTTCCCTTCTCACCTCATCACCTCCCCTCCGATTCCACAGAGAAATGTAAGAGAAACAAACAGGAACTCCCTCAGTTGGGGCACTATGAGCTATTAATCTAGAACATACGTATCGTTGCCTTCTCTCCTGTTTTGATAAACATGTCCCTGGCTCCTCTGGACGAACGGTAATTCCATGTATGACATCAACCCCGGCCCCAAGGCCATCAAGTGCTTCGCTTTCTAACTATCCTTTCTCTCTTTGGCATCGATTTCTTCCTCTCTGCTGCACAGATCCGTCATCATACTAGTATACTCCAATTTAAAAACAAATCAGATAAAGGGTATTCTTCTTTGGTCTTTATTTATTTATTTTTAAAAATTATCTATTTATTCATGACAGAGAGAGAGACAGAGAGAGAGAGAGAGGCAGAGACACAGGCAGAGGGAGAAGCAGACTCTGCGCAAGGAGCCCGACATGGGACTCGATCCTGGGTCTCCAGGATCACACCCTGAGCCGAAGGCGGCACCAAACCGCTGAGCCACCAGGGCTGCCCTCTTCTTTGGTCTTTAGTTCGACTTGGTCACTGTCCTCTTGACAAGCGAGCTTCCAGGAGTTGTGCGTTCCCAGCCTCCTCTTCCTCTCCCGGCCTCCTCCCTACCTGCTCCAGTATGTTCCCCCTGCGGCTTCCACATTGTCAAGCCCCGTGGGTCTCTGTCCGACCTGCCTCTGTTTCTCTGCAGCCTTCCACTGTGTTATTCCTCCCTCCTTCTGGAAGCACCCTCTTTCTCGTGTTTCATGACTCTCTTCTCTCTTGGTTTTTCTCCGACCCCAGTGACCACTTAAGTGTCTTTTCTGGCTCTTTCTCTTTTCTTCTGACATCTCAAATTTAATACTTGCAAAACCAAGCTCAATTTCCTGTTCCAGAATGTTCTTATTTTGGTTTTCTCCACCTCAGTAAGTTACATAAGCCAAAACCAAAGTCATCCTCGACTGCCTTTTTTTGTTTGCCACCGCATCCAGCCCATCAGCAAATTCTGCTGACTCTCCATCTACATCAGTCCACCTTTCCATCGCCCCTGCCTCCAAGCCGACACTGTCTCTTGCCCACACCACTGTGAAATTCTGCTAACAGGACTTCCTTTTTCTGCTCTCACTTGATACAGCCCATGTTGCTCACAGCAGCCAAACTGATGTTTTCTGAAGACCGCATGAGAGCCTGTCACTTCTCTAAACATTTTAATGGCTTCCACAGTGGGTGGGATGAAATCCAAGCTCCCGATCCGGCTCTCTACCAAGCCCAGCGATCCTCAGCTCCCACTCGGCTCCCTGCCCCCTGCCCACCACTTGCTAAGCTCCAGCCAGGCTGGCCTCACCCGCCTCGAAGACTTGCCACCCCTCTGAGCGGCGTCTCCCAGGTCTTGGCACAGCTGCCCCCACACTGCTCACTTCTCAGCACAACTGTCACCTCCCTGGGGACACGCTTTGTAACATCTCCCCACTCCCAGCTGCTCCCTGTAATAGGATTCTTATTGTCCCTGCACCGCTAAGAACCACCTGAAATTCTCAGGGTAACTTACTTCTTTTTTTCAATCTTTAAAAAAACTTCCATTTTGAAATAACTTCAGATTTTCAAAAGAGTTGAAAGATCCCTTTATTAGTGTGCTTTTTTGCTTATCATCTTCCATGCTGCCCCCATGTCTGCTGTTGTTGGGCCCGCCTGCGGGATACGGCATGTGGCACACACCACACGTGAGTTCAGTGTAAGGACCCATGTGTCTGGGGCATGCGTAAAAATTTTAAATGGAGACAAATGTATTATTTGAAGCCTCACTCTGTTTCATGCTTTATGTGGGTGATACGTATACATAATTTCTTCAAGTCAAGTAAAATACAGTCATGATCTAAACACTCAGGATTTTGGTACTATATAATTAGCTAGTTAAGTTTTATACAGAAGCTCAAAACTCACCTCCAGCTTTGGAATTCTATGATTTCTTTAAACAAAAATCAGGTAATTTTACTATAATATTATTTTGAGGTTAAATTTAATCACAGCACCGAAGTCAGGCCCAGTAACAGTGGACCGAACATGGTTGGCACAGCTATTCTGGTGGTGGTGAAGCAGTTCAATCTGTACATTAGTACATAGGACAGAGATGACTGGGAGCAAATTAGCCCAGGAAAGGCAAGCTCTTCCTCCCTAAAACCACAACTGTTACCATCCCCGCAGCCTTAGAGCACCTTGTTGTTGCTTTATATTAGCAAATGATAGTACACTAGTTATAGGATCTTCATTACAGAGTGAAGTATATTATTTTACTTTATTTATTTATTTATTTATTTATTTTAAATTTTTATTTATTTATGATAGTCACAGAGAGAGAGAGAGAGGCAGAGAAACAGGCAGAGGGAGAAACAGGCTCCATGCACTGGGAGCCCGATGTGGGACTCGATCCCGGGTCTCCAGGATCGCGCCCTGGGCCAAAGGCAGGCGCCAAACCGCTGCGCCACCCAGAGATCCCTATTTTTCTTTTTTTAAAAAGATTTTATTTATTTATTCATGAGAGATACAGGCAGAGGGAGAAACAGGCTCCTGATGTGGGACTTGATCCCAGGATCAAGTAGGCTCCACACCCAGCCCTGAGCTTGTGAGCTCAATCACAATCGCATGCCCAAGACACACAATCACTGAGTGACCCAGGTGCCTCAGCATATTATTTTTCTTATGCAAACCGCAAAACTAGTTATCAGACAAATACGGCAAAAGTAGCGGCCAGTGGTCCCGCAGTTTGTCCAGCAGGCCATCCTTCCTCCTCTAGGGAACAGAAGCCTCCTTTCAGTGGGCACCCATTTCTTGCAGCTCCAGTGTCCCAGCCCTTCCCTCCTCTCCGGGTCAGCCGTGTGGCCAAAGGTGAACCAGAATCTCTGCACAAGACTTGGTTAACCTCCTCTGAGCACCTGATTCCTGCTATGCCTAGAACCAGATGCTGATGCTAGGGCTTTTCACTTACATGAGCCAAAGTGTCTTGTTCTGTTGTTTCTATTATTTCTGTTACTGGTGAGAGAAAAGAACCCTGATTTTCTCCCCACTTTTTCTATGGTATGTTAAAGATCACAAACTTAGCTCTGAGCTGCTGCTGTAACTATTGCTCATGACAATGAAAGAGATAATAAAATATCACAGAACAGTTTTTGAACGTTTACTTTGTGGTGGGTACTGTACTATATAGTTCATATTAAGAACCTAAATATAATTTTTTTTTTGCCCTTGTGTTAACAAAACCAAGAGCAAACTGGTTCACTCATCTGGTGTAGCCAATACTGGGACTGGGCATATGTTCCTGTCCCTGTTAAATTATACTGAGAACTAGTAAAAACAGTAACTTTCTCCAAAATACATTTAATCCTGAAAAAAACTGAACACCAACTAAAACAGCTTCCTTATCAAAATAGCACGCACATCAAGATTTACATCGGGGCTCTCACCTTGTGCTGTGCCCACCAATCCAAAACTCCTTCTACTACCAGTTCTCCACCCTAAAAGATCTGCCACAAATGACTCAGCCAAGACCCTGCAACCCTACAAATGTCCTCCTTGAACTTCCCTGATGAGACATTCCTATGACTCTGCAAGTCTGTCTCTCCCTACAGTAGGTCTAATAATCTACGATCTGCTACATCGACAGCTGTGTCCGGTGGTCTTCGGGGCGCCGTTGATTAACCATCTACACAGCTGCACTTGATGCAGACTCCTCCAGAGTACCTGGTGGATCGATGGTCTGAGTGAACAGATGAGTCTCTCGACTGCTTTCCTAGGAGCTATAACTAATAATACGGCTGCGGTATGCCTAGCCCATGTGACTTCTACTAGAAAATTTTCACTTCCCAGGCAGTGATGAGACACAAGGATCACTGAGAGGCAAGGGTGTGTGAGTCATAAATAAAATATACAATCTGACTGCCTGACAACAGTTCATCGGTTTACTACATTTTCTTACCATAGTTCCACAGAAAGAAAAACCTACATTTCCATATTCTTTATACCACTTGGATTTCTTTTCACCTAATCCTTGCAAATTATCTTACGAAGCTACCTTCTTGGATCCTGATCTAGGCTCAGTGAGGGCTTCCATGGTAGCATATGTCACTTGGACACTATCAGTGGAATCCTATTGTTTATTACACATAAATTATGTTGTAAACAGTAAAACAAGAATGACTGCTTTTCTTAACTTTTCTTTTTTTAAAGCAGGCTCCACACCCAGAATGGAACCCACCTCGGGGCTTGAACTCATGACCCTGAGATCAAGAGTCAAAAACCTTACCGGGCCGAGCCCTCCAGGAACTCCCAGACCGTTTACTTTTAAGGGAAATCCAGACCCTCTCACACTAGCTGGCAGCAGGCATATCTGGCCCCCTGTACCTACCGCACAAATCTTCTTCAACATCAGATTCTTCTAGAGAGATCTGAGGCTGGGCCTTCACTTCTAGGTTTCTGCTGAGCCAGCTGGTTTGTTCCAAGGAAGAGCCAGCAATGTTCCCTACAGCTTCTAGGACTTTTTGAGTGACTTCCTAAGAGTAGTGGGGAGAAAGAAGAAAGTTAGCTCAGGAGAAGCATCCAAAATGCCTAAAACAGCAACCATCCAGCAGAAACACAATATAGGCCACAACCAGAACCACACAGGTAATATGATGTTTTATAGAAACCACACTAAAGGGTCAGAAGGAAAAAGCTCATAACGTTTAACCTCATATACCCAAAATATGATTAACATGTAATCGACATAAAAACTGTTAATGAGATTTCACATTCTTTTTTTGCACTAGGCCTTTGAGATCTGATGTGTATTTTATACTCAAGCACATTCAACTTGGACAGGCCACATTCCAAGGGCTCAGCAGCCACACGTGACTAATGGCTTCCACACTGGCCCCCGCAGGCACACCACAGAGAGACAGGAAGTCACAGCTGCACACTGCATCTAGCAGATTCGTTTTCAGGGTTCTTCAGCACCATGGGTTCTTGCTGGGATTGCATCTTCCAATAGCATAACAAGAAACACAAATAAACTAAACTGACTCAATGAGGGTGAAGTGAGGAGTGATCTGTATCAGGAGTATAACCAGTGAAAGAATCTGGCCGAGGAGCTATGATAAGGAGAGAAATGCTGAGCCACTTTCGCAAGCCAGCATCGTCAAGTCTCACCAGCAGAGGCTGGCGGTACATCCTTGACATCTGAGAATCGAACAATCCTAGCTTCCACTGTAAGCTATGCTTAGGCATGAAGCAAGGGCACGTCTGCCTGCCTGCGGTGAGCCTGGGCAGAGGTGTGGTGTGGTGTGGCTGGCAGTGGCAAGAGTGAGCAGGAAAAGGGACCGAGGGCTCAGAGGAGGTGAGCACACAGGGAAGAAGTGCAGGTCCTGCCTCGGAGCAGGAGTAAGGGGTTGGCATCAGGAGGCTGGGCATTATGGGGTAGAGGCAACCACAAGGAGCAGGGGCGAGGTGGACCACTTGTACTGGTTGTGATAACACTCGTGGCCAATGCTACCCCCAGAATGGACCGAAGCGAGGGATGTGCTATAGGTAACAGGCCACAAAACAGGGGCCTTGAGAGCTGAGTTTGGGAAGTGCTGTCCAAGTGCTGGTCACGCAGCGTGTGTGCTTTAATGATGTTTCCTTCTCTACAAGTGAAGGCCGGAGGAGCCCCCCAAATTTCCTGATTATGCTTGACTGTGTTTTATACAGTGCTCCAGCACTTCAGCAGTACAAACCAGAGACCCTTCACAAATGCCACAGATCATAACAATTAGCAGACATGTCACCAGAGTCATAGGACTGATAACACATCCCGGTTTCGATGGAAGTCTTGGCTCCAACAGCCCCTGCATCAATGATTCTCACTGTTGCAAAATAGTGACTTCCTAACTTTATCATTCTATTTATTAGGTGGCTATCTACTTGAAGATCTCCCTTCTCCTGGGGTGAGTTTCACTTTTACTTTGCAGGATTTTTCAAATTTCCTTTGAGTTATACGTTGCTTTACTAAGGGGGGCAGGGAAAGAAAGGCTCTCAGGAAAGAAATCCATGTCTACGGAGTTTCTATCCTAACGTTGCTAAGGTGGTGACGGCACCCACATCTGCGTAGGGTGATGATGGGGGCATCCTGTCAACCCACGAGGGCTCGCTCAAGTGTGATGCAAGAGCTTTGGCAGGAGCCTGTGGCCCAGGTCTATCAAGCCCTCCCCAGACAGCAACAGAGGAAGCCAGATGCGAGAACAATTGCAAATCTAAGGAATGATCCTGCACAGTGCTGACATTCCCCCAGCACCTCCTCTAAAGGCGGGCACTATTCCTGGAACAGTTGCATCTGCTAGACTCTGTACACAGACCTGCAGGTCTTTTTGGTCCTTCTTGCTTTCCACGTTGGGAGTTCTCGTCACGAAGTCATTGAGCATGCTGTTGGGAGACAATCAGCGTCAGACTAGGAGCGCTGCAGAAACAAGGTACCTTGGGGCAGAATAACACGGTGACCGGACTGGTGGGCCACAATACCTGAGAAGTAGAAAGTATCCGGGGGGAGCGAGATTCAACTGTACAGATTCCTTTAACACGCCCAACAATGAAGGAAAGTTCTCCTGCAAGGCTGTCACTGGGAGCCTATTTAAAAAAAAAAAAAAAGGAAAAAGGAAAAAAAAAAAAAAAAAAACCCACCCAACTGTGAACATGTGAACAAGTTAAAACACGTTATCATGAGCACATTTCAGATCCAGGCAGTTGGAAAGCAGAGGGAAGATGGCATATCTGACTAACTTGTTTGTTCTTTTCTAAGTTAAAATAATGCACAAGCTAAATTTTTGTATTCTGGCAAGAACTTGGGAGCCTGGAGACTAGAAAGCCTGCTGCTGACAAGTCAGATGCTCCTGGTTTCCGGTCTATCAGAGAAAGGCCTCAAACCAGAGGGCTTCTGATCCCTTGGATCTGTCTGGCTTGCATATCTGGCCTCCCCAGTGTTGTTGGTACCGGAGTCAGTCCTTGGGTCACATCACAAGGTCCCCCACCAGGAAGCTGATCCTGGGCAGCTTTCCAGACGAGGCCCGCATAGTACAATATGCTGCGGCTTAGCCACAGCCCGAGGGCCCCGGGTTCAAGTCCTGGTGCTTGATGTACTGCCTCCTGAGTGACACTGGCAGTGCCTCCTCTGCAAGAGGAGGAGGGTAAAAACCTAACGTGCAGCTGTTCCGAGAGCTCCCGTGTCACTCAGACCGCTGCAACAGACGCTTGCTAGCATCACGATGCATGGCAGCTCTCACCAGGAGAGATGTGTGATCAGCTCTTTAACTCCTGGAAAAAGAACTGGGGCGATGCTTGTGGGTGAAGCATCAACAGCTGGTCCAAACTAGAGCCCAGAGCCAGGGACTGCAGGGATTATGACTCTCTCTACCTACCCTCCTGCAACCTCAGGGCATGGGGAGTTGGAAGAAGCATGAAATGGGAACTGGGCTAACCAAGGAGCTTGTCCCTGGTTGTCAGATTGCCTGATTGTGTAACTCCACACCCGTGAGGATTTGGAGACTTCCCTGAGAAGGGGCTTCTGCCCCCCACCTGCCCCTAGTTACTGCAACAGAGACGGCCCTGGATGGTGGAGGCCTGCGAGCTGCACCTGGATGTGCCCGTGTCAGACCCAAGAGCCCAGGAAGGCTTCCTCTCTACTGTGGAGAACCACATGGGGGCTCTGCCTCACTGCCTCCTGCAGCAGAGGCTCCAGAAAAGTGCCAGTAAGCTCAGGACACCCCAGCAGAAGCCACGGGAAGGTGCTGGGGACAGCACCCAAAAGAATCATTTTTCCTTTTTCTAAAAGAAGTCTTCAACACGTTCAACACTGAACATAAAACATTCAACGTACAGCACTGGGACAAAGTGAGATCAGATCTCTGCAAAAGAAGTAAGAGCATCAGGGCATTCTCTCTCCTCAGGAGGAAAGTAAGACACCGTCACGGTATTTTCTCCAGGGGTCAAGTACAACCAGGGTTCTGCTTGGAATCCCTGCAAGAGCATCTCTAATTGAGAAGCCTTTGGGAAGGGCTGCATTACCTCTGGATGAAAGCGTAGCAAAACTGCAACACAGGGATATCCACAAGGGGCGCTTTCTGAAAACAAAAGTGAAACCAGTTACTCCAGGTTGGTAGGAAATGAAGTTAGAAGAAGAATCACAAGAGAAAATGAAACTGTCTCATAAAGCAAAGGGTTTTAGCCTGAGCTTTTCAAATACAGTAACACCCATGACCCCATCCCCACCCCCCCCAGCATAACAAAACAAACGTATGCTATGAGGTCCCCAAACATGACTGTCCCTCTTAGCAGACTTCCCCGGGAGAGTCCACACCAGGCTTTTAATAAATATTCAGGGAAAATGTGGCATCGTAGCTGAACTTCCCTAAACAAGGTGGTGGCCTGTTGACCCTCATGAGGGTGTGCAATTGGCTACAGACAACAGATGATAAAAACTTTTAATTCTTAGCTCAAGGAATTCCCTTAAACTCAGACCAGACAACTTCCCTGAATCCCAAGTGGCTGCAACTACTTAGAAACTGGCTTTGAAAATTTTCCCCCTTCCTTGCTTATAAAAAGCTGTTTGTAGAAATTATACAAGTTGAGCTAATTAAACGAGTTGTGAAACACAATTCTGTTACTCAAACAGCCAAAAACCAGCCAGCCAGATGAGATCTAGTGTGTGTGTGTTTGTTTTTTCAGCCCAGGAGTGGCAGATATTTGTAGAAATTCAAGTGATGTGAAGGAACAAAACTAGAACTGTCTGCTGTGCATAGAAAACCTGTCGCAGAGGCTCCTCCTGGCGGACAGCTCACTCCGGCTCTGCTCATAGGAAGTGACCACCAGTGTGCAGGGTCACTTTCCTGACACTTGAGACTTGTTCAGGGTTATAAAATGTGAAGTCACCAAGAATCTGATGGCTCTTTCACCCCTGCTCCTCTCTTCGGGGTTGACTACTTTAATTTTTATGTGCAAGAGTGAAGGCAGCAAGACTATACCCGGCATTCGCGGGAGGCCCGACAAATGCCATGGATGTCACCCCTGTGCATTTTACATCCGATTCCTTGTGCTTCAGCAGTTCCATAATCTGGCCTCATGGTGTTAATTTTTAGGCTGGCTTATCTTCTTTTCCCCATTAGAAGAGAGCTGACTGAGGGCAGTAGGAGTTTCACTATTTAGGACCCCTTACCACTGAAGCACGTAGCTGATTTTCATTTCTGGAATGATAAAGGACCAGGGCCCTGAACACACTGGCTGGGGAGGAGCCCTAATAGGCCTTCTTAGCACAGACGTGTCTGTAGAGGCTCCCCTGTGCCATGTACCAGCTATAAAAATGGCTAAAGAAATTCTTGGCCAGTTTTCCCACTTATAGGGTAAGACATAGCTGAAAACACTGATTCCAAGGTTCAGCTTTTGTTTGCCGTCCCCAGTGCGATGACCTTAATACCCGAAGCTATATGCCTTTTATTTGTTATAAGACTTTTTATTATGGTAAAATATACTTAAGGGGCGCCTGGGTGGCTCAGTTGGTTAAGTGACCGACTCTTGGTATCAGCTCAGGTCATGATTTTAGGGTCGTGGGATTGAGCCCTACATTGGGCTGTGCACTCAGCAGGGAGTCTCCTCTCCTTATGTTCCCTACCCAGCTCATGCCCTCTCTAAAATAAATACATCTTTAAAATATACCTAAAATTTGCCATTTTAACCATTTTTAAGTGTCTAGTTCCATGGCTTTAAGTTCATGTGGCGTTAACATTCATATTGTTGTACAACCATCACCACCATCCATCTCCAGAGCCTTTTCATCTCCAAACTGAAACTCTGTCCCAAAAGACAGTAACTCCTGTTCCCTCTCCTCTCTCTGGCAACCACCACTCTACATTCTGTAGGAACTATGTTCACAACAGACTACTCTAAAGATCTCATGTAACTGGAATCACATAATTTTTGTCTTCTGTGACTGGTTTCAAGGTTCATCCATTGTTGTAGCAGGTGTCAGAATTAACTTTCTAAGGCTAATATTCCATACTCCACTGTGTGGATACATCTGGTTTTCTTTATCCAATCATTCACCAATGGGTACCTGGGTTGTTTCTACCTTTTCACTATTGTGAGTAATTCTACTATAAAAATGGTGTTTCAATATCTGTTTGAGTAAAACTTTATTTTTAAATAATCACTTTGGGGCACCTGGGTGGCTCAGTCAGTTAAGCACCTGCCTTCGGTTCAGGTCATGATCTCGGGGTCCTGGGATGGAGCCCCGCGTCAGGCTCCCTGCTCCAGCAGGGAGTCTGCTTCCCTCTGCCCCTCTCCCTCTACCCCTACTCTCTCTCCACTCTATTAAATAAATTTAAAGATCTCGAATGAATGAATGAATGAATGAATGAATGCTTTGTCCATTCTGCTAGTTTTCATTTAGGGAACTGTCCTTATATTTTTCCAAACAATTTAAAAAACATATTTATTCAGTCATTCATTTATCTGAGAGAGAGCTCACAAATGCACAGCAGTGGGGATGGGCAGAGGGAGAGGGAGAAGCAGACTCCCCGCTGAGCAGGAAGCCTGACATGGGGCTTGATCCAAGGATCCTGAGATCATGACCTGAGCCAAAGGCAGACACTTAATCGAGTGAGTCACCCAGGTGCCACTTTCCTAACCACTTTAAATTATCTGATAGAAGGCAATTATTTCAAAGTCAAAATAAATCTCTGGTTTCTATTAAACTAATTAAGAACAAAACAGCTCCTATACTTTCAATGAGGCACCCTGGGAAACACAAAAAGCTCTGAGTTGCCTGGCTGGCTCAGTCAGCAGAGCATGTGACTTTTCATCTCGGGGTCGTGAGTTCGAGCCCCGTGTTGGGTGTAGAGATTACTTAAGAATAAATTCTTTCTTTTTTTTTTTTTTTAAAGCTCTAAGGGCATTAAAAAAAAAAAAGTTAAACCACAAAGTCTGCTCTGTTTCAAAACCATTGCACGTGACTGGAAAAGGCCTCTAGGTACCAAGGACTTCCCCGGCTGCCGTGCAGAAAAGTTGCAGCAAAACTCTCAGAGCTTCACGGTTCCATCCTAGCGCCCTTCTCGCGCCCTGCCTCCACTGCGGAGAAGAAATCTCTTCCTTCTCAGAATGCCTCGAAGGAGTCCTGTCCTCTGACCTTTTTCATTTTTACGTAAAAGTTATGCAAACATTTAACTTGCCCTTTGACAAAGACCTTTTCTTCTCTTTGAACTCTGGTCAGAGCTCTCTCTTCTCCTCCTGGGCCTGTGGGGGCTGGGACTTCCAGCCGAAATGACTCCGGCCCCCACTAACCTGTACTGGGAACAAACACTACCAAGGTTTCTAGCAGCTCAAGGCGGTGTCCCGCAGATGATAACCCCGTCACCCTCGAATGCCTCCCCAGAGAGCTCCAGGCTGCCAAAACAGTTTGCCGTTTGCTCTGTCAACACCGATAGGCTCCTGACCTCCCTGCCTGGGGCATTTATTAACCCTTCCTTTGAGATGTGCATGCATCCTCTAGGATAGGAAAGGTCTTCCTCCAGGACCTGGGAGCTGTCCTCTGAGATAGCCACTGAACGAGACCGGCCCCCTCCCTGCTCTTTCAGAATTTTCCACTTCCCTGACTTTGCTGGAGCCCCTGCTCGTTCACCGTTCCTACTCCCCCGTTTGGGCTAAAATACCTTGCTGCCTCTGAGCAAATCAGAACTGAGGTCAGCTCTCTCTCCCAACAGTAGCTACTGAATAAAGTCGGTCTAGGCCACCTTTAGGTGTAGCATCTGGCTTTGCTTCTCTCTGATGCCTCTTAGGCCGTGAGTTCCTTGAGGCAAGTGCCATTTCCTCTTTTTTCTTTTCTTTTCTTTTTTTTTTAAGATTTTATTTATTCATGATAGACACACACAGAGAGAGAGAGAGAGAGAGAGAGGGGCAGAGACACAGGCAGAGGGAGAAGCAGGCTCCATGCAAGGAGCCTGACATGGGACCTGATCCAGGGACTGCAGGATCATGCCCTGGGCTGAAGGCAAGCACTAAACTGCTGAGCCACCCAGGGATCCCCTCTTTTTTCCTTTTTTAAGATTTTATTTATCTTAGAGACACACAGAGAGAGGCAGAGAGATAGGCAGAGGGAGAACCAGGCTCCCAATGCAGTACTCGATCCCGGAACCCCGGGTTCACTCCCTGAGCCGAAGGCAGACATTCAACCACCGAGCTATCCAGGAATGCTTATTTCCTCTTTTCCAAAGCTTTGTTCAACTTAGCATGCTGCAAGTACTTGGTAAGAACCCATCTCCGGGCTGGGGTGCTACAGCCTGGGTAGAGACAGCCCTGACCTCCAGCAGCTCCCACCTTCAAACTGGTGAACTGAAGCCCATTAGGCACACTTCACAGAGTCTCCCCCAAGCCCAGGAAAACACCTCCATTTCCCTAACACCAGGAATTCTCAGGTGCTCCTGCGACCTCTGCTTCCCTCCCAAACATAATTATAAAAGATAGGAGGGTGCCATGCATTCATCTGGAAGATCCCCAGGCTTCCCACCTCGTCCCCGCGGATCTGCGGCGGCCTCTTCACCACCTCCTTTGCTAGGTGCAGCACCGTGTCCGTCTGCAGGGTGCTGAGCGCACAGATCAGGTCGACAAGGGTCAGTTGGGATGCACTTGCAGCTGGGACAATCTGCCAAGGAAAAAAAAAACAGCTCTCTTCAAACTCACAGAGAGAAAACAAAAATAAGAATGATGCACAGAAAGTATTCTGTAATAGCTGCCCTTGGAGAGAGAGCTTTAATCTTTTAAGTAAATATTTAAACAAAACTAGGTAAAGGACTCTATTGGTGGGGATAAAGAGGAGGCTGAGTATTTAATGACAGTGATGTATCAGCATCTGACACACATGAGGAATAACAGGCATAGGTGATGATAGGGCAGTGACATTGGTATGTTCGAGCTTAGAAAGAATTTTGTTTCATTTTTTAAACAGTAATCTCTATACCTATTGTGGGACTCAAACTCACATCCCTGAGATCAAGGTTTGGGTGGTCTACCAACGGAGCCAGCCAGATGCCCCTCAGAACGCATTTTTAGAAACAGATACACTTAATTTGAACAAAGCAGGCTGGCATTGAAAGATAGCTCTAAAAGTATGAAGCTAGTAAACGGGAAACCAGATAAACCAGGTTCTCGATGGTTGGCCTTGGCAGGAAAGCCCTGGTATGGGAAGTACTTTTGTTTTGTTTTAGTTTTTTTTGGGGGGGGGAGGGGAAGTACTTTTGATGATGGAAGTCTGCATAATACGATCGCATGCACTTGGAAGGATAAGGATTACCACCAGGGAAGATCCTACAGGTGCTAAGCAAGGTGGCCTACACCACCAACCTCTCATGCCTCCTCAGGGAACAGGAGCCCATGTTGGGCACTGAGATAGTGTTCAGGGAGTGGGAGAGACCCTCTGAGGGAAGTGAGATAGAAACCTAGATGGTCGGAATCCCTGGGTGGCTCAGCGGTTTAGCGCCTGCCTTTGGCCCAGGGCGCGATCCTGGAGTCACGGGATTGAGTCCTGCGTCGGGCTCCCTCTGCCTGTGTCTCTGCCTCTCTCTCTCTCCCTGTGTCTATCATAAATAAATCTTCAAAAAAAAAAAAAAAAAGAAAAAAAGAAAAAAGAAACCTAGATAGTCAAGAAAGAACAAAGGAAGAGGATTATGTTGGTTTTGCAGAAATAAAACAAGTCCCTGGAGGACTTAGTGATAGACCAGTCAGTGGATAAAGAATGGATGAGCTGCGAACTGAAGTCATCTTTGGAAATAGGAATGCGACAATTTAAATCGGTTTTACGTTTTTGCAAGTATTATTTTTCTAAATTAAAAAGCCTATGGAACCCGGGTGACAATGATGTGTCAGTGTAGTTCATGACTGGAACAAACCTACCACTTGGGGGGGTGCTGATCGTGGGGGAGGCCATACACGTGTGGGGCAAGGATATTTGGGAAATCTCTGTACTTTCCGCTCAATTTTGCTGTGCACCTACGACTGCTCTTAAAAACTATAATAATAAAGTCTTTAAAATAATAGTTTAAAAAAAAGCTCTAGGATGGCACTACATGCAGGGAAGGACCAGCAGGGGTTCTCGCAGGTAGGCTAACGTGCACTCGAGCTGGGAGGCAGGTTCATGGTTTCTCTATTTCGTGGAACATACATGCTCTATGTGCTCTTCTATGTATGCTATTAGATATTACATTTAAAAGACTGAATGGAAGTAGTATGTATTCATTACACAGAGATCTGAGAGCAAGCCAGGGGTGAGCTCCCTGCACCCCCTGCCACCTGCCCACCCACCCACAATCCTAGTTGGAGGCACGGCTGTGTTATCTGTGCATTTAAAACAGTGAAACCACTTCAGCAGTTTCCCGCGTCGGTCTCCAATGTCACCTCTGATTACACGCGACTCTGGTATTTCTGGCAGAGTAAGTTTAAGTACAACTTTCATTTTTAGACTCTACCTTCATCTTACTGAGACGTTTAACCTTCTTTCTGCTCCACACTGCTGCGACAGCGGCGGTTAACTGAACTCCCAGATGGGCCGTCAAGGGGTTCAAGAAGTCTAAAATTTTTTGTCGTATGGTCTAGAATGGGAGAAAGAGAAGAGTTATGGCACAGTAGCACCCGGGCTTTCGCGGACCGCCCTCAAATGCTGGGAGTGGAAGCTCGCTGGTCTGCCCGAGGGAGGCCTCCCCTCAACCCCAGGCCGGGGCAGGTCCCTTGGTCACATGCTGTCAGAATATCCTGTGTTTCTTTGTAGTGCTTCTCATCTTTTAATTTTTTTTTAAAGATTTTTTAATGTATTTATTTATTGAGAGAGAGAGAGAGAGAGGCAGAGACACAGGCAGAGGGAGGAGCAGGCTCCATGCAGGGAGCCCGACGTGGGACTCGATCCCGGGTCTCCAGGATCACACTTCGGCCTGCAGGTGGCGCTAAACTGCTGCACCACCGGGGTTGCCCTCATCTTGATTTTTATACTGGTGGTTAGCATGCGTGTTTGCCACGAGGGCGAGGACCTCATACCTTCTTGTATGAACAAGGCCCAGTGCCCTGCAGCAGGCACACAAATATTTGTGGAATGAATGAATTTACTGAGCACTTACTATGTCCCTACGTCTATGTTTAAGATCATGTTAGATGCAACGAGCATGTGGGGGAGATGTCCTCCATCCTGTGCCCTGGGTCCAACCCCTGTGCCCCTGCTTATATGTACAACTGCCTGCAAAGTGCTTCTGCTCTCTACACCCCAACGTTCTTGTTTGTAACCTGGGAATAAAAACAGTGCCCACCTCATACATGTGGGCTAAATGCGCTAATAAATGTAGAGTGCTTTAGATGATGCATGCTTCCAACTTAAGAAACTCCAGCACAGAGAGGCTGGGGAACCTGCCCAAGGTCCCACAGTATGGTTGAGCAGAGCGCTGAACCTGAGTCATCCCGCTCCCCATGCTCTGAATCAGTCTGCCCAGCCTGGGTTGCCGGATGCCTGTGTAAGCCCTGGCACTGGGCGGTCAGCTGACAAGAGATATGACCAGATAATTCCAAGGGGCCATACCAGGCAATCAGAGACTGAGCCACATGCCCCGATGCTTCCAAGGCAGAGACTGCTATAATTGAGAGTGGGTGTGAACTAGAAACACCCTGGGCTATGTAGGTTTGGTTTAACAAAAAAACTGAGACACCATAGCGTTCCACTTGATGTGCCCATGTGTCCAAGGCACCACTGAAAGGAGGACATAAGAGACAAGCTGTGTGATAAAAGTGTTTCAGGGAAACAGGTGAGATCTTTTGGTACCCCATTTCAAGCCCCTAGAGACTTTATTTTTACTTTAAATAAAGAGATGAAAGGGGAAAAGACGGGTTGAATTCACAAAGCCTTTTTTTCCATAAATAGGAAAATTATTCTTTTTAAGATTTATTTATTAGAGAAAGAGAGAGAGGAGGGGTGGGAGGAGGGACAGAGAATCCTCAGGCCAACTCCCCGCTAAGCAAGGAGCCCGAGGCAGGGCTTGATCCCAGGACCCTGAGATCATGACCTGACCCGAAATCAAGAGTTGGACGCTCAGTTGACTGAGCCACCCAGATGTCGCAGGAAAGTTCTTTTTTTTTTTAATTGGGATTCAATTTGCCAACATTTATCATAATACCCAGTGCTCATCCTGCAAAGTGCCCCTCTCAGTGCCCATCACTCAGTCACCTCAACCCCCTGCCCACCTCCCAGAAAGTTATTCTAATAAACTGGAGAGTTCTATTTCTGACTTACAAGTAACTTGGGTTTCACTGATCACATTAAGCTTGATTATTTATGTATATATTCCTGTACATACTTATTTTTGGTGAGACAAGACAAAAGAATAAAACCACAGAGGAAGTTCTCTCACTTTGGTGGTTTTAAAGTAAACGGAAGAGGATCCCTTCGTGGCTCCAAGGAGATCGACGGGTCTCTTGTGAGTCTCCTCCTTTCTGAGAACATTCCAGAGAAGGGCCATGGTGTTAACGATTCGAGGCAACTCTTCCAGAATGGCATTCTTGGCATTTTTCAAATTGGTAGGATCGCTTATGGTAGTGGTCTACAATTGAAAGTGAACATGAGACTTGGCTGCATGTGTGGCACCAGCCCCTTTCCCATGAGGCCAGGAGTGGGTGGGGTGGGAGTCTGGGCAGTTGCACGCCTCCAAGCAAGTCCCACGGGTGGCGGTCTGGAAGCAAAATGCTTCCCCGTGCATTTCAACCCATGGCCTTCTTTCTAAGAGGGGCACCTGGGAGTCTGAGGTTCCATGTTACAGACTCTTTCATTCAGCATTACCTGTATTCTGAAACGTAATCCCCAACAGGGCAGAGCAAATAACAGCTGAAATGGTATCAGACTGGAGATTTCTCAAATACCATGTGTAAAAAATTGGCACCAAAAAGACATTTTATCCCATTTGGTTACTGATAAAACAATGGGCAATGGGACGGTGCCTCGGGGAGCACCAGAAAAACAAAGTACATTTGCATTACTTTCCCACATTTGTGCACATATATTTGCATACGCGCTTGCATTCTGTGCAAGTATACATTTGTGTACATATTTACAGTTATTACGTGTGCATATTTCTTATTTGAACTGGTCATAATCCAATGAAGACAACACAATATATGAAAATTGCCTCAAGCCTGGGGAGGGAGGCATAGAAAAAAACTTACCTTTTTGTTTTGGTTGGGTTGTTCCAGAAGACAAAAATGAGTAATGGTTGTCAGGCCTTCCAAAAGAGTGAGGGGGTAATCTGGGGAAATGTTTTCCCTCTTGGAGGTCATGCTTTGGTGAAGAAATGAGAAACTCATGAGAATTTTTATGAATGAAGCTATAAGGTTTTTAACCCTACCTAAACGCAAAAACCAGTGAGCTAGCACTATCTTTGATAAATTAGGGCCCTCTTAATGAAATATCGTTACAATAACGAGGGGCACTGTTTGTGCTTTTACATTTTACATTCCTACAGTCTCTGTGGAAAAATGTTTTCAGGTTATTTCAGAATTTCTGTAAAGGTGACGCATGTCTTTACTTCGGTTTTGGAAAAGTAATGGAGTGTGGCTACAACACTCAGCTAGCCTGGGTACCTGTGTGGAATCAAAAATGAAGGACATGAGCATTTAGCTCCTTGTTACCCCTCTTGACAATGCAAAGCAGGCTTTTGATTAGGTTGGAATTATACTCCAACTGGCTTCTATGGCGCGTCAGGTCAGCCACCTGTTACAAACAGGATCATCAAAGCAGTAATAACATACCAAATGGTTTGCCATACCTGATAGAGAGCTTCACAGCTTCGCTTTCATACTGCTTGACCAGCTCATCCAAATTCTTGCAGATCTGGACAATGAAAGGTGTCACGGTCCAGCCCAGGGACTTTCCAAAGTACGGCAAGGAATGCGTGACCAAGCTCACCCAGGCCGGGTGCATGCCGTAGCCATAGGCCGGCTGCAGACCCCTCACCACGGCGGACACCAGCAGCCCCTGGGAGGTGAGCGGGTGCGGCTGCATGTACTGCATGGCACTGATGGCCTGCTGGAAGTTTAGGGCTCTCCGCCACTCCCGGGACAGTTCTGGCTGATTTTCAGCCTCCTCCTGGACCTGGCCCAGGTGATGTTCCAGGACAATGAGCACCTGCAGGAGCTTCAGCAACTCGATCTGCAGGGGGTGCTCGCTCCAGATCTGATCCTGGCCCAGGTTGATGAGACTCTCCTCAAAGAGGCTCTCCTCCTGCAGGGCCCGGCCTCGCTCGGCGGTGGCCAGGCCATAGCGCTTCTGGCTCGTGTACATGGATGCTGACAGCGAAAGCAGGACGAACTCCTGAACTTTGCACCTCTGCAGCAAGCTGTGAATGAACTCCACGTTCTTCCCCTCGGCCGACTTGGCCACGGAGACCAGCTGCGTCATTATTCGGATCAAAACCTCCACGCTCTTGACCTGTACGTCCCGGTTGCCGAGGACGTCTCGGTGGGAGACCTTCAGGTAACAAGGGTAATAGCTGCGCAGGAAACTGAGGCACAGGTAGGTGAGGAGCTCGATCAGCAGGGAGTGGGGACACACGCTGGGAGACTGCGTCTGGAGTTTCCCGTAGAAACTCTGGCCGACCAGGGCCTCCTGGTGGCGGGCGAGGAGGTTGGAGATGAGGTTGAGGTGCGCGGTGGAGCTGGTGTCCATGCTGGTCCTGGACACCGCCTCGATAAACTCCTTGGGGTTGGTCTTGAGCACGGCCTCTAGCACCGAGAAGGCATACAGGACTCGCCGGGAGTCGTAGGGCTGCAGGTAGAGCAGAATGTGCTTGAACAAAGCCTCGATGGTCTCCTGCCTCTCCCGCTGCTGCTTCAGCAGCCGGGACGTGCTGAGGGCCTGGAGCTCCAAGTCGGCCTCCTCGTCGCTGGAGAACGACTCCGAAGCCTGGGTCTTGTCTGAGTCCACGCGTGCCAGGCCTAACCTGGCACTGGGCCTGAAGCTTTCTGCCTGGAAGGCGGCCAGCAGGGCCGAGCGCTTGGGGTAGGCCCTGCCGCCCATGGGGATGGGCGCGCAGCAGCTCTCTTCGTGGCTCAGCTCCTGCGGGTCGTGGGAAGGGGAGGAGAAGGAGGACGTGTTCTCACTGTCCGTGTGGGCAGAGCTCGTGTCCGCGGACTCCGTGTGCTCGCTGCTGTCCAGCGTGCTGCAGGCCGTCCTGTCGGGAAGGTCCACGTAGTAGGGGAGGTCATCCTCACTCAGCTCGCTTCCGGGGGGGCACTTCTCCGGCTCCTTCTCCACCTCGGCCCAAATGGCCTCACGGTCGACGGTGGTGAACTGGCTGAGAGGCACGCCTTCTTCCGAGCTGCCCTCCTGAAGCTCCGATGCTCCACACGCCTCCTTGAAGGGGATTTTCTTCCTGTTAAACCAACGATGCAAGTCTTCTGAAAATTACAAAATGACAAACGGCTTCAGAACAGAAGGGTTGGCGGTGATACATCAGTTCCAGAATGCCCTTTCTCTTCAAGCCAGACAGAAAGATCAATGCTAATAAAATTCCCCCCATACAACACCAGAATCTACATTGTATCGTGGACAAAAGGCAGTCAAGTAAAAGTGAACGGGTCTTTTAAAATGTTCAGGGAATCCGGTAATTTAGTTACACTGTCACAGAAAATGTAAGTATTGCAACTTTTACAGGGAGGGTGATTAAAAAGTATATTATTTTGTTCCTGTCAAGAAATGTATGCCACAGAAGTGTCCGCAGGATTTCAAAGCTGTAAGGGTATTTGCTGAGCTGTCACATGGGAAGACAAACCGGAAAGCGAATAAAACATTCAGACAGAAAAATTGTGGCACACGCATGCAGTGCAGTACCATTTGGGTTTCTAAAAGATACATCTGTACGTACTGATACAGACCAATGCATGGCATATTTTAAGTAAAAGATGAAAAATCAAGCTGTATTGAATGAGCTCGCTTAGGGGAGAGCATCTATAATACGCCGCTCTAAAAAAATCTGGAGGACTATCCGCCAAACCATTAACAGTACTTAGCTCTATTAGCTAGCATTCCAGGGGACTTTCTTTCTTTCTTTTTTAAAGATTTTATTTATTTGATAGAGTGAGTATAAGCAGAGGGAGAGGGAGAAGCAGACTTCCCGCTGAGCAGGGAGCCTGATGCAGGGCTCGACCCCAGGACTCTGTGATCATGATCTGAGCCAAAGGCAGATGCTTAACCGACTGAGCTACCCAGGCACCTGCCGGGGGACTTCCGTGTGTGTTTTACCTCATTACTCTAATTGTTAAAATAAGCATGTGAGTACTTCTGTAATCAGAAAATATACGATGCTTTAAAATATTCAGGTCTCGGGATCCCTGGGTGGCGCAGCGGTTTGGCGCCTGCCTTTGACCCAGGGCACGATCCTGGAGACCCGGGATCGAATCCCACGTCGGGCTCCCTGCATGGAGCCTGCTTCTCCCTCTGCCTGTGTCTCTGCCTCTCTGTCTCTCTCTCTGTGTGTGACTATCATGAATAAATAAATAAAATCTTTAAAAAAAAATAATAAAAATAAAAATAAAAAAATAAAAAAATAAAATATTCAGGTCTCTTTAAAAAGGAACAGCCAGAAAGAAGTCCTTGGCTTGCCAAACCATTTTCACATGCAGCTCTCAGCAGATCCAGTCCATGAACATCAAGCATGATTAGGAAAGGAGGAAGAATGAGGCATTAGAAACAGCTGAGCTGCCTAAGGCTCACAGTAATATTTCCAAAACAGAGATAGGGTGGAGGGTAAAGCAGAAGGCTATTCTAGTTGCTTCCAGGGTAAGGACATAGCAGGGAAAAGACACTTTCTTTTATCAGGAAGGTAGTGGGAAATACGGGTCACAGGAAGCAGTGGGAAGTGCCCTCAGACTTAAAACTAGGACATGTGGCCTTAGGACTCTCTTCCTAACACAGAGGAACACTAACAAATTTAGAGCCGAAAATGAGAGCCAAGCTTTCAAGAAGGTGCTTTAGTTTTTTTTTGTTTGTTTGTTTGTTTTTGTTTTTTTAAAGAAGGTGCTTTAGTTTATACTTCCCTGGACTTTACTTTCCTATAACGTGGATTAATAAAATGCCTCCTCTTTGAGAAGGCAGCCAGCTTTCTCTCCTAAAGGAAAACGAGAAGTTCCAGTTTTAGTTAGAGAACCTTGTAAAGAGGAGAAGCCGTCTCAGAAATCGCTGCTTATGTGCATGTGAAGCTGCTTTTCCCTGTAAGATAAGACTGGTGCAGACAAAATATTTACAGTCCAGTGGGCTAAACCAGCTAACTCAAAGCTCGTAAAGCCATCACTTAGAAAACTGGAGGCAAAAAAAAAAAAAAAAAAAAAGGAAAACTAGAGGAAGTCACAAAACACACCTAGTGTGCAAAGTCACATTAGTTCATAAACTGTGCTCGGTACTGATCGCCCAAATGTAATGTGCTCATTAGGTCTACGTTAGCTCCGTTCTTCTTCCTACCCATAGTCTGTTAAATTTGTGTTAAAGATGCCTCTGGGGGCGCCTGGGTGGCTCAGTCGGTTAAGCCTCTGACTCTTGGTTTAGGCTCAGGTCATGATCTCAGGGTTGTGACATCGAGCCCCACGTCTGGCTCTGAGCTAGGCATGGAGTCTGCCTGAGATTCTTTTCTTCTTCTTCTCTCTGACCCCTCTGCCCTCCCCACTCTTCACTTGTGCTCTCTCTAAAATCAATCAATCAATAATCAATCAATCTTAAAAAAAAATGCCTCTGGAAGTTTTTGGAACTCAAAGGATTATTTCTTCCGCATTTCTAATTATCTGTTCACAGAATTTATAGCTGGAGAGAACTTTAGGGAAGAGACAGAAAAACAGACAAGAAATCACTCATCTCGTGGTTGAAGGTTCACAAACGAGTGTTTTTTTGTTTTTTTGTGTTTTTTTGTTTTTTTTTAGTTAAGTACAATTAAGCTGATTACAAGGAAATTTCAGCTTCTAGGCCATTCACAGGTAGAGGCAACCTAATCCTCCCCAGGTCTAAGCACACATCTGGGGATAAGTGCCAGCCCAACCGTCTCAAACTTAACTTCCCGCCAGACACCAAACCCACTCTTCTAAGTGAAGGTGCTAGGATGGAGGATGTGTTATTCTTTCCTCCTACCTTAGGTGCACTTGAATTGTTTTTGGTAGTGAAAAAATAAAAAGTCAGCTATTTTTTTTAAAATTTTTTATTTATTTATGATAGTCACACAGAGAGAGGCAGAGACACAGGCAGAGGGAGAAGCAGGCTCCATGCACCGGGAGCCCGACGTGGGATTCGATCCCGGGTTTCCAGGATCGCGCCCTGGGCCAAAGGCAGGCGCCAAACCGCTGCACCACCCAGGGATCCCAAAGTCAGCTATTTTTATTGGAACAGTGGTTACTAACAATTTCCTTTTTTATTAAAAAAAGAAAAAATCTGATTTTTCAGTGAAAACAAAAAACATACTCCCTGGCATTTCGAACTACTCCTTATGTTGGAAGAGTCCTCACAACTTTACAAAGTACCCTCACACCACTGGAATGTAGCTAAACCACTGAGCAGGGCTAGGTGCCTTGACTGTCCCCAGGGGCAGCTAGGGCTGGAGTCGCCCCTCCTCCCTCCCAGGCCCAAGGACCCTGGGGACACAAAGCCTCCCACTGACCCTGCCCACTACCTTGCATGGTGTGCTCACCTGCTGAGTTCTCCTGCTTGAGGCAGTGAATGGAGGTCCTTTGGGTTTTGGGCTGGAGCAGGAGCAGGAGCATGGGTTCCAGGATGCGTGCCACGTCACCAAGGGAGAGCGCCCGAACCAGCCAGCCCTGGGCTGCCGCGCTGATGGCACCGTCCGTGCAGGCCAGGCTGTCCAGCACGACGAACAGGGATCTGCGGGTGGGAAGGGCACCATCAAGTCAGCATGTGGTGACCCCGTGCACCAGGATGCCCTTGGGGAGCTTCACCCATGCTGGGCTTAGAGACCAAGCAAAGACAAGTGGACATTCACCCAAGAATCACTAGGGGGGGGCTTTCAAAACCCTGATGCCCCAGCTTCACCCTAAATTATTCAATTGACTTTGAGGCGGGCCCCCAGCATCGGATCAGCTACCCTTTCTCTAAGGCTGTGTGTCTGGCCCCACACCTAGTTTTGGAAACAAGGAGGAAGATTTTTTTTTAAAGTACAAAAGACTGTATTGCAGTAAAATTCACATCTCAAGCATACAGTCGATGACACTTAAGTGTCTACACCCAGCGTAGCTGCAGCTCCAATACAGACCCAGACCGCCTCCACTTGCCTACATAGGTCCCTTCACGAGGCATGGTCTCAAAGCTGCTCAGGTGATTCTGATGCACTGGGCTCCCTCCTTCTGGGACCAAATTAAGAAAATTCCTACTATGTATTCACATGCATCTGGCCTAAAGTCACTCGAGGGATCATGGAAATCGTTTGCTGTGCGTCCAGAAAATGGGGTCATGTTATCAGTTTCGCACAGAGCCCCTCATGGCCTGACACAATGACTAGGATCCTCGGCAAAGCGTCCTTTTTGACTTAAGGGTAATCTACATGAGGAGCACCTTACCTATCAAATGAGCGGTTGTGAGATGTCACACGACTGCCCTGGGTCTCTCTCGTCAGGTGCCAGATGACAGAAAACCTAAACAGAGCTTCCAGTCTTGTCCCCTTGATTAGGAAATAAGCGGGAGTGAGGCACCTCCCTCCCTCCCAGCAAACCCAACCCTAGTAACAAAGGAGAGCTCAGCAGGAAGACAGCAACCTCAGAGGCGGTGCTGGGCTCCCAGTGCGCCTGGGGCCAAGGAAGACGGGCATCCTCCCTTCCTCGCTCACTTGAATACAGTAAAGCACATTTTCAAGACCCCTCATCAGCCCATGTCCAGGGTCACACGTGGATCGAAGATCACAAGATCATGAAGAGCATGGTGTGCTCACACACCCTGGGGGTGCCAGGCCCATGTGGCTCAGAGAAGAACGACACAACTTGACTGCAAAGGACGGCCAGGGCCTAAAAGGGTGATGCATTCCCTACGACTGCCTACTTCAGCAGCAGCTCTGGGATCCTTCCAGGGACTCAGTGTCCTGCAAACATCCTGGGAGTTGGGGGTGGGTTTCCCTGGTGAGTCTTAAGATGGACACAACCCATGTTTTTAGGACTCTAAAGGAGCTGGCTAGTGCTTCTGAAGGCCTCCCAATCTTCTGAGACTCTGTAACACCCCTCTGCTTACTGATCAGGGTATCTGCTGAGCCCTAGAGGGCTGAATACATGTAAGCCAGCCCTGGGCATCTACGGTGATGGGTGGCCTGGCAGTTGGGATTGTTGCAGGACAGAGATTACAGGCTGCAAGGACTTACCTTGTCAGGGTCCAGGAGGGCATGGCAGATGATATCTTCACAGATGTTGGCCGTTGGGGCCAGGCAGTGCAGCCGGTAGAACAACTCTACACAGGTGATGTGATGCTCTCGGGTCTCCTTGTTCAGCTGATTCCAAAGCACACGAGCCACCCTCTGGGGCAGGAGGGAGACTGTTAATATGGGCAGCACCCACATTTCTTCCTTGTGCCAGTCCAACCCCAGCCCCAAGGAACTGGCTTCTACCTACATTTCCTATGTGAGGTTCCCTAACATACAAAGAAATACCACCAACAAACAAAATGAAGCAAACCAAACCCCAAACCAAACCCAAATCCCACCAGGTGTCCCTACACCCAATGTGGGGCTCAAACTCATGACCCTGGGATCAAGAGTCGTGTGCTCTACTGACTGAGTCAGACAGGTACCCCAAGACTACTCTTTTTATTAAGTAAGCCCTATGCCCAATGTGGAGTTTGAATTCAAGTCCCTGGGATCAGGAGTCACGTGCTCTATCAAATCAGTCAGCCAGGTGCTCTTTCAAACTTGGAGGTTTGGAACTTGCAGCTAAGAACACTGCAGCTCTTGCCCAGACTTTAACATTACTTTCAGAGAGGAAATCCACTGGAAGCAAGAACCTACTGGTTGACACATCCTTTTGACAAGCACACTTGACCAAGCCTTACTATGTGCTGGCACCGGAGGTCCCAGAGATGTGGCCTCCAGGAAGTGTGGGGAATTTGCAGTGAGTGGTGCCAGTCGTGAGGCAGATACACTCGCAGCACCTTACCACCTACAGCTGGCTTACACCGGTTACCACAAGGCACTGACAAAGAATCATGGCTTTCAGCTTTAATTCCACAAACCTGTCCATTCCCATTTCTTTTAAAAAAAATTTATTTATTTATTCATCAGATACACAGAGAGGCAGAGACACAGGCAGAGGGAGAAGCAGGCTCCATGCAGGGAGCCCAATGTGGGACTCGATCCCGGGACCCTGGGATCATGACCTGAGCCAAAAGCAGACGCTCAACCACTGAGCCACCCAGGCGTCCCTGTCCATTCCCACTTCTGTGCAGGTCATCACGGGGGATGCCCAGCTCACTTTCAGGACACAAACCACTCCCCAAATCAAGTCCTCCATCTTCTCAGCCCTGATTTTAGATCTTTAAACATACAGGGTCTAGGGCTGGCTGCAGCCCCTCCCAGAGCCCCAGGAAGCACCTGTGGGGTGCCTGGTGCAACCGGCTGAGACTCAGGGGAAGGCTGGCCCCATTTCTGGGAGGAAATTTCTGAAGGCATTTTTCCAGGTGATGGGAAAGGACTATGCCTCACAGACTGTGACATTTCACAAGTACATCTTAGATCAAATGACTTCTTTTGGATCATCTATTTCTGTTGGACAAAACTATCTTCTCTGCTTAGATCAAATTATCTGTTGACTGGCTTGAGCCCTAATCGTGATTTTTTTTTTAATCTACGGGAATGTGATTTCCAATTGTCAAATTGCAATGAAAGCTCTGAATCAAAACTTCTGACTGAGTAGTCACCTTGTAGCTACTGTGGGCAAATTTATGTGGAAGAGTCTTCTTCCTTCTGGAAGGTTTAAAACAATGTTTTTTCAAGGGCTTGGGGGCTGATGTTGATCACAAAACACACATCGCACACCTGCTCCTTCATCTGAGTTAGACTTCTCAATCCCTATGTTCTGAACGCTTTTTTAGTGAACTGAATTCTGTTACTACCTGATTAGAAAGGTCAGGACACTTGTGGGATAGTGAACCTTATTCAACATGAGCACGGGGATGTGAGCTGTGCTGTGAGAATGAGATAAAGGCCAGAAGATCTGGAAGCAGCCCTGCACCTGGAGTCTGGGAACTGGCACATGGCCTGGCTATCTGTGCAGGTGGCTTCCCTGCTGCCCATCCAGCATCACCACATGGGCCAGCGCCAGCCACTGCCATCGTTCTAGAGAGCTGTGTATTGTAGAAAGCACACTCCAGTGCCCAGCGAGTGGTAAAGACTCAGATATGTACCACATCTGACTCAAAATAAAAATCAAGGCTTCAGAAAGAACTCAGAAAAGCATACTTTCCAAAAACATCACCAAGGGTACATCGTCAAAACAAGAATATTTAATGCAGTCATTTTATTCTATTGATAGCTTTCCAAAGATTCACAGACTAAATTCTTCCTTCTGTTCTTTCCCTGTGCCTTACAACATAATGACCGCAAACTTCTCAGATAGAAGCAGGAACAAGGAAGAGTTGCCCAGGCACAGCTGCTGGATTAGTGACATGGTTCCTGGTTGCAAGATCCACACGGACTCAACTCTGGTAAGAAGAGGAGGGGGCATGTCCGGGATGAGGGACCCGAGCCCAACAGCAAGTTAGTAAGACTCTAAGGATCTGACGCCATAGATGGGGTCTGAGGACACAAGATAGTCTGGCTGTGTGAGGAGCTCCATGTGCTCTCCCAGAAAAACTACTGTAAATAAAACTGAAAATTATGGAAAAAAAAACCAATCAAACATTTAGAGTCTCTGGAAATTATCCTAAGGACATTCAGGAAATAAAGAAATATTTATTCAAGAAAATCTAATTCCAGTAGAAAAAACAAGTCTGCAGCAATGGAACTACAACCCTCCCTCTCACCCCCCAGCCCAGCTTGGTGTGACAAGGAACGTGATTATCCCCCTGACCCTCCCCAGCTCCCAGTCCAAGGCTCTGCATCTTCACGGAAGGCACAGGCCACAGCATTTCACTCCTTGTCCTCACTCCTGGGTGGAGGCTGTGTCCACACACTGCAGGCCAAGAGTGCTTGAGTTCAGATCGTTCTTTCCCTAGTTTACTGGTAGGGGGACATTCCATGCTCAGAGAAGCAAGATCAGATGACTGGAGGCTATACCACTGGGGGTGACCTACAGGGCTTGCCCTCCAAGAGAAGCAGGCAACTGTCTCAGTCCCAGCACTTCTTGAGCAACAGGATGCAGAGACTTTGTCCAGAGTGAGAGGCAGGCCACAAACCAGAGAGCTAGCTCCTCCAGGAAAATGTGGGGCAGTTCAAACCCAAGAGTGCTCTCAAAAGCAATGGAATTTTTTAATAAGTGATTACGAAGAGGCTGGTAGCTCCATGACAGCAATAGGCCAGCTTGTTTATCAGAAATAACCAGGACAAGAGACACTTTGGAAGAACCCTCTTTGGTAAACAAAACAACTCAAAGATGACCTCCAGAAACCATCAGACTGTGGGGTAACGTACATCTCTGCTCACTGCTGAAAACATGAGAGCAGTGAGCCAGCAGTTTGTGGAGCCCAATAGTGGGGTGTACACTGACAGACAGCTTCACAGAGACCAGGGAAAGAGACAGTCAGTGACAAACCTTCTTAGGCCACTGTCACTGCAGGCTGACCGCACATCCCTCCAGGGAGCAGCACTAAAGGACTCATATGGCAGGGGAGACAGACTCCACCAAAACAGTCTAGGCAAGTCACCAAACAGCAGACAAGGACAAAACAAGATGCGGATGGCGGTCAAAATACAGTAAAGTTGCTATGATACATATCTAAAATATCCAGGTTTTGATAAAAACTGTAAGACATGCAACAAAACAAGAAAATATGATACTCGCATAAGGGAAAACGCAGGCAACAGAAGGTGTCTGGGAGAGCAACCAGGTGTCAGATTTATTTAGCAAAGACTCCAAAGTAGTGATTGTAAGTATGTTTAAATAACTCAAGGAAGCCATGCTTAAAAAAGTAAAGGAAGATATGATGACAATTTCTTTTCAAGTAGAAGACATCAACAGGGAGACAGAAAGTGGAAGGAAGGAAGAGAAGGAACCAAATGGAAATTTTGGAACTGAAAGTACAATAACTGAAATGAAACTTTCACCCCTCAAAGGGCTCACTGGTTCATCTGAACTGAAAGAAGGAAAACTCGGTGAAGAAAATGGATCAACAGAAATGGTGAAATCTGAAGAATAAAGAGAAAGAAACGAAGGAAAGGAAACGGTCAAGTGCAGCAGCAGCAGCAGCACGTCCACAAGTGGAGTGCTGGGGAAGGAGGAGGAGAAAGGAGCAGGGAAAATATGTGCAGAAGTAGGGGACAAAACCTTCCCAAATTTGATTTAAAAAAAAAAAAAGATATTGAACTACACATTTAAGAAGCTTGAAGGATTCCAAGTAGGATAAACTCCACACGATCCACACTGGACACATCACAACGAGAGGCTAACAGACTAAGAGAAGGAGGAAACTTTGAAGCAGCAAGAGAAAAATCACTCATCATTCACAAGGGAAACCCAAGAAGATGAAGAGCTGCCTTTTCATAAGAAAGGCTGGAGGCAAGATGACAGTGGGATCACATATCCAAATGGGGAGTTCCAATGTAAGTTCCAACATTCACATGAGCATTTGTCACAGATTATTGAAAAAGTGCTGTTGGGCGTCTGGATGGCTTAGCTGGTTAAGTGTCTGACTCTTGATTTCAGCTCAGGTCACGATCTCAGGGTTGTGAGATCAAGCCCCTAAGGTGGGCTCCGTGCTGTGTGTGTAGCCTGGTTAGGATTCTCTCTCTCTCCCTGCTCCCGTGCCCCTGTGTGCACAACATGGATGCTCTCAAAAAAAGTGCTGCTTTACTTACATATTGTATATTCAAGCATATCTGGGGCTGTTTAAAGTATATTTATTCTTATATTCCAAGTGTTGAAAGAAAAAAACCACAACCAAGAACATTATACCTAGGAAAACTATCTTTCATAAAAGGAGAAATAAAGGTATTCCAGATAAACAAACTCTGAGTGAATCTGTTGCTAGCAGACCTGTCTTATAAGAAACTCTAAAGGAAGTTCTGGTGGGGGCATGGGGCAACTGGGTGACGGGCATTAAGGAGGGCGCCCAATGGAATGAGCACTGGGTGTTACATGCAGCTTCTCAATCGCTCATTTCCACCTCTCCAACTAAGAATTCACTACATATACATTGAATTTAAATTAAAAAAAAATCAAATCAAAACACAAAAGAAATACTAAGGGAAGTTCTCGAGGTGAAAGCAACTGACCCCAGTTCATCAAATCCATACGAACAGCACCAGTAACGGTAATTGCGTAACTCTAAAAAGACAGCATAAATGCTACCTCCTTTCTTTCAACTGATTTTCTGGAAGAGGCTGAGCACATAGGTATCCCAGCAGCTATCACCAGAACATGTAGAAACACCCTTGTGCGCCAGTGGCATGGAAGACAGGCAGGGCACAGGTGTGCGGGAGGGAAGGCAGTGGCCTGGGTGCCACCTGAAAGCCCCACCTGAAGGGCCAGGAATGTTAAAGAAGAAAGTTAAGTAACAAACTGTATAGCTATTCAGTCTCCTTTCTCCTCCCCACTTCTTTAAAGAACACAGTATCATGTAGTGACTCTAACGCTGTGTCGTGGGGTCTGTCTCACACACGCACACACACACGGGTGTAACGTGCAGAACAACAGCACCAGGAAGGGGAGGAAAAATTGACACTGAAGGAGGTCTCTGGGTTTCACTGCATCTCAGTCTGGAAGTGAGTAGATTCTGATGAGCTAGGATGTACTCGGTAAAACCCTGGAGCGACCAGGGAATTTTTAAATAAGTGATTACTTATTAATTAAAAAGTGGAGAAAGCTCCAAAGATCTACGGAGAAAAATCATGAAAGCGATGCAAACTTTGCACTGGAAAATATCCATTTGCTGAAAAAGAAAATGGTAAAGGGGGGATGACAAAACCCAGAAAAAAACAGTAAGCACAATGGCACAGTTCTATAGACACAGTGAAAGCCACTGAACTGTACACTTCCAGTGGGTGATGTATGTGGCCTGTGAATTATGTCTAAATACAGCTATTATTAACAACAGCGACAAAAAGAAACTGAGCTGTGAGGTGGCCTGAGTTATGTGACCTGTTTGGGAAGAGCTCATCCCAAACAGAAAAATGGCAGCCTATTTCCAAGGCCTTTCAGCACAGAGGCTCTTAGGACCCAAAGGGACAGTATAGGTTCAATATCTCATTCACCCATAAAACATGTAAAATATCCCTTCCTAAGTGTCACAGCTTTTCAGGGTGCCTGCCGCCCCATCAGTGCAGGGAAACCTGTTCCATCCACAGGTCCCGGTGAGCGGGCACATTCCTCTCTGCATCACATCACCTCCTGCCCCAGGGCCCCTGTCACTGCTGGGTGGGCTGGAGAAGCTGAAGGCACTGACCCAAGGGTGCTTCACTGACAGACTGTTTAACAGCCCCGACCAGTTGGTCCAGAATTACAGGAAAGACATACAAGCATCATTAGCTATAGGAACCAAACCTGACGGTCAGGAGGCAGACTGAAGGTCAAGTGGCAACCACGTTTGTTACCTGAACCCCTGGATGGCCCAGCGAGGTGCAGAGGGAGCAGCCTCCGAGTCTCAAAGCCCCCCAGGTGAGAGCCAGCTGCATTCCACTCTTGCCTTTTGGCCTCCACGGGGCACTAGCTCAATGTAAACTCCACTTTTTCTTTTTTCTCATAAGCTGACTGGAACTGCTTGTAGCTTTCTGCAATTAAATGAGCCCTGGCATATATAGCTTTAAGCTATTTCGCTTTGTCCCCCAAAAGAGAGAGAACACCTGCTCACTGTCTTTGGCAATAATCTTTCTTAAATTTGACGAGTCCCATGTTTTCCTTGAGGTTAACTAGCTTTGGGATGCCTGGGTGGCTCAGTTGGTTGGGCGTCTGCCTTCGGCTCAGGTCATGATCCCAGAGTCCTGGGATAGAGCTCCACATCGGGCTCCCTGCTCAGTGGGGAATCTGTTTCTCCCTCTCCCTCTGCCCCTCCCCACTGTCCTGCTGTCTCTCTCTCTCTCTCTCTCAAATAAATAAAAAAAAATCTTAAAAAAAAAAGTTAACTAGCTTCAAAGCCTTTACCCTTATACGTTAGGGCACAATCTCTTGTTCCATATATTTAGATAATTCAACAATCTTTGCATATGAAGTCCAGTTAGCCTAAAACTGAACACAAATCTTTATGGAACTCTTGCTGCAGAGCCAGAAACTGTGCCAGCAGGCTGGGGTAGTGGCGCAGACAAGGGGAGCACAGGTCTCCAGCAACCCTCTCGGGCTGTCCCCCGAGCCACCATACCCCATCACAGCGCCTGCCACCTCGCAGGCAACTTTAAATAAGTGGTCAGGAAGAGGCTCCCACCCACCTCCTCCGAGTGGGAAGTACCTGATAGAAGTCTGTTTTCTCTGCAATGACTTTCAGTATTCCTGGAGCAATGGGAGGAACCGTCACCATCTGCAGCTTGCCGAAAAAGGGGTTGTGTCCAGAGCTCTTGTAGCGTTTCATCTTGTCTTCGATGACAAGGGCCAGGGATTGGGAGTGGTTGATCACCTCCAGCAGAGTGGAGATGGCCACGTTCTGGAGGAAGCAGTCAGACACACAGCAGCCCACAGTCATGAGGGATCGCAGCCACGACGGGAAACTACAGTCGCCGGCTCCTGAAAGGAAGCAGGTCAGACAAACAAAATCCCATGAAGACACACCTCCACCATGTGCAGGTTCTAAGACACCCTGAGATCCACAAGTCGGGTGGCCAGCAGGGGGATAACCTTCCGCTGGGGACACGGTATCAGCCATCACGCAGGGCCAGAGGACAAAGGAGACTGGGTCTGCTTTCGAAAGCTTGTCACATTACTGGAATTCTGGAAATGTCAATCTCAAGGCTCCGAGATGACTCAAAGTGTTTACTTTTTATTTTAAAAATTTACATAGAGAATTCACGTTAAAAATTTCTTCTAGATTTATAGAGTCAATCCACATTTTTTGGCATAGAGTTCGAAGTGTTTTTTCAAGGCTGTCTTGATGGTGGGACACATGGCACTAGCTTTAAAAGGGCCCAAAATGCACTGTAGATTTAAAACCTAGTGACGTGCTTCCAAGCACAGGTCATCTGCAGCTAATGAGCCAAGAGACACACTGCACAGGAAATTTACTGTAATGACAACAGGAGGGGACAGCTTTGTCCTGCATTCCCACCAATGTAATCACTTTTCTCTTGTTCTCTATCTTCCTCTTTTTTCTTTAAAGCGTTCACTACCTGCTAAGGATTGAGTTGTGTCTGCCCCAGATTTATATGTTGAAGCCTGATGCACTGGTATTTGGAGGTGGGGCCCTCATGACGAGATGAGTGCCCTTATAACAGACACCAGTGAGATCTCCCTGGACCCTCGGGCTGTGAGCAACCCGAGAGAAGGTGGCTGTCTATAACCAAGGGGAGAGCTCTCATTAGAAACTGACTCTGCTGGCACCCTGACCTCAAACTTCCAGCCTCCAGAACTGTGAGGACATTTCTGTCCCTTAAGCCACTCTGTGAGTGCTGGAGCTGCTAAGACACTGCCTATTATGGGTAGAACGGTGTCCCTCCAACACCCCCAAATTCTTACGTTGCAGTCATAAACCCCTTTAGGACCTCAGAATGCAAACTTCTTTGGAAATAGGGTTGATGCACATGTAAGGAGTTAAAGCAAGGCCATACGAGGGTGGGCCCCTAATCTGGTATGACTGGTGTCCGGAACCCAGGACATGTACACATATGCAGGGGGGCACCATGCAAGCTGCAGTTAGGATGCCAATAAGCCAAGGAACTACCAGAAGCTAGGGGAGAGGCCTGGGAACACATCCTCCTGATCCTTCAAATGGAGAACAGCCCTCAGATTTCTGCCTCCAGAACTGTGAGACAATACATTTCTGTGGTTTTAGCCATTCAGCTTGTGGCACTTTGATATATATGGCACCTTAGCAAACTAATGCCGATCTTTAACAACCGGGATGATGGACTAGTCTATTCACTGATCATCATTAAGCACCTTTTCTGTTCCAGACCTCTTAATGGGCTGTGTGGGACCACTCAAGTTTAGAGATACGGTCCCATCCTCACCAATCTGCCCCCTTTAAGACGCAAGTCAAAAGCACACACAAATAGTGACAAAAACACACAGGGCAGACAGGGTTTTGACTGGTCTGTGAACACCAGCTGAACGACAGGGCTCCTTGAGGAGGACTCTGGGGGGGCAGCCCTCTCACCGGGAAGCTGGAAGAGCGTTTCGCAGAGCCGCTCCGTCTCCTCCTCAGACAGGTAGACGGGGAAGGTGGCGCAGTCCAGCAGCAGGTGGCAGGCGGCGGCGAAGGCCTCCCTGCAGCCCTCCCGCGAGCTGCCCAGGTCAACGACCACCTGCTCCACAGCCCAGTCCCTCTCCTTCTTTGGGCCGGGGCTCCTGGGAAGAGGTGATGGCAACTCCGCACTTTTTGTCTTAAATGGAGACCCTCGAGCTGTGAACAAGTCTGAGAGCATCTGCTTAAACTGGGGCACGCTGATGGGCTTCGCGTCCCATGGGTTCTTCCTGTCGGAGTCGCTGCCTGCTGCACACGGTGGCCCGCCTTCATCCCTCTGGCCTGCGGGCTCTTCATGCTTGTCCTCTTCCCCGGACGTTGTCACTTGTACTCCAAAAATGTTCTTGTGGGCAAAATTGGCGATCAGCTCCTGGATGCAAAGAAATGTCCGCTGCATACTCCCACCCTTCTTCCAAACATCGTCTTTTTCGGGAGAAACCCTGGGGACTCGCAAGTGCTCCGAGAGCTCTGGCGATGAGGCACTGAGCCCGATCCCACTGTCTTCAGACTTGAGGGGAGGAAACGAAGCATCTTCATCAACTGGAATCACTGCCTTGGTGTCTATAATCATTTCACTGTTTTCACCTTTTACTGGGCTCTGTAAAAAAAAAAAAAAAAAGGAAATTTGTATTTTACACTTCTTGTGAGGCCAAGAGATTCAAATATCGGGCATACCATGAATATGTACTTCTTGTTTTTCGAAACCCTAATTCTCTAAAGCAAGAGAATCCCTGCGTGAAAGCATATAATAAAATGAAGACAGCACATCAGGGGGAAGAGAGAGGGAAGAGGCTGCCGGGCCCCACACTCTCCAAGGAGGCAGGCTTTGAGCCCAATCTGTATAATTTATTTAGGTTCAAGGTTCAAAAACCCTATTTAAAAATAGTTTCTGACATATTTTAAATTAAAAAAACTGAATGAGGATATTGAGCTGAGGGTAAAATAAAGGCCTGAAGAAATTAATGAGCAAAAAGCCAGAATAAAGTGTTTACCTGTGTGTATATGGTACCCATCTGTCTATCTATCTGTGTGTGTGTATTCTGGCTTTTTTCCTTTTTTTTTTTTTTAAAGATTTTAATTTATTCATGAGATACACACACAGAGAGAGAGAGGCAGAGACATAGGCAGAGGAAGAAGCAAGCTATATGGAGCCCAACACAGGACTTGATCCCAGGACCCTGGGATCACAACCTGAGCCAAATGTGGGACTTGATCCCAGAACCCTGGATCACAACCTGAGCCAAAGGCAGACACTCAACCACTGAGCCATCCAGGTGCCCATTCTGTGGCTTTTTCAAGGAGATGACACTGCAACCTTCAACCAGTCAACCTCTTCTCTTACAGTGTGCTCTATAGGGAAGAATGAAATAGAATGCACTTTGTGAAACATCATCAATTGTATTTGTAGACACATGCTTAAATTTTGTGTCTTAAATCATTTAAGGGAAATTTATTAGCTACAATAGCTAGAAAAAAAAAGGGGGGGGGGACTAACTTTGGAAGGGAGATTACCAGTCTGTAAGTGAATCTGCACCCAAGTGCAGGCCCGGCCCTGACCACTCAGAGTGGAGGGCCCATTGCCTCGTCTGTCTGCACTCCTGCCTGCAGCTGCACTGAATGGGTGTCAAGAGCAGAATTTTCAAATCTTTAAGGAAAGCAGAAAATAAAAACAATCCAGACTGCGGGCCTCGAGCTGCTTGGGGGAACTCTGGCTGTTATTGTCTTCTGGGAGGACCCTTTGGCAGCATCCATACCAACTTAGAAGGAACATGCATCTCTCCCAGTTTAAAAAGAAATGGGCTTGATCACAGTCCACGTGGAGGAGTTGATCCTTCAGAGAAACCTGCAAGCACGAACTAGTTGTGCAAGGATACTTAGTACAGCACTGTTTTTAACATTGAAAAACCCGAAATCATCTATGTGACCTTGGTAGGGGAAGAGCGGAAGATGAGGTAAAGCAGCAAGACTATATGGCGTGGAAACCAAACAAGAGTAAGAGACCTCTATGTAGACCAAAGTGGAAAGAGAACCAAAGTGAGTCAGAAAACAGCAGATGTTATGGCTTGAAGTGTGTCCCCCTCAAAAGATGAGAAGTCCTAACCCCGGTACTTGTAAATATGACCTTCTTTGGACACGGGCTCTTTGCCGATGGTCAAGTTAAAATGAGCTCCTCAGGGTGGACCCTAATCCAACATGACTGATGTCCTTACAAAGAGGAAATCTGGCATTGTGAGGATGAAGACAGATCAGGGCAATGAGTCTATAGCAGAGGGACACCAGAGACTGCTAGCACCACCAGGAGCTGGGACAGAGGACGGAGCCGTCTCCTCCTCCCACACCCTCAGAGAAAACCAGCCCGGCCCACGCCGTGATCCCTGACTTCCAGCTCCAGAACTGGGAGGCACTAACTTCCGCTTATTTAAATCACTCAGCCAGTGATACTTCCCTACTGCAGCCCACGTAAACTAATATCTCACTTAGATGCTTAAAAAGACACCAGCGTCACACAAATACAAACATATGCATAAAAAGGTCTGGAGACTGAGCTGAATTGAAGCAATAGCTGTAGGAGAACGTAGCGGGGGTGAGCAAAGTGAATGCGGGTGTCAGCTACCAGGCTAGATGCTTTTAGGAAGTGTTTGAGGATTTTAGAAGCATATTTTAGCTATTACCTTTATATCCTCTGATCTTTACTCCTTTTTTTAAAAAAATTCATTCATGAGAGAAACAGAGACAGGCAGAGACATAGGCAGAGGGAGACTGCAGGCTCCCAGCAGGGAGCCTGATGCAGGACTCGATCCCAGGACCCTGGGATCACGCTCTGAGCCAAAGGCAGATACTCAACCACTGAACCATCCAGGCGTCCCTGATCTTTACTCTCACTCCAACCAACCCTAATTCCTTCCTGCTCCCAGGAAGGCAAAAGCCTAGCCCAAGGGAGCCACTTGTGCTCCTCGGGGCCATACCATGCTTCCGCTCGTGGGCTCCATGTCCAAGTAGGAAGGTGGCATCTGGACCTTGCTGAGCACTTTGAAACATGTCTTCAAGGCATGCGTGAGCTCAGGTAAGCTCAACGCCTCCATTTCCTCAGCTAGAGGCTGCACCAGACAGCCCAGCACCTGAGGGAGGTACTGGGTTTGCACCTCGGAGTAAAGTTCCTGTGGAAAACAAACATGAGATTAACTAACAGGTTTCCAATTTCTGGTCAGAAAAAAAAAATGCACCTCAAAATGGCACCTTGAAAAAGTCCATTTTTAAAAAGATTTTATTAATATTTATGAGAGAGAGAGAGAGAGAGAGTGAGCATGTGTGTGTGTGAGAAGGTGGGGGGGATAGAGGGACAAGGAGACTCCTCGATGAGCAAGGAGCCAGACATGTAGCTGAATCCCAGGACCCTGAGGTCATGACCTGAGCCTAAGGCAGACACTTAACACACTGAGCCACCCAGGCGCCCTGAAAAGTCAATCTTTTTAGAGAATGAGTGTCTCATGTTCATTCCCAAATCAGAAAAAAAAAATCTCTTTGATCTCAACAAATCAATGCACATTCTTTCTCTCTTTTCAAGTGTCTTTACCTTTTCTTTGCTTTTTTTCTTCCTAAAGACTTGGGGGAGAGAGAGAGAGAGCATGCATGTGAGCAGAGGGAAGGGCAGGAAGAGAGAGAGAATCTTATGGAGGCTCCACTCTCAGCATGGAGCTCGATGTGGGACTTGATCTCAGGTCCCTGAGAATTATGACCTGAACCAATCAAGAGCTAGACGCTCATCTGATTGAGCTACCCACCCAGGCGCCCCTCAGGTGTCTTTACTTTTTCTAATAGAAAATCACTGCCACGCTTACTTCCATATTAAGGAAATTAGTTTCCTTTAAGAAAATTAGCCAGTGGCACAATTTTACCTAGAAATACATTTACTCTCACTCCTAAATAACGGCAGTGCAAGGTGATGCCAGTTTATCTGGCTTACGTGACCTGGGCTCAGGCCACTTACAATCGGCTCAGAGTTATAACTTCTTTTATTTTTTTTTTTAATTTTTAAAATTTAAATTCAATTTGCCAATATATAGTACATCATTAGTTTCAGATGTAGTTTTTTCTCTACCTGTCTCTTGCATAAGAGACTTAAGAGGTTACATTCAGCTACATCTTCCAGGCCAAAACAAACATAAAAAGTGTTGTGGATTTATGCGCACCCGCTTTTCAGGAAGGTGTGGTTTATCAGGCCAACAACACTAATGAACGGAAATAACAGCAAGCACGGGGTCACCACTTCTTGGCAGGGGCCTTACCAAGGGGATAACATCCAGAAGGAACACCAGGAGGGTGCAGAGCTCCGAGACCGTCGGGGGAGGGCTGATGCTTTTCCCAACAGTGTAAGTGTGCTTCGTTGGTCTACAGAAGTCACGGGGAAGAAAATCCAATCAATTCTTTCTCCTCTAATAACTTTAAGTATCTCTTATGATGTCGAATCAAGTTACTCTATTTCAAACATAACGAAAGACAGCTCTGTGTTCTAATGAGGAAGCTTCAGTGACTAAAACCACTGGACACAGAGGTGTCAGTCAGTGTCTTGAATCTGCCTGTCTCCCAAACAGGTCCAACTCAGACTCGAACTTCATCAGTTCAATGAGGGTGGTCCCTTGGTGGTGGGATTCCGAGCCCAGCACATCCTGCTTTCAACAGGAGCAACGCTAAGCAAACGCGTGGTCCAAGGGAAGCCGCCTGGCTAGAGAAGACATGGACTGCACAGGTCCACCTGCTGTGGGGGCAGCCTGAGATGACTCCTCCATGTGACACCCTTGAGCTCATCCCCGTGAGCCACTTAGCTTTTCCAGCTTCCACAGAGAAGTTTAACTTCACCGGTCAGCTCTACGGTAGCCGCTTATACAAAAACTCAACACTTGTTTCTAAATAAGCAGGCAGCTGGTGAAATAGGTAAGTCAAAAACCATACATGTTGGTTCTCAAAACAGAGTAGCTTTGGATTCATCGAGCCATCACAGCACAACTCAACCTGGGTTGTCTTCATTGCAAATTAGCACCTGGCTACCCAGGGGTTTATCTTAGCAAGAGAATGCCTTTGAAGAACTGCATACACTATAATCTAGCAACTAATCTCAGGAAACCCCCAGCATATGTCTGTAAAGGGACAGGACAAAGTGCTATTTGTAACAATGAAAAAATTGAAACTGGTGTTTCCACCCGATGTACACACAGATCTCCAGAGGACTGTTAACCAACCCCACAACATCAGACTGCAACGTTATCTACAACCTGATATCCCTCATGTAAAACTTGAACAGACACACTGGACTGTGTCATTTCTGGATACACATTTAGTTATAAGGGCACAGACAACATCAGCGGCACGATAGACACTAATAATCCCAATAGGAAAGGAGCAGGTGCTGGGAAGGTAGGAGGGAGTTAGTTCTACCTAGGAGGCAACATTTTATTCCTTTAAAAAAAAAAAATCTGAAAAACAATGGCCAAGTGTTGCCTAAATTTCCAGTAATGGGTGCATGTGTGCCTGGCATTTCTTGTTCTTTCTTACATTTGAAATGTTGCATAGTTGATTTTTTTTTCTTTTTGAGAAGGCAAGCACACCATGTGACTCCGAAATGCAAATAGGCTGACCAAGATATACTGTAGCTTCAGTCTAACACAGCCAGCTGTGCTCTTGCCCATGGGTCCAACTACGACTAATTTATCCATCACGGAGTTGAATGCCTACGGGGACCTGGCTCCAGGGACACAGAGTAGCACAGTGGGATCAGCTGGGGAGTCAGACATTCCTGGGTTCGCATCTCGGCTGCTGCTAATGTGTTGTGTAGTGCCATACCGGGTGCCTCATGTCACTGGGCTCCGGTTTTCTTCTTTGATACAAGTGCCGACTTCTCTTTGGGGGTGTCCCAAGGAGCTAATGGGTGTGCTTGGCTTTCAGGCCAGAGGAGGGCCCACAGCAAACAATAAGTAAAGCTTCTATTAAGTTGCTAGGTTGAGGAAGAACAGAGACAGCAGAGAGCATCATGCTGAACAGTAAGAGGAAGGAAGCCTGATGCTGTGACTTGGACAAGACAGGGGCTGAGAGACTACACTAGTCCCCCGCTGTGGGGAGAGGGTCCTGGGAGAGGCTCCCCAGGGTGTGCCACCATCCACAATGTTGAGGTGGTGCAAGTCACCGACTAAAGCTGACATAAAGCTGATTATGGCAGTTTGAAACATTAAAGCTTTTATCTGACCCGTGATACAAAAATTTCAGGAAGAATTTGAGAAGACTGATGATTTTAAAATCACTTGCTCTTGTCACTGAGGTGCAGAATAAACCCCTTTAAACAGATCCACCTCCCAGAGAACAATATGAAGATATGTTTGGTCAATGTACCTAGAAAATGCACAGGGTTTTCTCAAATTAGAATTAATAAATTAAAAAGCTCCAGAATTATGTGGCAGAGATTATCGGAACCTTCTCACGGGCAATATCTTTTATTCTACTAAAATTTTAAGTGAATTCTCTCCCATTGTGTGCTCAGCAGAGACCACCCACCCTGAGCCACAATAAGCAGCTATGAAACTACAAAAGCTTCCAATCCTTCCTAAACATTCCATAATCCTGAACTGGATACTTACCTAAAGCAGTCCTCAAAACACCGGGTCATATAGTCCCAGAGAAAGTCTGTGCTTAGGGAGGTGATCAGCAAATTCACCGTTTTAACAATCTCAGAGGCATTTCTGTTTTCTTTTATTGCACTGTAAAGGAAGGTGGATGCTCATAAATATATCTATGAGAAACCGTCTATCATGAGAACAGTGTGTCTGAAAAATTGTAATTCATTTACTTTTTTTTTTTTTTTTAAGATTTATTTATCCACGAGAGACATAGACTGAGAAGCAGAGACATAGGCAGAGGGAGAAGCAGGCTCCTCGCAGGGAGCCTGATGGGGGACTCCATCCCGGATCCCGGGATCACGACCTGAGCCAAAGGCAGGCACCCAATCACTGAGCCACCCAGGAGTCCCTCGTTTGCTTATTTCTAGAGAGACAGACAAAACCCAGTAAGGATAAATATGTTACTAGTCTGACAGAGAAAAAAGTTTGCATAATGCCATCCTACACAGTATATATGCTGATACATTCTCTTAGAAGTAAGTGTAAGAGCTACTGTAAAAAGAATCGGTATAAACCAGTCAGTCATTAGTACCCTGCTGGTAAAATAACAGGGTACACCCATTTGGGTGGGAAATTTGGCTAAGATTTAAATGTGCATCTTCTATGACTCAGGAAATGTATTCTAGGGGTTTCTCCTACAGAAGTCCTTGTACAGGCACACAAGTATGCATGAGAATACCACTGCAAGGCCGTTTAAAAATACTGAGAAAGTAGAGGCCACCTAACAGTTAATCAATGGGAGACTGGTCAGTCAGGATTTATTTAAATAAGTGATAAATCCTCATTGAGGAACCAAAGGCAACGTGATGTTCCACTGGAGAAGGCAGGGGAGCTACTCATGACTGCATTTTAAGAAAATAAGCAACTAAATAATTAATGTAATTCCATCTCTATAGATTATTTTCTTAAAGATTTAATTATTTATTTTAGGGAGAGAGCAAGCGTGTGAGCTGCAGGAGGAAAAGAGGGAGAAGACCTTAAGCAGACTCCCCACTGAGCGAGGAGCCCGATGTGGGGCTTGATCCCATGATACTGAGATCATGACCTGAGCTGAAATCAAGAGTTGGATGCTTAACTGACTAAGCCAGCCAGGCTCCCCTCGAATTCCATCTTTAAAATAAAATATAGGCATCGATATATTTATGATTGCATTGAAAATCTGGAAATAAAAATGTTTTATGTTTTTCTTCTCAAGGGCGGTGGGATTGTGGGTGATATCTTTTTTCTCGATATGTGCAAATATTAGTATATTCCACAAAGAGCATGTACTATTTTCGTATTCAGAAAAACAATAATTCTGGGAGAAAAGAACAAACACTCTGGGAGAGAAAAAGCAAACACTCAGAACTCTTGGTACATTGACAATTAAGAAGCCAGAGAACTCTTCAAATAGATTTATATTTTCAATATACCTAATGCCAATTCAAGCAGAAAAAAGTTACATCAAGAATAAAGTAAAAAAGAAGAGACTGTATTATCTTAAAAGGAACAAAAACAAGGGACGCCTAGGTGGCTCAGTGGTTGACTGCCTTCAGCTCAGGTCATGATCCCAGGGCTCCGGGAATGAGTCCCACACTGGACTCCCTGCTCATTGGGGAGTCTGCTTCTCCATCTGCACTCCCCCTCATCCCACTCTAATAAATAAAATCTTGGGGGGAAAAAGGAACAAAACCCAAAACCTAGGGTTGAGAGAGAGAACTATATACCTACATACATGTCTGCCATGTCCTGAACCCCACTAACTCCACCTTCAGATCCTGCAGCACAGGCCCTTAGGGTGCCCTTGGCCAGCTCTCCCCCTGCCACCAGACCCTGGCTCCACTTCCTGACCTTGCCCCATCCTCTGCCATCCTCCCTGTAAGTCACCACATGGGCACACCAGCTCCTGTCCTTGAAACAGCTTTCACACTTGCTCAGTAAATATGTTCTGTATGTCCCAGCTGGGCAGAGACTAACTCAGATGCCTTTGAAACTCTTCAAAGGGCACCTGGGTGGCTTAGTTGGTGAAGTGTCTGCTTTCAGCTCAGGTCATGATCTTGGGGTCCTGGGATGGAGTCCTGCCTCCGACTCCCTGCTCAGCGGCCAGCCTGCTTCTCCATCTGCCCCTCTCCTCTGCTCGTGTGCAAGCGCTCCCACCACCCTCTCTCACAGAAAAGAAAAAAAACAAAACAAAAACCTCTTGACAGTATTTGACAGGAAGCAGGCCATTTATGGTGATGGACTCAAGAGCATCGGTTACCTTAATCAGTGGTGTGATCCCTTGCCTGCCTGCTTTCTCTAGCCCCACATGACTTATAATAAACAGTAAGGAAAAAAAAAATAAACAGTAAGGAAACGAGACTTGTGCCATCAGGTTATGGAGAAGAAGTGTGAAGCTATGAACCAAAGTGTGAAGTATGGATGGGGAAGAAGTATGAAGCTGGGGGCCAGAGTGTGAAGTGTGAATGGGGATAAAGTGTGAAGCTGAGAGGCAAAGTGTGAAGCGTGGATGGGGAAGGAGTGTGAAGCTGGGGGGCAGAGTGTGAAGTATGGACGGGGATGAGTGTGAAGCTGAGAGGCAGAGTGTGAAGCATGGATGGGGAAGGAGTGTGAAGCTGGGAGCTAGAGTGTGAAGTATGGATGGGGAAGAGGTGTGAAGCTGGGAACCAGAATGTGAAGTATGGACAGGGACGAGTGAGAAGATGAGGGCCAGAGTGTGAAGTGTGGACAGGGACGAGCGTAAAGCTGGGGGCCAGAGTGTGAAGTGTGGACGGGGAAGAGGTGTGAAGCTGGGAACCAGAGTGTGAAGTGTGGACAGGGACGAATTTGAAGTTGGGAGCCAGAGTGTAAAGTGTGGACAGGGATAAAGTGTGAAGTTGGGAGCCAGACTGTGAAGTGTGGATGGGGAAGAAGTGTGAAGCTGGGAGCCAAAGCTGTACCTTATTAGTGAGTTTCCACTCTGGGTATAGCTAAGTTTGAGATCAGAGCCAAGAGCGTCTCTGCAGTAAGAATAAAAGGCTCGGATGACTTCGAGAAACAAATTCCCAACCACTCGAGGCCCTGTAATTGAAAAGAAAATGGTCAGAGAGAGATGAACAACCCAAGTTCAAATCAATAAACAACATATGCGTGAAACAGAGTTTGACAGTGACAACCCAAGCCAGGGGAATAAAATTCATGAAAATGGCCAATATTTTTGCAGCACTTGCTGTATCTGTTACCTTGTTTACGCCTTACAATAGCCATACGACCAGGTACTGAATTGTCGTATGGACTACGGACAAAGGGATGGGGCAGAGAGGTGAAGGAAGGCATCCAAGACAGACTAGCCTGGGGAGCCGGGTGCACGCTCAGTGTGTGTAAGTGTGAACACGCTGCTTGGCCAGAGATGCTACTCAGCATAAATACCAATGGAGCAGGGCAACTTTCTGATTTTATTTTACATTCTTTGAAAACGGATTTATTTTAAAAGGTTTATTTATTTATTTGAGAGAGAGTGTGTGCACTTGAGTGTGGGGGGGGGGCGCAGAGGGAAAGAGAAACCCAAGCACACTCTGCACAGAGCACAAGGGAGCCCAACCAGGGACTCAATCTCATGACTCGGAGAGTGCAAACTGAGCCAAAACCAAGAGTCAGACACTTAACTGACTGAATCATGGAGGCATCCTTGTTTTTCTTTCTTTCTCTCCCTCTTTTTTTTTTTTTTTAAGGTTTTATTTATGCATGAGAGACAGAGAGAGAGAGAGAGAGAGAGAGGGGGGGGGGGGCAGAGACACAGGCAGAGGGAGAAGCAGGCTCCACGCAGGGAGCCCGACACGGGACTCGATCCCAGGTCCCCAGGATCCCACCCTGGGCCGAAGGCAGCGCTAAACCGCCGAGCCACCGGGACTGCCCCTCTCTTTTTTAAAAGTAATCTCTCCACCCAACATGGGGTTTGAACTCATGACCCTGAGATCAAGAAGTCACATCCTCTACCAACTAAGCCAGTCAGGCACATCTCTAAATTCTCTTAATCATGAGCTAGAACCCCACAAAAGAAATACCACCACTCTTGAGAAGCTTATTAAAAGGCACAGAGGAATAGACCAGCTGCAGGTCAGAGAAGCATTCCCGCCGGTGAGGCAGGTGGAAGGCAGCCATCAGGCAGGGAAGGGAGTGACTTCTCACGCATGTGTACGAAGGGATGAAGACAGGATGGATTCAGAGGAAATGAAAGTTTGGTCAATATATCTGTGTTAAAAAGCAATCAGGGATCCCTGGGTGGCACAGCGGTTTGGCGCCTGCCTTTGGCCCAGGGCGCGATCCTGGAGACCCGGGATCGAATCCCACATCGGGCTCTATGCATGGAGCCTGCTTCTCCCTCTGCCTGTGTCTCTGCCTCTCTCTCTCTCTCTCTGTGACTATCATGAATAAATAAAATCTTAAAAAAAAAAGCAATCAGCAGATTAATCCAATCTTTCATGCTGCTTTTTTCACAAAAACAGAAGGTGTGCCTCTGAGAAAACTTTTTCACGATAAGCCCCGCGTGTATTTTATCTACGCTGTAAGAAAGCTGAATTTGCTTTTTACAAATGAAGGCAAGTTTGTTGCCATGATTCAGGAGAAAATGGGGCAGTGAGTGAAGCCTGGTAGCAAAAGAATGAGCGCCCTGGGCCTTCTAGCTCTCCTTCTGTATAATCCACTCCTCTACCTCTCAAGTAGGTCTTCTCTGGGACAACTAAATTAACAGAAAAATAAAATCAGACTGCTAGATTGGGGAGAAGCCTGCCATTCACTGCCTTCCAGCAACTATGACCTGGAGCCCCAGCTGGCAGCAATATTTCACTTGGCTCACCAAGGTGCAGGGTCACAACATAAAACACTCATCCTCCAAAATGCAGTCACTTTTTTCTTTGAATATTTCCCCAAGTTACGTGGGAGGGTCCCAAAACACTTACATAGCTCACTTCACTTTTTAGCCTAAATCATGATTTTCCCAAATTGCAGTTACTCCACACCAGGATGAAAATCTACTGGAGCCACCGCTGGCCAACAGAGGCAGCCGGGGGCGGCGGGGGGGCGGGGGGGGTGATGAGGGGAGCACAGTACACAAGTACCTTCAGGTGGCACTTAGGGCCGAAGCTTGGAGGGACAGACGCTTCAAGCTTTGACTTTAAGAGCAGCTAGAGGGATCCTTGGGTGGCGCAGTGGTTTGGCGCCTGCCTTTGGCCCAGGGCGCGATCCTGGAGACCCGGGATCGAATCCCACATCGGGCTCCCGGTGCATGGAGCCTGCTTCTCCCTCTGCCTATGTCTCTGCCTCTCTCTCTCTCTCTCTCTGTGACTATCATAAATAAATAAAAAATTAAAAAAAAAAAAAAAAAGAGCAGCTAGAGCTGTACACATCATGGGACACAAGTTCATCTGTGTTCCAGGACTAAGCATCTCGGGTATGGGGGGTCCAAGCACAGTCAGGTAAGCAGTGGCGTCCTGCCAACAAGAGCTTAGGCTCTAGAGTCAGACAGACTGCGTTTTAATCTCAGCTCCTGGGCAGCCTCTGGCAAACCTCTTGTCTTTTCCATCTGTAAGATGGGAGCAGTGAGAAAACTCACTTCAGGGTTGTCGGGGGCGGGGAGGTGCATAGGGTGATGTACGTTAAATGATGTATACAAGTCACTTCACATTAAAAAATCGCTCAAAAAATGTCAGCTGTTATTACTCACAATAGTAAAACGCACGAGGACCTCAGAATCTCCCTTCCATCCAACTTGACTGGATGCCTTCTTTTTTGCACCTTTTGCACCTCTAGAGCCTTAGCATCATCCCTGCCACACAGCAAATGTACCCTGACTGCCCCTGAATGAATCAACGAAGACTAGAGGGAGAAGGCTCCTTGGTAATGCCCTTGACCTCATTCTCTGCAAACAGCTACCAGGCGATGTACAAGTCCTGAGAGCTCAGATGATACCATCAAACTTGAAATCCCAGGGCTCCTGGGTGGCTCAGTCGGTTAAGCGTCTGCCTTCTGCTAACATCATGATCTCAGAGGCCTAGGATTGAGCCCCAAGACAGGCTCCTTGCTCAGCACAGAGCTTGCTTCTCCCTTGTCCTTCTGTGCTTTCTCTCTCTCTCTCATTCATTCATTCATTCATTCATTCATTCATTCATTCATTCTTACTTACTTAAATACAAAAAAACCACCACCACCATCACAACAAAAAACCCTTAAAATCCCATGGAGAAGATGGGACCCATCATGGTGTCCAAGTGACTGGATGTTAAGACCTGTCAATGGATATTGAAGCCATCTCTACTCTTTAAGCAGGGAGAACCAACACTTGCAGGACCACAGTGTGTAAGAGGGGACCCTTTAGGAACCAGAATCTAGTTCAACCCGGTTTATTTGGCAGAGGAACAGACTGAGGCCCACATTGCAGAAGTGCCTTGCCCCAGTCACAAAGCAAAAAGACGGAGGAGGGTCCCCTACTCCCTTGAAAATAAAATCTAAGCTCATTTGATACATGATATTTGATTGGAGAAACATTCTCACAAAGTCTGAACTGTCTATACTCTGGAGGCACATGTGCCGACGTGCACAATAGGAGCTCAAAGGTATTTTTCTAACAAAAGTGCTCATGTTATTGTGCAAAACTTTTAAGTGGTGCCTAGATAGGATAACTGAACACATAACATGACCGAACTATTTCAAGATTCGGAAACTCCGATGATGGAATTACATTCAAAATAACCTGAGGATTGTTGTCTCGCCAAGCTTAATACCCTTGGGCCTACGGTGGTGACCACGTTCCGCACATTACCTATTTCTGGCTTGTCAAGCAGACTGACGAGGACGCGGAAGGGCTTCAGGTATGCATGGTGGCGCTCCTCTACATCGGCATCTGAGAACTTCTGGTGCAGTATCTCAGCTAGACCCTATTTAAAAAAAAAAAAAAGCCACAAATCAGGATATTGTCCAGGGACAGTTTGACATTATTGGTTGTTCTACTTGTAAATACTCTGGGAGAGGGAGAAAACCAATCACAGGGCACAGAATGAGCACACAGAATTTTTCCCACCCGTGGATCCAGGAACTTGCCCAATGTCTGCTTTGAGGTCCTGCCAATTGATCTGCTGAGGAATCATGATCAGGAATGTTCTGATTGGGATCTACTTTCCGGAAAGGCTCCTTTACCTCAACTAAAAGATCCTTGGAATATTTTTCAAAAAAATACGAGGACTGGTCTTCGTAAGAATTTGAGAGTTCAGATTCTGGCACAATGGTATTTCCTTTAATATCTGAACCTATAAAAGAACAAGAACCATAAGCTGTAACAAGATCTACAATTTTAAAGTACATAATACTGTGCAAAGGTCTCATGCTCCAGCATTTTTAAAACTAGAATTCCTCCAACAGAAAACCAAATTCCAATCTGGTAAGACTAAGTCACATTTTCTTCTGGCAAAAGAAGTGATGTCCCAAGGATTCCACCTCATTAGGAGTCAATTTAGTCTGTTCCAAGAATTCACTCTAAGTGTCTTTAACAAGCCTGATTACAAGGATTGAATGAAATGAGGATCATTTTCAAAAACCAGTGTTTGCATGGCAGTATGTAAAATCGAGCTATTCTCATCTACATGCCTTTATTTTGGGCCTTGGCTAAGTCTATGAGGTCTTTGGGATAAGAAAAGGCATCTTCTGGCACAAGGAGAGACCATGGACTCTGGGACCAAGGCTAACAGGTCTAACCCAGCACTGAATTTGGATCCCAGGTCCTCTCTACACACAAGTCAAGGCCAACTAGGACAGAGCTGAATGTTTCGCAAAATCATCCTTTTGATAAAAATGCTTAAAAAGCCTGCAAATATTCCTCTTGAAATCCTTCCTAAGCTTCCATGCAATGGATTCTGGAAGTTCTATAACCAGGGAGAAGAGAAGAAAGAAGGGGTTCAGAGAACTTCCTGACTTTGGTGTGAGAAGACCTACATGTTGAGGGTTATAAAAGCAGTGAAGCAGAGAATTTCTTAGGGTGGTGAAACTACTCTGCACTGACGCTGTCATGGTGGACGCACGTCCTTACACACCTGTCCACACCCACAGTAAGGACACCCCCAAGAACGAGCCCTGATGGAAACCACGGACCCTGGTGAGGATGTGCCAGTTCACTGACTGTGACGAATGTGCCACGCCAGTGGAGGGGCTGCGGGAAGCTGGGAACTCTCTGTACCTTCCTCTGATTTTGATCTGAATATAAAACTGCTCTAAAAAAAAAAAAAAAGTCTTAAAAAAAAGCTACAGAGTCCATTCATGGTCATTTTTTACACCTTTTCTGCTCAGGTACATGAACGTGGGAATTTATAAAATTCAGAAAGTGCCAGGAGCCTCCATGCCCTGTGACTTCCTGGGCTCTGTCCCTATGAAGCCTCCCAACCAATAGTCAAGGGCTCTTTAGAAACACAAGCCTGGTTTCTCATGCTCTCCCCTGAAGTCATCCAAATGTCTTCTAAAACTTTATATCAGTTCCACAAACATTTCCATCTACGCCAAACCTTCTTTTACGCAAACTCTATAACATTTGTGGGTCTTCTCTCACCCACCCCCCAATCCCATGAGACTTCTTTTTTTTTTTTTTTTCCATGAGACTTCTTTATAGCACCAGGCTTCTACTTGAAAAAGGTTTAACTACAATTTTTTTGCAGTATTTCAAGCCTCTTAAGATGGAATTCAATATTCAATAAATATCCCATGGATTTATTTCCCTATTTTTAATGTAATACTTGCACCATAAGCAAAGCTACAGTGTAGACATAACTCAGCTGAGCAGGGCCATATTCAGTCGGTGTGTTCTCTCTCCACACCTTATGATTCAGAAACGTATCACGAAGATTGAAATGTGTCCCAAAAATCAGCACTAAAAGGTTTCATGTTAACTCTGACTTTCAATGATCAGCTACGGCTCAGTACCTAGTAACCATGCATAAAGCCTTCTGTTGAGAGACATGTCTCTTCTCAGCAGGGTCTGGGTGGCCGCCGACAGGATCTGCACAATGTCAGCTCTGGGCAGGGGAATGGCTCTCTCGTTGGAATCCTATTGGGGGACAGAGAAAACTTTACTGCAAAGGGATGATTGGATGATTATTGGCTTTCTGACATGTGGCCCGTCCTCAGCAGTCTACAAAGCTTTATCTTAGAAAGGCAGTTCTTCTCAAAAGGAGTTGGTTCTTCACAATGTCCACAGAGGCCATTTGGTTTTTGCTACAGAAACACCATCCTCACAAAAATGACCAAGGACCTTCCATCGGCTGAAAGCAAATGGTGATCACAAAGTGGCTGCTTTAAACCGTCCATCCCGCCGCCTTCCCCACGTCCTCAGGAAATACCAGTGACCTTCCTGGAAGAACACAAACGACTTACCAGACAGGTATAAAATGGAAAGAAGAACAGAACGATTTCCAGAGTATTTCTTTGCACCAGAACATTTGAGTCCAACAGTGACGCACACAGAGACTTTACCTGTAAGTGATAAACCACCATGAACATTTCACTCCCAAGACATTTAACATTATTTGCAGGCTACTGTTTACAGTCACAAAAGTGAAGGTAACTCCTGGGAATCTTGAAACCATTGTGTTAAATCACGTGGAACAGAACAGTAAGGTAAAAATGTGGGTTTTAGTTCTAGACACGGGTGGGGGGGGGGGAGGGGGCAGTGTGTGCTGGGGGAGGCCATCGACCAGACGTGATCTGTAAGCTGGAGGCTCCTCACCCCCTCCCCGGTCCTGGAATGTACATTCTGCTTACCCTCCCTGCTCCAAGGTCCCTGAGGGTCCACAGCCTTGAGACAGTGATGTGCCGCTGAGAACACATGCAAGGTGTGTAGGACTGAACCCAGTAGGGCCTCTACATAAACTTAAGATTTGGCAGGTGGAAGCTGTACGGTGCGGTTGGAGGTCTCTGTGGTCTGTCCTGCATAACCGACCACCTCCACCTGCACGTACACAGGCAGGGTTGGGAATGCTGTTTGTGAGACTCGTGCCGCCTAAGTGACCTTGGGAGCCCGGTTGGTTGACATCAGCTGGCCTCCAGGACAGAACTGGCCCTTCTGCTCTGGACACCAAGAGCTATGCAATTTGCCTTGCATCCCCTCCTGCTCTGGGCTGGGCTGCCCCCCACCCTCAGAATGGAATCCGGAAGGGGAGACAAGCACACCCAGTCCAGGCTCTTTGAAGATGTAGAGACACGATAACACAGAAACATAGCTCGCTCCAAACTGCACGTAGGTGAATAAATTTTTTTTTTTTAGGTGAATAATTTTTTAACCTCAGAGCCCATCATCTGCCCTATAAACACAGCCCTGATGGGGATGGTCAGTCGGAAGTCTCACTTGAGGGGAGGATGCTCCATCCAGGCCTCTCAATTGGGACCCCAGCTGGCTGTCTCCACGGCGCTTCCCCAGCTAGTGAAGTTGAAGGTTGGAAGCAACTGATCTGATGTAACTTTGCCTTAGTTTCCCCTTTACTGCTTACTATCACCTTCATCTATGTGCAAATTTCCCTTTTCTTTTTTCTGCTTCTATTAGATTTTTATAATATCAATGAGGTGTTTTTTCCCTTTTGAAACTGAGAGTGCGGCTGCTGTGAACCTTTTCTTCAGAACAGATGCAGAGATCAACTGTCTCGTGGCCGCCAAGACAAGCCTTGTAAGTAAGTTCCCTTGCTTATTGAGCTGGCCCCCTCCCCATCTGGAGCGGCTTGTCTCTTGGTCTCTCCCTGCCCTCCACATACACAGGCCAGGTTCAGGTTACACCCAGGAAGCTCCCAAGTAGGCTGTAAACTGAGTGTGACATCGGCGATCCAGTCAGCTGCAGCCCTCACACGGTCCATCTGAGAGCTGCAGAGGCTTGGACCAGATGGTCCGGTTCTAAGACCTCACATTCTATGATTCCAGAAAGGAACATCTTTAGGGTCCAATAGAAACTTCGGGCTAACTTAAAACCCCAAAGACATTCCGTGAAATGGATTCCAAACCAATTCAATACATATTTCGCCTGTCTTTTCCAGATATAGATACATGAGATACAGAAGTGTACCAGAGGAGAAGAGCCATAGGAGAAATGCTAATAAAAACCTATGAGAATTCAGAAGAGGGGAGGGAGAAAAGGGGAGGAAGAGATCTTTCCACCAGGGAAGGCTGAGCCGGAAGGTCAGGGAGGACGTGCGCTGAGATCCATGGAGAAGGGATGGGGAGTGAGTGCAAGGAGCAAGGAGGTGGCATCCCAGACCTCCAGACCAGGCTGGGCAGGGAGCTCAGGAGTGCAGGGGCCTGGAGGGAGCGTAAGGCATTGGTGGGTTGGGAGTGGACCTGAAATACTCTCGAGTTTGGACTTTATCTGTAGGCAAGAGGAATCCAGATACTTTTCAAGCACAGTGTAGGCATGAGCAAAGTTATGCTTTAGCAAAGCAAAGAGCTAAGGGTAATCAAAGAAGCCTGGATGGGGGGAGGGGAAGGGGAGGGCCTGTTGGAAGGTGACCGCACAGGTCCCAGCCGGCATCAGAGGCTGAAGGAAGCAGAGGTGGAGTGGGGAGACACGCACGCTGCTCACGCTTCCCACTAGGTGGCGACAGACTGCAGGCCATCGACACCCCAGAGCTCAGTGTGCGAAGAGAAGAAAGATCTGGAGGGTCATGGGAAGAGGCGGCCTTGCAGGGAAGAAGGCAGCTGTCCGAAGCGCCTGGGGATGGACGCCCGAAGAACCCTGACCATCTAGGTTTGAGGGCGGCCAGACGACAGGACGATGGCAGGAGCAGGATGGAGAGACACAGCAACTGGAGGAAGAGGGAACCTGATGTGTGGACGGTGGGCATGTGGCAGGCCGGCGGGGGACACAAGGTTCTCGGCTAACGCAGCACAGTCCTCGCGGTTCCTGGAGCACTGCCTACACCTGACCAGCTAATCGTACCACTGAAGCCTTGGCCGGGCTTCCAGAAGGGCCTCTTTAGGTGCCAATACATACTGAATACGGCCATCGTTAATGCATACGTTGGAAACAAAGCCCACCACCCTGGGTTTCGTCCTGCCTACTGACCTACGGATGCCTCCCCGGTCTGCTCGGCAGCAGAGCGCACAGACTCGGAGGCTCAGGACACCTCCACTTCCCTGCCACCATCACCGATGTCCCTTGGCAGCCCCAGCTGACAAGCTGTGCGCGAGGAACCCGGCCGCCACCCGCCCTCCCGAGAGGAGCAGCACCCACCGTGAGCTGGTAATCCGTGCCCAGCATGTACTTCTGCTCCTTGCCGGGCGAGTCCCTGCTGATGTGGCCCACCACGAAGAGCGAGGCGGGGAGGCGGATGGCCGGGCTCACCAGGACGCTCCCCCAAAGGGCCGCGTAAAACACCTCCTTGCCGACCACCAGGGACAGCCTCAGGAGCAGAGCGTCTGTTCTGTGGACAAGAGATGCAGACTGTCAGGGCTGGGTCCCGCGTACCAGCAGCCACCGCTCCCTCTCCCCGCAACGTCAAACACCATGTCCTCATCATTCCGAGCGCCTGCCATCTCTTCTTGCCTTTCTGCTCTGTCCACCTGCCAGCTGTCACTGAAACTGAGTTTGCTAAAACAAACATGTCACCGACAGGTACGGCTTCTTGGCCAACAGGAAGTGTCTGACGGGTCGTGTCACCGTGGCGCGGAGCTCCCTCTCTGCCAGGGCCTTGCTGCAGACCTGCAGGACTTAGCAGGAGGGCGATGCCACCACCGTATCGGGGACGAGATCATCCTCAAAGGTTGGTGCAACTGACTGGAGACTTAAGTAATGATAAAGATAACCCCCCACCTGGGCAGAGCCAGGGGACATTTGACTTTAGGAACACAGGACAAAATTCACCTGGGCCTCCCACTCGATGCAAATTCCATATGGCCTGTCCCTCTGCCCCCAGCACACCCCTATGCTGATTCCTGCTCTGGGAAGTTCTCCTGCTGATGCCTGACATTTCTTTGTCCCTTATCTCTCTGAGTCTCTCTCCTCTGACACGACATCAGCAACTTCATGCCCGCCCTGTAAGAGAGGCAGTGTCATCAGTGGGTCTGGGCTTGTTTTTCCATTGATACCAAGGCCAGGCCCCCCTCTGCTCAGTGGCCTGCATGCAGCTGACTAGGGCACCTTCCCTGTCAACACGAGAGCAGTTTGCCGGGCCCGATGACAGCACCTGTCAATAAAACAGCAGAGGCAAATTCCCACAAGTGGATTTCGTTGAGGGAGCAAACTGACTCAAAATCACAAGAATTCCATCCCTTGCATCTCCCATCTGCAAAGACGACACACAAAAATCACAGAAGGAGTAGCCCAGTGTAATGCAGTGGTCTCCCCAGGTTCCTGGAGTCAGGTCTCTATTGTCCAAATCCTGCGTCTGCTTCCTGGCAGTGGTCCCCAGGATGAGTTTATTAACCTCTGTGCACGTTAGCTGCCGGCTATGAGATCCAGGGGAGATGGAGATGTCCCAAGCATGACCTGAGAGTCTCGTGTAAAACTCAGGACAGACAAACAGAGCCAGTGCTCAGGCCTTCTGTTACCACCAGGTCTGCTCTGCTTGCTGACACGTCCTTAACATCCAGACGATCGTCTGACACTCAAAACATTGTGAAATGAATACCACCCCTTCCCTTTTTTAGGACTCAAATTGTCTTCAGCTTACTTTTCAATCATCTGTTCAGGGTATACAAAGACTTTTCATTCCAAAAAAGTATCTACTACCTTTCTAAACAAGATTTATTGTAGAGAGAGAGAGTGTGTGTGTGTGTGTGTATGTGGTGGTGGTAAGGGGGGTGGGGAGTAGAGGAGAAAGAAGAGAGAATCTCCAGCAGACGCCCCATTGAGTGAAGAGCACAGTGTGGGGCTTGATCTCACAACTCCAAGATCATGACCGGGGCCGAAATCAAGAATCTAGTGCTTAACCAACGGAGCCACTCAGGCACCCCTACAATCTCTTTATATTAACAGCAAGTTTTGTTCTCTTTAAGGCTCATCTGAATCTTTTCATCTCATAAAATATTTGATTTTTACTGTGCAAATGATGCACAATATCATCTTTACAGAAAGAAACAAAACAGGATGCCTGGGTGGCTCAGCAGTTGAGCATCTGCCTTTGGCTCAGGTCAGATCCCGGGGTCCCAGGATCGAGTCCCACACTGGGCTCCCCGCATGGAGCCTGCTTTTCCCTCTGCCTGTGTCTCTGCCTCTCTCCCTCTCTGTGTCTCTCATGAATAAATAAACAAAATCTTAAAAAAAAAAAAAAAAAGAAACAAAACTGAAGAAGCACGAGTAATAGTCAAATGCTTAGGAAAAGCACACAGAATGGTTTAGTGGCTAAAGATACCGACTAATCTACTACTGAGGCTGAACAAACAAATACAGCGTATGTTGCCCAGCTCTGAAAACAGTGCAGCAAAGGCCCCAATTTGAGGCAGAAGCACGTGGTGGCAGATCAAGCAGATAGTAACTGTCCCCTGGGCAGACAGGACAGTCCCGAGAGAGGCAGAGATTCCTCTGGCAGGAGATTAACTGAGAAAGTCCCCGGGGTGCTCCCATCGCCAACACTGCTACGTACACACTGACATCACATCCCCCTTTGCTCAGAACAGTGTATTACCAAAGTCAGTTCCCTGGAACACTGGCCACGAGCTGCTCCACAGAAAGGAAGGGTTCCACTGACAAGAAATCAGGGAAACGCCATCTAGGCTAACCCTTCTTCAATATTCGGAGTGCACCGGCTAGTTTTCTTTATGAAAGAAATACAGCTTCAGTCTCATTTTATCCTAAACAAATTAATAGATATCAAAAACTTAAATGATGCTGTGGTTCACAAAAGGGCAATGAGGACAAAACTTTGCTCCGGAGAGCACAGTAAAGAGGAAGACAACTGGGCTCAGACTCAAGAAACTCTCTATTAAGTGAGAATTACTCCCATCCTCTCAGATGTGAAATTCCAAAATCAGCACTCACAGTTTAGAGCTCAGGACTCGAATCTTTCCTCTTCAGAACCAACGGGCAACCTCCAAAGCCCTCCTGTTTCCATCTCTCCTGCCTCACACTCTGGCTGGTGTGCTTGTACCTCCTATGAGCACCAGCTCACTTGGACGACAGCACTAACATGCTCTCCTCTATTCAACCGACAGCAAGTGACACGGACCGTTTGCCGTGAACCCCAAGCATCCCCCAACTTCAGCTGTGTAGTCACTTGCCTAGTGGGTGGTCCCGGAAAGCCAAGCTGTCACAAGAGCAAAGAGCTGGGGGTGTGAGCATCTGAGGGAGCACAACAGTGACAACAGCATCCTGTACCACCACAGGTCAGGTCCCCTCCCAGAGGGGTAAAAAACATTCTAGAACCAGTAGAGCTCATCATCATGGTGCCTGGAATCAACCAAAAGAAAGGTCAATAAATATGCTTCTGGGCACCTGGGCAGCTCAGTCAGTTAAGCGTCTGATTCTTGCTTTCAGCTCAGGTCATGGTGTCAGGGTGGTGGGATCCAGCCCCACGTCTGACCTCAGCGCGGAGTCGCCCTAGGATTCTCTCTCTCTCTCCCCCTCTCCCTTTGCCCCTCCTCCTGCTCGCATGCATGCGCGTTCTCTCTCTCTCTCTCTCTGCAATAAATCTTGTTTTATTATCATTTATTATTATTCTTGTCAAATAAGTCTTAAAAAAATATGTTTCAACTTCTATTTACATCAGGCTCTCTCAACCCTGACAAGATGGACTTTGGGGCCAGATAAGCCCTTGTTGTGGGGACAATCATGTTGCAGCAGGATGTTAGCGCTAGATGCCAGTAGCACCCTCTCTACCCCAGTGGTAACAGCCAAAGGAATGATGTCAAATGTCCGTGGGGGATACAGATTCAGCCCAGCTGAGAACCACTGACTCACATTTTTGCTTGCTCACAGACCTCTGGAAATAGTCACCTTTTCCCCAAATCCTCAGAAGGGGAGTCTGGTACTTTCTCCCTACTACTCCTGCTTTCTCAGGGCAGCAAAACACAGCTGTGAAGCTACCTCATGGGCCCTTTAAAGAAGAAATTCTGGCCAGGATTAGTGTGCAGGCACACAAGGACTAGAAAGCCAGTGTGAAGAGTTAGTCCTAACTGGCCAGAGTCTCTGTTCTTAGGGTTCATGGACAAGCACAAGCCAGGAACAGTCTACGGCTCCAGGGAACTAGTGAGTCACCCGGCCTGCAGCGGCCCCAGCCTAACTCAGCCCTCTGCATCTGCTGCCAATGGGGACATCAAGATCCCCTCTCCCTGCCCCTCCCTTTGTTGTTCCTGCATAGGGTTTGCTGGGGGTATATGCCTCGGTCCCTGAGCACTTAGGGGAAAAGAGAGTTACCGACTTTCCTCAAACTAACATGGATACAGAGACCAAAGACTCTAGTGCTGTTGTCCCAATTACTGTGCTCAGACACATCCACTCAAAGATTCTAGAATCTTCCACCAGCATCCACCTCGGAGAGCTGATAACGAATGGCTTTGGGGTGCCGCAGACACTTGGCCTGGTTTTCTGTCATGGTTCCATCCACTCAGTGATTCATGCAGCTCTACTCAGTTCTTGGTTCGATATAAAGAAATCACACCAAGAGATCCATGTTAAGCAACTTTAGCAACTGTTCCAATGAATCCTCATTGATCAGCTAAGAGAATGCACAAAAACACCCGCCCCAACTATTTAAACTCTTCTGGTGTGATTCATTCTCACAAATTCACATTTTGGGAACTGAACTGATGTATTCATCTGTCAGATGATGGAAAAAAAACATTTATAAACACACACACGAACATACACGGATCTGTTTGGGAAACATGAACAGGCCAGCACTTCTAGAAAGAGCCTGGGACTAGGGGTTAAGAGACAGGTCTGGTAAGGGTCCTCTTGCTGACCCCTACATGACCTCCAGTTCATTATCTCCACACACCTAACCGATCTTGCCTGCGGGCACAGGCTTAAAACAGCAACGAGACAGACTCTGCCTTCTAAGGAAATGGATCCTACCGACCCAACCCAGTGCAAAGATGGACCCTTCACTGGGAAGTGGGAAGCCACCACGTGCTCTACGTGAACGCTAGATATGTTACAATGCATATTTTTGGTTAAGTTTGTCAAATTCTACTACAAATGCTCATGACTTAAATGTAGCCTTGGTCACTAGCCACAACCCCTCAAACCGTTTAATTACTTGGTTTCTCTGAGTTTAGGGGAGCACTTGAAGCAGACCTTGAATTGATTCCTTGATTCCACCCGAGCCTCCGCACCCCCCGAGTCACAGCCAACATGACAGACAAAGGCGGTGTGGCTGGGGCCTCTGGCGTGGGGAAAATCTGAGCAGTGCATTGTGTAATCAGATGGAAACTTTTGCAAGCACAGAGGTTTCTAAACCTCCCAGTCAGGCTGCACATGGGCTCTTGAAGCAGGTCCTATTAACAGAGGTTAATCACAGTGATCACTCAGAATGGTTAATATGACGGAAGTGAGTTCCTACATGATAATTCCTGAAAAATAGGCTACTGTGTATACCCAATAGTCCGAAGGGATATACACTTTCGTCTGCTCCTGAGCATGACCAAAAAAACCCAAAAACAAAAAACCCCTGTGTGACCTTCTATGCATATGAGCTTTACAAATTTCCCCAAAGCGGTGCTGAAATTTTGAAGCTATTCTGCTTAACACCGCCTTTTCCAGCCCTCGCCATAAATAAAGCACGGCTCTGCAAGCAGCCTAGTGTAATGGGAAGAAGGAAGACTTCAGAATCTGACCTATGTGCCTTAGGATCCCAGCTCTGCCACTCGCTGACTGTGGGCCTCTGGGAAACCTTCTCACTTTCTGACTCACTGGAGACAATTCCGAGGAGGACACAGTATTTGGTCAAGTGGAGACCAGCACAGCAACGTCAAGCATGATTCCCTGCCACACAGACCTCTGTACCTCCTGGCCTGCTTCCCAAAGCAGTGGCGTCACACGCAAGCAGCACAGCCATCAGCACCGGATGAGACCCACCTGTCATAGATCTCGGAGCCCTCCTCCAGGCCGGGCAGCAGGCCCACGATGAAGGCCTGGAGACTGGGCAGGAGCAGCTTCTGCAGCGGGAGAAAGTACTTCTCATACAGGCCGAGCAGCACGGGCCTCACCGACATCGCCGCGTTGGCCAGAAGAGGAAACAACCCACAGCTGTGGGAGAGAGGGGATAAATGAGACACCGAATCAGAAGTCTGGCACAATCACCCAGCTAAAAGGAGTTTTCAGGAACAGCCAGCCAGCCATTTACACTGGGGTTGTAGACGCTTGCTGGTGCCACGACGGTCACAACATACCGTTCGGCCAAGAGCAGGCATCTAGATAGACAGTAGGTATGACACGGTCCTACTGAGAACACGCTCAAAGAAAGGCCTGGGCGCTGCGATCCAGAGGTGACCGCTGGTTATGTCCTGCTGTTGTGTGTACGATGAACTGTTGCCCACCACCCCCTATTTTGCTGGTTTGTCATCTTCTAATCTTGCGAACTGAAATCCTGGTTGCTCAGGTAATAAGACGGTAACGTGATAGGGAGGCTACTATACCTGTATAGGAACAAATCCTTGGCCAGCCATTTGGTCCCCACAATTTTGAAGATAATCTCATAGGTTTCTAGGGCTTTTAGGTGCACACCGCTGGGCAAAGCAGGATGCAGGCACTGAGCTAACCTCTTGCTGATAATGAGCCGTCTTGGCAATAAGGAATACCTCAGGTTACTCTGGAGGGCCTAGAAAACAGGAGGAAAAACATGAGGAAGAAGGTATGGACATTTACAATGTCAAGTAAGTCACCCGCAGCCAGGAAGACTCCAGCAAACGCCAACCGAAGACAGAGGGCCTGTGTAGGGAACACCAGGGGGGCCACAAGCCAGGCTCCAGGGACACGGGTACCAGTGAAGCCCCTGGCAAGGCTGGAGATGAGGCAGGCATCAGAATCAAGAGCAGGGGCACTGTCACCAACAGACCAGTGTGTCAGTCACACGTGGGAACCTGGGTATCAGTGAGGACTCCTGTGCACACACGAGTCCAAACAGAACATGGACTGTATCAGGGGAGGCGACCCTCATCCCTAGGAGGACCCTTGCCTGTGTGCTGGGGAGGCCCTTGGAATCTGCCCGGCGAAAAGAGGACGTCTGAATTATCCCCATCATTCTCACAGCCAGGTGGCTCTGAGGGGTTACCCCAGAAGAAATGCGGGGGGAGGGGGGCACACTTCTAGGCCACGAGTCCTGGAATCTTTAGCAGTGGTGATCCTGCTGGGAGGGACCCACATCCCACTGGAGAAAGGCCCAACCCTGCTGGGGTGCAACAACAGGATTCCTGAGCCAGGCCTCTGCCAGCCGGACACAGGCCTCGTCTGCGCTCAAGCAGCCCAAGTACTGGGGGTACCTGAGAAACATGGTCAGGAGTGTGAGTGGATCACTGCCTCCCTGCACAGCCTCGAGTGACCACTGGCACACTGCTGCGTCTGGGTGGGTCCTCATGACTCAATCTTAGAACACAAAGTGTCTGTCATTATGGAATGATCCACAAATATTTGCTCAAAGCCTACAGGGTGAAGTCCACGCTTCTTAAAAAGCCACTCAAAGGCCTCCATAGCATGAGTCCTGTCTGCTTTGCCCCCCTCCCCCGCCCCCATCTCTTAATTCATCAGCTTCAAACTGTAGCAACACAGATCCAGTTGTGATTCCTGCCTGCGCACTTTCTCTGCCCCAACCTCCTTCCCCGCAGGAGACTTAGCATCCCCTCTCGTGGAGGTGGAATGTCCCCCCATCCCCAGCAGGGTGCCCAAGTTTAGTTACTCCTGCGCTGGGTCCCATGTGTCCATCCCATCTGTCACCAATACAACACTGTTCTAATGATTATCTGCGCCGGGGCTGCCTTAGGCGGTGAGCAACTCTCTGAGGGCCGGGTCTGTTGTCTTCCTCTCTGCGGTTTTCAGCAGCGCTCTGCACAGAGCCTAAAACAAAGCAGGCATTCTGGAAGAATGTCATAAGACGTGTGTGATGCCAACTGCATTCTATCTCTGTCTCCCAACTGCTGGCCCCTGGACCATATGGTCTTAGGGCCGTGACAGCTTTCTTTTTATAAACAAGGAAAATGATCCTGCCCCTAAAACATACACTGAGGTTATGCAGGAGGTAAAGGGAAAGGAAGGAAAATAATATTTTTCATCACAAGCCTGTAGTCTAACTGAACTCTCCAATTCAATAAACCCATGTCTCAAAAACACCCCCATGTAACTAGAGATCATCAAGAGACACCTTAAAACATTGTATGTAAATGTCTGATATTTTAAAACAAAGGGAAACCAACAAAATATTTTTTTAAAGATTTTAATTTATTTGACAGACTGAGAGTGTGAGTGCATGAATGTGAGGAGGGGAGAGGGGGAGAGGGAGAGTCCCCAGCAGACTCTTCACCAAGCATGGAGCCCACTGGGGGGCTTGATCTCATCACCCTGAGAGCATGACCTGAGCCAAAGTCAAGAGTCAGACATTTAACAAACTGAGCCACCCCGGGGCCCCCAAAATAATTTTTTTTAAATGTTCTTCTGTCAAAACAAATCCTGAGGTAACTTGAAACACATGCTGTAACGGGATAAGAACAAAGTGAGACAGCTTTGGTGGAGAGGAAATGAATGTGCCAAATGCACAGGAAGCTGTATTTTATTATGGACATTTTAAAAAACATAGAAAAACAGTTGGAACAGCCATACAACCATCACTCGGCTTCAACAAGTATCAACTCCCGGCCAGTCCTGAAGACTCGGCTTCTAGAAAACCATGTCTGCGACTTGACTGGCTCATTGATAACGGGATTCAAGAGCAGGAAAGAGGGCCTCTGTCTTCACCTGAAGCAATCTTTTTTGTCGGGATCAAGCACTTGTGTTTCCTTTTTCTTCTAAGATTTTATTTGAAAAGAGAGAGAGAGAGAGAGAATGAGGGGAGAGGCAGGGGGAGAGGGAGAAGCAGACTCCCCGCTGAGCAGGGAGACCAATGCGGGGCTCCATCCTAGGAGGCTGCGATCATGACCCAAACCAAAGTCAGACACTTAGCCAACTGAGCCACCCAGATGCCTTCAACCATTTGTTTTTTTTAAGTCAGCATGTCTGTGCTGCTCAGTGTATTCTAAGGACTTCTGCTGTTTGAGGTGGAAAAGATGGGGCACCCCCCATGGTGGTTATCTGGGACCCAATGGTGTTTGCCTTCCTTGGGCTGTGGATGTTCGGAATCCCATTCCTCTGCCCTTTTGACCCCAGGTGTGGCCGCATGACTTACTCGGGCCAGTGGGATGAGTGGGGTGATACGTGTCATGCAGGCACAGGCTTTAAAAGCCAACTCAAAGCATGTTGGGTTCTCTCTCCTTGACTCTAAGATCATGGAGATGTGGGCTGAGCTGACGCCTCTCCCAGCCTGGCTGCCTGAGAAATTACAGAGCAGAAACCGTGTGCTGACCCAGTGAGGCCGAACCCAACTGTGTATGATTCACTGAGACGAGGGTCTGTTTGTTACCGTGGCATAACCCTCACTATCCTGACTGATAAACCCCTTCCCACATACACGCAATCACAGTGAACCACAACCACCCATTCCAAATGAATGAGGCTGCTTGCTATTTCTATCTCATTTGTGTGACTTGATTTGATTTGAAAAAAGACATAGGAAAAGAAACATAACCAAGAGCTGAGGCCGTGACTAGTAAACAGGGAATGGGTCGGTCACCGGATACTGTCGGTGTCAATCCATGCAAACACATATGTCTGAGACAGGGAGGGACTCACTGCCACTGAGGTACCTAGAGATAAAGGAAGCTGTCGGAGCTGAAAATTCAGCAAAAACAAAAGATATAAACAGATAGTACTTAGAAAAATGAGAAGGTGCTTGTCCTTCCTGGTAAGAAAAATGTAGATTAGGACTACAAGACAATACCATTCTTTTCACCCACCAGACTGTCAAGTTAGATCAAAGCACACAAGTTCAGGAGCAGAGCAGAGCCACCCAGAGATGGGGAATCAAGTTAAGTTCCTCACCTAGAGTCAGGATGTGGCCAGACTTTGCCAGCCAGCTCCTTAGAGCAGTTAGGAGAGCCAACCCTTCTGCATCATTTTCATCACTAATCACGGGCCTGAAATCGTGCCTAGGTCACAGCATTTGTGCTAACCCACTTTGCACAGAGCCTGGCACTTAACAGGTGCTTCTACACGGAGGCTAGGCTAAAAAAACAATACTGAATTATTATAATGCTGGTTTAATATGGGAAGTTTGGGGTTGAGGGCCTGGCATGCCAGTTCCACCATCTGCTTGTTGGGCAAACTCTTTAAACTTTCTGGCTATGGTTTCATCTAGAAAAATGGAGATCATGGCACCTCACAAAGTTGCACACATCAAATGAGACACCCCATGCAAAGAGGACAGCACAATGTCTGGCACAGTGTCATTATTATGATGACAAATTGAAAATGAAGCACAAGGGACCCCTGGGTGGCTCAGTGGTTGACCCTGCTTCTCCCTCTCCCTCCCTTCTGCTCATGTGAACGTCCACTCTCTCTTTCTCAAAAATAAATAAAGAAAAATCTTCTAAAAAATAAACACACCTTCTGGGTGAGTAGTAATAAGTAGCATCTCACAAACATGCCAGAAGGGGAACATAAGCCAACTCTTGGTGCCATTAAGGAAACAGTGGTCTGCTCCCTCATCACCCCCCTCCCCTGTGTGCAGAGACTCCGGGGTGGGGCTAGTGAAGGAAGAGCCAGTTGCCTCTGGTCAGTGGTAAAGGCCACCAGGAAGGTCCCCACGCTGGTTCCCCTAAATTCTCCCTCTGTAAGACTTTATCTTTAGTCTCGCTGGGGGTTAATGCATGGCTGTGACCATCTCCATTTTTCAGGGTAGACTTAAAAGGGAAGGAGTCCTCCAGTGATTCATTCCCCCCCCCCCCCCCACTTTGACTGCTGAAGACTCAGAGCTCAGGGCGGTGGTCCAGCCATGGGGGATTTCTTGAGTCGGCCACCTCTGACTTGGGAGCTCTGCTACCTGGGAGCTGGCAACTCAGGCACCCCCGCACTAAGGAAGTGCTTGGCTCATGTGGCCAGCCCACTTTTAGGATCTGAAAAACACTTCTCAGGAGGAAATTGGAGGCCTTCTGTGCCATCCTCTCTCAGAGTAAGCCAGATGCCCATGGCTGTCACTGCTTTTTGAAAAAGAAAATGTTCTATTTAGAAGAACCTGGGCCTAGGAGGTTTCAAAACTGAGTGCTGTGCACTGCTGGTGGGAATGTAAACTGGTGCCATTTCCAGGCAAACAGTAGGGTGGCTCCTCAAAAGATCAGGGGCGCCTGGCCGGCTCAGTCGATAGAGCATGGGGCTGTTGATCATGGGGTCATTAAGTTTAAGCCTCACATTGGGTGGAGAGTTTACTTAAAAAAAAAAAATCTTAAAAAAAAAAGATTAAATGTTTGACTTGTTTACCAAATTACTATATGATCCAGCAATTCCACTTCTGAGCACATGTGCAGAGGAACTGAGAGCAAGGATTCAAAGAGGTATCTGCACACCTCTGTTCATTGCAGCCCTATTTACAATAGCCAAAACGTGAAAACAACCCAGATGTCAATGAATGCATCAATAAAATGTGGTCTACACAGTAGACCAGTACTCAGCCTTAGCAAGGAAGGAAATCCTGAGGCACGCTACATGGATGAACCCCGAAGACTGCACTCAGTGCAATGAGCCAGATGCAAAAGGATGAACACTGACTCCACTTCCATGAGGTCCGTAGTGTTGTCAAAGTGACAGGCACGGGAAATGGAACGGTGGGGGTTGGGGGCCTGGGAGGCGGGGGTGGGGAAAGGGCAGCCCATGTCTCATAGAAACGGTCTCAGTTTTGGATGGTGGTGCTGGGTGTACAAGGTAAACACGCTGAATACCACTGAACAGTACACTCGTAAACAGTTAAAATGGTAAATTTTATATATATTTGATCACCCAAAAAGACAAAAGAAGCCAATGCTGTTTCATCCAACTGCTCCTGCAGCTGAGCTGCCAAGAACCATGAACTCCCGAGTGACGTCTATATGTTGAACAAACTGAAAACTCTTTCCTCACCAGAGAACAAAGGGACTCCTTTTAATAAATCCTGAAGGGACCCAGGGACTCGGTCCAACCTCTCTTGAGTGTGAGGCTTTTTTCCCCCTTTTCTTTTAGAGAGAGAGAGAGAGAGTGCACACACACTCATAAGCGAGCAGGGGTGGTGGGGAGGGGGAATCCCAAATAGATTCCCCAACCAGTGTGGGGCCTGACATGCAGCTTGATCTCACCACCGTGAGATCATGACCTGAGCCGAAACCAAGAGTCAGAAGCTTAAACCACTGAGCCACCCAGGTGCCTCTGAGTGTGAGTTTTTAACCCTTAATTAAATAGCCAGCTGAACTGAGTCCACCTTCTAGCACTTCAAAACTCCGGATTTCCTCCTGGGTATTTGAGAGCTGCCGAGACTGGAACCCTGGTGTGGGTTAGGGAAGGCCAGCCTCTATCCAGGCACTGCGCTTCTCCAGCAGGGAAAGCCCAGTGAGGATTTCCAGGGAACTTTCATTATTTGGGTTGTGTTTTTCAGGACACTAGAAACCCAAGTAAGCTTAATAGATGCACAGAGAGATATATACAAACACAGTCTATGAAATATATATATATACAACACACATGATAAACACTGAATAAAAATGATGAGAAACATTTGTTAAAAAACAAAGATGAGAAATGTTCTTCAGCTATAGACTAAATAACTCAAGGAAACTCATGAATCTGGAAGGAAAAAATGGCCATGTTTTCAAAATCACTTTGAAAAGTGCTAAACAGAAAGGAAGAGCTACGATTAAACCAGAAATAAACCTCCCTTCCTTGTTTTCCTTAAAAGCTACACTATTTTGAAAAACATTCCTTGAGCTACAATCAAGATGTAATATTTTGGACCTCATTGTATGCATCAGCTCAGCAGGCTGACCTTAAAATAAAATAATGAAAAATTTACAAAACGTAAGTTTGAAAAAGAAAGGTTTGAGCCACAGCCACACTTCATTAATGGAGACCAGGAAGTGTCTCACTTTGCTCCACCCAAGACAATGTCTGCGCTGCACTTTATTTTATTCTGGCATCACGCTATCTGGCAGCCTGATGTTCTCTAGCACTCTCAGCACAATTCAGAAGGGTTTTCTGTAAGAAACAGGATTAAAGATTCCAAAAGGGCAGACCATGGACTCAAAAGGTAATTTAGTACACTTAAAAAATGGTGAAGATAAATTGTATGTTAAGTGTGTTTTATCACAACTAAAAAAAAATGTTAAGGGTGATTTAACAATATGGATAGGGGGTAACTTATATTCGGTTTTAAAAAGTTCCTAAGGGAGATCACCCAAACCTGCTCTTCACCATGATAACACTGACCTCAGGATGCCAGGTGCTCATCTACAAGCAAGCCAATTTAAAAGCAGGTCTCGCATGGAGCAAATGGTAAAATACCAGCAGGTCCTCTTCCTGGAAGTTGGTCATCGTTAAAAGGATGCTCGTTTCACGCCGCAAAAACGAAGCTGTGCAGCGAGTGAGGCTGGCCAAGTGGCACAAACTTGAATAGTCATTAAATACTTGCCAAGGTACACCAACGGTGCCCTTCAGACAGAAGGAAAACAGGACAGACACTGAGTACGAACAAATTGGCCAGAGCGTCCCACACTAAAGTAGGCCACGTATGGAAGGTGGAGATGGCAAAGAGTGTCATGCCTTGGCTGAAATGGCAGTGACTCGGCCACAGTGCCAGCTTGGGAGCAGGGCGGGGGAGGATGGCAAGAGACAAGAGGAGAAATGATTGGTCCCTAACAGCCACGACAGGGAGCTGGGGTTTCAGAGAACCAACAAAGTCAGCTGTTGTTTGATTGGGGGAGTGACACCGGCACAACCCCTCTGTAAATGAAGAGCTTCCTTCTTAGAAAGGTCACGGATTGAAACACGACTGCGCTGCACTGACGCATCAGCTGACCGCCTGGGGCCAACCTGCAGAGCGGTGACCCCGAGTGAGTAGTCAACTCTTGGCTTGCGACACCCACACCCGACGACCTCAGCTCGCAAGACAGCGGGCTCCTAGCAGGCCACAGCAGCAATCTCTGCTGAACTCCCCGTCCACTGGCGGTAGAGACGCGTTGGAACACACTGCTTCCTTTTTAAAACGTCTTAGGATTATTTTTATTCCCTTTGCATCAGTTTTATCTTATTGCTGCAGCTAATATTAACTTAAGCTTTCTGAGCAAATACCACGCTGCCCGCGAGGAGCACAACCAGAGGCTGAGCACACATGCTAGGGGAGGCTTTACGAAGCGCGGCCCGATGGCCAAGGCAGTGGCTACCCCAGGCCCGGCCAGGAAGGCGCACAGCAGGCAGGTCGACCTGCAGCTGCCACTGACCACGCATCCCCATCCCCGGGAACCATGGCCCGGATACCACAAGGCCTGGGCCCACGCCTCGGCGGGGCAGTCTTGGAAACTCATTTTTCTCAGCTGAGCCTGAGTCGGCTCTGCCGTGGAGGGGAGGCTTTGCTGGTCTAACTCATGAGAAAGTGAGGCCAGGGCAGGGGACATGTGACGCAGAGCCCAGGCTCGGAGCCAGCTGACCTGGGGCCCGGTTGGAGCACCACCCTTCCTTAGCGGCCCAGCCTGGCACAAGGTCCTGAAGCACAGGGACCTGGTCGTGCAGGCGGGACTCAAAAGGAGCTAAGATGTTCCAGATGTTCCTTGTTCCGACTCCCCCAGGGCAGCAGGCTTAACAAGGAATGCACACATCTGTACACGTGTGACACAAGCACCGGTGCACCCTAGAGTCTCAGCGGAGAGGACGTGGGAACCTCCATACTGCGGCAGAAAACTCTTGATTTAGGCTCAGGTCATGAGCTCAGGGTCGTGAGATCGAGCCCTGTTGTCGGGACCTGTGCTGGGCAGTGCAGTCCACTTCGAATTCTCTCCCTCCCTCTCTCCAAACACAAAAGCCAAACCACAACACAGCAGAGGCATTGCTACCTCCTAGAAGGCAAGCGGCAACACACATGTCCAAATGTTGCTCTTTATTTTTCCACTTGTGAGTTTATTGCAACATCTAGATTGTAGAAACCACTCCCCCTCACCACTAAGAGCAACCTCCCCTGTCTTCCCACAGGGAAACTTGGGATGGCTAGCTGTCAGGCCTTTCACGCTTCCAGACTCGCATCTTATTCTTTTCCCACAGCAGGGCAGGTCCCAAGCCCCCCACCCCCAGCCGTGCGCCTGCACGTGGGCTCTGCAGCTGTGCCGGCTGAGCCGAAGCACGGTACGCTGACCCCTGACCAAGCCTCAAGCAAGCCTGAGCTTCTTCCCTCAGCATCCTCAGCAGTAAAAGGGGTGGCAGGGCACCTCTGGAGGAGGACAGATTTGAAAAACAATGAATGACAAGCTCATAATGGGGGCTCGCTAAAGGGAATCACTCTGTCTTGGGGGCGAGGAGCCAAAGGGATGGAATGATGGACAAGGGTGGCAGGAGGGCAAGGCAGCGGAGGCGGAGAGTGAGCCACATGAAAGGAAGTGAACACGTGGGGCAAACATGCCCGGCAGGACTAAACAATGACACATACGTGATGCAGAGGATACTAAAATACTTAAGAATTTGTAACCGCAAACCAGAAGATCTAATAAAAGCAAGCATATCATTAAGATACTAAGTGACTCGCTCTGAACACAAATCCTTTTCTGCTTTTTAAACTTTTTTTTTTTAAATCCACATACAAATGATACATTTAACAAACCAACCAAAAGCCTATTATACGGAAACCAACTTGTTAAAGTCAGAGCCAGAAAAGCAGCAAGAGTATCGTGGGGGAAGGGGTCTCATCGCCAATCCCAAACAGGCTTCAGTTCCCAAAAGTTCAACTGGAGGAACTCAATAGTCTCTAAAATTCACACCCAGAAGAACAGAACTGGCACACTCAAAGGAGACTAAATGTTATCTCCTCCCGCACAGAGGTTTCTCAAGATCCCCGGGGCGGCACTTCCCAATCCTCAATGTCAAGCAAAATGGGCTCAGAGTGGCCGAGTGGAGCTTGGACACGTCCTCCCCAGTGCTCTGGTTCTGCCAACCCACAGGGCCTCGGGCACCGCAGGGCGCTGGAGCGGAGATCGTGTGATCTGCATGTGCAGCAAGGAATGTACTTCAGGGACGCCCGGGTGGCTCAGCTGTTGAGCGCCTGCCTTCGGCCCAGGGCGTGATCCTGGAGTCCCGGGATCGAGTCCCTCGTTGGCCTCCCTGCCTGGAGCCTGCTTCTCCCTCTGCCTGTGTCCCTGCCTCTCTCTCCGTCTTTTATGAATAAATAAAATCTTTAAAAGAAAAAAAAAAAGGGAATTGTAACTCAGAGTTGCGGTTGGGATGTGAAGAACATGTCTCTCCAATGCTATGCTGCCTGTTCAATCTTTTTCTTTTTTAAGGTTTTACCTATTTATTTGAGAGAGAGAGAGAGAATGAGAGAGAGCACACCAGCGGGAGAAGGGGCAGAGGGAGAGGGAGAAGCACACTCCCTCCACTGAGCAGGGAGCCGAAGGCAGACGCCCAACCGACTGAGTCACCCAGGCGTCCCCTGCCTGTTCAATCTGATCTGAATCCCACCTGGGGTTCCCCTTCTCTATGCTCTTCTTTTGCTTCCTTGTCCCTGTGATAAGCCATCTGAATAGAAGCAGGTGGCAGTTAAAGAACAAGCTCTCGGTGATGGGAGGAAGGAGGCTGCTAGAAGGCATCCGGGAATTGTGACCGGTGCACCATTCAAGCCCAAGTGGGCTCTCCTCCCCAAAACCCAACAGCTATAAAACTGCCTGGGACACTCAGAACCAAGAGGCTGAACACACGGTGCTGAAGGAACACTACCTCCTCAGACACATAATGGGGCTCGTGCACTGAGGGAGAAGCCAGTGAGGCCAGAGAGACAAAATCCTCTGTAGAGTCTCTGTATGCACCTTCATTCCAGCCAGAACCGTGCTAATGCAGAGGTGAGGGCCCCCATCAGCATGGGACATTCCGCATCTTTTTTTTTTTTTTTTTTACATTCCGCATCTTTTAAGGACACACAAATGCCTTTACTGTTGAGAAACAAGTGTGCCTGCTTCTGCCCACAGAGGAAACGGGTTCCCATGGGTTTAGGATGGTCGGACGTTGCAGACTCGGTTACCAAACATTGGGCCGTAAAGTGTAGCATATCCAACTCTACAACTCTAAATGAAGAAATGGATCACCTCACAATCAAAAGTCTAGAGCAGTGGTTCTCAAACCGGGACAGTTCTGCCCCTAGGTACACCTGACAATGTCTGGAGGCACCTCTGGCTGTTATAATGGAAGTGGGATGTGCTACTGGCCTCTGGTAGACAGAGGCCAAGGTGTTGATAAACGTCCTACAATGCACAGGACAGCACCCCTGCCCCACCACAGAAGGTCAACAGTGCTGACGCCAAGAAACTGGTCTGGGGGAGCATATTCCTCTATTTGGCCAATCTGAGGGCTCAGTGACATCTTAAAAGGACGCAAACCTTTTCATGCTTACATGCTCCTCATGGTGAGTTGACTTATCCTCAGCTTTTTCCTGCTGTGGCCTCAGATGTCTGCCACACATCAGGCACTAAATTCTCCCACAATTAAGCAGAGGAACAAAAAAAGACCAGCGTTTGTTCCTTTCCTGCCTCTCTGTATTAGAGGAAACCCTTTCCAGAAGCCAGCTGGCCCCATCTCATAGGTCAGAGAAGGTCACATGCCTATGTCTGAGTCAATCCCTGTCAAGGAAAACAGAATTACTAGGGAGAAGTCCTAGAACAATAACGCTTACTGCTGAGGCTGGACGATGGGAGCTACCACCCTGCAGTGCTTCGCCACTTGATCCCTAGACGTAACTGGATTCCTCTGACAAGACGGCAGAGCGTGAAGAGCTGGGTAGACCACCAGTACATGTGTCTCGATCTCAGAAGTTGGTGGTGAGACTGAATGTGAACCGCTCCTATGCTGTGTTCCTTCCTTGTTCCACACATCTGAATTAGTGTACCTGCCAGCAACTTACTTCTGAGGTGTATCTCGGGCGTTGGGAGAATCAGTTTAAGGACCACGATCACCAAGAACACGGGAATAAAAAGTTAAGACAGAACTGTGTGGCCCTGAGAAAAGCAACCCAACACTTTACGAACTGATCAGGTAATGAACTGGCTTACGTTCTGGCTCCATAAAGATACGAAGTCAGGGAATCCCTGGGTGGCTCAGCGGTTGGGCACCTGCCTTCGGCCCAGGCATGATCCTGGAGACCTGGGATCGAGTCCCACATTGGGCTCCCTACATGGAGCCTGCTTCTTCCTCTTTCTCTCTCTCTCTCTCATGAATAAATAAATAAAATCTTAAAAAAAAAAAAGTTACCTTTAAAGATACGAAGTCATTGAAGTTAATAAATAAAGACCAAACTGGTGTCTGAGAGACAGCAATCTGCTGGGCCTGTAGGGCTGAGATAACCGTGAAATAGGAGGTACCCCCTCCAAAATCAGTGCATGCCAGGCGGGGGTAGGGATTGCCACGTTCACCCTAATCATGCTCCCTGTTTCTCTTCCTGTAGCTGGGCCACCAGAACAGAATTCTCTGGCTGCTCCACCCAGAGAATATTTTTCTGCCTTAAAGAGATGCATGGAGGTAATGTGTGCCGTTAAGTTCTGTGCGTGCTCCTATATGCTCTTCCCCCTTCTCGTGGAACAGAATGACAGCGAACAGAGCAATTCTGGAAGCCATGTGTTAAAGATGGCAGAGTCCCAGGCTTGAGTCTCTAGAATAACCATGTGGAAGAGACCGGCCCAGTCTGGAACACCATGCTGAACTGATAAAGGAGCGAGAAACTTCTATCTTATTGGTGGTCCTTAGGTTTTGGAGGGCTTTGTTACAGCAGCTGACATCGTTATCACTAATACACCACCAGTGTCAACATTGTTAGTGTTCCAGCAAAATGCTGGAATGGCAAAATGCCAGGGAAAACCCACCAATTTAGTATCGATTGATGATATGTATGCTTAATTAGTTGCAAAACTCAAAACAACTGGCTCAAAAAAAACCTTAGAAATAAATTCACTAAGATGGCTAGTTTCCAAACTCTGTAAGTTAATTGCTTTGTACACCCACAGCCGGTTAAAACCATATAGTGGGAGATAATCCCATTCACAACAGCAAAATACATGTACAGGCAATCTACTGTATTTAGGACACAGGGAAGACTTGTGTAAAAAAAATGATTAAGTTCCTAGGGACAAAAGTGAACATTTTTTCAACGGAGAGAATGACCACGACTCCCTGTGGGAAGGCCAATTACATCACCACGTCACTTCTTCCCCAAACATTCTATAATTGTTACCTAATACCAGTCAAACCCCCCAAAGATTTCACTTTACAAATGATTCTAAAGTTCATCTGGAGGAAAACCACCTGGCAACGGTAGAAAAATTCTGCAAGAGAAGAGGGTTAGGTTGGTGTAGAGAACCCAGTCCTGCCAGATGGACCTGCTCTAAAGCACTACAGTATAAGGCTCTGGTACCAATGCAGACAGATGAGCAGGACGCAGACTCGTGTGTCCAAAGGTTTAGCTCTATGCCCACCAACACAGCCAGTCTACCTCTGACGAGGGATGGATGTTGGCAAAAACAGCCAAGTGCAAAAAGATGTTCATGAGAGCTTCATTCAGAACCAGGAAAAACTGAAAACAAACCAGGCCAGCCATGAGGGCTTCTAGACCTCGCCCCTTCCATACAATCCCCTTTTTTATTCTCCCCCCCAAATCCAAGACTACAGCTGTATATAACTGTTCAGTTAGCCTTTTTTTGTCCCTATTTTATGAGCCTTTGTCACACTGGTAACTACAAGGATACCTCATTCGGATGGTGGCATATGTCATCATACTGTTACAGCATGACTTATCCTACTGCCACTCCCCTACTGAGGGGGGTCACGTTCACTTTTTGTCTATTCTATACAACATGAAATAGTGTAAATTTGGGGTGCCTGGGTGGCTCAGTGGGTTAAGTGTCTGCCTTCAGCTCAGGTCATGATCTCAGGGTCCTGGGACAGAGCCCCAGGATGCTCAGCAGGGAGTCTGCTTCTCCCTCTCCCTCCTCCTGCTCGTGTTCTCCCACTCACTCTCTCAAATAAAATCCTTTAAAACAATAGTGTAGTTTCTTACAGTTATCCTTGTATTGTATTTCTGTAAGAGTAACACAAGTTTATAGTGATCATGTATTGAGGCTCTAACCAGGAGTCATTTAAATGGGAAATGTAATTTAAAAAAAAATAAAAATAAAATAAAATAAATGGGAAATGTAAAAGCCACAAGGAGCTACTAGTACAGTCCTACTAAAATGGCTAAAATAAAGACTGCCCATACCAAGTGTTGAAAAGAATACGGAATAACTACAGTCCCCGTACAATACTGGAAGGTATGAAATTGTGATACACCACTTTGGAAAAAGATTTGCCAGTTTTTTAAAAAAGTGATATGTATATCTACTGGAAGCAACCCAAAATGTCCATGAATAGGAAAATAGACAAGTGAATGGTATACATCCACGGCATCCTACTCAGCAGTAAAGAGGAATGAACTATCAATCTACACGACAACCTGGGTGACTCTCCAAACAGTTGTGCTGAGTGAAAGATGCCAGACCAGGAAATAAAATATATATACCATATGATTCTGTTTATATAAAATTTTAGAAAGTGCAAACTTGTCTCTAGTGATAGAAAGTAGATCAGCGGCTGACTGGAGCTGGGGGCAGGGAGACAGGGTGCAGAGGAGGGACCACAGAGGGCGTACAAGGAAACTTCCAGGGCTAACAGATACATGCCCATGTCATGGTTTCACATGGATGCACACAGGTCAAAACTCATCAAATCATACACTTTAAGTATACGTAGTTTTTTGCATGTCAGTAAAGCTATATACATTTTTTTAAAAAAGGAAAAAGGAAAAGGCCATTTAAAAAAAGGTAAATAAATGGGAATGCGTGTATTTGGCTCACATACAAGCTTGAAATAGGCGTCCATGTACAATCAGCTGTCTTTTTTGAAAAACAAACAAGTGTAACTTAATTCCTTCTGTATTAGTTTGCTTGAGCTGCTGTAACAAAACATCACAGACCAGGTGGCTCAAAAAACAGAAATTGATTTCTTACAGCTAGAAGAAAGGCTAGAAGTCCAACACCAATGAGCCAGCTAACCTGGTTCTCCTCCAGGTGGTGGAGGGTCACCTTCTCACTGTGTGCTCACAAGGGGGGGGGGGGGGAGATATCTCTTGCTCTCTCCCTTTTTTTTTTTTTTTAAAGATTTTATTTATTTATTCATGAGACACACAGAGAGAGAGAGAGAGGGAGGCAGAGACACAGGCAGAGGGAGAAGCAGGCTCCATGCAGGGAGCCCGACATGGGACTCGATCCCAGGTCACCAGGGTCACACCCTGGGCTGAAGGTGGTGCTAAACCACTGAGCCACCCGGGCTGCCCTCTCTCCCTCTTTTTATAAGGCCACCAACCTATTGGATTAAGGCCCCATCCTAATGAATGACCTCATCTAATCTTAATTACTTCCTGAAGATGTATCTCCAGGTATAGTCATGATAAGGGTTAGGCCTCCAACATACAAGTTTGGTGGAGATGGAGGAGACATAATTCAGTCCACAGCACCTTCCTTACCATGGCCTATCATGAAATCTCTTTTCTTTTTTTTTTTTTCTTTTTTAAGATTTATGTAGTTGACAGGAAGAGAGAGACTGAGCACACAAGCAGGGGGAATAGCAGTGGGAGAGGAAGCGGCAGGCTTTCCACTGAGCAAGGAGCCTGATGCAGGGGTTGATCCCAGGACCTTGGGATCATGCCTTGAGCCGAAGGCAGTCGCTTAACCAGCTGAGCCACCTAGGTGCCCTGCCATGAAATTTTTAGTTTTGTAACTTTCTTGACAGGATTTATACAATGTAAGCAGGTGGCAAGCTCTTTCCCTTATCCATAAACTCAATTAGGCCAGACAAGCTATTTCGTCCCCCCAGATGACCTTTTGTCATTAGATTACCAGAGGAACAACTCACCTGCCCACACCTGGACTACTTCCACCCCTCCAAGAGGTCTCAAAGAACTGCAAAAACATCCTCTGTTTGCATGCAAAATACATACACTGCTCTAGCTATAAATTATCGAGAATATATCAGCCCTCTGATGTCAGCAGAGAAATGTTCTTTCCAAAAGGATCGTGTCAGCCTTCTGTGGACATGTGTTTGAGCGGCTCACAGTGAGGCAGCTCCCACAAGCCCAAATCAGTGACACTCTTGCTGATTCTCCGCAACTTCCGGAGAGCGTGGGATAGGGTAAGAAGCAAGAATGCCATCAGAGCCCCAGTGCATCAGCTACCAAGAGGAGGAGGTTGGCACAGGACAGGACTTGGCAGCCTCTGGCACACAGGACATTGGGAGCTCTACCTGACATTCTATCAGCTACGCCTTCTACTTTCTGGTACCAAGAATATCAGCACACTGCCAGAAGCAGATGGGCCTTGTGCTTACCACTGTCCTGCAAAGAAACAGCTCTATTTTGCTGACAATGTGAAGAATCAGTAATTGCAAAAAACAACCTTCCCATTTGGCCTCTTTCCAGAGGCATTCAGGCCACATCTTTCCAATATGGCCCCGGCACCACACTTACCGGACAACTTCTACCCTCAGGGTCACTGCCAGAGGTGGCAGCAAAGGATTACTGGAAAGTGGCCTCAAACAGCTGCCCCAAACTGAGGTACCACACTCTGACAGAACGGCCCCTCACAGTGAGGTGACAAGAAGGAACCAGGCATCACATAGCTCAGAGCCGCAATTCATAAACAGTGAGAGGGGCTCGGGTCCTGCCCCAGGTCACCGGCTAGAGGGAGTCTGGTCCAGGGGGATCAGGAGAGGTGGCTTAAACAGCATCTCACTGGAAGGAGGAAGAGGATGGGGAGGAGGACATGAGGAGACATGTGGGAAAGGCCAACTGGAAGGACAATACCCCTCACCCCTCAAAGACACCCTACAACAAAGCTCCTATGAGAAAATGGTGCAGAGCTTGTGAGGTGAAGTCAGATGGGACACAAATCATCGGTGTTACAGTCTGAAGGTTTATGTCCTACAGTGAGATGGCATTGGGGGTGGTGGTGATTAAGTCCTGAGGGTGGACCCCTCATGATTGGGATTAGTGCCCTTATAAAAGGGACCTCCCAGAGCTCCCTGGCCCCTTCCACCATGTGAGGACACGATGGAAGACGGCCACCTGTGAATCAAGGAGCAGCCTGCACCAGCCCCTGAATCTGCCGGTGCCCTGTCCTTGACTCGCAGCCTCCAGAACTGTGAGAGAGGAAGGCCTGCTATCCAGCCAGAAGCCCAGTCTGGGGTATTTTGTTGTGGCAGTTCACACAGACTGAGACAGTCAGGAAGGTGGCCCTGAGTGACTCGGAACATCTTGGCGCACATCAAACCACTGCACATGCAAGAAGCGAAGGTCTTCACGATGTTGTGGGGCAGTAAAAATAAGTTTAAAAAAGTAACACCCTACTGTTCCATAAGGGGTATGATGGAAAACCATCTGGGATTCCATCAGAAATGAGCTTTTTGGAAAAACTGGTACATGGAGAGACAATCTGTACTTCACTGTCAGATCCTGTTATGGGCTAAATTGCATCCCCCAAAATTCCTATGTTGAAACCCTAACCCCTAGTAGCTCACAATGTGATTGTGTTTGGAGACAGAGCCTTGGGAAAGGCAGTTAAGGTAAAATATCACTGTCTAGGTGATGTCCAGTAGGACTGATGTCCTTGTGAGAGATTAGGACACAGGCACACACGGTGGAGAGACAACGAGGGAAACAGGGAGAAGGTGGCCGCCTACAAACCAAGGAGAGAGGCCTCAGAAGAAACCAAAACTACCGACACCTTGATCCTGGACTTCTAACCTCTGGAACTGTGCAGAAGTTCATTTCCATTAAGTCGCCCAGTCCGTGGGATTTTGCTATGACAGCCTTAGCTGATTGATACAGACCTCAGTCTAAAGAGGCTTTGTCTGAACTCCTACTGCCTCATGGAGAAAAGTGTTGATTCAGGCGAGGGTAAGAATCGGGATCCAGCTCAGACTCCTCGAGTTTCGGGGCAGAAGGGGTCCCACAGCTGATCAGTTCCGCGCAGACCAGAACAGTTCAGGTTCTTCCTGGAGCAACACAGAGCTAACCCTGCAATGCCACCAGGAGGCCCTGCTTTAACCAGGAGGTGCTCAGGCTTGAGAAGCTAAAACTAACAATACCCCGCACCTCTCATTTCTATTGCTATTCACATCACCTGCTTTCTGGCCATTTTGTGAAACAGAAGAGTGCTGGAAAAAGGCAGTGGAAAAAAAGGTGCTTCATTTAGGACCAGCATGATTTTTTTTTTTAAAAGGAGTTTCAAAGATAAGGTCTTTAAATGCACAGAGTTTATTAGTTCCTACGATCCTTTGTTTCCATACTCAAAGTTGTAACCTAGGCTTGGCAAGTGGTTGGAGTCGTCAGGGCTCAGTATGTACTTGTTAATTAAAATTTCTCTAAAAATAACTAGCGAAAGATGATGGCTTGAGGTCTCCGAAAAACAATTAGGCAAAAATTACCCTATTCATGTTGCTGTACCTGAAAGCCATGAAAGGTCAACTTTTCTCCCATACATAAAATTCTAAAACTGATACTGGAAGTTCAGAAACTCATACCATTATAACTTTCAGAGATGCTCTGAAAACCAAGACCTCTTAGGGCTCGGTTCTCTCATTTGCCAAGAGTGGAGTTAAATGAGCCTTCTGTTCTGCCTATGTTTATGTTTTACAACCAGCAGTCGCCCACCTTAATTAGAAAGCATCTTGACCTGTCCTTACTATTAACCTACACTAGTGTTTCTATTTGCATTATAAAGATCTTTAACTAATTGCTCACTAACTTACTCACTGAATTTCTGTGTACGAGTCCAAGAAATCTGATCATCGCCAAGGCCTTAAATTCTTTATTCACATCAGGTTCCCTGAATGCAGAAGTTGTGAGTCTCCTAGAAATAACTGTGGACACTGACTGGGGCTTGCTCCATCTAGCACCTTCTCAAATGCTCTGCTCCAGTAACTCTAATCGGGCTGCAAAAGGTGCCCGCCGCCACCCCAGCAGGCTCTCAGGCTCAGCCCACACATCAGCCAGGGGGATGCTTCCAGCAGGTAAGGCAGCGGTCACCCTGCTCAATGGCTTCTCCTCCCTTGCATTAAAAGACCCTGTGATCTGCCCCAGCTAGCTCTCCTCCCTCATCTGCTATCACCTCTCCACCCCAGCCACACCCACCCCCTGCTGTACCTTGGACCCAGGCCCATGCCCCAGATGGTCTCCCCGCCAGCTCACTCACTGCATCCGGGCCTCTCTGCTCCAATCTCAAATGTCACATTATCAGAGCCATCTCGGTCTGAACTAACACCCCACCCTCCTTCCTTGCTACCCTACTTGCCTTGCCTGCTTTGTTTTTTCCTTCCCATTCAGCATCTGATGCCACATATTTACTCATTGTCTTCTGCCAACAAAGCCTTATGAGCACTGTGTTCAAGGCTGTATCCTCTGCACCAAGGTCTTCCATATATCTTGGTCCTACCACTGTATCAGGTTGCCAGGACTGCTGTAACATGGCACCGCACACTGGACAACTCAAACAACAGAGACGGGCTGTCTCTCAATTCTGGAGGCCAGACGTCCAAGATCAAGGTGTCAGCAGGGCGGTTCCTTCTGAGGGCTGCGAGGGAGACTGCTCCAGACTGCCCTTCCTGCTTCTGGCGGCTGGCTGGCAATCCCTCCGGTTCCTTGCCTTATAATTACATCAGCCAGATCTCTGCCTGCATTGTCACATGGCCTCGCCCCTCTCTGCATGTGTGTCTGTGCCCAGATTGCCCCATTTCTTAAAGACTCCAGTGTGGACCAGGGTCCATCACATCCTAACAACTTCACTTTAACTCAATTAGCTCGGTAAAGACCCGATCTGTTGGGATGCCCGGATGGCTCAGTGGTTGAGCATCTGCCTTCGGCTCAGGGTGTGATCCCAAGGTCCCTGCATCAAGGTCCCCGCAGGAAGCCTTCTTCTCCCTCTGCCTCTCTGTGTCTCTCATGAATAAATGGATAAAAATTTAAAAAAAAATTTTTGAAAAAAGACTGATCTCTAAATAAGGCCACACTCTGAGATACTGGGAGTTAGGACATCAACATATCTTTTCTGGAGGACACATTTTTAACCCATAACAACCACTGAGCAGCCATGCGACATGGGGAAAATTAGTTACACTTCATTAATAAAATGAATCTTAACTCACTGCACCTGCTTCATTTGGATACTGAAGATGGTGCCCCTGACAGCAAAAATGTGTATCTCTGCCCCCTTGTGTGAGCCGCACAGATAGGGACATGGAAAAAGCTCAAGAGCATGGGCTTGGAAGCCAGGCAGCCAGGGTTTGAGCTTTCTTCTCTCTGCATTTGCTGGTTCTCATCCTGCAGAAGTTGCTGAGACCAATCTCCAGATATGGTAAATTAGAAGATACTGCACGTCAAGTCCTTAGAACATAGCACGCTCTCTAGGAATGTCTGCTGTCACAAGCAGGGCTGAGGCAAGGATGGACAGTGTCACCTCAACCCACTGATGTCTTGCAAGTTCATTCATCACTTAATCATACACAGCAGAACAGGAAGCTGGAGCACAGAAAACACAGTAGTGCCACTACACAGAATTGGATACCAACTGTCACAGAAAATTGTTTTAAACTTTTATTCAGTATCACTCATATCCAACTGCCTATGGACATCGTATGGGGACATCTACCAGACACCTCAAAGTAGCCCGTCCCAAAGTGAACCCCTGTTCTCCCTGCCCACCCCATGGAGCAGGGTCCTCCTACTTGACTCTTTTTCTCTTGTATCCCAAATCTAATCCCTCAGCAAATTCTGTTATACCTCTGAAATATATTCAAAATTCAAACCCTTCTCTGTTGGCCCACCTATGTTACAGCAACAGCTCCTAAATGGCCTCCCTGTTTCTGCCTTGCCTGACCCCCACCCATTTTCTACCCTCTAGAGAGTAGCTGAAACCTGGTCTAGCATGCTAAGCCAGGCAATGCTACTGGCTCAGCTGTCCTCAGGGCAAGCACTGCCACTAACTGCCCACCCCCTCCCAGCCCTCAATTCAGTGGCCACTGTCAGACTCCAGTTTAAAGGACCTACAAGACTGGATACCCTCCCCCCACCTTCCCTCTATGGCCTTGCATCCTATACTCTCCCCATCCCTCTCTTGCTTTGTGACCTCACTGGCCTCAGACAAACCAAAGCCTCTGTACTTGGTCAAAGGGTGCCTTCTCAGCAAGGCCTTCGTTAAACACCTCACTTAATATCACAATGCCTCCCCAACACTCACTGTCCCCTTCTTTACTGTTCCTGCACATCCCTTTCTACCGTCCTGAGTATTTTGTTTACCGTCCAGCTTTCCCCTCGGCCCCACATGGGGAGAATCGTGTTGGTTTTGCTCTCCGCTGTGCCCTGATACCTAGGACAGTACCAGCACATTGCAGGGACTCACACAGCTACTGAGTGCATGAATAGTCAGTGCTTTTACAACTCCTCCAAGAAGGGTTGATCTGTACCTGATGATCTGCATTTTAAAAGGTGGGTTAAAACGATTAAACATTTTTGGAAGTTTTTCAGGCATATTGAAACAAGACTTGTCTAACAGAATACCTCATGGCTTGAGAACTGCACTGACCAAGTTGATTATTTCAGCTAGCTCAAAATGTGTATGTTCCTAAATAAATGGAAGACATCTAGTGTTCATGGACTTGGAAGACTTCATATTGTTCCCATAGCAACACTCCTCAAAGTGATCTACAGAGTCAATGCAATCTCTGTCAAAATCCCATTTGGCTTGTTGGCAGAAATTGACAAGCTGATCCTAAAATGCATATGGAATTTCAAGGGATCCAAAATAGCCAGAATAATCCTGAGAACAACAACAAAGTCATGTCTCCGTTTCAAAACTTACTACAAAACTACAATCACCAAAATGTGTAGTGCTGGCCTAAGGACAGACAGGTCAATGGAAAAGAAATGGAAGTCCAGAAATAAAGCCATCTATTTATGGCCAACTGACTTTCAACAAGGGTTCCAAGGCCCTTGGAAAGAACGCTTTCTCCAACAGATGGTGCTGGGCCAACTGGATTTCACACAAAAAAATACATTCAGAGCCTTACTTCACACCATGCATAAATATTAACCCAAAATGGATCGAAGACCTACCTAAATGTAGGAGCTAAAACTATAAAACTCTCAGATGAAAATACAGGGGCAAATCTTCATGATCTTGGGTTCGGTTTCTTAGATAGGACCAAAAGCACAAGCAACAGAAGAAAAAGCAGGTAGCTTGTACTCCATCAAAATTACTTTTGGGGAGCCTGAGTGGCTCAGCTGGTTAAGCATCTTTTGATCTCAGCTCAGGCCTTGATCTCAGGGTTGTGAGTTCAAGCCCCACGTTGGGCTCCACACCCCGCTTAAAATAATGAAAAGCTTTTGCATAAAGTTTTTTGTATAAAGCCATCAAAAAAGGTAAAAAGACAACCTAAGAATGGGGAAAAAGTATTTTCAAACCATATATCCAATGAGAGCCTTGTATCCAGAATGTGCAGAGAACTCTTACAAAACAACAACAAAAAGACAACCCAGCTAAAAAAAAATGGACAAAGTATTTGAACAGAAATTCCTTCAACGAAGATACACAGATGGTCAATAAGCACATGAAAAGATACCTAAATTATTATTCATTAGGGAAATGCAAATCAGAACCACAAGGAGAGAGCACTATGACAGCTATCATCAAAATAAAAAAAAAATCTGAACGTAAGTGTTAATGAGGATATGAAGAAATTAGAACTCTCATACATTGCTGGTGGGCATGTCAAACACTGCCGCCTCTGAAAAAGGAGTTTGATGGTTCCTCAATAAATTAAACAGAATTACCACATGACTCAGTAATGTCACTTCTAGGTCTATACTGCAAAGAAGTGTAGACAGGTGTATACAAATTTGTACACAAATATTCACAGCAGCACTATTCACAATAGCCAAAAGGCAGAAACACAGATGTCCATCAATAGATGACTGGATAAACAAAATGTGGAGTAGCCATCCATATAATGAAGTATTATTCAGCCATAAAAATCGACGAAGCACTGGTACATGCTCCAGCATGGATGAACCCTGAAAACACGCTAAGTGAAAGAAGCTAGACACAAAAGGATATTGTATGTGTACGTCTATATGAAATGTCAGAGGGAGGCATGGGGAGGGTTTCCTTGCGGGGCGGTGAAAACGTTCTGGAACTAGATGGTGGTGATGGTTGCACAAAGGCACAGTACTGTATGCTCTAAAATGGTGAAGTGACACATTATAGGTTTTGAGGATTTTACCTCAACCACAACAAAAAAATAATGAACAGATCCCCTCCCAAAGTAAGTCACTATTTTTAGATACCAGGAGAGTCAAGTACCAAATAAAATACTGAAACATCCAGGAGAACTTGAAGATGCTTACACACCATTTCAGCACTTCTCCCTTTCCGCTAAAAAAGAGACCTACCTTCATGCAAGGCAGTGACTGTTCTCTTCGGCTTGCAAATTCCTGAGCTGGAGCTCTTAGCTGCTGTTTTACTACATCTGTCTATCCCAGGCCGGCCAGCCATGACACTCACATGTGGCAAATACACCTTGTGAGAGACCTCGGAGTGTCCCGGACACTACCTGTCCTAACTGCTGGTCCCCACCATGCCTGACAGCAGAGACAGCGAGGGCCGAGAGCTGCTCTCAGGCAGTTGGGGGTGGACTGCTGCCCAGGCCTGGTACCCACCATCAGGCTGCCAGCATTCTTCACTTCCTCCTCACACCCTCCCCACAATCCCTAAGGAGGAAGACAGAGAAATTTTTTTTCTTCATTAGAGGACCTGGTGTGTGTGACCTGGTGGGTGGAGATCTGAAGAGTGGGCGTGCACATCTCTCAAGTCCCATATGGCACTAGGGTTCCAAAGTCAGGGCCCTGGCCATAGAGCAACCAGAACCTGGGGACGCGTCTTCAAGCCCAAATATCTTCTACTCACAGTAAAGCATCAGGCATTACTAGGTTATCCTCCTGGTCAGGACAGGAATGTACAGGGGTCCCATCTACAGAACACAAGGTCAAACCTACATGTGACCAGTTCTGGTCTTCCTACAACAGACCCTTGTCTCCTCGCCCAGACACGCTCACAAGTTCTAGGCAGATTTTAAGATTTATGTCATCCCATGGTCTTCCACGAGTTACCAGCAGTCAAAGGGCCAAAAGAGTAGACCAAAGAAGCAAAATCCATAAAAAGCCTAAGTAGTACATGAAAGATAATTCATCTTTGAGGCACCCGTGTGGCACAGTAGGTTGAGCGTCTGACTTTTGGTTTCAGCTCAGGTCATGATCTCGGGGTCCTGGGATCGAGCCCTGCATCCAGCTCAGCAGGGAATCCGCCTGGGATTCTCTCTCCCTCTGTCTCTGCACCTACCCTCCTTCTCTCTCTCAAATAAATAAAATATATTTTTAAAAGATTTTATTTATTTATTCATGAGAGACACACCGAGAGAGGCAGAGACACAGGCAGAGGGAAAAGCAGGCTCCCTGCAGGGAGCCCGATGTGGGACTCGATCCCAGGACCCCGGGATCACGCCCTGAGCGAAAGGCAGATGCTCAACCATTGAGCCACCCAGGCGCCCAATAAATTAAATCTTTAAAAAAAGAAAGATAATTCATCTTTGAATAACTGATTGGTCAATCTTAAAGTTTATTCAGACACAAATATAGTTGAGAAAAAGCATTCAGCTATTCCATCGACTATATCCATGGAGTAATTTTATGCCTGGGGGTGGGGGGGGAAAGCTGGAAGGAGGCAAGTACACTGACCAAGTTAACTTAACAGCTGGTAACTTATCAGTGTTTCCTAATTGTTATAATGAACATGCCGTGTAATAATAAAGAGAATTCCTTGAAATAATAAAAAGATAGCTCGTGTCCCCACCTCCATGCAATCTAAACACTCGACACCCCACATACCTTGTTGAGCTTGCCCAGTGAGGATATGAGATCCGCCCATTCACTTGAGGACTCGAAATTTCTTAAAGCCTTTTCGATCACTGAAGAGTAATTCCTGTATCTGTAATCATTCAAGAGTTCCTGCTCTTCTGGATCCATCTTACATTCTTACAGCAGAGAAAGTATCTAAAAGTCAACCAAGAAAGAAAGGAGGGAGTTATTCAAGAACACAGAGCATTCCCAGCCCAGAGCTACAGGGGACACGTGTCCATAAACACCACCACGCACAAATGCACGCAGCGATGCAATTCAAATATTTAGCAAGGCTCCTGGGCCAGGTCGAGTGGTAGATAAAAGATAAACAGTTCCGGTCCTCTTGGATTCTGAGACACACGGACAGAGCAGAGAAGCAAAAAATGTGAGGATTCCTCTTACCCAACGAAGTTAATTTTAGGAGTGAAACTTATAAAGTGGCTAATGAAATATGCTCTCTGGTACTTCTGAATGCAGGTGGCCCTTCCCACTGCAGGGCATTTATAAAAGCTAAGGAAAAACAGGTCAGGCTATTAACCAGAGCAACCTCTTTGGTGATCCAATCCTTTACAACCAGACTATGAGAGGATTGGGAATATTCTAGAAGAAAATCTAATGGGTGGGGGATTTAAAAAATCAGGATGTAAGCATGCACTGTCTGCCAATCAGTGCTGCCAGAAATCCACCAGGCGCTTGCTCAGTTACTAAGCTCCAATCACCCAACAATCCCCTCAACCAGCCACTGCCCTGATAGTGTCATGTCTCTCTGTGTAAACCCTGGACATGGGGTGGTGATGCCAGGGCCCAAGCAATCACTATTTTTTTCTTCTTGCCCTTGTATATTCTTTGATCCTTTTATTTTATTCCTGTGGCTAGACGCATTCATTATGTATGAAGCACTGCAGCTATTACAAAGCCTGAGACCAATATGGTCTTATCCTGGCTCCAACAGCAACCAGTTCCTCTTTTTATCTCCAGAGTGACAAAAAGGAAACAAAGAACAATGCGGAATGCTGCACTCATTTGACTTCATGAAAATATTCTTTATTCACATACAACAATGTATGCAGTATGAGTGGATGCTAACGTCGAGCTGTTTTTTTTAAAAAGATTTACCCATTTGAGAGACGCAGAAACAGCGAGAGAGAGCATGAGTGAGGAGAGAGGGAAGCAGACTCCTTGCCGAGCAGGGAGCCCGATGTGGGACTTGAATCCAGGACCCTGAGATCATGACCTGAGCCGAAGGCAGATACTTCACTGACTGAGCCACCCAGGTGCTCCATCAGGTTTTGTTTCATAAACACAAGAATCTGTAGGTCAACCTATCAGTTTATTGAAACAAATTACAACTATGAAAAATATTCCACAGGACATAGAAATGTTCAATGGGTCCCTTGATCTGTCACCAAGTTCCATACTTTGGCATTTTCTCAAAAGCGATGACTTAGGGCTCTGACTTATGCTCCTCTTTTAGTTTTCATCTATTTCTCCTCTTTTATTTTCATCTAGATCTATTTAAAGCGTGGCCGACACCCACCTAAGAATCCCATGGTATCTGCTGCTTCACTTTCTGGTCATTCTGGGCCCATTCCAATCTTCCCAAGGCCACCACAACGCTCAGGTTTCCGTCAGTGGACTTTTTACCTCTCAGAGGACTGTGCAGCAGACCATTCCCTCCTTCTCAAAACAGCCACCCGTCAGCCCACACCCTCCTCTGACCCCACCAGCCCTGTGCTGGTTTCCACCTCTCTGCTGTTCCTTCTCCTCTGCAGGCTAATCCCCCTCGACCCTATTGTCAAATAGTGGCATCTCCTGCCACCAAACCTCAGGTCCTCTTTCTCTCTATCCTTGGTCATCTCTCCATTCCGTAACTGGCAAATGCCATCTTCATGCTAATGACCCATGGATTTATAATGCCTGCCCAAACCTTCCCCACCGAGGTCCTGATTCATGCAAGGATTTCCTTGGCTCATTCACCCAGATGTGGCACAAGTGTCTCAAACTTAGTGCATCCCAAACATCCATCAACAAAATATGGTCTCACTGTACAAAGAACAAAGTACCGATATACACTACAGCAAGGGTGAACCTGAGAAATACTAACATAGTGGAAGAAGTCGCACAAAAGGCCACACTTTGTAGGATTCCATGCATACTACACGTCCAGAAGAGGTGAATCTGCAGAGATGGCAAGTAGATTAGTGGTTGCCTTGGGGGAGTAGCAGCAGGAAGGAACTGCAAATGGGCACAGGAATCTTCCTGGGGTAATGGATATGTGCTAAATTGCATTATGGCAGTGGTTGTACAACTCTGTAAATTTGCTAAAAACCACTGAACTGTACCCTTAAATGAATGTATAGACTTAGTAAGCTTGTTAATTATACCTCAAAGAGTGCCTGGGGGCTCAGTAGGTGAACTGCCTGCCTTCGGCTCAGGTCTTGATCTCAGGGTCCTGGGATCGAATCCCGCACCAGGCTCCCTGCTCAGCGGGGAGTCTGCTTCTCCCTCTCCCTCTGAACCCCGCACCCCCGCTTGTGCTCTAATGAATAAATAAAATCCTTAAAAATCACATCTCAGTAAAGCTGTTTTTTAAAAAACTCTATACTCTTGATGGCACCCCCTCAATATGCTCCTTCTTCAGTCCTCTTTTCCTCAGAAAGCGGCCCCACCACTCATGGGACCTTTCACATCATCCTGGACTCTTCCCTCTCTTCACCTGCCTTACTCAACCCAAGTCCTGATTCTTCTAAAACACCTGTGGATTCGATTGCTCGCCTGTGCCACCACACCACTGTGCAAGCCACCTTTCCCCTACAAGCTTGCAGACACTTCCTGATGGTTCTCCTTCATTCTTGCCCCTCTCCAATGCATTTTCACACAGCACTCCAAAAATCCTCTTAGAATATAAATTAGAGCACATCCTCACCATGTTGAAACTCTTCCCTTTAAGCTTATATAATCCAAACTTCCTCACCCCATGGCCTACAAGGCTCCAACTACCTCTGCTTTCAAGGCATTATGCTTGTCCTAAAATTGACTCAGCCTATCACAGAGCCTTTGCACATGCTGTGGCTCTCTGCAAAAAATATACTGGACTATGCATATGAACGTACACAATAAGGGCCCCCACTGATTTCTGGGAAGGCCTCTTCTTCTGAAATACTAGCCTTTACACTTAAAAATTTTTTTATTTATTTTTAGGAAGAGTGTGCAAGCAGGGGGAGGGACAGAGAGAGGAGAGAATCCTCAAGCAGACTCTGCACTTAGTGCGGAGCCCGACTCAGGGCTCGATCCCAAGACCTGAGCCAAAATCAAGAGTTGGTCACTTAATCGACTGAGCTACCCAGGCAGGCTCCCCTTGCCTTCATGCTTTTTAAAAATATTAAAGAATGAAAGACAAACAATTAAAAGATCATGAGGATAGATTAAGGGACAAGTTCATGGTAAAGAGGGAAACTGAGGAAAAAAGAGACAAACAATTAAAAATATTAAAGGATGGCAATGAGAGATGGTAGTTTATTTTCCCAAGATGTTAGTATATTCAAACAGTCCATACTTTTTTTTTTTTTTCAGGACATTTACAGGTTTGAAATGCAGCATCTCTGAACCATGGGAAAACTCCATGCATAATCTAAGTGTCTAAGCACTGGGAAAAGAAACATGAAAAAAACAAACAAACAACAACAACAAAAAAAAAACAAGGGTTCCACTTTCATAGCTCATAATGTAAGGAAAGAGGAAATACCCAAACATGTAATTTCAATTTAAGGTGGCACAATTTAAGTACGGAGGCTGTACCGAAGTAACACTGGTACAAGGGAAGCACAGGGGAAACCCACCTACCAGCAGAGGAGTCTGGGCGGCTACTTAGTAGGAAGAGATCGTTGATCAGCTGTAGTTTGTAATTAGGAGCTGGGGTGGCAAAGAGGCACCCCTGCTTCTGGCAAGGAAGGCGTTGACCAGGTTAAGAGGAGGTAACTGGAGCAGGTCAGTGTTATGGTTGGCGACACGAAGAAAGTACTATTCGATGTAACTAAAGGCACAGATGAGAAGTCTGGAAATAGTCATTCAAGCAAGCTCCTTTTATTTCAAAATATGGGGCCTTCAATACTATGCTACTTCGCAAGACTTCTGGGTGGGCTTGGTAAATCCATCACTATGCACGCGTTTATCTTATGCAACACACAGGAATCCTACAACATGGGTATCATCTTGGGGTTGCTCAAGATGTGTATTTTGGGAATCAGCCTCCCCAGAAAATTGCGCAGGGCCCTCAACAAACCAACCAACCGGCAGAATTAGGAATCCAGCTCAGGTTAGCACAATGGCACAGTCTTTATTAACTACCTTATGCAACAAGTAAAAGTAACGAGTTTGGCCCCTAACACAGCACTTCTGACAGTGATCTTGCAGTGTGTCCTGAATACCTTTTGAGAGAGAGAGAGAGAGAGAGAGAGAGAGAGAGAGAGAGACTGCTCAATAAACCTGGTGGAGTTCTACAGGCTACTAACAATCAGAGACACAAAAGAGTCATCATATAAACGAGTATATCTCACCAGCTGTATCTGCCTTAAAGTCCATAATGCCAGCCAGAAATCTCTCACTTGAGCCTTTCTAAATTTCTTAGAAAAACAAGTTTAGGCGAAAAAAATCAACTGCCAGATGAGAAGGAAGTTCACTATAAAGACGTTGACGCGAAGGGTCATGTGAAGTAGATGAAAACAGAGCAAAAAATGACAAACGGGCAAGAACGTTGGATAATGACCCTTAGTCTACAGCACGGAAACGCTCTCCTGCAATCGGTTTAATCAACGCTGGGGCACATTATTTTGAATTTGGTCTTTCAGAGCGGTAATTCAATTGCAGTGGGGGAAAAAAAAAATGTAAGACACTAAGGGGAGTAGGCTTTGAGGGGGAGGAGAAGGCCTCCATCATTAAAAAAAAAAATCCTACAAAGGTTTCTCCGAACGCAGCACGGTCTCAGGTCTCAGGTCTCCGGTGTCAGGCCAGGCCAGGCCCGGGAGGCAGGTGCAGGTCGCCGTCTCCATCCGCAGCCTTCCTACGAGTTGCTCCAGGTGCCCCCGCCCGGCCCCGGCGGGCGAGCTCGCGCACTGCGGCTCCGATCGGTTCTCCCGGGGACGGTCGGGGAGGCTTCGGGGCTCTTCCCTTCGCAGGAAGGCCCCCTCCCCTTCCTTTTACAAGGCTTTCGGCCCCTCGCGCTCCGCCCGGACCCGGACCCGGACCGCGCGAGCAAACAAAGGCGCGGCTGGTGGCCCCCGGCTGCGGGCCGAGGGGAGGGGAGGGGAGCGGAGGGGAGCGGAGGGGAGCGGAGGGGAGCGGAGGGGAGCGGAGGGCGGGCCGTGACCCACCTGACCTCCACCTGCCCGACCGGAGGCCGCGCGGGGCCGCCCAGGGCTCGGCCCTTCCTTCGCCGCTGGGACCGGGGACCCCGCCCTGCCCCAGGCAGCCCCCGGGGGTCCCGGCCGGAGCCCACGCCCACGCCCACGCCCACGCGCCGCCGCGCCGGGGCCGTCGAGCCCGCACTGCAGCAGCCGCCCTCGCCCCGGCCCCGGCCCCGGCCCCGGCCCCCCCGCAGCGCCGCTCGCACCCCGCGCTCCCGGCGGAGGACGCCCGCGCCGCCTCGCCGCTCCCGGCCCGCGGGAGGAGACGCCCCGGCTGCCCCGGCTTCGCCCAGCGGCGGAGGGCGCGGGGCCGGCTTACCGGCGGCGGCGGCGTCCCTGGTGGCAGGCGCGCCCACGTGCGGCGCGGAGGAGCCGGCCGGGCCACGGCAGGGGGGCGAGCAGCCGCCGCTGCGGCTCAGCCGGGAGCCGCGACCGGGAGCCGGGACCGGGAGGAAGCGCCGCGCCCGAGCCCGAGACCGAGCGGCCGCGGCCCCAGGCGGCGGGGCGGGAGCGTGAGGTTGGCCCTCGGCGTGGGGGGCGGGGCGGGACGGAGCCGGGCGGGGCGGGGTCAGGGCGGGCCCTCGGCGCGCGGGGGCGGGGCCAAGAGCAAGCCCCGGGCGCGGGGGCGGGGCCAGGAGGCGGTACCTCAGCGCGCGGGGGCGGAGCCGAGGGCGAGCCCTGGGTGCAGAAGCGGGGCCGGGAGGCGGGCCTTTGGCCGAGGGGGCGGGGCCAGGAGGCGGTACCTCAGCGCGCCGGGGCGGGGCCGAGGGCGAGCCCTGGGTGCAGAAGCGGGACCGGGAGGCGGGCCTTTGGCCGAGAGGGCGGGGCCAGGAGGCGGTACCTCAGCGCGCGGGGGCGGGGCCTAGGGCGAACCGTGCGTGTAGGGGCGGGACCGGGAGGCGGGCCTTGGGCCGAGGGGGCGGGGCCAGGAGGCGGTACCTCAGCGTGCGGGGGCGGGGCCTAGGGCGAGCCGTGCGTGTAGGGGCGGGACCGGGAGGCGGCCCTTTGGCCGAGGGGGCGGGGCCAGGAGGCGGTACCCCAGGCGCGGGGGCGGGGCCAAGGACGAGCTCCAGGCGCGGGGGCGGGGCCAGGAGGCGGGCCCTCGGCTCGCGGGGCGGGGCCTGGGCGTCCACCCTGCGGCCTGGGGCTCTAAGCCCCCGAGTCCTCCGCAGCTTCCGGGCGGTGGCTGCAGCTCGCTGCGGCCCTGACAGCCGGGCTGCTCCGTGCAAAGCCTGCACAGGTGGGCGGCGTGGCTCGGGATTTCACCTGGGGGCTCCCCCGACACACCCAAACGGAAGGGGACAGCGGTCAGTGAATCAGCGTGTCCCAGCAGGGGCTTTGGAGTTACGGACGAGAACCGCGGGGCCCCGGGAAAGTGGCCGATGACACCTGGGTCGCCCCATCCTTTCCAGCGGGACCACACCCAAACCCTCGGGGAGGAGGTGCAACGAACCCTTCCAAACACGCTGGGGCCGCAGGAGGCCCCGCGGACCCTGGTGAAGACATCCCCGCCCCCGGAGGCCGGCCGCACCTTTCTGGCCCTTGGCATCAGAGGCGAGGGAATTAATTCCCGAAATGAGTTTCATTCTGTGGGTTCTGGCTCAGGAAGGAGACCTCGGTCAGTTTAAAGAGCATTAATATTTCCAGATAAGCCCTGACGCCTTCCTGTCATCCTCACGAGCGTCCAGACCTGGACAGTTGAGACCCACCCAACCTGGCCTGACAGCTGCAGAGCCAGACGCACCTAGGACTGGAATCACGCAGAGTTCACCTGCGCATCCTGATTGCACCAGCTGGGGCTCCCAGCCAGCCCAAGCAGCAGCACCTGTTGATTGAGGTAGTAATTTCTGCACAGGCCTCTGACCATTTAACCCTTGACAGCCCCTTAAGGAATTTTCAGATCTGGTCTGGGGCTCCCAAAAACCATGAAAGAGTTAGGAGGTGGGAGTGGAAAGTCTGTGAACACATCGAAATTGTACAGAACATCTTGTGTATGTGTTTCTGGAAAAGGGTATATGGTTGGTCTCAGATTCCCAAGGGGACCTATCACCTCCCCCAATCACCAAGAATATTTTCATAGTTTGGGGTATTGGGCCCCTGGACTGCCCAGGCTTCTGATTCTGATTCCATCTACATTTGGCATATACCAAGTGCACCAGATGTAAATCCTCTAATGGTCAATTTTAGGAGTGGTCTTTAATTAGAAGTGGAGGAAAGCTAAAGGATGGAGCATTTAGTAGAAAAAAATTAATTTCATGAAAACTGATTTCCTGATGTAGATACAGGAAGCTCCATTTTTACCAAAACAGTTGCCAAAGAGGTGAGGTGGGGCTTTTTTTGTTTTAGGTTCCTCAAATCCTAGCCACACTCCACATTGCATTTAGCTAATAATGAAAGAACTGCTTATACTCCCCACTGAAAGGGAGAACCGGTCTATCCGTGTCAAAACCACTATGTATAACTTTGTCCTAATATATTAAATAATATATATATATATGCCTTGTATTTTTTTCATTTAAGTTCGATTTGCCAACATATAGTATAACACCAAGTGCTCATCCCATCAAGTACCCTCCTCAGTGCTTGTCACCCAGTTACTCCAACTCTCTGCCCACCTCCCCTTCTACAACCCTTTGTTTCCCAGAGTTAGGAGTCTCTCATGGTTTGTCTCCCTCTCTATTTTTCCCACTCAGTTCCCCTCCCTTCCCTTATAACCCCTAGGACTATCTCTTATAGTCCTCATATGAGTAAAACCATACGATGATTCTCCTTCTCCAATTGTATGTCACCTATCTCTAAAGAACTCTAGGTGTGTGGAACATTAAGTTAGTTTTGACAGATTCAAGTACTGTCAACGCTTAAAAGAATCACTACATTTATAATCAGGATTGACAGTAAATGTACAGCATTAAGATTTGAAAGTTTATTCCTACACAAAATCTGTTTCTGTGGGTCAAATTGTCACGTTTAAAAGTCTACTTAGCTGTGTTTAAGGCATATAAATAGAGCATGTTCCCCATATAATCTCTAATCAGAGCATTTCAGATTTAATTTGAATCAAAATTTTAATCCTTACCCCTTCTGATAATAAAGACGGGGTTATAGGGACCCCTGAGTGGCTCAGGAGTGGAGCATCTTGCCTTTGGCTCAAGTCATGATTCTGGAGTCCTGGGATCGAGTCCTGTATCAGGCTCTCCACAGGGAGCCTGCTACTCCCTCTGCCTGTGTCTCTGCCTCTCTCTGTCTCTCATGAATAAATAAATAAAGGCTTTAAAAAGGGGGGGGGGTTCTAAATCAGAAGTGACTACATTTTCTGGTTCTCTCTCCACCTTTTAGAGAGATTGGCCAGGTAAACACATTCTGAGTTTCCATATGCAAATCCTGGTGATTCTCTAACCTTGTTTTTTCTATGAATAGATCCTCCACTACCCCATCTGGAGAATATCCTGTGCAGTTCTATATTTGATGCTGTGCCCACTTTGTGGTTGACTTGCAGAAACAAGTATACCTTTGTCAGAATCATCATTATCACCAGTTTCATCTCCACACTACATCACTGTTCAGGATCTTGCTCTGTCACAATCTTTGCTGAAGTTCAGTAGGTGAGGGAGAAGCCCAAAGGGCAGGCCTAAAGCTGATACTGTATGTGGGTTTCACACCCACGTGTCAAGCTAGAAAAGTGTATCACAGAGAAGCTGGTTCAGGCAGGGTCACTGGCTCCTTTTGGGGCCTAAAAGGCACACAGAATGGGATAATCCACTTAAAATATGCCACTTTTAAACCTATTTCATTTACCTATTTTATGGAAAAGTTCACACAGAGGTTAACTTGGAGATCTAACAACCATATGGCTTACAAATCACTTAGATTCAATATATCATCTCCCTTAATTTTTACACCAAGGGGATTGCCCTGGTCTCTAGACTCATGATAGTGAAGCTGGACATGCCAAGCACTAGGCACCAAGAAAAGCAAAGGAACTGCTATTAGACAGTCCTGGATATGCTGCTGGCTCCTGGCTCTTAGCTGTGTGATCTGGACAAGTTCTCCAAGCCTTTTTAATTTTTTTTAAAGATTTATTTATTTATGATAGAGAGAAAAAAAAGAGAGAGAGAGAGAGAGAGTCAGAGACACAGGCAGAGGGAGAAGCAGGCTCCCTGTGGGGAGCCCAATGTGGGACTGGATCCCGGGACTCCAGGATCACACCCTGGGCCAAAGGCAGGCGCCAAACCGCTGAGCCACCCAGGGATCCCCTTTTTTCCTTATTTGAAAAATGGTATTAATATATCTATCTTGGGGCACCTGGGTGAGTCAGTTGGTTAAGTGTTTGCCTTCAGTTCAGATCATGATCTCAGGGTCCTGGGATAGAGCTCCATGTCAGGCTCTCTGCTGAGCGAGGATTCCGCTTCTCCCTCTCCCTCTGCCCCTCCCCCAACTCATTCATTCTCTCTCTCTCACTCTCAAAATCTTAAATACCTATCTCAAAGGACTGCTGTAAGAAATACATATAACAATGAAGGGAAAATATTAAGCATGACATATGGCCTAGTATGCCATGGTTCTTAATTCATGATTTTTTTTTCCTTCTCATTCTAAACCTAATTCTTTTTTCACTACTACACCATGAAACATCTTCATGCACATATATTAGATGCCTTTCAGTTGCAAGCAATAACATAATTCAAACTTAACGAATGGGAACATTTCTTTTAAGGATACAGAGGTATCTTGGAGCATCTCTTAGAATCTGGGATCTCAGGAATAGTCTGAGGCCAGGTAAGGGATGCCACTGTGGGGTGGTGGGACAGTCTCTTGAGAATTAGTTGCCTTTTTCTGGCTATACTTGGTTCCTTCTGCTTCTTAGACCATGTAGGCTGGGGCAGAGCCAATCAGAGTAATAGCTCTGAGCTTTTTCTGATCCAGTCCAGCTGGTGGTGGTCCTCTTTAGAAGCTGGGCCCAGGGATCCCTGGGTGGCGCAGCGGTTTGGCGCCTGCCTTTGGCCCAGGGCGTGATCCTGGAGACCCAGGATCAAATCCCACATCGGGCTCCCAGTGCATGGAGCCTGCTTCTCCCTCTGCCTATGTCTCTGACTCTCTCTCTCTCTCTCTCTCTGTGACTATCATAAAAAAAAAAAAAAAAAAAAAAAAAAAAAAAAAAAAAGCTGGGCCCAGAGCTGGAACAGTCAACAGAGGCTGGCAGGGCAAAGTCACCTTGTGGCTGTTGTAGCTGCAAACATGGGAAGAAGGATCAGGGGGGAGGGTACTGGGCAGACCGTCCAATGAGGGTCCCTTATGACCTTTCTATAAACATGATACACGCTGATCAGCAGTTTACAACTGAGAGTCTTCTAAGCAGGTTACACATGGATCCAAAAATGTCAAGGTGATACTTGGCTAGAGACAAGGAAGGGAGAAGAAATAAAAGGAACTGGCCTGTTTACTTGTGTGCTTCCTGTCTGTGACTCCATTAGACAGAATCTGAAAGTGCTCCAGGGTCCCACTGCTACTGCCCATCATTGGCAGGGTTCTGGAGGATGGCTGCGGAGGAAGACGAGTATGAAAGATACAGAGGAAACATAGCGAAAACCATTAAGATGTTTTTAGAGTCAGACAAGAAGTCATTAAGATGGTCTTAGGAGCTATGGTCTGAGACAAATAGAAGGGCAAACTGGATTTAATCAGGCAAGGTAGAGATGGCTAAAGGAAGTGAGACGCAGCCTGGGTGGGACTCAGATGTTCCTCCACCCAAAGTGGATGAAGAAGGGAGGTGTGGGTTGTCAGAGCTAAATGGCACTTGGCCATCATTAAGTTGAAGAGTCAAGAAGTGCTTTGCATGCTGAGACAGACTAGAAATAACAGGATTACCTGCATCATCCTGATTTCCCCAAATAAATGAACCTTGAGCATTTCCATACTCTACTGCTTCTCGAATGGAAAATAGCCTTATCCCTTATTTCTGCAATGCTGTCGTCGGGTGATACGATGTGACCTTTGTGGTCATAATCAAGTGACAACATTGCCGTATCTCGCTATGAACAGCCCATCATAAACTTGGTAAATTTGCAGTATCTTTCCTTTTCAGGTCGTCCATTGTGCACCTGTTGTATCTCTGCTCTTTGGCCAGCCATTCCTCCGGAGGTCTTGACTCCCCAGCAAAGCTTCTTCACAAGTGTACTTCTGTTTCCTAAGATCGTTTCCAAGTCCTTTTTCTACAGGGTAGAACCAGAACCCGGGAGGCTGTTTACAAAACCAACCCCATTTGAAAGCAGGGAATGTGGAGTTGCCTATTGCCAGAGAGACTACAAAATGGGCTGAGGGAGGCATCTGAAGGATCACCTTGGGCTGTAGCTCAGAGGGGAGCAGGAATGGGTCAGGGAGAAAGCATCTGCCTGTGTCAGAGTGAAGAGATGGTCTGGACAAAGTTGCCCACATGTGGACAATTTGAAAGAAGGGGCAGGGTGACTTTGCAAACATCCTGGGAACACAGAAACCAAAACCCAAGTAAAAAAAAACCAATATGGAAGAAATCATAGCCCAGTGATAAAAAGGACATTCTCCCCGAGTCTTTCAAGCCATACTACTTCATAAAAACTAATGAAAATGTGCTCAGATATAATGAAACAGAATGTGATACAAAAGAAGATTGCAGAACTATGGAAACAGGATAAATCACACCCTTACAGAGTTAACAACCTGGGATCAGCAAGGGATGGCTGGAACATGGCCAGAACCTGCTCCGTAGCTCCCGCTAGACCAGGTTCTCAAACTGCCCTCCCAGCACCAGCAGCACCTGGGAACTCGTCGGAAGTGCATGTCCTGGGACCCCAACTCTGGGCAATGTCTTAACGTGCCCTCCAGGTAATTCTGATGCCCTTTGACACTGTAGAACCAGGTTCTTAGACCTGGTTCTTCTCCCTTTCAGGCTAGAGTTTGGGCATAGCAAAATCGCTCAGCCTGATTTCTAGAACAAGATACTTTCTCACAGGGATATTCTAATCTGCATTCCCCAAGGACAGAAACAGAAGCAGACTACAACACCAGAATTCATTCATTCATTCATTCATTCAGCCCACAAACATTTATTAAGCTTTGAGCACCAAAGCAGACATTCACCAGTTTAGGACGACTTTGTCATGGACTAGCTGGCCATGAGGCTCAGTAGCATCTGGAGGCAGGAGAGCCAAGTAGACAGGGGTCTCGGCTCCCTCCTCCACAGTCCTGGGGCCGTAAGGCCCACCCATGTCCGTCTTCACCCACCCTGGGCAGCATGCATTCAGCAGAATCCTGTCAACTTTCCTCTTCTCATCCAGACGCCAGGCCAGGATTCTTGATAAGACCGTGACCCCCAGCTTAGACACCCCATACGCAGAGTTGGGCCAGCCTTCCCTCTCATGCACTTCATTGCTTGTATCCTCCACAAACTTCTTCATGAGGTCCACCAGGTCCTCCTCTGTGAGTGTCTCACATTGGAACTTCTTCTGTAGATCTGCGCTGCAATTTTCAAGAGCCTTTGAACCCTCTAAACTACTGATATTCACCACCCTGCCTGGAACAGAATAGTAAACACATGGAAGCATGTCACACAAATAAACAATTGTTGGGGCGCCTGGGTGGCTCAGTGGTTGAGCGTCTGCCTTCCACTCAGGGTATGATCCCGGGGTTCTGGGATCAAGTCCTGCATGGGGCTCCTCTCCAGGAGCCTGCTTCTCCCTCTGCCTATGTCTTTGCCTCTCTCTGTGTGTCTCCTATGAATTAAAAAAAAAAAAAAACTCTTAAAAAAATGTTGGTTGACTCTACTCAACATGCAATTGATTCATACTGCAGGTTTAACTGCTGATTTAAAAAAAAAAAAAGAATTCAGGATGCACCCAGTGGGCGTTAACATTATTTTGTGCTCTCTTCCCACAAAGGGAAAGACACATTCCCATCAATGACAGGGGCTAAAGAGCAGTGATTACTCATTAGGTGAACAGGAGGTAGGTCTGTAGTGGAATCACCAAGCGGTTTTATGAAATATTCCCCTGCACACAGAAACACTCCAGCTACCTGTGAACTTGCTTTCCTAGAGACAGCAGCTTCACCCTGAAGATTAAAGCTTTTTCAGGGTTTGCCCAATCCTAAGGCCCATGGGCAGCCACCTCTTTATCTCCAAGTACCAAAAATCAGAGTCAAGCAATGCCTTGTCTATCTTTAATGGTGGCTACTTTACACATGGCGTGAGTTAAAAATATTAAAAAAAAAAAAACCTGGGTTGGAGAATTATTTATTAGAGAGAGAGAGAGAGAGGCAGAGACATAAGCAGAGGGAGAAGCAGGCTCCCTGCTGGGAGCCCAATGAGGGACTTATCACAGGACCCCGGGATCACGCCCTGAGCCGAAGGCAGACACTCAACTGCTGAGCCACCCAGGCGTCCTTCAAGTCCAATTTTGATTTTCATCACCTTTTTTTTAGCCTGTAGCTAAAAATTAAATATAGTGTAATGAAGGAGTTAACATTCATATTACCAATAATTCACAGCTACTAAAGAGACAGTCATGTGCATAAAAAATATGCAGGCCAAAAACTATAAGACAATTTGAAGTATTGTTGGAAATCTCTGAACCAGTGAACGGGTGAATTTATACAGTTCATCCAACATCAGAAAACACCCTGTTTCAAGGGTTCTTTTCTTACTTATCCTGACTCCACTACCTGTGCATTCAATAGGATAATTAGATGATTTTTTTTTTTTGAGTAGGTTCCATGCCTACCTATAGAGCATGAAGCCCAATGTGAGACATGAACTCACGACCCTGAGATCAAGACCTGAGCTGAGATCAAGAGTTGAACACTTAGTCACCCATGTGCACCAGGATAATCGGATTTTATTGCATTTTCTAAGTGGCATTCATTCACCACAGAGACGGGGCTGGAGAGGGGACTGGGGGGTGGAGAGGGTGTTGCACATTCTACTGGATATTCTTGTAGGCCAACCCCACACGGAGATGCCCTCACTCTGTCTTGTACACAAGCACTCGCTTATCTCTAGGTACCCAAGACTCTTCAGTAATTTTCTCCCTCTCTTGTAATACATATCGCTTTCCCAACTTTAAACTATGAGCAATTTGAAACCTATAGGGAAGTTGCAAGAGTAGTTCGATCAATACCCATGTACCCTTCACTTAAGTTCCCCAATTATTAGCATTTTGCCACATCTGCTTTCTCCTTAATTGCAGACCAATCTAAAACTTTGCCCTAAACACTTTAGTATACGCAAGAGTGATCACACTTAAGACCTTTATCATGGTACAACGCTGTTATCCAAAGTACAGTCCATATTCAAAGGACTCCAGTCCTTTCAAGAATCTTCCTTTAAGGTTTTGTTTTCACTCAGGCTCTCATCTGGGATGATGGATTGCACTTAGTGGTCATATCGCTTTAGTTTTTTTTTTTTTTTTTTTTTTTTTTTTTTTTTTTTTAGATTTATTTATTTATCTATAGAGAAAGTGGTGGTGGTGGTGGGGGACAGAGGGAGAGAGAGAATCCCAAGCAGACCTCATGCTGAGCAGGGAGCCCAATGTGGGGTTCAATCCCATGAACCTGAGATCAGGTCCTGAGCCAAAACCAAGAGTCAGATGCTTAAGTGTGCCGCCCAGGCGCCCCTCTCTTGAGTCTATTTTAATCTAGAGAAGTTAACAATGACCTTTTTGAAGATTCTAGGCTGTTATTTTGTAGTATCTGTCCCAATTTGGATTAGCATGTTGTTCTTAGACTCACTTTAATAGTGTGGCCAGGAATACTACTACTTCGAGGACGTTGTATTCTTCATTACTTTCTAAGTGGCTTTATTCTCAATCACCTGGCCCCTACAAGGAATTAAATTCAAAACGGAAAGGAGGAAAGAAAAGAAAAACGAATTACAGGAGCTCCGCTATGCCTTTGGTGGAAAAAAAAAAAAAACTTCCTAGGAGTAAGAGGAAGCCTCTGGGACAGAGGCTAAGGGGTGACAGTCTCAACAGCCAGATGGGTCCAATCAACCCTGAGAAGGACTGGACGCACACTATCCACATATACACCCGCTTTGGTGAGGTCCAGGGGGGCTCTCTGGTCCAGAAACAACCCCTATTCCTATTCTTAGAAAGGGTGTGCAAGTAGCTCCACCTAGTGGGCAAACATTTGATTAATCTGTGAACTGGGAATCTTAAATGAATAAGAGGGTAACTTTCTTTAAAGAGATATTATAATGCTAAATAAAATATGGCTTTGAAGTCGGCTTTGTTTGTAGAGACGGTGATTCCCTACAAATCAAGAGGCAAATAACCCTCAGCCTCTTGTCCTCCAGGTAAATATGAATTTTATGGAAAAAGCACAAATATTCTCAGCGTGTTGTAAAGCAGATTCCCACTTTGGGAATTACTGTTAAAGAGAACTGGTTAAGGCCAGTGATTCACCTGCTCTGGGTTGTGGCCTGAGCCCCACCCTCCCCAAAGCCATCTTTTATCTTTCAGAATGGCTTGGTTTGCAACATTTAGCGTTATGCTCCGTCCCTTCACTGGAGCGAATTATCCTGATTTGATTGATGGGAGAAGTCAGGAAACCTGAATACTGCTCCTAGCTCTATCGCTACCTGTCTGTGTTCACAGCTTTGGGTCTCAATTTCCTTCTCTGTAAGATGAAGACAAAGGAATGTAAGGTTTCTTCAATACCTTGTAGCTTTCAAATTCTAGGATTCTAAAAACCATAAAGACTTCTGGATACTCAGTAAAAGGCACCCTTGCCATGGAATACTATGCAGCTGTAAAAAGAAAGCTTTCTCTCCTGATCTAGAAAGAGTCCCAGATATAGTAAGTGAAGAAAGCAAGGTGGCAAACATTATACTTAAGGATCCCTTTCTGTAAAAAAAAAAAAAAGGGCACAAAAATATGCACTTAGATTTGCATTAAAAAAACTCCATCCTAGAGGCATGCCTGGGTGGCTTAGTTGGTTAAGTGTCTAACTCTTGATCTCAGCTCGGGTCTTGACCTCAGGGGGATGAATTCAGACCCTAAGTTGGGCTCCATGCTGGACATAGAGCCCACTTAAAACAAGACAAAATTCCATCCCCTTGGCCCTGGGTACACACCAACTCCATGCAACCAGACCTAAGGCTTCCTTCATTTTAAAAATTATTTTTAAAAAAGATTTTATGTATTTATTCATGAGAGACACACAGAGAGAGGCAGAGACATAGGCAGAGGGAGAAGCAGGTGTGCGGAGCCTGATTCGAGACTTGATCCCAGGACCCCAGGATCACGCCCTGAGCCGTAGGCAGATGTTCCACTACTGAGCCACCCAATATTTGTTGAAAAATAAAACAATCAGTGTTGTTTATTGGAGGCACCTGGGTGGTTCCGTCGGCAAAGCCTCTGCCTTCAGTTCAGGTCATGACCCAATGCGAGTCCCACGTCCGGCTCCCTGCTCAGCAGGGAAGTCTGCTTCTCCTTCTGCCCCTGCTCCTGTACTCATTCTCTCTCTCTCTCAAGTAAATAAAAATCTTTATTAAAAAAGATATTTATGGAATACTTGGGAATGTGGGTAAGATACTCGCTAATAAAGAAAAATTTCTTTGGGAGGTTCTGCATCAGCTTGACAAAATGAAGGAAGGAGCACGAGGAAAGCCAAAAAAAAAAAAAAAAAGACTAAAAGAGATCCTTCTCCCAGGCCCCCAAATGAGCTGGACATGGCCCCACCACCCTGGGGAGGTGAGAAGGGCCCACTGAGGTTGTTCAAAGGCAAGAGGCCTTGGGGGACCTGTGACACCTTATCATTCTAGGGTTGAGTTCATGACATGGGACCGGAGACCACTGCCATGTGCCATACATACCTTTTAAAGCTAAAGTGGGCAGGTGAAGAGTAAGCTATTATGAGAAAATAGTGCAGTTTTCTATTTTCCCTCCTACAGGGAAATAGCATCCCTGGGTGACTCCTGAGGGACAGCCCCATGGCCCACTTCGTGCTGAGGGATGCAACCTGGCCATCCACGGGGCTGGACTTACCATGAGGTTTTATTATTGGCAGCAATTCGTTGCAGACATTTCTTGTGGCAAAAAAGTTTGTCTTCAGCGTTATCTCAGCTTGGATGTCAAAGGGCGTTGGATCATCAGCTTCCAAAAAGAGAAGGAAACAAAGTCACGCATTTCCCCTCTGAAATGTATATGACAAAGTGGATCTTATCTCTAATGAAAGTTAAAAAAAAAAAAAAACAAGCTAACTTTAAAACGATTTTTTAAACCACTGAGTCGGTGCTTCTCAAACTTCCAGCACGCGTCTGAATCACCTGCAGGGCCTGTTAAAACAGCTTTCTGGGCTCCACCTCCAGACTTTGGGATTGAGAAGGTCTGGGGTGGGGCTCCAGAATTTGCATGTCAACGCGTTCCCAGGTGACGCTACAGCTACTGGTCTGGCCACACTTTGAGAATTGCGGGCTTTCAAGGCTGCTGCTCAATCTCGACCGGGTATGGGACGCAGCTAGGGATTGTTAAAATGCAAATTCTGATTCAGCAGGTGTGGAAGGAGGCCTTGGTTGAAGGTGATGCAACCAAAAGTGGTTCCGCCGCCCACACTTTTTGAGAGGGTGGGGGCTTCCAGCCGAGGTTGTGTTCCTGTCCACGCGGTCCAGGAAGCGGAGCATCTCTCCATCAATCCGTCAGCCTGCGGGTCCCCGCCACTTACCGCCTGCGCTCCCAGAAAGCCCGCAGGCTGGGTTGGAGGTGCGGATGCTCAGCGACGGTGACGGGTTAAGGCCGGGGCGGAGGGGCGGGAGTCGATCAAGGCCTCATACTTTTTACTCTGTTCTGCCTCTTGGGTTTCCCTTGCCCAGTAGGTTGGTAAGTGGGGCTGGCCTGATTATTCTTTCTTCCCCCGGCACAAGGCAGCTCAATTAACTTTCTTGTGTGTGTGTGTGTGTGTGTGTGTGTGTGTGTTTTAAAGATTTCATTTATTCATGAGAGGTAGAGACACAGGCAGAGGGAGAAGCAGCCTCCCTGCATCAGGGCTCGATCCCGAGTCTCCAGGATCACGCCCTGGGCCGCAGGCAGGCGTTAAACCGCTGAGCCCCCCAGGGATCCCCTAAATTAACTTTCTTAATAGAACCACAGAGAAAATAATCTTGATTTTTTTTTGTCCCCCTCCGAAGATGCTATTTAAAAAAATCACACTTAGCATGTATGTTTGATGACAAACCCAAATTCCCTGGGGGTGGGGTGAGTGGGGGGTGGGTGGGGGGGGGTGGGGAGGGAACAAGGCTCGCTTCCTTTCCGCCTGAGCCTATCAAAGCTCTCCATTAAACAAAATCTCAAGTCCACTAATGTGTAAAGTGCGCACTGATCTCGTCTCAGCGATCCATTTCCTGTCCCGAGCAGATGCCTCCGGGCAACTACGAATGCACCCTTTCACGCAAAGCGAAAGCCCTGCCCGAGTGAGCTCGGAGACCCTTTGCAGAGAAAATGCTTTTTTTTTTTTTTTTTTTTTTGCATGACAGAAAGCTGGTGAGCTTAGCAGGGCGTGGCCCCCCTCCCCGGAGGCCGGGTTTCTGGCACCCAGCGGCCGCGGACGGCTCCGGGAGCGCCCCGGGATGCGCCCCACCCGCCTTGCGCCCAGCGAGCGGCTCTGGCGACTCCGCGAAAAGCGAGGATCCGCAGCGGGAGGCCCGGGCTGAGCGCGTCCCGCGGAGCTGGCGCTGCGCTGCGCGATCACCCGGGCGCACGGGGGCGCACGGCGGGGGGTGCCTGCGGCTCTCTGCCCTGCACCCTCGGCGCACCCAGGGACCCCCCCCCCCATCCCGACCTACGCTTGAAGGCGATGCCCGCGTTGTTGACCAGCACGTTGAGGCCCCCGTACTCCTTGCGCAGGAAGTCGCGCAGGGCGCGGATGCTCTGCAGGTCGTCGATGTCCAGCAGGTGGAAGCGCGGGCTCAGGCCCTCGGCCTGCAGCTGCTGCACGGCCGCCCGTCCCCGCGCCTCGTCCCGCGCCGTGAGCACCACGTCCCCCGAGAACTGCCGGCACAGCTCGCGCGCGATGGCGAAGCCGATGCCCCTGTTGGCCCCGGTCACCAGCGCCACGCGGCTGCAGGACGACATGGCCGGGAGGGGAGGCCCCGGGGCGCGTGGAGAGCGGACCGGGCTGCGGGCCCCCGGGGAGCGCGCTGCAGCGCCGTGGACACAGGAAGGGAAGCCCCAGAGACCTGAGCGCTGCGAGCCCGGGCTGCGGCTTCTGGAGAACCAGGCCCCGGGCCTCGGGCCCTCCCCTGCGAGGAGTGGCCGTCTGTTCCCGAAGGTTTCGTAACGGGCCGTCTCCCGGGTCCGCCCCTTCGCCCGCGCAGATCCCGCCCCCGAGTCAGGGCCGGTCTCTCGGAGCCCGAGCGGATGGTGCAGGGTCGGCCCGGCTCTAGAGATTCCCTGCAGCTGGATTGAAGAAACTATTGCAGGAAAACCCCACAAGGAGGAAAACAAGTGCTGAGTAATTTTCTTGGGCACGTGCCCATCATTCACTGCAAAATGGAAATGCTCGCCTTTTCCTCAAATGCGATGAAATTAGACTCCGTAACTGCTTCTGAAGACACAGATCTCCTCCCCCTCCTTTTTTTGCTTAAACTCAAGAAAGACATGAGAAAAAAAAAGGGCCTAGGAGGAGATGTACAGGTACAGGTGTGGTCCGGGCTCATCTCTGCTGTGATTCCCAGTGCGCCCCAAGTGGGACGAGTGTGGATGGAGCCCTCTCTGCGTGTCAAGCCTCTTACTGGAATGTTTTCATTTAATCCTTGCATGAGTCCTGTGGGTGCTCAGTGTCTGCATTTTAGGTTTGTCCAAGGAAGATGGACATCATCCATATCTATTTTTTCTCCCAAAGAAACATGTGTGCCCCACAAAGTCCAAATGAAAATGAATCCCCAGGTGTCTGCAGAGGCAGTTAGAGCTCCCCGGCCCACCTTCTAGAGTGTAATCTGAAGGTGTTTGATTAGTGACACTTAGATTTATGGAGAGTTGCGACCTCATTGTGACTCACCTTTCCTCAAGCAGAGCTGGCTAAGCTGCTTTTCTTTCTTTCTTTCTTCCTTTCTTTCTTTCTTTTCTTTTTTTGTCTGTCACCTTGACCATCCTTTTCCATCAAATCTTTTTTTTTTAAGTTTTTTATTTATTTATGATAGTCACAAAGAGAGAAAGAGAGGCAGAGAGAGAAGCAGGCTCCATGCAGGGAGCCCGACGTGGGATTCGATCCCGGGTCTCCAGGATCGCCCCCTGGGCCAAAGGCAGGCACCAAACCGATGCGCCACCCAGGGATCCCTTTTTCCATCAAATCAATAAGGGAAGTCAGGAAGTTGGGCTCTTGCTGTGTGGTTCCCCTCCTGTGGCTCAACCAGTAGTCTTTTTCCCCTCTAGAAATTATTTGGAACTCTATTTTAAAGATGTAGGGCTATTCAGGTTTTCCATTTCTTTTTGAGTGAGCTCAAATTGTGTTTTTCAAAAAAATTGTTTATTTCATCCAAGTTGTTGATTCTTGTGAGGTGAAGTTGTCACAATATGCTCTGGGTAGTGATGCTGCCTCCCTTACTCCCGATTGTGTTCTTTTGTGTCTTTCATATTTTTTCTCCTGCTCTGTCTGGTGAAAGGTTTATCAATTCTTTTAACCTCAAGGAAGCATCTTTTGGTTTTACTGGTATTTTTCTCTATTTTTTTTCCTGCTTATATTTTTGTTCTAACCTTTATTTCTTTTCTTTTGCTCACTTGGGGTTTTCTTTTCTCTTTTTCTAGTTTCTTACCATGGAGGATGAGGTCATTCAAGATCTTTTTTTTTTAATTTAAGATTTTATTTATTTATTCATGAGAGACACAGAGAGTAGAGAGAGAGACAGACAGACAGGCAGAGGGAGAAGTAGGCTCCATGCAGGGAGCCTGATGTGGGACTCGATCCCAGGTCTCCAGGATCAGTCCCTGGGCTGAAGGTGGCACTAAACTGATGAGCCACCCAGGCTGCCCAAGATCTTCTTTTCAATATAGGTGCTAAGGGCTATTAATTTCACTCTATTTATTTTTATTTATCTTTTTTTTGAAAGGCAGAGGGAGAGAGAGAATCTCGAGCAGACTCCATGCTGAGCACAGAGCCCTCCATGCTGAGCTTGATCTCATGACCCTGAGATGACCTGAGCTGAAATGAAAAACCAGTCCTTAACTGACTGAGCCACCCAGGGCCCCTGTTAATTTCCCTTTAATTACTGCTGTTAGTGGCATCATGTAAACACTGATATGTTGATTTTTCAATTTTAATTAGTTTAAAATACTTTCTAATTTACCTATCGATATCTTCTTTGATGATATTTAGAAGTATTTTTAAACACATTAAAAAAAGATTTTATTTATTTATTCATGAGAGACACAGAGATAGAGGCAGACACATATGCAGAGGGAGGAGCAGGCTCCCTGCAGGAACCCCAATGTGGGACTCAATCCTCAGACTCTGGGATCATGCCCTGAGCAGAAGGGAGACGCTCAACCCTTGAGCCACCCAGTTGTCCCTAAAAACATTTTCTGAGAGATCTTATTTTTTAAGTAATCTTCACACCCAACGTGGGGCTCTGGCTCACAATCCCCAAAATCAAAAGTTGTATGCTCTACTGGCTGAGCCAGCCAGGTGCCCAAGAAGTATATTTTTTAAAGTTTCCAACTATTTGGAGATTTTTCAGATATCTTGCTATTATTGATTCCTAACTTAATTCTATTATAATCAGAGAACATACTGTGTAAGACCTGAATTCTTTTTAAAGAGTTTTAAAAGCTGAGAGATATTAAAGCATGTTTTGTGCAATGGTAATAATCTCATAGGGAGGTAAAAATTGATGGAGAGAAAGGGAATAATTCAAGAACAAAATGTGTGGGAGGCAGGTGCAGTTGGGATCTAGGGCTTGGATGGGGGCTTGTCTTTGGAAGCAGGCATCTGGTAACAGGAGGAAAGCAGAGTGTGTGAGTCTAGCTCGATGGCTCTTCATGAAGGCATTATTTCCTCTTTGAAGGATGAGCCATTTCACGTCATTAGCAAGGGGTTTCAGTCTGGGAGATTTGAGGAAATAATAGCCATCTTGTGGAGTGTGAGGTGAATGAATGTACTAGGAAACTGGGCAGCATTAACTAATGAAGCCGGGGCCCCATTTGTGATATGTGGTCATAAACGTCAAGACAGACGTTTTCCCCATACCCCCTACCCCCCTGTCATGTCTACCTGCTAGTGCAGGCTGAGAGCAGTGGTGAAGTTGGAGGGTTGGTGTTTTGCCAGGCTTACACAACAGCATGAAGGGTGTTTGCAAGGAAAGGATTTATAGTATCGGGCTATGGCCTCAAAGAATGGAAGAAAAGACATGAGGAAGTTGGAGATTTACAACAAGGGAAAAACAATAGGGTCGATAGAAGGAGAGGTCTCCGAAGGCGGGACACCGCTGGAGGAAGCCAGGTCCCAGGGGTCAGTGTGGGATGCTTTGAGATAGAGGCCTCAGAGGCTGTGTGGATGAGTCACATGAAGGGGGCAGGAAAGTTGTTGGTGTGACAGAGGTCAAGGGACTGGGAAGCCAACATACTGAATGGATCCTGCACATGTTTCGTGACTTCATCAGAGATGAGGACAGGTATGGAGAGGAAGGAGAAGATAACGAGCCTGGTGCTGGCCTCAAGGTGTGTGCCCTGCTGCTCTTGATGTCCTGAAATTCTTGATTATAAAATAAGAATCCCTCATCTTCATTTTGCACTGGGCCCTGCAAATTGTGTAGCATGTCACACCCATGAATGAAGGGGTGTGGTGAGATTGGCTTGGAGGAAGTGTGTTAGTCATAGCAATGGAAACTTGAGTTTTTCATGTTAGAATCTCCTGGGGATCTTTATTTATTTATTTTTTTTTTTTTAAATTTTTTTTTTTTTAACTTTTATTTATTTATGATAGTCACAGAGAGAGAGAGAGAGAGAGGCAGAGACACAGGCAGAGGGAGAAGCAGGCTCCATGCACTGGGAGCCCGACGTGGGATTCGATCCCGGGTCTCCAGGATCGTGCCCCGGGCCAAAGTCAGGCGCCAAACCGCTGCGCCACCCAGGGATCCCTCCTGGGGATCTTTAAACACACACACACACACACACACACACACACACACACACACACCTAAATACAGATGCCTGGCTCCATCCCCGGACATTGTGATTTAACTGGGGTATGACCTAAGCCCTGGGACTCTCGTGGTGATGCCAGTGCGCAACAAAGTTTGGCAGCCATTGGGTTTTATAGTAGCAAGGTGGGTTGATTGGTTAAAAGTGACATGATCTTAAAAAAAAAAAAAAGTGACATGATCTTGAAAAGAGTTGGTGTTCTCAAAAGAGAAAAGCTGAGAAGAGGTTTGGCACAGGTTATTGCGGTAGACAGAATAAGCAGTGCTCCCAGGGGTCTGTGTCCTAATCCCCAGGACCTGGGAATGTTACTTTACACGGCAAAGGGGACTTCTCAGGTGTAATTCAGTCGTGGATCTTGTGATGGGGTGATTACCCTGGATTATTTTGGTGGTCCCAGTGTAATCCCAAGGATCTTTAGTTACATTTTATTATTATTTAGTAATCTCTACACTCAATGTGGGGCTTGAACTCACAACCCTGTGACCAATGTGGTGCCATCCCCCCATCCCCACCAGGGTCCTTATTAAAGGGAAACAGGAAGGTCAGAGGCAGAGAAGGAGATGAAAAACAAAAGAAAGGCGAGAGAGAGAGAAATTTGAAGATGTTGTACTGCTACCTCCGAAGACCAAGGAAGGAGCCAGGAACCCAGGAATACAGGCAGCTTGCAAAAGATGGAAAAACCAAGCAAATTCTCCCCTGCGCCTTCCCCAGAGCCTCCAGAAAAAAACACAGCTCTGTTGACATTTTGGCTTTAGGACTTACAACCTCCAGAACTGTAAGATGATAAATCTGTGTTGTAAGCCACCAAGTTTGTGGGAATTTGCTATGGCAGCCACTGGAAAACTGATAGTTTTCTTAGAGGATTCCCTGCCTCACCTCCAGGATGTCAGGAAAAACATCCTCCACTTGTACCTGGCACAGCATCACACAAAGGATTGACATCATGAACAAGTTTTTTTTTTTTTTAAGATTTTATTTATTTATTCATGAGAGACACACAGAGAGAGGTAGAGACTAGATAGAGGGAGAAGCAGACTCCTTGCAGGGAGCCCGACATGGGACTTGATCCCCCACCCCGGGATCATGCCCTGAGCCGAAGGCGGACACGCAACCGCTGAGCCACCCAGCTGCTCCTCATGAACACATTTTTAATGCAAAGGACTGGTTTGGGAGGAAAAAATGCTTTGATACCTCTCCTGAGGATTGAGGAAGAATGAGTTAAAGAGAACAAAGCAGCTTGACCTCATCTGTTTTGTGGAAAACTCGACTTGGTTGATGGGTCTGTCAACAAAAAGCAGAAGCGAAGGACAAACTCCTGGGCCTGATCCAAACTGCCACCATTTGAATGGCTGCGGGTACCTATTCAGAAGACTTATGGGTTCTGGTGGCGGTGGTGTTTTTACAGCTGTGATTCTTCTTAAATTCCCTTTGTACTCAGTGAGGCTACTATCCCTTCGTGTTTCCTAAGTCATTAGGGTAAGAACCAAAGTTGGTCCCCAGCAACATGGTGTGTCCAATGGTTCTTCTTCAAAAGGCACATTTCATCCAGGGCCTGGGTGTCCAGGGCATTCATTCCCCTGCATTCCTCTGGTGAGTATTTGAGCATCAGTTAGGTTCCAAGCATATTTAGGAATGAACAGATGCAGGGCGGGTGGGGGTGGGGGAGCTCCCTATCTTCATGGACCTGCTCTTTGCTTTGCTGCTTACTGGCTGTGTGGTCTTGGGCAAGCCTCAGTTTGGCCCCTTGTAAAATGGGAACAATTTGCAGTGCTTAGTTCTTACGACTGGTATATGGGTGAGATGAGAGTATTGTAAGGGTGCGTAGTGTGGGACTCGCAAATGGAAACACTTTGGACATGTTTGCTCTTCTGTCCTCCAGCAAGGGGAGGCACACAGTCAGCTAAAACCAGCACTCATCCATGTGCTTACAGCCTCGGACTGAGGTCCTCCTGGATAGCAGGAGTGGCATCGGGAGGTGTCACAACTGCTGACACCGCTTTGCTATAGGCAGATGGCAATGTAGGCGGAGGTGGGAGAGGAGAACCTGCCTCCAGCCTCACCTTAAAGGAAGCCCTGTTGACGCGCTCAGCTTCTCAGAATCTTTGGGATGCTCAAGACAGGCCCGGGCAGGAATGGGGCCCATTGTCTTTCTGGAAGCAAGATTAAGGTCAGATTCCTGAGTCAAATGAAGAAGTCAATACAGTTTGGTAAATTGTCTCCTCCTCCTTCTCCTCTTCCTCCTGCTCTCCGTCCCCATTGCTTCAGCCCCTGACCTTCCCAGGACTGGACAGTGAAGTGGTTCAGGGGCAGAACTGGGATGTTGAGGGTCGGGAGGGCAGTGGGGGTGGGGGTGGGGCATGTGGGGATGGAGAGGCAGATCCTGGTGCACCTCAGTGCACCCCCACCTTCCTGTCCTCTGTGCTGTGCCCCTGAGTGTGGACTGTGGGGTCATCCAAGGTCCCGGCAGGGCTTGACCACATGTACAGGAGGCATGACAAGCAGGTGTGGGATGGTTCTTCTTCTTCTTCTTCTTCTTCTTCTTCTTCTTCTTCTTCTTCTTCTTCTTCTTCTTTTTAAATCACATATATTTTTATTTTTGTAAGGAACACGTAACATAAAATCTCACCCCTTAACCATTTGTAAGTGTATAGTGTAACAGTATTAACCATGTGCATATCATGGAGCGGGCTTCTAGAACTTTTTCATCTTTCACAACTGAAACTCTATACCCCTTGAACGACAACTCCTTGTCTCCCCTTGCCATCCCCCAGCCCCTTGTAACCACATTCTACTTTGTTTCTACACATTTGACTGCTTTAGGGACCTCATTTAAGTGGCACCAGGCAGTATTTGTCTTTCTAGGATTGGCTTATTGCACTTAGCATAGTGTCCTCGAGGTTCATCTGCGTTACAGAGCATGACAGGGTTCCCTTCTTTTTAAAGACTGAATAATATTCCATTGTATGTACTCACCACATTTTCTTTATCTGTCAGGGGGCACATACGTTGCTTCCACTCTCGGCTATTGTGAATCACGCTGCAGTGAACATGGGGGCTCACATTATGCTGCTTTCTTGAAGACCTCCAGGGGGTCCTATGGCGTGTTTATGCCTCAGCTGGAATACAAACAGATCTTCAAACCTCCAGTTGAATCTTCTCTCTACTGCCTTATTGTCTTGACCAGGACCAGGCTTAGTGCCACTTGCAGGTCCATTCGGATCTTATTTCTAGGAAATTACCCAAGATTAAAAGTATCCTGTCTTTTTCCAGCTCTACTGAGCTGTAACTCACATAGAATTTTTTTAATGACAAGCAGGTGTGGGATGGTGAAAATAGTTTTGGTTTTCTTTATTTTTCTTTACAGGAAACAGCAACGTTTTTGTTTCTCCCCCCTCCCCAGCTTTGTTGAGGTGTGACGGACAAACAAAAATTGTACATATTTAGGTGGTACAGTGAGGTTTGTAAAAAGATATACAGTGTGATGATTTAATATATGTATACATTGTAAAATGATCACCACAACCAAGTTAATTAACACATCCATCACGTCACACGTAGCCATTTATTTATTTATTTATTTATTTATTTATTTATTTATTTATGAGAATGAATAAGCCAGGAGGGGGGCAGACCGTGCGCAAGAGAATCTCAAGCGGATTCCATGCTGAGCACAGAGCCTGACATAGGGCTCGATCCCATGACCCTGAGATCATGATGTAGCCAAACTCAAGAGTTGGATGCTTACCTGACTGAGCCACCTAGGCCCCCCAATAGCCTTTTGTTTTAAAAGCTCTAGCATGTGCAAGGTATTCTGCTAAGGCCTCTGCATTGTATTATCTCATTTACTCCTTCATATTATATTTCCCATTTACATTGTTTTGTTGTCTCGTTTATTCCTCACATCAATCTATAAATTGGGTACCATTCTATGCCTATTTTACAGGTGAGGAAACTGAGGTACAGAGTGCAATAAACTTGGCAGATATAGTGTTAAATCCTCTATACCAGTGGCTATCAACCAGCAGTGATTTTGGGGTCCCCATTTCCCTCCCCCCAGGGAACATTTGACAATGTCTGTAGACATTTTTTGGTTGTCACATGATGTCACATGATATTGGCATCTAGTGGGTAGAGACCAGGAATGCTGCTACACATCCTACTAGGTACAGGACAGCACTCCCAGTCCTACTCCTGACAAAGAATTACTGAGCTGGAACTGTCCCTGGTGCTCAGGCTGAAAAACCCTGCTGTATATGAGTGATCTACTTTAATCTCTACCACAACCTTGGTGAGAAAGTTGAGGCTTACAGGGGTGAACTCATCCACACAAGTGCTCAACTGGTTAGGGGGACCTGGGTTTGAAGCTGTGTGTGTGTCTTATTCCTAAGCTAGTGCTTTTAACCACACAGGTAGACTGCTCCAAAGGTGTTGGCACGTTACATTTCAGGAATGGAGAAGAGGCATGGGATTGGAAAGTCGCATATGGGAGCATCGTTATCAAGATGTGGCTATCCCAATGGGTGAGCTGTAATTTGGGGTCTCCTGGTGGAGCACAGTGTTGAGCATGGGAGAAGTATGTTCCTGCTTGATGCCAGGGAGAGGGCACATTACCACTAAACACCTTCTGACAGCAGGAGGACACCCCATAAATGAATGTGGTTGCCAACTCTTCATTCATTCATCCGGTCCACGTTTATTCAACATCGACCCTGGGCTTGGTGCTGGTGATATGATGGCAAAGGAGATGGGCCAGTTTGCTGCCCCATTGACCATATATATATTCAGGTGGGGATATGGACAATATGCCAGCCAACAAGCTCATGGATTAAGCAAATTGTGATTAGCATCTTGAAGAAGGGAAAAGGGTTACGTGACAACGGATAAGGGGTTGGTGGGTATTTCACATGGGGAGTCAGGAAGGCCTTCCCGAGGTGGGACCATGTAGACCACCTTCCAGGAAGACTGGAAGGAGCCAGGGGAAAGTAACTTCAGATGACGGGAATGGTGAGGATAGAGATCACAAATTTGAAGCATTCCAGGAATACACAGAGGATAATATATAGTGCTAGTCAAAGTACTGGACTGTGGCTCTGGGCCCCGCGACGACATGGTAAGGAGCTTATACCGGAGTGCACAGTAATGTAGCGCTTGATTCGCTGAGAAGGTCTTGCTGTGAACCAAATGTCAGTAGAACCTAGTCGTATGTTTTAATGATGTAGCTGATCAACATTCTGGCCCAAGCGTCTCCTCTCCTCACAGACTAGTTACATTTTGTGGAGGGAGCTGGTCTGAGGACCACATGCTGAACAGTCCTGAAGAAGCAGATGCTGGTGGTGTTCCAACCAGGTCCCCTCAGTCTAGCCAGGTGGTCACAGCTTCCTGTGTCTTCCGAAGCATGTTCGCCAGCCCCAGTTGGGCAGCTGGCAGAGCACTGGGAAGTTACACCCCCAGAATGATGCTCAACAGTGAAGGATGGGACATGGTGGATAAACTCTCCACTTTCCTCAGTCTGAGCTGGGTTGACTTGGGGGCGTGTCCACATAGAGGGTCCCCAGCCGAGCTGAGCCCCAGTTGTTCACAGAGCTAATCCATTCGTTAATGTCCCTTGTTACACTTTCCTATTCCTTCACCATGCTGCCTAGAGTCTTCTCTCAAATTATCTATTTGAACCAAAATCCTTGTCTCAAGGACTGCTTCTGGGAAAACCCTAACAGAGAATGTAACTGAACTATAATACGCAAAAGGCAAATGATGGCAGTGGAGGTCAGATAGCTGTGCAGGGCAGATCACGCAAGACTTTGTTGACCATGGTAAGATACTTGGACTCTCCTCTAAGCATGTGGGACGCTACTGAAAAGCTTAAGCAGGGGAGATCTGTTACATGATCCATTTGTAATTCAAAAAGCTCCTTGGGTTGCAATTTGTGTCATGGATTGGATAGAGCAGGAGTAGAAGCAGGAGACCAGTTAGGGAACTATTTGCAGCAGTCCAGGGAGGAGCTGATGGTAGCCAAGGTATAGATGGAGGCACACACATAGGTTTGGAATCCATCTTGGAGAATAAACCAATAGGACTTGACGGTAGTTGGATTATGGGGGCAAAGAAAAGTCAAGGATGACACCTTGATCACTTGATTCCCGGTGTGGATTGAGAAAGCTTGGATGGGGTGTGTGTGGATTTTGCCACAAAAGGCGCTCAGGGAGACTCACCCATAATATTGTGTAAGTTTAAGGTGTGAAACATCATGATGTGATGTATGTATATACTGTGATCATCACACTAAGTTTAATTAACGTCCATCACCGAGTTACGAATATTTTTTCTAGAGATGAAAATTTTTACCATCTACTTTCTTGACAACTTCAAATACACAACACAGCATTGTTGACTGTAGTCCCATGCTATGCATGGCCACCCCCAGACTAGTTCATCTTATAACTGGAATTTTGTACCTTTTGACCACCTTCATCCAATCTGGTTTCTGTATTTGGGGTTTTGTTGTTGCTGCTGTTGTTGTTTAGACCCGCATATAAATGAGATCATATAGTATATGTCTTTCTCTGACTTGTTTCTTAGCATAATGCCTTCAAAGTTCATCCCTGTGGTTGCAAACAGCAGGAGTTCCTTTTTGTGGCTGAATTATATTCCATTGTGTATATTCTACACTGTCTCTATCCATTTATCTGTCGATGGACACTTAGGTTGTTTCCCTGTCTTGTCTATTGTAAATGATGCTGCAATGAACGTGGGGTTGCAGAGAGCTATTTGATTTCATTTTCTTTGGATATACACCCAGAAGTAGAATTGCTGGATCATATGATATTTCTATTCTTTGTTCTTAAAGGAGCCTCCATACTGCTCTCCACAGAGGCTGCATCAGTGTGCATCCCCTCACCAGCACATGAGGGTTCCCTCCCCTCCACATCCTCATTGGTATTTTTTATCTCTTGTCTTTTTGATGATAGTCATTCTGAAAAGCGTGAGGCAGTATCTCATGGTTTTGATTTGCATTTTCCTGATGATGAGTGATGTTGAACACTTTTTATGTACCTGTTGGTCATTTGTATATCTTCTTTGGAAAAATGTCTATTCCAATTCTTTGCCCATTTAAAAAAATGGATTATTTGTATTTTTTTTGTATTTTTTTTTGCTATTGAGTTGTATGACTTTTTAATATATTTTTAATATTAACCTCTAGTCAAGTATAGGGTTTGCAAATATTTTTTCCCATTCTGCAGATTGTCTTTCCATCTTGTTGATGGTTTCCTTTGCTGTACAGAAGATTTTTTAAACTCTTATATTTTTATAAATATTTTATTTATTAATTTATTTGAGAGAAGGAGAGAGAGAATGAGCATGAGAGAGAGCATAAGCAGAGGGGAAGGGTAGAGGGAGAAGCTGATTCCCTGCTGAGTGGGGAGCTCGAATGTGGGACTCTATGGTGGGATCATGACCTGAGCTAAAGGTAGACACTTAACCAACAGAGCCACGCAGACACCTTGTACAAAATATTTTTAATTTGATGTAGTTCCACTTGTTTTTTGTCTTGTTTGTGCTTTAGATTTTATTTGTTTATTTATTTATTTATTGGAGTTCAATTTGCCAACATATAGCATAACACCCAGAGATATATAAAAAATCATTGCCAAGACCCATGCCAGAGAGACTTCTTCCTACTTTTCTCCTTATAGTTTCTAGTCTTACACATCTCTAATCCTTTCCGAGTTAATTTTTGTGAGTGGTGTTAGACAGGAATCTAGTTTCATTTTTTAAATGAGACTATCCAATTTTCCAAGCACCATTTTTTGAAGAGAAAATGTCGTTTTTCCACTGAGTATTATTGGCTCCCTTGTCAAATATTAGTATATGCTTAGGCATAAGGGCTGTTGTTAAGGACACCATGGTGGCTATCCCTAGAAATGGTTTCAGGCCTCTATATTCAAAGGGACTCAGGCAAAAGGGATGCTGCTTGTTGGAAACACCACAGACCTTCTCTCTGCAATGTGGCATGAACCAGAATAGTGTGGTGTCTGAAAGCCTGGGCTCCATGCCTGAGAAGGGAATCAGTTGTGCCCATAGTAGGCTGGAGAAGAGTTTTGGAAGACTGGGGATCTTTAGTAGCCATCACACTGGTAAGGCACCTGAATTGGGAGATGTCAGTCTAAGGGCCTGTCCTTGGGACCCACCTCACTGCTTGTTCTAGAGCAGTATTGCTAAGGTGGGGCAAAAACCCCTGCATTCTGATACATTTCTGCTGAGTATGTAAAACAGTATTACCTCCTTGTAGAGTAATTAGGCCCTGTATATGGAAATTAAGAATATGCACCTGTTCCTGGAAGGGAAATTGTTGGGGGAATTTATCCTACAGATGCCTTCCCATGGGTATAGAATGACAGCAGGGCAAGGATGTTCTTTAAAAGCTCCCAGCCAAGTTGTTGCAAAGGTCATAAATTATCCAGCAAGATGATAAAGGTTGTAATTTTTTGTGAGCGATAAGTTATGTCTTGTTTACCATCATAGAAAAGGTATAAGTGTTTGTGTGGACACTGTTTGGCTTTCTCTTGTAAACTTCAGTAATTAACTTGGGGCCTAGTGTCTGTGTATGTAATACTTGCTGGTAGACAGTGCTCTCTGGTGGTCAAGTGGCCAAACTTCACGGCATCTGGATCCATTTCCCATGACTGTCCTACAAGAAGTACCACAAACTGGGTGCTTAGAAAACAAATGTATTCTCTTACGGTTCTGGAGGCCAGAAGTCCAGTATCAAGGTGTTGATAGGACCATACTCCCTCTCAAAGCTCTAGCAAGGAATCCCTCCTTGTCTCTTCCAACGTCTGGTGGTTGCTGGCAATCCTTGGGGTTCTTTGGCTTGTGGCTGCATTATCCCAATGCCTGCCTCCTCTCATGTGTGTCCTTTTCCCTTCTTATCAAGAAACCAGTCATTGGATTTAGGGCCCTCCCTAAATACCCTATTTCCAAATAAGGTCATGTTCTGTGGTTGCAGGTGGATGTGAATTTGGAGGTGGGGAGGACACTATTCAACCTCCTACAGAATCCTTCCTTAACCTTTCTGTTGATTCATTTCAATTAATCTAATAAATAACTTAGTCCTGAGCTGTCTATCACGAATAAGGATTCTCACCTGCATACATAGTATTAGTTTTCTTTTGGTATGATTTGCTCTTACACACACTTTTTCCTATCACCATGGAAATGGTGTCTGATATGTTTACTGTTCTTTTTGTTATGGGGGTATTAGGGGGTCTCTCAGGAGCTGAACTGGATTGTTAACCTTCCGTTCCCTATCTTCTTCCCTGGCTTGTAAAATAAATGCTAGCTAACCTGCTGAGTTCTTGCCCAGAGCCAGTTGCTGCCTTCGTACTTCATACTGCAACTCATCCCATTATCACACAAGGTTTGCTACACTGTAGAGTCAAGCTTGGGGGAGCCTTTTGAAAATAGACTTTATGGGGTGCCTGGTGGCTCAGTCCGTTGGGCATCTGATTCTTGATTTTGGCTCAGGTCATGCTGTCAGGGTCCTGAGATTAGTTCTGCTCATTCTCTGTGGTCAGCAGGGAGTCTGTTTGTCCGTCTCCCTCCCCCATTGCCCCTCCTCCTGCTCATTCATGGGGGCTCTCTCTCTCTCAAATAAATAAATACATCTTTAAAAGAAACAGACTTTAAATCATCTAGGTAGCCATTCATTTTCTTTCATAGCTGCCTCTGTGCTTTCTGCTCCTCCTTATTTCAACTGGTGATGGCTACACTCAATTATCAGTGATCTACAGAAGAAAGATTCTTTAGCAATCATTTTCCAGACATCACATTCCTTGCAAAAGAATCTTTGTGCTGCTGTCAAAAGATATATTTATCTTCTGCTATTTGGCACCTCTTTTTCTTTGAACCCTCCCTTAAAAAAAAAACAGCTTTATTGAGTTCTAATCCATGTACTGAACGATGTACCCATTTAAAGCTTACACTTCAGTGGTTTTTAGTATGTTCACAGAATTGTACAGCAATCACCACAATTTTAGAACATTGTCATCACCCCTCCAAAAGAAGCTCTATACCCATTAGTAGTTACATCCAAGTCCCCCAGCCCTAGGCAACCACTAACCTGATTTCTGTCTACAGAATTGCCTCTTCTGGATGTTTCATTTGAATGGAACCATAAGATGTGTGGTCTTTTGTGACTGACTTCTTTCACTTAAGATAATGTTTCAAGGTTCATTTGTGTTGTACTGACTTTTGAAGTTCACATTTAGCAAGACTGATTCTTGATAGGATTTTGTTTATTTTTAAAATATATTTTGTAAAGATTTTATTTATTTGATAGAGAGCACAAGCAGGGGAAGCAGCAGGCAGAGCGAAAGGGAGAAACAGGCTCTCCCCACTGAGCGGGAAGCCTGATGCAGGGCTTGATCCCACGACCCTGAGATCATGACCTGAACCGAAGGCAGATGCTTATCTGACAGAGCCACGCAGGTGCCCCTTGATAGGATTTTATAATGAACTTTTAGTTCATAGAAATATTTATCTCTAAAAATGTTAATAAAATATATTGATGTTTATACATACAATAAAGACATTATAGACTTTATGGCTTTCAAAATAAATTTTTCAGAAGTATACAAGTGAATATTTTGTCAGTTTTTCAGAATTTTAAATAAAACATTTCAGTTTTCTAAATTGCTCATCTATGCTTAATTTTTTAAAAAAGTGATTGGTTTTAAAGTGTTCTGAAAAAGTGGCTGATGTGAAACAGGTTTTTTTTGGAAATATCAAATTTCTGAAACTGTCAAAGTCTTCAATCCTTCAAATACTTTGTACCTAAATAGAATTTGACAGATACAGTTCCACATTACCAATTTTAATTTTAAAATTGCAGCTGAGTATTAGTAACTTATTGCTGAATAATTACTCCAAACCCCAGTGGTTTAAAACAAGAAACATGTATTTTGTCACAGTTTCTGGAGATAAGGATTTTTTTTTTTTTTTAAGGCAGGCTACACACTCAATGCAGGGCTTGAGTTCACAACCCTGAGACCAAGAGCTGGATGCTCCACCAACTGAGCCACACAGGTGCCCCAGTGGAGATAAGGGATGTGGAAGAGGCTTAGCTGGGTGGTTCTGGTTGAAGGTCTCTCACGAGGTTGCAGTTAGACACCAGTTGGGGCTGCAATCATGCAAAGGCTTTACTGGGCCTGGAGGATGCCTTCCAAGATGACTGACTCATATGGCCTCTGGTTGGAAGCCTTAGTTCTTAGCCACACGCCCTCTTCGTAGACAGCTTGAGTATCTTTATGATTGGCAGCTGGTTTCTTCCAAAATGAGTGATCCAGGAGACAGTGAGAAAGAAGCCAAAATGTATTTTATGGTCTAGGTTCACAAGTTACATGTCATTATTTTGCCATGTTGTCTGGTCACACAGACCCGCTCTGATCCAGTGTGGGAAGAGTCTACATGAGGATATTAATAATAGGCAGGGATCACGTGGCAGTCTTGGCTGGCTATGCTGGAAAGTCATCTGAATCCCCAGACTGACACAGTCCAAAAATAATTTGAAGTCGCTCATTAGGCAGTAAATATTAGGTCGACTTTGGCTGTTTTTTTAACTGGCATCTGAACACTTGAACTTCAAGAACATTGCATGGACCATGTGAAAATATATTTCATATGTGTGTGTACATATATATGAATATATATTGAAAAAGTTTGCATATTTAAAGCAAAACAGCAGCTTTTGAAAAAGTTTAGAAATTGTGTACCAGCAATCACTAGTCTAATAAATTGAACCCTAAAGAGGAATTAGATAGTAGAGTAACATCTGTACATGCTTGAGGAGGGGCTTCACTGTTATTTTAAATTAAAACTGTGTTGTCTACTATGGTAGCCACCTACTACGTGTGGCTGTCAAACACTTGAAATGTAACTACTCTAAATGGAGATGTGCCATAATGTTAAAATTAAAGACTTAGTTAAATTGTAAGTGATCTCACTAATGTTTTTCATGCTCATTATGTGTTACAATGATGATATTTTGGTTGTATTGGGTTAAATACCTTAAAACTAATTTTGCCAGTTTCTTTTTACTTGCATGTAGCTACTGCAAAATTTAAAGTTACATGTACTTGCATTTGTGGCTCACATTCTATTTCTTTTGGGGAGTGCTGATTTGAAGTGGAAAAGTTTGGCTGGATTTAAAAATCCTTTGGCAGGATCACAAGAAAACATTAATCTATGAATAAAAACAAAAGTTGCTAGATTTAAAGAATGGATCATTTCCCTGAACTTTGCATTAAAGAGATTGAATTATTTGAAACCTGGTCAATGGCAAGAATAGAGAATTTTTGGAAAATGGGGAAATGGTCTCCTGTTTGTTATGGCCTTCTTGGTTTTTTTTTTTTTAAGATTTTATTTATTTATTTGAGAGAGTGCTGGTGCATAAGCACAAACCAGGGGTAGGGACAGAAGGAGAGGGAGAAGCAGACTCTCAGCTGAGCAGGGAGCAGAGGCTGGGCTTGATCCCAGGACCTCGAGATCATGACCTGAGCTGAAGGCAGACACTCAACCAACTGAGCCACTCAGGTGGCCCTGTTACTGCCTGCTAGTGCAAATGAAGCTGTCCATTAGTGGCAACTCTAAAACTGGGAAGAGACGATCTTTAGACAGTCCTCTTGGTCAGGGATTGCATACACACTTGATCCTTATTATTCACGAACCTTGTTAGTCAGCTTGCCTACTTGCTAAGATTCACTTGTAACCCCCAAATCGCTGCTCCCAGAGCTCTCACAATCATTGCACATATGAACAGAGCAGCAAAAAATTTGAGTTGTCCAAAGCTCAGGTTTCCAGCTGAGGTAAAAAAAAGTGATACCCGCCTTCTTGTGACACTTGCCTTCTTCTCTCAAACTGTATACAAGTGTCTTTTTGTGGTTTATTTAGTGGCATGTTTTTTGTTTGTTTTGTTTTTGTGTGTATTTTTTTCTTTTTACATGTCTATGCCTTTTGATGGTGATTTTGCTGTTGGAAATGGCCCAGGTATAGTGTCACAGAGCCGTCTAGTGTCCTAAGCTCGGAATGGCTGTGATGTGCCTTATGGAGAAAACCGTATGTTAGATAAGCTTCCTTCAGGCATGAGTTTATAAGGAAGGGAAAATAATTATTCCTCTACTCTTCTGTGTCCTTAGCTGAGACTCCTGCAATAAAAGACAGATTAATAAGAGCAGATCGAACAGAAGTTTATTAATACATCGGCCTCATGTAGAGGTGGGAGATATCCAGGGAGCTATGAGTAACTCTCAGAGGTGGTTTAGAACTCAGGATTAAGTGCCATCTTCATAGGGGGAGGGAGGACACATAGGCCTCTTGGGGAACAGCAAATGGTTTTTAGGAAAGCTAGAGGGCCCTCAGAAGACTTGATGGGAGGTCGACAGTTCGGGGACAGAGTGTGTCTAGGTGGGGTGCCAACTTCTAGTCTCCTCTCCTGTGATGAGAGTTCATCTTGCCCACTGAAGACACTCCCAGGAGGGGACTGATGACCCCGAATTCCTTTGGAGGAGATGTTTCAGGCAGAGGAGGGAGATCAGAGGGTCTTTCCTGCACCTGCTGCTTCCCAGTGCCTTTGGCTCAAAGAAATCAATGTTGGGATGGCATATTCTGCTGCCCTTCATGTTTTGGTGCTGTTGTCAGTGAATTTGACATTAATGAAAGAACGATATGGCCCATCCAGAGAAAGGAAAAAGAACTGTGCAGACCTGTACACAAGGCCACTCTCAAAAGTAACACCTGTGGTGTGTGATGGAGTGAAGAAGATAGAAAGGGGGCTAAATGTGTGGATTTATGAGATGACTAGTCTTTAAAAAGCAATTAAAATGGTTAGTGGGGAGCATTGTTGTGAGGCTAAAAGCCAAAGAAATTTACGGTCATGTTATCCAACATCAGGAGGAATGTATTGCCTTTCATGGTTGGTTCATGTGTCTCCAAATAAAAGGGTTGTGTGGAAAAACAGGTTTTCAGTGTTAATAAAACTGGCTTTTTAAAAAGATTTTATTTATTTATTCATGAGAGACATAGAGAGAGAGAGGGGCAGAGACATAGGCAGAAGGAGAAGCAGGCTCCATGCAGGGAGGCTGATATGGGACTCAATCCTGGGACCCCAAGATCACACCCTTAGCTGAAGGCAGACGCTCAACTGCTGAGCCACCCAGGCATCCCCAAACTGGCTTGTTTTACAAGGATGTTGGCAAATGAATCCATATAACACAAATGGCCTCTCGGTTGAAAACATTCTGACCAGAGGAACCTGAGCGTAAGAAACAGTCCAGAGGTTACTAATGCAGTGTTTGCAGGGACTCTACAGACCGTAAGTACTACAGAATGACACTATGTTAGCATTTGCAGGGGCTCTAACAGAGCGTGACTAATACTGCATTTGCAGGGACTCTACAGAGTATAACGACTACTACAGAGCTTAACTAATGGGAATCAACTCTTTCACATACACAGTGTGCTATTAAAAATCAAAAAAATTAATTGAAAAAATCAACTTTCTCACTTAAAAAATTGGAAAGACTTGAGAAGTTTTATACAAATTCAATGTGTAACATCTTCCTCAGTATCTTCTATTTTATTCTTGTAACCATATAAAAAAATACTGTAATCTTTTCTGCCAAGGCTCAGTGTAAGTGGCCTTTGTGCCTCCAACTCACTCCTGTGTGTTATATGTGCAGCAGCATATCTGCATGTGCTATCAGATGAGAAAAATTGGGAATCACCATATCACAGACTTATTTAGAAATCATTTATATGCGCCTCAAACAGCCTAATGACCATCCTTAATAGAATGGATAAATACCCATTAAAAAGAATAAGGCAGCTCTAAATGTAGGCAAATGGAAGAGGCTTCAGAATATATTAAATGAGGGGAGGAGGCAAGATGGTGGAAGAGTAGGGGTCCTCATTTCATCTGGTCCCCCAAATTTAACTAGGTAACTATCAAACCATCCTGCACACCTATAAATTCAATCTGAGATGTAAAGAAAGAACATCTGGAACTCTACAAATAGAAGAGTGACCACTTTTTGCAAGGGAGGAGTACAGAGTAGACAACTGATAGGGCGAGGGAGTCTTTGTAAGCCGGCTGCAGGAAAGTGGATACAGCCCTGGGTCTCAGGATGGGACCTTTGGAAATCTGCACCTTTGAGAGATTCCCTGCCTGAGAGGTGCTCAGGGGTGAAGGAGGGCAGAATTGCAGGAGGGACAGTGGGGTCTCAACGTTCCTGGAGGCACAGAAAGAACAAGGGACACCTAAGCTGGCAAGGTTCCCAAGAACTGGCACAAGGAAAGGGGTTTAGGTCAGGGAGCCCAGGAGAAGGCTCAGCTTGTGCCATAAGCTAAGCCACAAACCACAGACCAATGGGGTGACTGTTGTCCGTGCTGGATCACAGACAAAGGGCTGGAACATAGCAACCCTTAGCCTTCATCCGGGAGAGGCGGAGCGGGTGCCCACTAGATGGGGTGAACGCTCTACATGCCAGGGCTCCAGAAGGGAGAGGAGCAGGTAGGCCCTCCACTTCCTCCAGGAGGGGTTGGGTGGGTATGTGAACAAGTGGGCAATCCTCACCCCTGCACATTGCACAGATCAGTGTCACCCTACCTGCCCCTGAGGAGGATCTGAGTGATTGGGCGGTTTGGCACATGTTGGGATCTCTAGGCTCTGGGGCTGGAGATACGGGTACAGCCTTTTTTTGTTTTTATTATTTATTTTTATTTTTAAAATAAATTTATTTTTATTTTATTTTTTTAATAAATTTATTTTTTATTGGTGTTCAATTTGCCAACATACAGAATAACACCCAGTGCTCATCCTGTCAAGTCTTTTTTTGTTTTTAATTTTTCCCCCCTCTCTCACCCTCAAAAGAGGTGGGGCCTCCAGGAACAAAGACCTCACAGAGCAAACTGCTTACACAGAGCCTGGCCACCTGGCAATGGGTGGGGCATCTCCACCCAGGAACAGACACCTGAGAATCAACACAGCAGACTCCTCCCCCAGAAGACCAGCTGGAAGAACACATTTATGGACCAAATAGGACTGGAAAGCTCCAGGACTGGGGGAAAATAGTATATAGAACTCGAGGTTTTTCTCTTGTGATTAGTTAACATTTCAGGTTAAAATTTTCTGATATTCTTTCTTTTTTCCTGTCTCAACTATAATATTTTATAAAATCTTCATCTTTAAGTTTTTTCTTTTTTAACTTTCATATTTTACAATTACATGTTATAGATATATTCATTTTTGACTTCCTTTCACTGTATTCAATTATATATATATATGTACATGTATGTGTGTGTGTGTATATATATTTTTTTTTTTTTTTGCTTTTTTTTTTTTTTTTGTGAGTTTGGAATTTAGTACTTTCTAGCATACATACCAAAATACCTCCAGAACCAAGTGGAGCACCGTTTTGGTCCACCCTGTGAGATTATATTCTCTCTCTCCTTCCTATACTCCCAACCCCCTTTTTTTGTTGTTGTTGTTTCTCTATGTAAGTTTTGCTTTAAAAAATATAATTTTGGAATTTAGTACCTTCTAACATATAGACCAAAATACACTCAGAACCAAGTGGATTACTGTTTTGGTCCACTCTGTGAGATTATATTCTCTCCCCCCCACCATTCCCCCCACCTTTTTTGTTGTTTCTCTCTCTTCTTTTTAATTTGGTTTTCTTTTTCTTTGTCTTTTTTCTTTTATTTCCTGGTCCCTGACCTCTTCGGAATTGTCTAGTGTGTATTTTGCTTGGATCATGTTTGATATTTTTGACTCTGCTCACTTGCGCAGCCATTCTGCACTGGACAAAATGACTAGAAGGAAGAATTCACTACAAAAGAAAGAACCAGAGGTAAAACACTCTGTCACAGATCTAATGGATATGGATTTAAGTAAACTGTTGGAGATAGAATTCAACAATTATAAAGTTACTAGTTGGACTTGAAAAAAGGATAAAAGACTCTAGAGAATCTCTTAGTGCAGAAATGAGATCTAATCAGGCCAAAATTAAAAATACTCTGAGATGCATTCTAAACTGGATGCTCTAACAGCTAGGGTAAATGAATAATGAATCAGAAGAGAGAATAAGTGACATAGAAGACAGGTTGATGAAAGGAAGGAAGCTGAGGAAAAAAGAGAAAAACAACTAAAAGCCCATGAGGAGAGGCTCCAAGAAATACATGATAATTTGAAAAAAAAAATAACATTCATATTATTGCAATTCCATAGGGCGTGGAGAGAGAGTACCAGAAGGTATATTTGAACAAATCATAGGTGAGAACTTCTCTAATCTGTGGAAGGAAACAGGCATTCATATCCAAGAGATAGAGAGGATCCCTCTCAAAATCAACAAAAGCCAATTAATACCCTGACATATAATAGTGAAGCTTGCAAATTTCAGAGATAAAGAGAAAGTCCTGAAAGCAGCTTAAGACAAGAGATTCCTAACATATCAGATTAACAGCAGATCTATCCAAAGAGACCTGGCAGGCTGCAAAGGGCTGGAAAGATATATTCAGAGTACTAAATGAGAAAAATAGGCAGCCAAGAATACTTCATCCAGCAAGGCTGTTATTCAGAATAGAAGGAGAGATACAGAGCTTCCAGAATGGACAGAAACTGAAAGAATATGTGACCACAAAACTGTGTCTGCAAGAAATATTAAGGAAGACCCTGTAAGTGAAGAGGGAGCCCAAAGAAACAGAGACAATCTGCAGAAACAGGGACTGTATAGGTAATACAATGGCATTAAATTAATATCTTTCAATAGTTACTCTGAACATGAATGGGCTAAATGCTCCAGTCAAAAGACACAGGGTATCAGACTGGATAAAAAACCAGACCCATCTATATGCTGTCTGCAAGAGACTCATTTTAGACCTAAAGACACTTTCAGACTGAAAATGAGGGGGTGGAGAACCATTTACCTTGCAAATGGTCCTCAAAAGAAAGTTGGGGTAGCAATCCTCATATCAGATAAATTAGATTTTAAATCAAAGACTGTAATAAGAGATGAAGAGGAATACTACATCATACTTAAAGAGTCTATCCAACTAGAAGACCTAACAGTTGTGAATATTTATACCCCTAATGTGGGAGCAGCCAAGTATATCAATCAATTAATAACCAAACTAAAGAAACACATAGATAATAATACATTAATAGTTGGAGACTTCAACACTCCACCCTCAGCAAAGGACAGATATTCTAAGCAGAAGATTAACAACCAGATGGGCTTCATGGATATGTACAGAACATTCCATCCTAATGCGACAGAATACACATTCTTCTCAAGTATACATGGAATTTTCTCCAGAATAGACCACATACTGGGTCACAAATCAGATCAGGTGGCTCAGTGGTTTAGTGCCACCTTCAGCCCAGGACGTGATCCTGGGGCCCTGGGATCGAGTCCCACATCAGGCTCCCTGCATGGAGCCTGCTTCTCCCTCTGCCTGTGTCTCTGCCTCTCTCTCTCTCTCTGTCTCTCATTAATAAATAAATAAAATCTTAAAAGCAAACAAACAAAAACAAATCAGGTCTCAACTTATAGCAAAAGATTGGGATTATCCCCTGCATATTTTCAGACCACAATGCTTTGGAACTAGAATGCAATCACAAGAAGAAATTTGGAAGGGACTCAAACACTTGGAGGTTAAAGAGCATCTTAATTAAAAATGAATGGGTCAACCAGGAAATTAGAGAAGGATTTAGAAGATTTGTGGAAACTAATGACAATGAAAGCACAACTGTTCAAAATCTTTGGGATACAGCAAAGGTGGTTTTAAGAGGGAAGGACATTTCAATACAAGCCTCATTCAAAAACATGATCTGGATTTAATGGTGGATGCATATATCAAACTCTATATAACTAAGTTAGAGCTTCCTATAGATAACTCAGAAATCATTGAAAATATTTAAGAGACTTAAAAATTTTTTTAAATTTAAATCCAATTAATTAACATATAATGTATTATTGGTTTCAGAGGTAGAGGTCAGTAACTCATCGGTCATCATCCAGAGCTCATTACAACACATGCCCTCCTTAATACCCATCACCCAGTAACCCTGTCCCCCGACACTCTTCCCCTTCAGCTACCTTCATTTTGTCTCTTATGATTAAGAGTCTCTTATAAAACAAGATGAAATCAGAGAGGGAGACAAACCCTAAGAGACTTTGATTTGTTTTTATTTTTTAAAATTTTCCTAAGAGATTTTAAAAATAGGCTTCCTCTTATCTTTGGTATCTGGAAAAATCTGTAAGAAATTTAAAAACATCTTACAGAGAAGCTGTCAGGTTTATGTAGGCCATCTAGTAACCAAATATCTTGACCCACTGACCTCTCATTGAGGTCATTAGCTCATTAAATACTTAGCCATTGATAATCTGTCTATTTAAATGGCCCCTATTTGAACTCTCATGCTGCAGAGACATAATTGTTCTTCCAGAAGATAAGGATTGAAAGTGCCACATTGCACTTCAATGGGATCCCAGCTAATGGTGCTTGGGAATTGTTTTAGTTAATTCATTTTAGACATAACATTTGTTATCATTTGATCCAATTGTCGGGTACTGAGTTATCAGTTCTTAGAAGAAATAGATTTTGAAGAGGTATGGGAAGAAGGAATACATTTTATAAAATGTTTCGATGCAGCTCATGAGTGACCTCTGAATAGTTGGAGCGTTAGCATGTTAAAAATCTGTAATGGACAGTAAAGAGAGTTACTAGAGAGAGAGAGAGAGAGAGAGAGAGAGATGTGAGCTTGCTAAGCAGGGATTGCCGTGTAGATTTTGTCTTTATCAAATAAACTTGAAAGGAACAAGTTACAATTAAAGTTTGAATGGGGGAGCCTGCCCTTTTCCACACTGGGTTGTTGCTCTTTACATTCCATTGTCGAGCCTGCATCATTATAAGCTCTTTAGCAAGTATATGTTGAACACCTCTGTTCATGGTCGAGACAAGAGTCTATAGATACCGACAACTGATTTGTCTGTTTTCTTGTCTTTTTCCATGACTATATCTAGTCCATGAATATATAAAGACTATATCAAGCCTTGTCTTGATTTATAAACAAAACCCAGAAAACCTACAAAAATGAGTGTTTCGTGGTTTATCTAGGAATAACACAAAAAATATTGCTGTTAGTTTTGGTGAAGAAAATGAATTTTGTACAGTTTATCTCAACCTAAATAAAATGTAAATTTTGTTTAAAAAAGTATATTGAATGAGAAAAGCATGGTACCATATAGTATGTGCATTAGTTTTTTATTGCTGCTGCAGCAAATTGTCACTAACTCAGTGGCTTAATACAACATAAATCTATTATCTTACAATTCCATAGATAGAAAATCTGACAAAGGTCTTGATTGGGCTAAAATTAAGCTGTCAGCTGGGCTACATCCCTTTCCGGAAGTTCTAGGGGAGAATTATTTATATATTTAAAGATTTAAAAAATTTATTTAGAGAAAGAGCATGAGTGGGGAGTGGGCTGGGGGTGGGGATGGGGCAGAGGCAGAGAGACAAGCAGACTTCCTCCTAAGCAGGGAGCCTGGACCAAAGTCTCCGGCGCTCGATCAATCCCAGGACCCAGAGACATGACCCTGAGCTGAAGGCAGATGCTTAACTGACTGAGTACCCAGTCCTAATATTTTAATTTAATTTTGTTTTGTTTTGCCTTTTCCAGCTTCTAGGGGCTGCCTGCATCCCCGGCTTCCTACCTCTTTGAAGCCAGCAATGTTGCATGTCTGACCATTCTTCTATAGTCACATGTCCGAAACCTAGAAAAATTCTCAGCTTTAAGGATTAGTATATGATGACATTGGGCCCATCTGGATAATCCAGGATAATATCCCCATCTCAAAATCTTTAACCTGAATGACACCTGAGAAATCCCCTTTGTCCTGTAATCTATTCACAGGTTCTGGGGATTAAGATGTGGACCTCTTGGGGAGAAGGCATTATTCTGCCTGTAGTATGCACATTTGTGTACAAGAAATATTTAGGGGCACCTGGGTGGCTCAGTAGTTGAGCGTCTGCCTTTGGTTTAGGTAGTGATCCTGGGGTTCTGGGATTGAGTCCCTCACCAGGCTCCCCACAGGTAGCCTGCCTCTTCCTCTGCCCGTGTCTCTACCTCTCTCTGTGTGTCTCTCATGAATAAATAGATAAAGTATTAAAAAATATATTTATTTAAACAGACTATCTTGGGCATCTGGGTGGGTCAGTCAGTTAAGCATCTGCCTTCAGCTCAGGTCATGATCCCAGGGTCCTGGGATCAAGTCCTGCATTGGGCTCCTTGCTCAGTGAGGAACCTGCTTTTCCCTCTGCCTCTTACCCTCCCCTGCTTGTGCTCTCTCTCATGCTTTCTCTCCCAAATAAATAAATAATCTTAAAAAAAATAAATGGACTATGTCTGTCTGGAAGGGCACATAAGAAACTGGTAACAGTACTTGCTTCTGGGGGGACATGAGTACCTGGGGGGATATGGAGGCTGACTTTACATTATGTATATTTCATTCTTTTTGATTTTTTAATCAGTGTGCATGTATTTAAAATAAGTGAAGAAAAAATTTAAAGGTCTTAAGCTGTGTGGTGGTTCATCAGTATTGTTTGTCTTTTTTGTGTACATATCTTAAATACTGCCTAAGTAAAGAAAAAATCCAGGGACACTTGACTGGCTCAGTGGGTAGAGCATGCAACTCTTGATCTCAGGGTTGTGAGTTCAAGACCCGTGTTGGTCATAGAGTTTATTTGAGAAAGAAGGAAAGAAGGAAGGAAGGAAGGAAGGAAACAAAGAAAAACTCAACTGCTTCTATCTGCCAGGATGGTCACTAGATGGCGACCTCCCACTCTCCCTGTTCTGTCCTGGTCACAGCGTTTTCACCTAGCCTGTGTGTTCATCTTGATCCCCACAAAGATGAATGGTAGTGCTAAGGCTTCAGCACACAAACTAGTTGCATTCAGTTTTGCTGGTTTCTTTACAGTTCCATTATGTTTGAAGCCTGTTTCTTCCTCTATGAGATGCGGTTATCATAGTACCAGCTCATAGAAGAATTATGAAGACTCTACAGGAATATCTCTAAGATGCATAAATGTCTCTCAAAAGGCACACCTAGTAAGCATTGGGTAACTGTTAGCTATTTTTTCTTTAAAAATATTTTGTTTATTTATTCATGAGAGACAGAGAGAGAGAGGTAGAGACACAGGCAGAGGGAGAAGCAGGCTCTCTGCAGGGAGCCCGACGTGGGACTCCATCCTGGGACTCCAAGATCACACCCTGGGCCGAAGGCAGATACTTCATTGCTGAGCCACCCAGGTGTCCTTGGTAGCTATTAATAACAACATCCACCTCCTTGGTGAGGGAGTTTCTCCAACAACTTTCCTAATTGTGTCCTAGTTTACTAGTCTTTGGATGTCTCCAACACTTGTTCCAGGTAAGAAAGAAGTGTATCTTGCATTTAGCTTTTTGTGAAATACCTCATTCTAGAATCACACTCTGAATCCCCCAAATAGAGCCAACTCCACAAATCCAAAATGCATACCAGATAAAGTTAAGATACACTAAAAATCTAGGACTCTTGTGAACTGATCTCTAAGTGAATACGTTAAGGGTTATGACACAATTAGCAGGAATTCGTAAACTCATTTTTGATGAAAGCTACCCAAGCTACCACCACACACATTGAAAGGATATTTTCTCAACTGTGGCTTCCTATTTTCCAATCAGAAAATAAAATTTAAAAAAGCTAAAGAACTCTATTAAGATCCCAGATTGAGGGGATCCCTGGGTGGCTCAGTGGTTTGGCACCTGCTTTCAGCCCTGGGCGTGATCCTGGAGTCCCGGTATCGAGTCCCATGTTGGGCTCCCTGCATGGAGCCTGCTTCTCCCTCTGCCTGTGTCTCTGCTTCTCTCTCTGTGTATGTCTCTCATGAATAAATGAATAAAATCTTTAAAAAAAAAAAGACCCCAGATTGAAGGCAAAGAGCAAAGGTAAAGCACATAGTAGGTGCTCAAAAATGCTTCTCTATCCTGTTCTATGGGATTGTTGATGTTGTTCTTTCAGCCAAGTCTCTTATTTTCAGAAGTCTCAAGATAATGCCATTAAGTGGAAGGGTATGTGTGCTAAGAATAGAAACAAAAACATTGAAAGACATTTTATGGGCTTGAGAGCCATGACCAAAGATATCTTTGGGATAGTCACTGCCACATATCTCTAGATGCAACAGTGAAATCTGCATCAAGAAAGGGGATCTCCTGGGGTGAGCTCTGGTGTGGACACAGAGTGTCACTATTTTTATTTTTCTGAAGATTTATATTTATTTATTTGGGGGGGGGGAAGAGGGAGGGGGAGAGAGAGAATCTCAAGCAAACTCCCTGCTGATTGTGGAGCCTGATGCAGGGCTCAATCCCATGACCCTGAGATCATGACCTGAGCTGAAACCAAGAGCCAGACACTCAATAGACTGAGCCACCAGGTGCCCCCATGGGTGTCATTATTTTTAGAGGCATGCCAGTCTCTCAGGCTGTCCCTAGGAGGACCTGGCTTATCTGCTCTGTTCAACTCTTTAAGCTGATAAATGGGGAGTTTGGCTGGGCTTCTAGGCATCCTGGAGGCAGAGTTCAATATGCAGTAACGTTAGAGATGCTGTAGTAAAAGGTTCTGTTTGTATTACAGGCTGGTTAGGGGAGCAAAGCCCTGGTGAGTAGCAAACTCCTGGGTCAGTCAGAACCCAGAGTCTGGGCCAGCAACACCTTGAAGAAGGTGACCTAGAGGACTCCAAGAAGGAGGCTGACCCTTACTGCAAAGGTCACCGTGCCTGGGATGGTGATAACCTGGTGGCCGGGGTTGGGGTGGGCAGGTAAGACCAGAGCAGTGGGAAGAGGCCCCCGACTGCTGGTGGCAGGGCTGGAGACTCTATACATGTGGAGAAGTACAGCGGGCTGATGGATCCTTCACAATGGCCAGCACAGCTGGGACCTGGATTTCATTTCTGGGTTTCATTCCTACAATCTCCTTGGCACTGAAGACCCCGATCTCCAGCTAGTGCTGAAAACTTGAGGCTGGTTGGCATGGAGGCCTGGGCAGAAGGACTCCTTGGTACCTCTGGCCTGTGGGGAAGTAGGTGCCAGAGACAGAGCCAGGGAACTTAAGAGTGGTCATCTTCGTGCCCAGGTTAGCCTGTGCCTCTTGATGGGCCAGGGGAACTGGCTTAGAGTAGCAGCAAACCCTTGTTCTGTGGTGAGCTCTCACCTGCTGAGAAATCAGACTTCTTGCTCCAGCTGAAGCTGCCACTGATGGCCTCTGCCTGAAAGTCCTCTGAGTAGGGAGCACCATGTTCTCAGTATGGAGCTTCTTGTGAGGGACTATTGCTTGACAGGCTGAGTCATCCCCAAAACCGGTCCTGACAGCACTTACCTAACGTGCTGCCTTTAGGTAGTTTCCAATCAACTGGATTCTGCTGTTGGGTTACGTGCATTGAAGATCTTGAGTATAGATGTTCCTGATTCAGAGGATGAGGTTATAGTGTTCTGAATACAATGCTATGATCATGATGTTTTTTGGACCAAAATGGCAACAAGCTGGGTCAGGAGTCCTTTGGGGCCTACAGCAATATTCTGGAACTTCAGTTCCTATTGGTCAAATGCGTGAAGAGTTCTATAATTTTACTTGTCAGCTTTTCTGTACCTTGTAATGAATGGGGGTCTATACCATTAGGAAGACCTCATAAGACTCAGAACTGTGTTCTCCAAAATTGGCAACTTGAATCCTGCAGGATATATGTTCTTGTAAACTGCCTCCTGGATCTCTCTTCTGCCTGGAACTTATGATCCTCTTGCTGAGCACCAGGGCGGTTTCCCCATGCTTAGTCATCTTCTTGATCTTGGAGGAGATAGAAGTTAGTGCATAGATTTAAGGATATGAGAAATATCCCAGGTTTCTATTGGAGGAAGTAATTGAGAGGACAGGACCACCAGCTGACCCTCCTGGGGGTCAGACCAGGGCTGCTGAAGGCCCCTCCCCTGTTCTTGGAATAAATGCTCTGTCCCACCGTCCCCATAGTGGGAACTGTTTTCAAGGACATAGCCTTGAGAGAGTAAAGTGTTGCGGAGTGTGTGTGCCTGAACCCAGTTAAGGCTTCTCTCTAAAAACTTTTAAGATTCTGGTGGGCAGGTGCAGAGATCTACTCATCTTAACAGCCGCCCAAGATAAACCTCGTAAGTAAGTTACCTTGCTTATTAAACCTGCCAGCTACCAATCTGGAATTGTCTGGATCTTTCTTTACTCTCTCCTTGTCCTCTGTGAATATGGGGATTTTTTTCTTGAACCAACACTTTCTTAGAAGCTTTGTGCTTCTCTGTCCTTTACAATGATCATTAAAGACCAGCCTTGCCAAGGCCTTGGTAGTATTTCCAGTAGTAGCTGTCCTTCAAGGCTTTTAGTGTAGAATGGTTGTGCTTGAAGGTCAGCAGTGCTTTAGGATATGGGATTGGGATGAGAAATAGCATTAGCAGTATCAAAAAATGTGAATGGTGATGGCAGCTCTGGCTGTGTTTCCTTGCCCCACCTTTAGTGAACCTACTACCTCTGAAGCTTCTTCCCTATGAGTTCCACTTTGTGTCCTCCTACCACCACCACCACCACCACCACCACCACCACACACACACACACACACACACACAGACTTTTCTCCTGCCCAGGAAGCAGGCAATATCAATGGGAGAGCGATATGGGAACAGTGACCTGGAGAGATACTTCTTGAAGTCATAGTTCTTAAAAAATCAATTATAGTAACTGATTGTCACAGCTCCTACTTATGTAGGTTTGCATTGGTGCTTTATAATCCTGTAGTTTCAACACATTTTTCCCCCCTCTGGTGCAACTGGGAATTGTATCATGCTCCCATTACTGACAGTGGCTTACTGTAGTTGTGCTTCTTAGTTCCAAGTGGCATAGCAGGTCTTGCTAGGGAACGGGGAAAGTAAGGGAATATGCAATCTGAGAAAACCATTTCCTCATTCTTATACTTCTCAACCCAGAATTGTTGGCTATAAGTAGCATGGAGGAAAGCAGCTTCAAGGGAATAAAAAGCCCTCTTTTTCCTGATTATTATCCAAGGAGCTATTGAAGACCCCCATATGAAGCCATCAGAAAAATCTACAGTAACTAAAAAAGAAATAACAAAAGCCTAAGTTTATCAGAAACCTGCCAGGCAAGGGAGCCGCTGGTTTAATGAATTTCATCTAATAGCCTCCCCTAGGGTCTTGAACTATTGAGTTTTATAAGGCTTTGTTTGGATTGTTTGTCACAGGGAGAAATTAGAAATTGGGGTCTAAACCGGAGTTCATCAGAATTTATAAATTAGGAGAGCTGTTGAACTCATTTGTATCTGAATGGTTTTTCTCTGAGCATATTCTTTGGAAACGCATGAGTCCACCAAGCAAACTATTGCTCAAGGTGTTTCAGCTTAAACCGTCTTCCAGTATATAAAGTTTGTGGTTTCTGTATAGTTTATCTGGTTGGCAAGATATAAATGCTTCACCTTTCTCGTAGTCATGAGTTTTGGATTATACTTCATACATGCCTATGGGACAGACCACATCCTTGACGATGTAATCAATCTGGAGTTATACCACTAACTTAAGTATTTAGTCATGATAGAGGTCACCTGAATTTTAGTAGATGTTATGTTTTGCTTCTATCAACAAGATAATTCCATAAGACAGCAGCTGTGGCAATATTTATGATTCTATGGAATCATGTATTTGATCATTGTGACGCTGACAAATACTGAGTTGGTGATCTACTTCTAAGCCAAGTATGCCCAAGTTAAGCCAAGAAAACTGATCTTATCCCAGTTTGAAGAGTCTATTGAACCAGATATAGGGTACTATCCAGATTACTGAATTTTCTAATATCTTTGTTTGCCAGATCTCTTTAATTAACATTAAAGATCAAAGAAGATTTCCATAGGGATGGAACTACAGCATTCTTTCTTTAAGATGGTATATGTTCTACCTTGAAAAGGCAATAATAACCCACTGTTTTAACCCACTGTCTTGTCCAATCTCATGAATTTCTCAGGCAAGGAGACCTTTAGCCTTAGTAGCACTATCTGATTTTGCTGTTATTCTCTGAACCACAGCACATAGGGTTTTTGGCATCACTTTCAGAACCTTCTTTAAAGTGTGAAATGGGTTTTCCTGAGGACAGAATAAAGCAACCCAGAATTTTTCCTTGGAGATTAAAATTTGAAATTTCAAACTGAGGCTCACATTTTCTCCTTCTTGAATTAAGAGATCTAAAGACTATTTTTTTTTTAAGAGGGAAAATCAGTGGGCCAAACGGACCCAGAGGAATATCAGGGAATTTCCTGGTGGTGGGCATCAGTTTATTGAGATAGTAAGTCCCTGTCTAATTTATGAGCAGTAGCCAACAAATTTCTTTCTTTTCTCTTCTTTTCTTTTCTTCTTCTTTTTCTTTAGTAGAACAAATCCATTATCAGTCATTGGGGGCCATACAATGACCCTGTTGGCCAAAATACCTCTGTGAGGTTGTCTGATTGTGTCCTACAGCTTTGACACAAGTCAACAAGTGTAGCTGAACATCAGATGGTTAAATATATAGTAAGATCAGCAGGTAGATTCATAGTTAAGGAGACCAGCTTTTCCTTGTAGGATCTGTATTTGAAGAATCTTCTACTTACATAATTTGTCTCTTACCACGCTCTATAAATAGGCATTAGTGTCCTGATCTAGAGAAGGCTAAGGAAGGCAGTGGACAGGTCTATGACTAAAGAAAGTGGTTTCACGTGGCATTAAGGATAGGATAGTATTGGGGTTTGATACCACAGAAAAATAAGGTATGACTGTTTGCATTTATACCTCCAAAGTCCTGGATGAATCAATAGTTTCACCTATTGGATTTTTCTATCAGATTTCTGTAAGGCATGATAAATTTTCTTTCTATCATAATTTGTATTTCAGGCCTTTATATCTTTAATTTCTGGTCTGTGAGGGTACCATGAAATTTCAAGTTACATGGATCACTCCATAACTTAATAAGTTCAGCTCCAATAATTCTGCTAATGTTAGTGGAATTCTTTGTCCTAACACAGTCCAGAGTTCCTCAATTCGGGGTTAATTTAAACATAAGGGCACTGGTAAATTAATGTCTCAATTAATTTTAACCAGATTATGAATAGGGGGATCTTTAGGAATTTCAAGAGGAAGTCTCTGGAAGGTCATTTCATCTGGCAATTCCACTGGCATAGTGAGTGTTTCTCTCTTAAGTGAGCAGATGAGGTACCATGAAGAAAGGAGGAATGTCCTTTTGTTAAAGTCCAAAAGTGATAACAATGTGTTTGGATATAGGATTAGGGGATTGGTGGGCTGGCCTCCACCTCTGATGGAACGGTTGTGTGATTGTGGTAGGTTCACTGTTGTTTGGTAGTATCCATAAGGTATTCATTTCCTGTGTTCGCCATAACAGATTGCCACAGACCGAGTGGCTTAAAACAAAAAACAAACAAAAATTTTCTTTCAGTTCTGGAGGCTTAAAGTCTGAGAGCAAGGCACTGAGGGGACCATGAAGACTCTAGAGAAGAATCCTTCATTGTCTCTCCCTAGGCTTTGGTGATTGTCAACAATTCTTGGCATACCTTTGGTTTGTAGAAGCACCACCCTAATCTCTGACTCTGTTGTTATATGGGATTCTCCCTGGATATCCTTAGTGTCTTCACATGGCTTTCTTATAAAGATACCAGTTTTAATAGGGCACCCTCTATCCCAGCATGACCTCACGTTTACTTAGTTATAACTGCCAAGGCCTGGTCTCCAACCAAATAAGATCACATTCACAAGCTCAGGGTAGACATGACTTTTGGGGGATCCTATTCAACCTAATATCCACATCAATCATAAATTTGCATGTTCGTCTAGATTTGTCTAGATTCATAGTTAAGGGGACTAGCTTTTCCTTGTAGGATCTGTATTTGAAGAATCTTCTACTTACATAATTTGTCTCTTACCACTTTATCTTTTACCAAGCTCTATAAATAGGCATTAGTGTCCTGATCTAAAGAAGGCTAAGGAAGGCAGTGGACAGGTATCTAAACATTTATATTTAGATAAATGTTTCCACGTCAACTTAAAGGTGCAACAGGGAATTGAATACTCGTTTTTCTGTTTGGGCATCATAATTTTCTCTTTTTAGTTCATGGCTAATACAGGATAATTATTTTTCCCATCCCTTCTTTTGCTTGCAGTACCTACAGGTGCACCTACCTGGGAATCTGGTCCCAGCAATTATTTCTATAGGAAACATATTATTGTTTAAGTTGGAAAATCTTAAGTTTATTCTGAGTTTTATGCCAGGTTTGATCTCTTCCCTTCTAAAAGTATTCTTTTGAGTGCTTAGTTGAGGGAAGGGAGTTATTTTCCACTCTAACTTGATTTTGCTAGTCAAATATCCCATTAAGATTTTTTTTTTCCAAAAAAGAAAAAAAAAAGATTTTTTTCCATTAAGATTTTCATTCATTGACAAACAACAAAAGCAGATCATGCTAAGTGTTGTTTAATAATCACTCTTTGAATTGACCATACTTTCATCTTTGTCTTGTTTATAAAACTGAGTATGCGCCTAGTCAATCTTTACAGGGAATGTGTCTGATATGATTCTTAGGATAGTGTCTTCTACTCTAATAGCCTTGCTGTCCCCACTGGCTGTCCTGAGGAACTCAGGATTCTTAACATTCTCTGTGGTCTCATCCTAGTGAGTCTTTTTCAACCAAGACTTGACATATGAGGAGCCCACCAGTGTGCAAGCTAGTCAATATAAGCCTGGCAGTCCAGAACTATAAATTCATAAGACTATTCTGAGTTTCTCAGTAAAATGTTAGGATGGTCATTGATGGTTCTGAATTCTGACCTAGACAGTTTTCAACTCTGCTTTAAGGTTTCCCAGTTGTCTGATTTTAAGGGGCTACTGAGCATTAGGTGATTCAGGTTGACCAGAGAGACAGTAAAGGGAGTCAGAACTAGGCAGAGAGCAGAAGGTAGAAAAGGCATGTGGGTGGGAAAAAGAGGTAGATTTATACATGGTATGTGTGTGCTCATGATAAATCTAACAGACGCACAGTTTTAAGCTTTTCACCTTTTTCATTAGCTTTACCTTAGCTCTATAGTAAAGGACCAATTTTGAGTCTGAATTTTGTTTGAAGCTTACTCAAACCAATCAAAAGTGTTGACCAAGGATATTAGGGATCTTGTTTTGTCTCTCTTTTAATGTACCCCTTAGATGATCAATTTTTGTCATATCAAAAATTTGCCAAAGTATGGGACACCTGGGTGGCTCAGTGGTTGAGCATCTGCTTTCAGTTCAGGGTGTGATCCTGGGATTACAGGATTGAGTCCTGCATTGGGCTCCCTGCAGGGAGCCTGCTTCTCCCTCTGCCTATATCTCTGCCACTCTGTGTGTATCTCTCATGAATAAATAAGTAAATAAAATCTTTTAAAAAATTGCAAAGTAGCCACTACTTTGTTCATATTACTCTTGGTGGAATTATGACATACATATAAAGGCACAGCAGCAGGGGTTGGAATTAAGTGAGAATACATGCAGCAAGCCAGATATCTGCCAGGAAGAATTGTAGTTGTATTCATTAGCAGGTGAATCCATGCAGAGTTCGCTAGGAGTCAGTAGGAGGTATTGTTTCTGTAACCCATGTCTTGGGCCCCTTAACCTAAAGTTCAACCATTTCCAGTCATTGAAATGATAAATCGATGGCCCTGGAATATGGAGTATGGTGAGAGAAAATCTCTTCTAGAAGCAATTTCTTACATATAGACTGGACTAAAGAAAGATATTATAAGGTTTTGATGAGTGACTCAAGGCAAAGATGTCTAAGAAAGGAAGACGACTAACAAGATCTTTTATTCATCTATCCTCAGGGTCAGTTTAGAGGTAGATTTATCAGACCTATGTATGCTATGTATGCCCGTATGCCCTCTATCTTAAGAGCTTCCTCTCATAGACAGAAAACATGAGAGGCAAAAAGAAAAAAAGATGGTAAATAAATACTTTGTCAGATTTCCAAGAAAGAATTTGAATAGAAATGTACTGGAAGTTAAATGATTCCTGAAGGATAATGATTGAATTTAAATTAATCTCAGCTAGGGAGTTCAAGGAAAAGGAATGGGAACTCAGACTTAATCTTGGAGACTCTGTGGCCATGACAGCTGAGGACTTCTAATTAGGGAATCCAGGGGTGTTGGGATGTATGCTGTTAATGATATGGGATCCTGGGCCAAAATGGATGAAGGGATTTTGGCTAGATATCACTGGACCTCCCAGTCTGTTGAAGCTCCCCATAAAACCACCAGGAAAAACTTTTGTGATTGAAAATAAAAAACCTTACAAGCTGGGTTTATTAGGAACTTGTCAAGCAAAAGTTCCACTGACCAAATGAATTCATCAAATTATCTCCTCAATAATTTGAGCACTTGGGTTTTATAAGGGTCTTTTTTGTTTTGTTTCTTTATTTTTGGTAAGGAATTAGTCACAGGGGAGTTTTAAGGCAGGAGTTACTAAGACTGAGATCTGGGCAGAGACTTATAAGCATTTATAAGTTAGATTAATTGGTGAAATAATCTGTGTTTAAACAGTTTACTGTTTACAATCTTGTCTTTCTGGAATACAAAACCAAGCAAGCTATTGCTGAGCCCAGTGGGAAAGAACTTGGGGCTCTGTGGACAGAACTCAAACAGAAGCCAGAGATATTCTGGCTTTTTTCAGAATTTCCAGAACAAGTTGCAGAACAATTTTGTAAATTTCTTTTGTCATATCACCATATTATATGCATGGCTCTTCCATCAACTTCTACTCTGAATTATGATACTCAATCTGCAGAGCACAAAACCTCTCTTGTTCTCATCACTTCTTTCTTCCTGATCTCTTCCCAGCTGATGGACACTTGTTTAGTTCCTGCATTTAGAAAACTTCACTGGTCACTGATGGGCAAAAATCACTTGACCTCCCTGCAGTTGCTTCAAAGTCACCTGCTCCTGGACCGGGGGCCCATGTGGTAACCTCTCCTTTCTTGACCTGCCTGAAGGGCCAGCAGTGTCCTATACTACTGGATAGCATGTTTTATATGTAGGGAGATGTAATAACCCTCCAACAGAGATCAAGAGCACTCGCAGAAGAAGAGACATAATTGCTGGTTGTGTGTGTGTTCTTTTGCTAAAGGAAAGGAACTTTCTGAACCCTTTGTTCTTCAATAACAGTACTTTGGCACAACCCATAATCCTAAGGAGAACTGCCAAAAAAAAAAAATGCAAGAGGTTTTTACTTGAGGGCTCTTTAGGGTAATCTGCCAAAACTTACATAGAGTCACAAATGTGGCCAAATTGCAAAATAAACAAAGAACATAGGTATCTTTTCTAGAAACTGGAGAGCGCACAGCACTGGAAGCACCTTGATTTCAGACCTGTGGCCTCCAGGACTTCAAGAGAATAGATGGCTATTGTTTTAACCTACCCAGTTTATAACCATTTGTCATGGAAAGTGCAGAAAAGAAAAACCTTTCCTTGCTTCTTCCACCTTCTGGTGGCTGCAGGTGTTTCTTTGCTTGTGGCTACATCAGCCTAATAACTTCTTCCATGGTCACATGCCTCCGCTTCTTCCTCAAAATTTCTTTGACCTCTGTCTATAAGAGTATATGTGACGACATTTAGGGCCCAGCAAGAAAATCTAGGATAAGCTCCTTTGCTCAAAATCCTAACTTAACACATCTCTTGCAATATAGAGTGATATTTATTCTTTTCCCATAAGTATTAAGCTATTAGTTCAGAATCTTGAGAGACAAATGAACTGATAGGGTGTGTGCATGTGTGTGTGCATATACACATACATAGAAGAAGAGAGGGAAAGAGTGAGTGAGATTTATTTTAAGGAATTTTAAGGAGTGACTTACAGTTATAGAGTCTGGCAAGTCCAAAATCAGCAGGGTAGGCCAGCAGGCTGGAGACCCAGGGAAGAGTTGATGTTGCAGCTTTAGGCCAAAAACAATCTGAAGAGTAACATCAGCAAGATGAAAGAGTAGGAAGCCCCAGCCCTGATTTTCTCATAGAAACACCAATTTCACTGAGGTCCAGAATCCAATTAATAAGTCTCGTTTCTCCAGATGAGCACAAAACTGAGAGAAGCTACCGTAAATGAACAAATGGAGAAATGAGTGTTCTCTGGAAATACTGGTTATAGATGGGGTTGGAAGGGCTTGAAGTAGGAAAGGAGGACATCAGGTGCAAGGGGAGATGCAGGAAGATAAACACATGTGCCTAGAAATCCTGGAATATTCTGGGTAGGTGACAGATTTTAGGGACACTTTATGGATTGTAGGTAGTGAAAATTCCACTAGCCTGACTATAACTCTCAGAAAGAGAGAGGGGAAGGTGACATCTGTGCTGTTGACTAGCATGTCCAGGTTCCCATGGAAATCAAGCAGGAAATCAAGCAGGGAACAGATGCTCTGTAGATCGTTAATGTACAGCAGGCAGAAGCATGGTTGTGAGTACCATGCCTCCAGAGAACTGCTAGCACAAGATGCATGTGATGGTGAAGGAGTGCTTGTTGGGCCCAGTCACCAGTGCCACATGGATGCAGGGCCACTAGGCTGAGTGAGGCAATAGGCGTGGAGAGCAGATCTGGTGGGCTATTGAGGGTGTGCTATCAGGGGCTGGCCAAAGTCAAAGATGCCAGTAGAACTGTGTTCTAGTATTCAGTGCTGTGACTCTAAGAGCCCAAGGCCCCACCTCTGTCCCCTTTCATAGTAGGGCCCAAATGTTCCAGAAGGGGTCCTAATGACCCTATAACAGATCTATCTTTAATGGGGATGTACCCTTACCCCAAACAGTGCTCTGTCACCCTAGGATCTCACCTCTGAGATAAGGAATGGTTCAGTTTGGACTTATTTGCTCCGCAAAACAGAGGTAGTTGGTCATGATTAATAGGGGGCTAGAGAATCATGGTAGTTAAACTAAAATTATTTTGGGAAAATCTGAACAGAACAAAAGGAGTATAGCGATTGCCTTAGGAATGTGTCCTTCCTCTGCAGAATGGAAGTGGTTGCTTCCTTCCCAGATGCAGTGAAATTACTGGCATGGGGGAAGTTCTTTGAGGACACATATCCCCAGGCTTTATTAGAAGAAACTCAAGAGGGAGAAATAGAAAATTCAGTTCTAAACTGAGTTTGGCTATGGGCAAGGCTCTCAATCTCTGTGATTCCAGGGGGCATGAGTTAGAGGGGATGTTTATGAAACTCACTGTGGGCTAAGGTATTGATTGGATGCTTGATTTAATGGTAACATAATGCCCGGTTTGCCTGAAGTGCCTACATTTCGGTTTGTTTAACGTAACAGTAAGTGTTATATATAATTAGGTGTTATTTTTAAAATAATGATGGGGGATCCCTAGGTGGTTCAGCGGTTTAGCGCCTGCCTTTGGCCCAGGGCGCGATCCTGGAGTCCCGGGATCGAGTACCGCGTCAGGCTCCCGTCATGGAGCCTGCTTCTCCCTCCTCCTGTGTCTCTGCCTCTCTCTCTCTCTATGTCTATCATAAATAAATAAATAAATAAATAAATAAATAAATAAATAAATAAATAAATCTTAAAAAAAATGCTTATGAAAATCTTTGTGACACCAGGATACATTTCCAAACTAGCAGTAGAAATACTATTGTCTTGACTTAGACATTGAGATTCCTCATGGGATTGTTTAGAATTACAAGCAAATGGATGAAATTAATAGCCCTGTTAAATGGCAAAACTTGCAAAGGAAACCTCACTTTTAAATAAAGATCCTATTCTTATGTCAGGGGCAAATAGTTTTCATTTCTGTCAGCTGAAGACCTCTGGTGAAAAGTGAAATATAATCATGAGAGGAGAGGAGTCTGTACAACCTTGATGCTTCTGTGACAGGGCGAGGTGGTGGGCATTTAAGGAACCCATGGGGAGCCAGGCTTGGGGCAGGGTAGGAGGAAGCTTCCTCTCAGGGCTGTGGATGTGTCAGGCCCCACTATAGGGATTCATGGCAGATAACACTTTGCACCATCACTGTTTTCAGCCTGTCTCCCTGCATGAGTTCACTTCCTTTTCACAGGAATCCTATGACGTTTCTCCCATTGGACACTTGAGGAGACTGACATACAGCAACATGTAGGATTTTGTGCAAGGTCACCCAGTAAGGTGGCAGAGCCTGGATCTTTTTGATTTCCAGATGTTCGTGTTGAGAGCTTTCAAAGAGGAAAGAAGAAAGAATAGTATTGTGGTCCATCACGTATTCACCAAAGTAGGCTCCACAATGATGACTATTTTATTATTGGTATGTGTTTACCTTCTGTTGATATTTTGCTGAACCATGTTCATGTTACCAACTCGGTGACCCTTTATCCCTATGTGGGTAAGACATTCACCTTGAGAAGATTTAACAATAATTCTTACATACCCATTGATACCAGTCCACATTCACTTTCCCCCTTGTCTCAGATAGTCTTATAGATGTGTCTAGAGTGCTCAATCCCATTTCCTATCTCACAATTGTTTTTTTACCCAGTAAGTTTGAAATATGAAGATACAGCAGATATCTCTCCTTCATGGGGTTGCCCATGTCATAGGAGAGGCTGCTAAAGTATACTGGCAAGGGAAATCCAGCTCCATTCATGTGCTTATACATCACCTGTGGTGAGGTTCAGCTACAACAGCAGATTCGAGTAGGTCCAACAGAGACCATTGGCCTGTAAAGGCAAAAAGTACTTATCACCTGTCTCTTTCACTGATGTTTACCAAGCCTTGAGTTTAACTGTCCCTTCTCTTGACCTAGCTCCGAGTTAGAGTTTGGGGATGTTTGGCATAGAGCAATCTGCACATGGACATTGACTTAGAATTTTAAAAAAATTTTTATTTATTTATACATGAGAGATGCAGAGAGAGAGGCAGAGACATAGGCAGAGGGAGAGGCAGTTTCCAGGCAGGGAGCCTGATGCGGGACTCTATCCTGGGGCTCTGGGATCATGCCCTGAGCCAAAGGCAGATGCTTAACCACTAAGCCACCCAGGTGTCCCCTAGAATTTTTATTGATATTATTGATATGTAATGTTCACTTATTATTGTCATCAATTCCACTTTTTCTTCTACATTACAGAAGAAATTAAAGAAAACTGCACAGAATTAGTACCAATACAATGTGAATACTCAATAGAGTTAGTAATTCCTTTTTTTTTTTTTGATAAGGATATTGTTGATAGCATAAGAGTTATTTTGGTCAAATCATGGCAGATATCAAATTACGATCCATGGAGGAAACTGAAAGGAGAGTCCCCATTGTTCAACTTTCTTTTCCATAACAAACTCGCCATGAGGCCCCTCAGCATCTGAGGGCAAAAGGGCTAAGTAGACAGGGGTCTCTGCTCCTTCTTCTGGGCTTTTGATGCCTTTTGGTCCACCCATGTCTGTTCTCAGCCACCCAGGGCAGCAGGCATTCAGGAAGATCTTGTCACCTCTTCTCTGCTCACTCAGTTTCCTGGCATGGATTCTGGACAGAATGGTGATACCCATCTTTGATATTCCATAGGTGACTAGTTTCATATCAGGCCAGCCCTCCTTCTTGTGCACTCCATTCTTTACGTCTTCCACAAACTTGTCCATGAGAATCCCCAGCTCCTCCTCTGTGATGGTCTCACTTGTAAACTTCTGTTGCAGTTCTGGGCTGCACTGTTTAAGGGTTACGAAGCCCATTACGCTAGACACATTCACCACTCTGCCTAAAATACAACACAAAGAGTCACAAAGAATGGCATGCGTGAGAATGATGAATACCAATATTGCTAGTATTTTGTCCATTTGGGAGACAATTTCTAGTTTGCTATGAGGGTTAATGAAGACTGCCTCTGTGACTCAAAGACATGCTGCAGTCTTGAACCTTGTTTTACCCATAATGTCTCTGATGATGTGACAGAAATGATCTAAAGGGACTGAGTAGTGCCCAGATGTTCCAAAAAGAAGAGAGAGTGCCTTATACAGGAACATGGTAAGTACAGTGTAAGAAGGCACTCCCTGCCATCATGGGTAGAGAGCCAGTTTTCCTCATGGTCCCCTCTGGGACTGCCTGGAGACCTTATAGTCACTTGCGCAATGCTCTATGAACAAGTGTTTAGTAGCTCACAATCAGCTTCTGAGTTTAAAGATGGCCTTTTGAAGGTGAACAGACTACATTGGGGTAAGTCGATTTTTACTGTGCTGTGGCCAGCTAAAAGCAAATCACCTCAGTGGGCTGAGTTGCATGATGTTTTCTCTAGGTTTGGGATATCATTCTCTCAGGAGCAGTGACAAAATGCCTGGCCATATGGTCATGGAAAGGGGCAGTGGAAAAGTGACGTGTTGTAAAGAGATGCTTAAAAAGAAATGAGGTCCATGCTATACCATGGATGAACCTTGATAACATCATTGAAATAAAGAAGCCAGTCACAGGAGACCACTCATTATATGGTTCTCCATATATGGGATGTCCAGGGGAAAAAAAAAAGTAGGGACAGAAAGTAGATTGGTGGTTGCTTGGGACAGGGGGGCATGGGGAACAGAGGGCTCATAGATAAGGGTACAGGAACTGTTGGGGTGATGACAATGTGCTAATCTTGACTCAGTGATGGTTCCACAACACTGCCCAATTGCTAAAATCTACGGAGTTGGATTCCTGAAATGGGTGAAGTGTACGATAGGTGAATTGTATCTCAATAAAGCTGTTAGAAGTGTAAAGCACTGACACTTTTCTCACTAACTCTTTTTTGAAAGTATAGTTAGTATTTATAAGAATGAACTTACATTGACATGTATAAGTCATTAATCTCATATTTTTACATTTATTTATTTAAAATTTTATTTATTTTAGGAAGAGTGAGGGTGCATGAGCTGGCGTTAGCAAGTGAGAGATGGGCAGAGGGAGAGGAATAGAGAGAATCCTAAGTAGACTCCCCACAGCATGCAGAGCCTGACTCAGGGCTCCATCACATAATCCTGAGATCGTGACCTGAGTCAGTTGATACCAAGGGTCAGTAGCTTAACGGACTGAGCCACCCAGGCACCCCTATTTTGATATTTAATTGAGTCTTTTCAGCATTATAGAAAGGTCATGAGATCATACCTACAGTCGGAGATCAAGAAAATTAGGAAACTTTCCTTTTTTTAATGTAAATAAAATATCCAGGAATGAAAGTCATTGCCACTTAAATCTGAGTTTCCTCCCACTAAGGAATGGCTGTGCCAAAAAAGTTCAGTGGAAGAGATGATGCATGGATGGTACTCTGACTCTTATAAAGTGGTGTTGAGAGAAAATTAAAACAAATTGTAGAAACTATGTTCTTAATGTATCCGTTTTCTAAGAGGAACACCTTTAAGAAAGGGGTCTTTTACTCCAGTACTTTATTTCATCAATAACATGTTAAGTGTAACGTTAGTGGAACCTATTTGTCAAATGTTTTAGTGAGTACCACTGAAAACTAGACAATACTTACGGAAGAAATTAAAGAAGACAGAAAGAAATGGAAAAACTTTCATGCTCAGGTTTGGAAGAACATATATTGTTAAAATGTCTGCACTACCCAAGCAATCTACATATTCAATGATTTACCTATCAAAATAATACCAGGTTTTTCATAGAGCTAGAAGAAACAATTCTAATATTTGCATAGAACCAGAGAAGAGAATGGTCTGGTTTCATTCTTCTGCATGTGGCTGTCCAAATTTCCCAGCACCATTTATTGAAGAGACTGTCCTGTTCCCAGTGGATAGTCTTTCCTGCTTTGTCCAATATTAGTTGACCATAGAGTTGAGGGCCCACTTCTGGGTTCTCTATTCTGTTCCATTGATCTATGTGTCTGTTTTTGTGCTAGTACCACAGTGTCTTGATGATCACAGCTTTGTAATACAGCTTGAAATCCGGCATTGTGATGCCCCTGCCTCTGGTTTTCTTTTTCAATATTCCCCTGGCTATTCGGGGTCATTTCTGATTTCACACAAATCTTAAGATGATTTGTTCCAACTCTCTGAAGAAAGTCGATGGTATTTTGATAGGGATTGCATTGTATGTGTAAATTGCCTTGGGTAACATAGACATTTTCACAATATTAATTCTTCCAATCCATGAGGATGGAATATTTTTCCATCTCTATGTATCTTCCTCAATTTCCTTCAAGGGTGTTCTGTAGTTTTTAGGGTATAGATCCTTTACCTCTTTGGTTAGGTTTATTCATAGGTATCTTATGCTTTTGGGTGCAATTGTAAATGGGATTGATTCCTTAATTTCTCTTTCTTCAGTCTCATTGTTAGTGTATAGAAATGCCACTGATTTCTGGGCATTGATTTTGTATCCTGCCACATTGCTGTATTGCTGTATGAGTTCCAGAGATCTTGGGGTGGAGTCTTTTGGGTTTTCTATGTACAATATCATGTTGTCTGAGAAGAGGGAGAGTTTGACTTCTTCTTTGCCAATTTGAATGCCTTTTATTTCTTTTTGTTGCCTGATTGCTGAGGCTAGGACTTCTAGTACTATGTTGAATAGCAGTGGTGAGAGTGGACATCCTTGTCTTGTTCCTGATCTTAGGGGAAAGGCTCCCAGTGTTTCCCCATTGAGAATGATATTTGCTGTGGGCTTTTCATAGATAGCTTTTAAGATGCTGAGGAATGTTCCCTCTATCCCTACACTTGGAAGAGTTTTGATCAGGAATGGATGCTGTATTTTGTCAAATGCTTTCTCTGCATCTATGGAGAGGGGCATATGGTTCTTGCTTTTTCTCTTGTTGATATGATCTATCATGTTGATTGTTTTACAAGTGTTGAACCAGCCTTGCATCCTGGGGATAAGTCTCACTTGGTCATGGTGAATAATCTTCTTAATGTATTGTTGGATCCTATTGGCTAGTGTCTTGTTGAGAATTTTTGCATCTGTGCTCATCAGGGATATTGGTCTATAATTGGTGAATTATAGAAACCAGATCTTTGGAATTAAGGTGATGCTGGCCTCATAAAACGAGTTTGGAAGTATTCTGTCCCTTTCTATCTTTTGGAACAGCTTTAGTAGAATAGGTAGTGTTTCTTCTTTAAACATTTGATAGAATTCCCCTGGGAAGTCACCTGGCCCTGGACTTTTGTGCTTGGGAGGTTTTTGATGACTGCTGCAATTTCCTCCCTGGGTATTGGCCTGTTCATAGATATTTTTGTCGTCAAGTGCATTCATAGCTTTCAAGGGTCATTTTAGGGACTCTAAACTGGAATACACATGGCAGGCATATGGGCTAGGAAGTGTATGGGCCATCCCAAAGTCCTTGTGCTAAGGGTGTATGAGTGCATTTGAATGTGTGAGATGTGGGTGAGTGTGTGAGACAGAGACTGTATGTGAATGTGAGTGTGACTGCATGAGTGTGTGACACTGTGACGTAGTGTATAAAACGGTTGCCCTATTTCTTCCTATTCCAGTTTTAGTAGTTTGTGGTTTTCCAGAAGTGCGTCCATTTTTCCTAGATTGCCTAATTTATTGGCATATAGCTGCTCATAATATGGTTTTTTTAAAAAATATTTTATTTATTTATTTATTCATGAGAGCACACACACACACATACACAGAGAGAGAGAGAAAAAAGAGAGAGAAAGAGAGAGGCAGAGACACAGGCAGAGGGAGACACAGGCTCCAGGCAGGAAGCCAGATGCAGGACTCAATCCTGGGTCTCCAGGATCATGCCCTGAGCCGAAAGGGCCACCGGGGCTGCCCTCATAATAAATTTTTAAAAATCGTTTGTTATTTCCTTGGTATTGGTTATAATCTCTCCTTTTTCATTTGTGATTTTATTAATTTGAGTCTTTTTTCATTTTAATAAGGCTGGGTAATGGTTTATCTATCTTATTAATTCTTTCAAAGAACCAACATGCAGAAGAATGAAACTAGACCATTGTCTTACACCATACACAAAGATAAACTCAAAATGGATGAAAGATCTAAATGTGAGACAAGAATCCATCAAAATCAGAGGAGAACCCAGGGAACACCCTTTTTGAACTTGACCACAGCAACTTCTTGCAAGATACATCTATGAAGGCAAGGGAAACAAAAGCAAAGATGAACTATTGGGACTTAATCAAGATAAAAAGCTTCTGCACAGCAAAAGAAAGAGTCAGCAAAACTAAAAGACAACCTACAGAATGGGAGAAGATATTTGCAAATGACTTATCAGATAAAGGGCTAGTATCCAAGATCTATAAAGAACTTATTAAACTCAACAGCAAAGGAACAAACAGTCCAATCATGAAATGGGCAAAAGACATGAACAGAAATTTCACCAAAGAAGACATAGTCCGAGCAATTGCACTACTGGGGATTTACCCCAAAGATACAGATGCAGTGAAATGGCAGGGCACCTGCACTCCAATGTTCATAGCAGCAATGTCCACAATAGCAAAACTGTGGAAGGATCCTTGGTGTCCATTGAAAGATGAATGGATAAAGATGTGGAAAATATATATAATGGAATATTAGCCAATAGAATGGCAAATACCCACCATTGCTTCAATGTGGATAGAACTGGAGGGTATTATGCTGAGTCAAGTAAGTCAATTGGAGAAGGACAATCATTATATGGTTTCACTCATACGGGGAATATAAAAAATAGTGAAAAGGATTATAGTAGAAAGGAGAGAAAATGAGTGGGAAAAATTAGAGAGGGTGACAAACCATGAGAGACTCCTAACTCTGGGAAATAACTTAGGGGAAGGGCAGGTGGGTGAAGGGATGGGGTAACTAGGTGATGGGTACTGAAGGGGGCATTTGGAGGGATGAGCACTGGTTGTTATGCTGTATGTTGGCAAACTGAACTCCAATAAAAAAATACATACATAGACACACAAAAGAACCAGAAAAGACACGAATGGCCAAAGTGATGCTGAAAAAGAAAATCAGAGCAGGAGACATCACCATTCTGGACTTCAAGCTATATTGTAAAGCTGTAGTCGTCAAGCAGTATGGCACTGGCACAAAACCAGACATAGATCAATGGAATAGAATACAGAACCCAGAAATGGACCCACAAGTGTATCTTGTGGACCCACAACTAATCTTCAACAAAGCAGGAAAGAATATCCAAATGGAAATAAGGGAGTTTTTTCAACAAATGGTGTTGGAAATCTGGACAGCCACATGCAGAAGAATGAAACTGGACCACTTTCCTACACCATACACAAAAATAAAGTAAAAAGGATGAAAGACCTAAATTTGAGATAGGAAATACTCCCAATCCTAGAGAAGAAAGTTGGCAGCAACCTTTTTAGCTTGAGCCATAGCAACTTCTTACTAGATATATCTCCTGAGGCAGGGGAAACAAAAGCAAACATGAACTATTAGGACTTCATTAAGATAAAAAGCTTCTGCACATCAAAGGAAGTAATCAAAAAACTAAAAGGCAATGATGGAGCAGGGAAAGATATTTGCAAATGACATATCTGATAAAGGGTTAGTATCTAAAATCTAGAGAGACCTTATTAAACTCCACACCCAAAAAATACATATGTTCATACAAATGGGCAGAGATGTGAAAAGATGATTTTCCAGAGAAGATATCCAAATGGCTAATAGATACACGAAAAGATGCTCAACATCACTCATCATCAGTGAAATATAAATCAAAACCACAATGAGATACCACCTCATATCTGTATGAAATTCTAAAATTAACCACTCATGAGACCACAGATGTTATCATTGATGGGGGGCGGAGGGCGAACTCTTTGGCACTGCTGCTGGGAATGCAAACTGGTGGATACTCTAGGAAACAGTATGGAGGTTCATTAAAATGTTAACAGTAGAGCTACCTTATGACCCAGCAATTGCACTAATGGTATTTATCCAAAGGATATAAGCATAGTGATTCAAAGGGGTACATGTATCCCAATGCTTAGAGTAGCACTATTAACAATAGCAAAATTATTGCTAAACAGCCCAAGTGTCAATCAATTGATGAATGGATAAAGAGAATGTGATATATATATATACATATATAATGGAATATTACTCAGTTATCAAAAGGAATGGAAACCTGCCATTTGCAACAACATGGATGGAGCTAGCAAATAATAAATAAATACATAAATAAATAAATAATAGCATGTATTATGCTAAGCAAAATGAGTCAGCCAGAGAAATGCAAATATCATATGATTTCACTTATGTGGAATTTAAGACACATATGAACATAGGGGAAGGAAAGGAAAAATAAATTAAGATGAAAAGAGAGAGGGAGGCAAAGCATAAGAGACAATTTTAGAAACAAACTGAGGGTTGCTGGAGGGCAGGACGGTGGAAGGTGGGCTCAATGAGGGATGGGCATTAAGGAGGGCCACTGTTGGGATGAGCACTGAGTGTTATATGTAACTGATGAAACACTGAATCCTATTCCTGAAACCAATTCTACACTAACGTGAAATAAATTTTTAAAAAGTTTAGTGAGTACTTCTCAAATATATATTACTTACAACTAGTTGAATTTCCTTCAAGGGGCGTCTGGGTGGCTCAGTAAGTGTAGCTTCTGCCTTCAGCTCAGGTCATGATCCTGGGCTCCTGGGCTCAAGCCCTGCATGGGGCTCACTGTTTAGCAGGGAGTCTACTCCTCTCTCTCTATGCCCTTCCCCCTGCTCTTGCTCCTGTTCTCACTAATTCTTTCTTTCTTTCTTTCTTTCTTTCTTTCTTTCTTTCTTTCTTTCTTTCTTTCTTTCTTTCTTTCTTTCTTTCTTTCTCTTTAACTCTCACATAGATAAAAGCCTCAAAAAATTTATTTAAAAAAATATTACCTGCCTTTTCCACAATAGAAATAATACATATTAGTGATTCAAAACTGCAAAACACAGAAGTGTGTGAAATAAAGGGCAGGACAAAGGGAAGACAAGGCCCAAGGAAGCCACATGGGGTAACTGGTATACCAAAAAGGCAGCCGTCTTTACTCACAGGGGCTCAGGACCATTTTCTTACATACCTGTAGCATTGACAGCAGAAGGAGAAACTCTACTAAATTTCCGTAGGCTGTTTGTAATGAAGTGATGACATCTTTTCTATTCTGTGTTGTCTGTCTCAGGGGGTCTAGGATTAGCTATGAAAATACTGATCTATGTAATGAAGGAGGTCTGACGGGCAGTAGAATGTTTTTGAAGGTAAATTGCTAGATGTGGGTGCCTCTGCTAGTCCTTGTTCCCCAGGCCTGTCCACTCACTGACCACATCCCCAAGGTGCAGGGTGGCCACTTGGGGGCTCCTCGTAGGAATGAGTGAGACTGTAGATCCTTGTGGTCTGACAGCTCAGGACAGGAAACACAGGTGCAGGAACTTGTGGAGCTTCCATAGCAAAGACTCTGATGTACACATTTTTGTCGTCAAGTGCATTCATAGCTTTCAAGGGTCATTTTAGGGACTCTAAACTGGAATACACATGGCAGGCATATGGGCTAGGAAGTGTATGGGCCATCCCAAAGTCCTTGTGCTAAGGGTGTATGAGTGCATTTGAATGTGTGAGATGTGGGTGAGTGTGTGAGATAGAGACTGTATGTGAATGTGAGTGTGACTGCATGAGTGTGTGACACTGTGATGTAGTGTGTAAAACGGTTGCCCTTTCATAGTCACTGTGAAAAGCAGTCCCTCAAGTAAGAAAGGACTCTTGCACTGGTGGGGCTGCGGCGTGTGTCAGGCTTCCAGTTCATCCAGACCATTACTCTGCAAGTGGCAAGGGATGTATTTTTAGGAAATCTCTGTCTCCAAATCTCAGTGTTCTTAAGCAGAGCCACAGTGAGCTGGATATTTTAGACATCCTCTCCTCTGAGGTCATAACTTCAAGTGCATTCCTTGATTGTCAAGCCTATTCAAGGGGTGCTAAGTCCACAGCCATTTCTCATGACTTTTTATGATTCAACATTCATCACTTTCTCTCGAAGATTCATCTTTTCTCATATCGAGGTTAATAGTGTTAAGCATCTGGAATGATAAGGGATTTTCACAGAGCACTTCAAGGTTTTAAATGTGCCTCCAGTTGTTTTCCCTGAGGTGCCTGAGGCCCTGCAGTGAGGAAGACATCGGTCCTAATCAGCAGAGTCCTTTGATTTTTCTGTTTATCTTGCTATTTATTGGGTAAGAAGAACAGAAAATTCATGTGAAGATGGGGCTCCAGTGGAAAATACTTGAGGTCCTGGAGTAGTGGGAAGGACCATTATTAGTTAGGATGCCACATGACCTCAGTCTGCAACCAGCTGTGCTTGTGACCTTGAGATCTATTAGTTTTCCATGTTCTGAATGCGGATAATATCTAAAATGCCTCGCATATCACATCTAGCCACCTATCCATTCTAGAACCACAAGATGTCAATATGTGTTTGTGAGCAACCTTTTCTACTGTACCTTCTCAAATGAAGATTGAGAACATTTTCTTTAAGGTCCTTGGTTAAGTGTAGCCGTACAAGTCTATATTTCCTCCTAGTACTTTAGCTAATATCTGATGAAATTTTCAGATCTGAGTTTTCAGATTTCAAATGTTTGCTTAATTTCTTACCCATGAGTATACTTTAATATCTTTTAAAAATAAGTGCATAAATAATTTAAAAGAAAAAAAACAGCAGTTTATCATTTTATGGAGAGTATCCTTCAAATAAGGGAATATGAATTTGGAGGAATGAGAGGGAAAAGCCATGGAATGTGGGAAGGGATGTTCATGGCCTTGATACAGATTGCCTAGTTAGGGTTGGTGGTGGTTGGGTAGATACTTATCTTTCTGTGGCTAAATTATTTTAGTAGAGCTCTTTGAAGAAAAGATTAAAAAATATGAAGAATCAACATTAACTATTTCTCAATGTTCTTCAGGTCACAATTCTCTTTTGTTTTGCCCTTCCATGCCTAAAAAACAGAGCCAATAGAGCAGACAAAGGCCTTTGGAATGTGTTCTGGACCCTCAGAGATCTCGTGATGTCATTCAAGACTTTTCTTTGTATCCTGGTTTCTGAAGTATGGGAGAGGAGGGACAGTATTGCTTTTGGTTATCCTAGCTAGGATTTCTCCCAAACAGTATCCCCAAAGAAAGTCATGTCCTGGTCACAGGAAATACTGTGGCTGCCATCCCTCCAACTAAGAAAAGAACCCTCCTCTTGCAAAAGACAAGAAAACCCTCTTTCACAAGGAGAATATAGCTTGCATGTCCATGTCCATGCAGTCCAATTTCCCTGAGGCAAGATCAGTAGTTTGATTAGAACCTGCCTTAGCAAATCCAGGAGAGCACTCACTCCTCATTCTGGTCCAAGGCCAACAGGCAGCAAAAACCAACACTGTTGAGGTAAGTGAGATCCAAACTCAGCCAGAAGACATTTTATCTTCTAAGGGGAAAAACTTTAAGATGTATGGGGGTGGCACAAGGAACTCCATCCCACCCTCAAGTGTTGTGGTGAGTAAAGGAGTCAGTGACATCTGAGAGCTGCCCTGTGACATGCCAGTGAAGCCGGTGTTGGGAGGAGTAGGAGAACTTTCCAGGACAGAAGAGGAATTGGGGGGCAGAATGGGGAGTCAAATGTACCTGCATGTAGTCTTTTTGAGGGAGACATAATCTTTCTAAAGTATCAGCTTATCTTAATTAGTGTAGTACATGGGTGGTGGTTCCCCCTTCAAGTTCACATGGGGTAAGGATTACAGTAGTTTACAACTAAGGAATGATGGCAGTCTGTTTTGTGCAGAGCATTGCAGAAGTTAAAGGGTAGTCCATGAGCCCAGACTTTGGCAGGTGTTGACAAAGATCCCTACAAGTTATGCTCAGAACCTAGGCTTTCTTTGCTCCTGAAGGACTTTTTGGAGTAAGTGAGCACTAAGAGAGTACCAAGAATGCCCAGAGAGGAAAAGATTGAGAACCATGGTCTCTTAGGATTGTTGCTGTGATCCAGAAATGGAAGCTGAGTGTCTGTTGTAGAGCTGTCATGGAGGAGAGGCCTGCAGACAAAATCCATAGGACAAGATTCATAGGATCACTCTTAGGACCTGATTCCTGATAATCAGGAGCTGGGCATGGTGACCTCATTAAGCATGGTGGGGTTTTTGAAAATGGTAAGTGTTGTGGAAATGTAGTTGTTTTAGATTAGGGTGTCGTTGAGTGCTGGAGGGGTATGATTTGCACATGGTGAGGAACAAGCAGGAAGGAACTATGTGTGTGTGGAGCTCTAGGAATGTTCTAGGTAGTTAACAGATTTTAGAGAGGGGACCTGAGAAGTTTGGGTAGTGAAGAGTCTACTGGTCTGAATAAAATCACTCAGAGAGGAGAGGGTTAAAAAGGGTCCAGGAAGGAATCCCAGGGCACTCCATCTGTGAGTGGTATGTCAGAGTAAAGGGCCTCACTAAGGAAAATTTTGAAGGAAGACTTAAAAGCTAAGACAGAGCCTCAGATGAAAGCAGGACACAAGGCACTGCTGACTCCCAGACAATTGTGTAAGAGTCGTGAGGCAGAGCAACACAGACCCGGGGGAGGCACAGCAAGGACACCAGTGTGGCTGAGCAGGGAAAGGGGCCAGGGCACATAGATGAGACTAGAAAGGCAGGGGCCAGATCCTGCTAGAAACCCCACAGCTTGGGTTCCTCATCAGGCTCACCTTGGGGTTTCATTAGAGGCAGCAGTTCTCTGCACACATTTCGGGTGCCAAAGAAGTTTGTTTTCAGTGTCACTTCTGCTTGAATAGGTAGGGGTGTTGGATCACCAGCTGTTAGGAGAGAAGGAAAATAGATTAATAAATAGTAGCATCTGAAAAGATTCCCATACACTTGAGTAACTTTTTTTTTTTTTGCATGTTTATTCTGTTAAAATCTCAGCAGTGTCTGGGTTAGTGAGCTGTATGGTCTCAAGGTGATTTATCGGTTGTGTTGATGCTGTGTAGCTGTGTAAGTTGGCATTATTTGGGGAGGCTAAGGGAAATGTGCACAATGGGATTTCTGTTTATCTCTGTTTGGAATTTGTTGTTTCTTACAAAATAGGTTAAATATTCACTAAATGGCTCAGATCCAAACTGAGAGAAAAACAAAAAACTAGGTCAGGTCCCAGGCACTGTGGCTGGAAAGATTTACCCTCCCAGAGGCTTCTGTCTCTCTGTGCCTCCAGTCTGACCTCCCCCAGGGAAGCCCTTCTAGGCCAAATAGTAGTGGTTCAGGCATCAACCCCAACCCACTCTGGGTGGTCCCCTAATGGAGGTCTCCTGCCCTAAGTGTTCCCATTTCTTACTATCAAAGTTGATGCCTGCGTTGTTGACCAGCACGTCCAGGCCCCTGTACTCCTTGCACAGGAAGTCACGCAGGGTGCAGATGCTCTGTAGGTCATCAATGTCCAGCAGGTGGAAGCGTGGGCTCAGGCCCTCGGACTGGAGCTGCTGCACAGCTGCCCGGCCCCGTGCTTCATCCCTGGCAGTGAGCACCACATCCCCAGAGAAATTCCGGCACAGGTCCCTCATGATGGCGAAGCCAAGGCCCTTGTTAGCTCCGGTCACTACTGCCACACGGGGGGCTGATGACATGGTTGTGTGGAGTGCAAGCACCAGCCTGTGTGGTGAATGGTTGATGCTGTGGACGACAGAGAGGGCTGGTGTTCCAGAGCCCTGGCCACAGTCAGAGATGCCAGTAGGACTGTGTTGTATGATCCAGCAGTGTGGCTCCTAGAGCCCAAGGCTCCGCCTCAGTTCCTCCAGTGGAGGAGGGACCAAATGTTCTAGAAGATTTCTTAAGGACATTATAACAGGTCTTTCTCTCCAGTAGCTGTACCCTGAGCCATACTGGGACTAGGCTCCCTTAGGGTCCCTCCTCTCAGACAAACAATGGTTCTCGTTGGACTGAAATGCTATCTAAAGAATGTTGGTTGATGATGGGCTATAGGGCTAGGGATTTTTGGTAGTTGAACCAAAATAATTTTGGGAAAACCTCAACAGAAAGAAAGGAGTACAGATATTGTCTTGGGAATGTGTGCTTCCTCTGGAGAATGGGAATGATTGCTTCCTTTCAAGATGCAGTGAAATTTCTGGCACAGAGGAAGTGCTTCTGAGGACACAGATCACCTTACTTTCTTAGGAGACTCTCAAGAGGGAAATATAGAGAATTTGGTCCTGTGCTGAGACTTGACTGTGGGCAGAGCTCTCCCTCTGTGTGATTCCAGAGGGCTCCTAGAGGGACAGGATGTTTATGAAGCTAACTAGGGGCCAAGTTATTATTGGATGTTTGATTTAGTGGTTAATAATTCCGTTTGCCTAAAAGGGCCTACGTTTTAGTTCTGTTTAAAGTCACAGTTAGTAAGTGTTCTATATAATTAGGTTTTGTTTTAAAATATCAAGGAAAAAAGGATCTTTGTGACAGCAAGGTATTTTTGCGAATTTTCAGTAGAGATCTATTGTGTTGTCCCAGACATTGTTATTACTCCAGTGTCAGTTTAGAAACGCAATAAATAAATAAATAAATAAATAAATAAATAAAGGTATGAAATCATTAGTCTTTTTGAAGTTAATGACTTTTAAAGTGAGAACCCTAGAAGAAGAACCACTTTCAGGATTGGAGTGGGACTGGAACCAGCAAGTGGATATCCTGGTGTGCTTGTATGACATGGCCCTACTGTCCCTGAGGTGAGTGGAAATGGGGCCATGGCAGCAATGCAGAGCTGGGGTTATTGTCGACTTAGACTCTTGCACCCTGTGAGTCAAACACATGTGAAGGACTCTTGTACTTCTCAGCAAAAGAGACAAAGACTGGAGGCGGTTATGGGAGTGATTTCCCAAAGGGGCGGCCAAGCACATGGCTGTCAAGTTGCATGGAAGGTAGTAGCCCTGGAGGTTCCAAATGGGTCCAGACAAGTAAAGACCCTATTTCTGGACCAAACTTTGAGTAAACCTAGAGGAAGATGCCAATGTTCAAGCAGTATAGGAGGATGAGAACAGAAGATAGTGCGACAATTTAGCCTAACGAGTTACATTTCTGCAGGCCAAGCAACACATTTTCCTCTGCATGGAGTGGTTCCACAGAGAACTGGAATAGGCATCTCAATCCTTGCTTGTCTCAAACACCAGATGAAAAGTATGTAGGGCTTACACACATTCATGAGTATGTATTCACACTCAACATGGGCGGGGGGCAAGGGACTTTCCCCACTGGGCAGATTCTTTTGCTTCACTGGGGAATGTGGGGAAGAGGGGGTTTGGGAGGATGCTGCCTTGACCTTACAATTCTTCCCCACACCATCTCAACTTCCTTTGCTTCCTGCTCACACCATGGTCCTGGGACCAGGGCTGCAACGGTGGAAATAAGAAGCAAGGATAATGTCTAAGCAAGAAACTGTGTAGCTATAGCTTTAAATCTTGATGTCAGAATTCCTAAGGACATAATGGAGTGGACGGTGCCTTCCCCTGTGTGGCAAAACAGGACTGACAGTCAACATAGCCGTCAGTGCCAGCCCACTCGTCTAGACCTATGCAGCCCTGACCTATAGGAATGGGAGTGGGCAGGAGGGAAGGCACTAGATTGAGTAGTATCATTGCAGGTCATCGGGACCAGCACAGATGTTGACCTTTATGTCTCCTTCAAGGTGAATGGGGATAACAAGGAGGAGGAGGAATGAGGGTAAAGGCACGAATAATGGGTCTTGCAATAAGAGGCATCCAACAATACACAGGTGCCTCGAGAAACTCACTGCTCTGAGGAGAGGATAACATCTCTTAGCTCAATTCTACCAGATGCCCCAAAGGGTGAAGCCTACATGTTGCCAAGCCCACTTGTGTTTTTGGGAGCTGACTAGGCTGAACATAAGCCTGAGCAATTGAGTGGCACCACTATGGGAGATATGGCCATGTGATATGGTGACGAACAGAACATACTGTTAGTCACTGAGTGGGACTCTAGATATGTGCCAGCATCTCTTGATTCTTGTTTTCAGGTTAGGTGTGCCACGGTAGTGTGATGAGGTGTCACACCAGGCTAATGAGCCCTACTCAACCAGCATTTATCCATGAATCTCATGTTGATAGTGATATTGATGGAAGACTGAGTCAAGCCTCCTCAGGATGTAGTCCTGATGGAAAATGACTAGCCTGATGAAGAAGTGGATTTAGCTGGCCCTCAGTGTATTTCTATAGTGTTAAATGAATGAAACAAGGAGGCCATCTGACTGACGTGGCTCTAATAACAAGGTGGGCTGTGTAGCAAACCAAAATCTAAGCTTGTAAATGATCACAGTTACAAAACTGAAGCTACAGGACCACTGATCCCAAACAGGCAAGCAGGCTTGGTGTTATAGCCAATCAATAATTTTGTTACTTTAATTCTGTTTTTGCTCTCTAATAGCCTTTTCCTGAGCACATGCCCTTGGAGCACTCCTCACTACCACTGTATTCCTGCTTCCTGATCCAAAAGCAGGTGAACCTTGAATAACACGGGGGTTAGGAGCACTGACCCAAGCAGTAGAAAATCCACATGTATCTTTTGATTCCCCCAACACTTTACCAATAGCTTGATTTTTACCAGAAGGCTTAAATGCTGACAGAAAGAGTTGATGAACTCATATGTTGTCTATGTACTACTGTATGCTGTATTCTTAGAAAAAGGAAGCTAGAGAAAAGAAAATGTCACTAAGAAAATCACAAGGTAGAGAAAATATATGTACAGTTGTCCATATGGTCATGGAAAAGAATCCAAACATAGGCAGGAAGGCTGGACAGGGGTACCTGGGGTGGAATTGGCGAGCTCCAGGATGGCACGTCTCACATCCTGGTGGCCTTGGCTTTACCATGGCAGCTCCCAGGCTGGCCTGCAGAGGGTGGCAACAGCCTGGCGGGGCAGTACACCTGCCCCATCTGCTGGAGACACACCACCGGCCATCAGCAGCTATGGCCACATGTGAGTGTGCAGGTCTCCTGGAGGCCATGGGGAGGGGTCTGTACCCAGCCGGACAGGCCATGGGAGGGCATGGTGAGGAGGAGAGACAGGAAGAGAACGATGTGTGTCTGGAGCTCTGGAAATGTTCGAGGCAGGTGATATATTTTCGAGGGGCCAGAAAAGTTTGTGTAGTGGAGTCCACTGGTCTGAATAAACTCATTCAGAGGAGAGGGAAAAGAAAGGGTCCAGGGCGGAATCCCAGGGAAGTACATTGTGAGGGGCATGGAGGGAGCAAAGGGCTCTCTGGGGAGAGTTTTGAATGAAGACTTGAAGGATAAGACAGTGCCTCTGGTGAAAGAGCAGAGGGATAGAGGACATTGCTGACTGCAGGACAAGTGTGTCAGAGCCCTGAGGCAGAGGGACACTTCTTCTGGGGGAGGCACAGCAAGGAGGCCAGTGTGGCTGAGCAGGGTCAGGGGCCAGCGGTCTACAGATGAGAACAGAGAGTCAGGGACCAGATCATGCCAGACACACCACAGCTTAGCCCCCTCATCAGGCTCACCTTGGGCTTTCACTAGAGGCAGCAGCTCTGTGCCCACATCTTGGGTGCCAAAGAAGTTTGTTTTCATGGTCACTTCTGCCTGAATATAGAAAAGTTGGATCATCAGCCATTAAGGGTGGAGGAGAATAGATTAGTAAGGAGTAGTCATTTGAGAAAGTCCATGAAGGGATAGTAACTTTTTTTTTTTTTTTTTGCATGTGCAATCTGGTCAATTCTCAGTAATGTCTGGGTTAGTGAACAATATTGTCCCAATTATTTTTCTGGTGAGTTGCAATTGTGTGGCTTTGTAAGTTAGTGTTATTTGGGGGAGGCTTTGAGAAGAGTGCACATGAGATTTTTGTGTGTCTTTGCCATTTTTTTTGTTTATTGCAAAATAAGTTAACATTTACCAAATGGCTCAGATCCAAACAAGAGAGAAGCAAAAATTTTGGTCAGGTCCCTGAGAGTCTGATCCATGGCGATGCTAAGGCCTTGTGGCTGGAAAGGGTTACCCTCCCAGAGGCTTCTGTCTCTCTGTGCCTCCTGGCTGACCTCCTTCCCCAGGGAAGCCCTTCTAGGCCCCATAGGAGCTGTGGGGCCCACAGTAGTGGTTTAGGCATTTTCCCCAACCCACCCTGGGTGGTCCCTTAAGTGAGGTCTCCGGCCCTTAAGCATTCCTGTGTTCTTACACTTGAAGGCGATGCCTGCGTTGTTGACCAGCACGTCCAGGCCCCCGTACTCCTTGTGCAGGAAGTCATCCAGGGCAGGGATGCTCTGTATTTCGTCGATGTCCAGCAGGTGAAAGCGGGTGCTCAGGCCCTCAGCCTGGAGCTGCTGCACGGCTGCCCGACTCTAAGCCTCATCCCATGCCATGAGCACCACATCTCCAGAGAACTTCCATACAGGTCGGGCTCAAAAGTGAAGCTGAGGCCCTTTTTGGCCCTCAACACCAGAGCCTCTCAGATGGCTGATGACTAGGCTGCATGCATGTCAAGCATGGTCCTCTGTGAGGCCATCTTTGTGGGCCACACTTAGGACTCATGGTATAGAAGACTGGCCACAGTCAGAGATGCCAGTAGAACTGTGTTCTAGGATCCAGCATTATAGATCCTAGAGTTCAAGGCCCTATCACAATCCTTCCATCAAAGGAGAGGCCAAATGTTCCAGAAAGTTCCTTATGGCACTGTACAGATCCATCCTTTCTGGGGCTGTACTCTGAGACCAACTAGTCCTTTTCCCTCTTTGGATCTCGATTCTGAGCCAAGCAATGGTTTGGGGAGTACTAATGTGTTTCCCCCCCAAAAAGGTGGTGGGTGATGGCTTAATAGAGCACTAGAGATTCTTGGGTTCAAGTGAAATATTTTAAGAGAATCTCAGAGGGAGAAAAAGAGAATGCAGTAGTTGTCTTGGGATGTGGCCTTCATCTACAAAATGGGAATGTTTGCTTTCCTCTAAAATACAGTGAAATTGTCTGTACGGAGAAATGGCTTCTGAGGATACAGATCCTCTTGCTTTCTTAAGGGAAAGAAACTTGCAAAAATCTTGGTCAGGTCCCTGAGAATCTGATCCATGGCAATGCCAAAGTGCTGTGGCTGGAAAGACATACCCTCCCAGAGGCTCCTGTTCCCTCTGTGCCTCCAGTCTGACCTCCTTCCCCAGGGAAGCCCTTCTAGGTCCCATAGGAGCTGTGGGCCCCACAGTAGTGGTCAGGCATCATCTCCAATCCACCCTGGGTGATCCCCTAATGGAGGTCTCCGGCCGTAAGTGTTCCCATATTGTTACTCTTGAAGGTGATGCCTGCACTGTTGACCAACACGTTGGGGCTCCAGTACTTTTGCAGGAAGTTGCGTAGGGCAGAGATGTTCTGCACGTCGTTGATCTCCAGCAGGTGGAAGAATGGGCTCAGTCCTGGAGCTGCTGCCTGGCTGCCTGGCCCCACACCTTGTCCTGTGCCATAAGACCATGTCCCCAGAGTACTGCCTGGACAGGTTGTTCTCAAAGGTAAAGCTGAGGTCTTTTCTGGCTCTCGTCACCAGAGCCTCTCAGGTGGCTGATGACAAGGCTGCATGCATGTCAAGTGTGGCCCTGTGTGATGAATAAATCCTTTGTGGGCCACACCTAGGGCTCGTGGTGCAGAGGCCTGGCCACAGCCAGAGATGCCAGTAGAACTGTGTTCTAGGATCCAGCACCAGTGTGGCTCCTGGAGCCCAAGGCCCCGGCTCAGTCCCTTCATCAAGGGAGGGGCCAAATGTTCCAGAAGATTTTCTTTCTTTCTTTTTCTTTTTTTTTTTTTTTTTCAGAAGATTTTCTAATGTCCAGTACAAGGTCTGTCCCTAGTGGGGCTGCACCCTGAGCCCAACCAGGACCCTGCCCTCTTAAGGTCACTCCTCTGTACACAGGGTAGCAAGGTGGGGGCGTCCTTCATTCCCTCTCGGGCAGGCGGAACTGGGGACTGCTCAAGACAGCAAGGTCCTCCTGTGGCTGGCACCCTTCCATTTGTACAGATCATTTCCTCCTAGGATGCCCCCAGGAACATCTAGGCCAGTGTACACTGGGAGACTGTGGTTTGGTACATATGAGGAGCTCTTGGCTCTGGGGCTGGAGATCTGGCCGCTGCCAGTTTTCCCCCTCCTTTCACCTGGGAGAAGTGAGGCCTCCAGGGAACAAAGGCGTCTCAGAGCAAACAGCTTTACATGGATTCTGGCCACTTGGCAAGGGGTGGGGTATCTCCGCTCAGACACAAACACCTGGTTATCAGTGCAGCAGGACCCTCCCCCAGAAGACCAGCTGGAAGAACAGGGGGAGAGCCAGTTTACTGATGGAGCACCACTACTAAGCTCCAGGGCTGGGGGGAAATAGTACATAGAACTTAAGGCTTTTTTTCTTTATGATTGATTTAACTTTCAGGTTAAAAATTGCCAATATTTTTCTCTTTTTCTGCCTTAACTACAATATTTTATCAACTCTTCTTTTTTAAGATTTTTCCTTTATGACTTTCATAGTTTTACAAGTACATGTCTTAGATATATTGTTCATTTTTGGAATCCTTTCCCCATATTCAATTAATTTTTGTAAATGTATAAGTTATGCAGTATTTATTTCTCTTGTTTTGTTTTATAATTGTGCGAGTTAGTATCTTCTAACATATGGACCAAAAAAGACTCTGAACCAAGTGGAGCACTGTGTTGGCCCATTCTGTGAGGTTATGGTCTTTCTCCTTCCCAATCCACCCCCCTCTTGTTTCTGTTTTCGGGGTTGCTATTGTGTCTTTATATAAGTTTTGCTGCTTTATATAAATTTGGAATCAAGAGAATCACCCTTTTGGTCCACTCTGTGAGTCTATATTCTCCAATCACATCCTCCCCACCATTTTTAAATTTTTGCTTTTTAAAAAAATTTGTTTTTCACCGTTATGGTCTTTTTTTTTTCCTTTTTCTTCTCTTTCTTTTACTTTCTCATCCCTGATTTCTTTGGAATTGTCTAGGGTGTATTTTACTTAGGTCATGGTTGATATATTTTTTTTAATTTTTTAATTTATTTATGATAGTCACAGAGAGAGAGAGAGAGAGAGAGAGGCAGAGACACAGGCAGAGGGAGAAGCAGGCTCCATGCACCGGGAGCCCGACGTGGGATTCGATCCCGGGTCTCCAGGATCGTGCCCTGGGCCAAAGGCAGGCGCTAAACCGCTGCGCCACCCAGGGATCCCCATGGTTGATATTTTTGACTCTGCTTGCTCCTTTAGCCCTTCTGCACTGGACAAAATGACTAACAGAAGAATTCACCACAAATGAAAGAACCAGAAGTAATTATCTCTGCCACAGACCTAATGGATATGTATTTATGTACCATGTCAGAGATACAATCCAGGAGTAGGATTATAGAAGTATTGTTGGCTCTTGAAAAAAGCATACTGACCAGATTGGCTTCATGGATATTTACACACCTCCCATCCTAATGCAACAGAATACACATTCTTCTCAAGTGCCCATGGAACTTTCTCCAGAATAGACCACACACTGCGTCACAAATCAGGTCTCAACATATAGCAAAAATTGGAATTATCTCTTGCATATTTTCAGACCACAATACTTTGAAACTAGAGCTCAATAACAGGAAGAAATTCGGAAGGAACTCAGACACTTGTAGTTAAAGAGAATCCTACTAAAAAAAGGAATGAGTCAGTCAGGAAATTAGAGAAGAATTAAAAAGATTCAGGGAAATTAACAAAAATGAAAGCACAGCTGTTCAAAATCTTTGGGATCCAGCAAAGGCCGTCCTAAGAGGGAAATACATTGCAATAAAGGCCTCCCTGAAAAATTGGAAAAATCTGAAATACACAAGCTAACCTTGCAACTAAAGGAACTGGAGATAGAACAGCAAATAAAGCCTATCCAAGCAGAAGAAGAGAGATAATAAAGATTAGAGCAGAACTCAATGAAATAGAGACCATAAGAACTGTAGAACAGATCATCAAAAGCAGGAGCTGGTTCTTCAAGCATTAATAAGTTAGATTAATTCCTAGCCAGACTTATTGAAAGGATAAGAGAAGACTCTAATAAAATCATGATCAAAAGAGGAGAGATCATAACCAATACCAAGGAAATAGAAATTATTTTAAAAAATGTATTACGAGCAAGTCTATGCCAAGAAGTTAGGCAAACTGGGGAAATGGATGCATTCCTGGAAACCTATGCATAACCAAAGCCGAACCAGGAAGAAATAGAAAACCTGAACATGCCAATCACCAGCAAGGAAATTGAATCAGTCATCAAATACCTCCCAAGAAACAAAAGTCCGGGGCCAGATGGCTTCCCAGGGAATTCTACCAAACATTTCAAGAAGAAATAATATCTATTCTACTAAAGCTGTTTTGAAGGATAGAAATGGAGGGAATACTTCCAAAGTCATTCTATGAGGCCAGCATTACCTTGATCCCAAAACCAAAGACCCCACCAAAAAGGAGAATTACAGACTAATATCCCTGATGAACATGGATTCTCACCAAGATACTAGCCAATAGGATCCAACAGTACATTAAGAAGACTATTCACCACGACCAAGTGGGATTTATTTCTAGGATACAAGGGCATTTCAACATTCATAACACAATCAAGGTGATAGACCATGTCAATAAAAGAAAAGCCAAGAACCATAAGATCCTCTAGATGCAGAGAAAGCATTTGAGAAAATAGAGCATCCCTTCCTGATTAAAACTCTTCAAAGAGTAGGGATAGAGGGAGTATTTCTCAATACCATAAAGGCCATGCATGAAAAGCCCCCAGCGAATATCATTGTCAATGGGGAAAAACTAGATCCTTTCCCCTAAGATCAGGAACGAGAAAGGGATGTCCACAATCACACTGCTGCTCAAATAATACTAGAAGTCCTAGCCTCAGCAATCAGACAACAAAAGGAAATAAAAGGCATTCAAATTATCAAAGAAGAAGTCAAACTCCTCCTCTTCACGGATGACATGGTCCTCTATGCAGAAAACCCAGAGGACTCCACCCCAAGATTGCTACAACTCATACAGCAGCAATTCAGCAATGTGGCAGGATACAAAATCAACATGCAGAAATCAGTGGCATTTCTATACACTAACAATGAGACTGAAGGAAGAGAAAAGAAGGGATCTGTCACCTTTAAAATTGACCCAAAACCATAAGATAGGAATAAACCTAACAAAAGAAGTAAAGGATCTATACTCTACAAACTACAGAAGACTTCTGAAAGAAATTGAGGAAGATATAAAGAGATGGAAAAACATCCCATGCTCTTAGAGCAGAAGAATAAATATTGTGAAAATGTCTATGCCTCCCAGAGCAATTTACACATTCAATGCATTCCTATATATAAATAAAAATTTTAAAAATAATAAAAAATTGGTGGCACAGGAGAAGCGCTTCTGAGGACACAGAACCTCTTAATTTCTTTGAAGAAACTCAAGAGGGAGAAGTAGAGATTCGGTCCTTGCTGAGACTTGGCTGTGGGCAGGGCTCTCCCTCTGTGTGATTCCAGGGGTCCCTGAGTGCAGCAGATGTTTATGAAGCTCACTTTTGGGTGAAGGTGTTGGTTGGATGTTTTATTTGATGGTTACATTATCCAGTGTATGATAAAGTGCGTAGTCTTTTGTTTCATTTAAAGACATATTTAACAAGTGTTATGTATAATAAGTGCTTTTAAAATTTTATTTATCTACTTAACAAATTATGTTATTTATTTATTTGAAAGTGAAAGAGAGAGAGAGAGCAAGCAGAAGCAGGACAATGGACAGAGGTAGAGGGAGAAGCAGGCTCCCGACTGAGAAGGGAAACCAATGTGGGGCTCCATACCAGGACTCTGAGATCATGTCCTGAGCTGAATGCAGAAGCTTAACTGATGAGCCACCCAGCGGCTCCAGAGTGCTATTTTTAATAACTGATCTTATTTATTCATTTATTTATTTAGAAAGAGACACAGGAGTGTGGGCTGGGGAGGGGCATTCAGATTGGGTGAGAGATAATCTCAAGCAGATTCTCCACTGAGCTGGAGCCATCTCAGCTTGATTTTAGAATCCCCATACCATGAAATTAGCTGAAATGGAGGTCTGACACTTAACCAACTGAGACCCCCAGGTGCTTCTAATTAGGTGTTATTATTAAAGTATCAAGGAAAAAAGATCTTTCCAATACTGACTTTATGTTCAAGCTAGAAGGAGAGATGGTAATTCTTTGTCCTAGACATTGAAACTCTTCATAGGTTAGTTGAGAAAAGCCAAATAACAGAGAGAAAATTAATAGCCCCTTCAAAGGGAGAAGCTTCTAAAGCATGGACCCTACCCTTTCTTGCATGGGCCTTCAGGTTTCATTTCTGACAGTAGAAGACCCCTGGTGAAGAGTGAAAATGGTCATGAGAGGAGAGGAGTCTGTACAACCTGGATGCTTCTGTGTGGAGGTGGAGGGGCCGGGGGTGTGGAGGTGGTGGGCATTCATGGAGCCTATGGGGAGCCAGGTTTGGGGCAGGGCAGAAGAAGTTTCCCTTTGGGGCTGCGGGTATCTCGGGTCCCACTACAGGAACTCATGGTGGAGGACACTTAGCACCATCACTGTTTTCAGCCTGTCTCCCTGCATGAGTTCACTTCCTCGTCACAGGAATCCTATGACGGTTCCCCCATTGGACACTAGAGGAGACTGACATACAGCAACATGCAGGATTTTGCTTAAGGTCATCCAGTAAGGTGGCAGAGCCAGGGCCTTTTGTTTCCCAGGTGTTTGTGTTGAGAGCTTTCAAAGAGGAAAGAGGAAAGAAAAGTATTGTGGACACTCATGTATTCACCAAGGTAGGCTCCACAATGATGACAACTTTACTATTAGTATGTGTTTACCTTCTGTCAGTATTTTGCTGAACCATGTTCATGTTACCGCTCGGTGACCCTTTGTCTGTACATGAGTAACACATTCACCTTGAGGAGATCTGACAATAATTCTTTCATATCCATTGATACCAATCCATATTCACTTTTCCTCTTTGTCTCAAGTAGTCTTGTGTTGGTTTTTTTAAAGTTGATTTTTATTTATTTATTCATGAGTTACACACACACACACACACACACAGAGAGAGAGAGAGAGAGAGAGAGAGAGGTGGAGACATAGGCAGAGGGAGAAGCAGGCTCTCTGATGCAAGACCACATCCCAGGACCCAGGGATCACGACCTGAGCCAAAGGCAACCACTGACCACCCAGGTGCCCCTGTCTCAGATAGTCTTATGGATGTGTCATAAGCACCCACTCCCATTTCACACTGGACAATTGCTTTTTTACCCAATGAATTTGATATTTATAGAGTCCAGAGGAGATATCTAACATTCATGGGGTTGTCCATGTCAAAGTAGAAAGTGTTAAAGTATGCTGGCAAGGAAATCCAGCCCAGTTCATGGTGGGTTCAGCTATAACAGCAGATTTGTCTCCAACAGAGACCAATGGCCTGCAAATAAGCAAATACTTATCACTTGGCTCTTTCACTGATGTTTACCAAGGTTGAGTTTAACTGTCCTTTCTCTTGACCTAGTTCAGTGTTTGTTAGAGTTTCAGGCTGGTTTCATGAAACAATCTGCACAAATGCACATTGACTTAGAATTGTTTATTCGCATGTAATGTTCATTTATTTTTGTCATCAATTCCATTTTTTCCCTCTATATCACAGAAGAAATCACAGAAAATTAACAGAATTAGTGGGCAATTCAGTGTGGGTCCTCAATAGGAATAGTGATTCCCTCAACAATCTTTTATTTTTTTATAAGAATACTGCTGACAGGATAGCAGTCTTTTTGGTCAGTCATGAGGAGATTATAGTAAGGAACCATGAAGGGAACTGAAAGGGGAGTCCCCATTGTTCAACTTTCTTTTCCATAACAAACTCGCCATGAGGCCCCTCAGCATCTGAGGGCAAAAGGGCTAAGTAGACAGGCGACTCTGCTCCTTCCTCTGGGCTTTTGATGCCTTTTGGTCCACCCATGTCTGTTCTCACCCACCCAGGGCAGCAGGCATTCAGGAGGATCTTGTCATCTCTCCTCTGCTCACTCAGTTTCCTGGCATGGATTCTGGACAGAACGGTGACACCCATTTTTGACACTGAATAGGCTGCTATTTTGATATCAGGCCAGCCCTCCTTCTTGTGCACTCCATTCTTTACGTCTTCCAGAAACTTGTTCATGAGCATCCCCAGCTCCTCCTCTGTGATGGTCTCACTTGTAAACTTCTGTTGCAGTTCTGGGCTGCACTGTTTAAGTGCTAGAAAGCTCATTATGCTAGACACATTCACCACTCTGCCTAAAATACAACACAAAGAGTCACAAAGAATGGCATGCGTGAGAATGGTGAATACCAATATTGCTAGTATTTTGTCCATTTGGGAGACAATTTCTAGATTGCTATGAGGGTTAATGAAGACTGCCTCTGTAACTCGAGGACATGCTGCAGTCTTGAACCTTGTTTTACCCATAATGTCTCTGGTGATGTGACAGAAATGATCTAAAGGGATGAGTAGTGCCCAGATGTTCCACAAAGAAGAGTGCCCTATACAGGAACATGGCAAGTACAGTGTAAGAAGGCACACCCTGCCATCACGGGTAGAGAGCCACTTTTCCTCATAGGTCCCCTCTGAGACTGCCTGGAGACCTTATTATAGTCACCTGAGCAGTGCTCTATGAACAAGTGTTTAGTAGCTCACAATCAGCTTCTGAGTTTAAAGACGGCCTTTTGAAGGTGAACAGACTACGTTGGGATAAGTTGCTTTTCACTGTGCTGTGGCCAGCTAAAAGCAAATCACCTCAGTGGGCTGAGTTGCATGATGTTTTCTCTAGGTTTGGGATATCATTCTCTCAGGAGCAGTAACCAAATGCCTGGCTGTATGGTCATGGAAAAGGGCAGTGGAAAAGTGACATGTTGTAAAGAGATGCTCTAAAAAGAAATGAAGTCCATGCTACACCATGGATGAACCTTGATAACATCATTGAAGTAAAGAAGCCAGTCACAGGAGACCACTCATTATATGAATCTCCATATATGGGATGTCCAGGGGGAAAAAAAGTAGGGACAGAAAGTAGATTGGTGGTTGCTTGGGGCAGGTGGGGAACAGAGGGCTCATAGATAAGGGTCCAGAAACTGTTGGGTGATGACAATGTGCTAATCTTGACTCAGTGATGGTTCCACAACACTGCCCATTTGCTAAATCTACTGAGTTGGATTCCTGAAATGGGTGAAGTGTACGATAGGTGAATCTCAATAAAGCTATTAGAAGTGTAATGCACTGACACATTTCTCACTAACTATTTTCTGAAAATGTAGTTAGTATTTAAACAATGAACTTAATAGACATCTATAAGTAATTAATTTCATATTTTTACATTTATTTATTTAAAGTTTATTTATTTAGGGAGAGTGAGAGGGCATGAGCTGGTGTTAGCAAGTGGGAGAAGGGCAGAGGGAGAGGAATAGAGAGAATCACAAATAGACTCCCCGCAGAATGCAGAGCCTAACTCAGGGCTCCATCACATAAGCCTGAGATCATGACCTGAGTCAGGTGATACCAAGGGTCAGCAACTTCATAGATGGAGCCATTAGGCACCTATATTTTTATATTTCAATTAGTCTTTTTAGTATTATTGAAAGGTCATGAGATCATACCTACAGTCAAGGATTCAATAAAATTAGGAAATTTTCTCTTTTTAGTGTATATATTCATGAATGAAAGTTATGGTCACTTAACTCGAAGCTTTCTCCCAATAGGAGTGGCAGTGTCAAAAAAGTTCAGTGAGGACATGATGCATGGATGGTACTCTGACTCTCATGATGCAGTGTTTAGAGAGAATGAAAATGAGCTGTAGAAACTATATTCTTCATGTATCAGTCTTCTATGACAAACACCTTTTAGAGAGGGGTCTTTTTCTCCGGTACTTTATTTCATCAAGAACATGTTAAGTGTAACATTAATGGGACCTATTTGTCAAAAGTTTTCGTGAGTACTGCTGAAAACTAGAGAATACTTATGGAGGAAACCAAAGAAGACAGAAAGAAATGGGAAAACTTTCATGCTCAGGTTTGGAAGAACATATATTGTTAAAATGTCTGCACTACCCAAGGAATCGACATATTCAATGATTTCCCTATCAAAATAATACCAGCTTTTTCATAGAGCTAGAAGAAACAATCCTAAAATTTGCATGGAACCAGAAAAGATCACGAATAGCCAAAGTAATGCTGAAAAAAGGAAATCAAAGCAGGAGCCATCAGCATTCTGGACTTCAAACTATATTGTAAAGCTGTAGTCATCGAGCAGTATGGCACAGGCACAAAACTGGACACACAGATCAATGGAACAGAATAGAGGACCCAGAAATGAACCCATGAGTTTATGTCAACTAATCTTCAACAAAGCAGAAAAGAAAATCCAATGGAAATAAGGGAGTTTTTCAACAAATGGTGTTGGGAAACCTGGACAGCCACATGCAGAAGAATGAAACTGGATCACTTTTTTATAACATACACAAAAATAAAGTAAAAAAGGATGAAAGACGTACATTTGAGATACGAATCGTCCAATCCTAGAAGAGAAAGATGGCAGCAACCTTTTTGACCTGGGCCATAGCAACTTCTTACTAGATATATTTCCTGAGGCAAGGGAAACAAAAGAAAACATGAACTTTGGAAACTCATCAAGATAAAACTTCCCCATATCAAAGGAAATAAGCAAAAAACTAAATGCAATGACAGGGCAGGGAAAGATATTTGCAAATGACATATCTGATAAAGGGTTAGTATCCAAAATCTAGAGAGACCCTATTAAACTCCACACCCAAAAAATACATATGTTTATATAAATGGGCAGAGATGTGAAAAGATGACTTTCCAGAGAAGATATCCAGATGGCTAATAGATACACGAAAAGATATTCAACATCACTCATCATCAGTGAAATATAAATCAAAACCACAATGAGATACCACCTCATATCTGTATGGAATTCCAAAATTAACCACTCATAAGACCACAGATGTTGTCATTGATGGGGAGGGGGCGTGACCTCTTTTGCACTGCTGCTGGGAATGCAAACTGGTGCAGACACTCTAGGAAACAGTATGGAGGTTCATTAAAATGTTAACAATAGAGCCACCTTATGACCCAGCAATTGCACTACTAGGTATTTATCCAAAGGATACAAACATAGTGATTCAAAGGGGCACATGTATCCCTCAATGCTTAGAGTAGCACTATTAACAATAGCAAAATTATTGACACAGCCCAAGTGTCTATCGATTGATGAATGGATAAAGAGAATGTGATATATATACATATATAATGGAATATTACTCAGTTATCAAAAGGAATGGAAACTTGCCATTTGCGACAACATGGATGGAGCTAGAGTGTATTATGCTAAACCAAATGAGTCAGCCAGAGAAATAGAAATATCGTATGATTTCACTATGTGGAATTTAAGACACATATGAACATAGGGGAAGGAAAGGAAAAATAAAATAAGATGAAAAAAGAGAGGGAGGCAGAGCATAAGAGACTGTTAATTGTAGAAACAAACTGAGGGTTGCTGGAGGGCAGGACGGTGGAAGGTGGGCTCAATGAGGGATGGGCATTAAGGAGGGCAATTGTTGGGAAGAGCCCTGATTGTTATATGTAACTGATGAAACATGGAATCCTATTCCTGAAACCAATTCTACACTAATGTGAAATAAAATTTTTAAAAGTTTAGTGAGTACTTCTCAAATATATATTACTTACAACTAGTTCAATTTCCTTCAAGGGGTGTCTGGGTGGCTCAGTAGGTGTAGCTTCTGCCTTCAGCTCAGGTCATGATCCTGGGCTTCTGGGCTCAAGCTCTGCATGGGGCTCACTGCTCAGCAGGGAGTCTACTCCTCTCTCTCCCTATGCCCTTCCCCCTGCACCTGCTCTTGTTCTCACTCATGCTTTCAATCTTTCTTTCTTTCTTTCTTTCTTTCTTTCTTTCTTTCTTTCTTTCTTTCTTTCTTTCTTTCTTTCTTTCTTTCTCTCTCTCTCTCACTTTCTGTCTCTCAAGTAGATAAAATCCTCAAAAAAATTTATTTTAAAAATATTACCTGCCTTTTTCACAATTGAAATAATACCTATTCGTGATTCAAAATTGCAAAAACACAGAAGTGTGTGCAATTAAGGGGAGGACATAAAGGGAAGACAAGGCCTGAGGAAGCCACACAGGGTAACTGGTATACCAGAAAGGCAGCCGTCTTTACTCACAGGGGCTCAGGACCATTTTCTTACATACCTGTAGCATTGACAGCAGAAGGAGAAACTCTACTAAATTTCCGTAGGCTGTTTGTAATGAAGTGATGACATCTTTTCTATTCTGTGTTGTCTGTCTCAGGGGGTCTAGGATTAGCTGTGAAAATACTGACCTGTGTAATGAAGGAGGTCTGACGGGCAGTAGAATGGTTTTGTAGGTAAATTGCTAGATGTGGGTGCCTCTGCTAGTCCCTGTTCCCCAGGTCTGTCCACCCACTGACCACATCCCCAAGGGGGCAGGGTGGCCACCAGATCCTTGTGGTTTGACAGCTCAGGACAGGAAACACAGGTGCAGGAGCTTGTGGAGCTTCCATAGCAAGGACGCTGATGTACACATTTTTGTCTTCAAGTGTATCCATGGATTTTGAGGGTCATTTTAGAGACTCTGAACTGGAATACACATGGCAGGCATATGGGCTAGGAAGTGTATGGGCCATCCGAATGTCCTTGTGCAAAGGGTGTGTGACTGCATTTGAGTGTGTGAGATGTGGATGAGTGTGTGAGAGACAGGGACTGTATGTGAATGTGAGTGTGACTGCATGAGTGTGTGACACTGTGTGTGACATAGTGTGTAAAACGGTATGTTTCTATAGGTGTGTAAGAAAATGGTCCTGAGCCCCTGTGAGTAAAGATGGCTGCCTTTCTGGTATACCAGTTACCCCATGTGGCTTCCTTGGGCCTTGTCTTCCCTTTGTCCTGCCCTTTATTGCACACACTTCTGTTTTGCAGTTTTAAATCATGAATATGTATTATTTCAATTGTGAAAAAGACAGGTAATATTTTTAAAAATAATTTTTTTGAGGATTTTATCTATTTGAGAGAGAGTTTAAAAGAGAGATAGAGAGAAAGAAAGAAAGCAAGCATGGGTGAGAACAGGAGCAGGAGCAGGGGGAAGGGCATAGAGAGAGAGGAGTAGACTCCCTGCTGAGCAGCGAGCCCCATGCAGGGATGGGGCCCAGAAGCCCAGGATCATGACCTGAGCTGAAGGCAGAAGCTTCACTTACTAAGCCACCCAGACACCCCTGAAGAATATTTAACTAGTTGTAAGTAATATATATTTGAGAAGTACTCACTAAACTTTTAAAAAACTTATTTCAAGTTACTGTAGAATTGGTTTCAGGAATAGGATTCAGTGTTTCAGAGTCACTGTGAAAAGTAGTCCCTCAGGTAAGAAAGGACTCTTGCACTGGTGGGGCTGGGGCAGTTCATCCAGACCATTACTCTGCAAGTGGCAAGGGATGTATTTTTAGGAAATCTCTGTCTCCAAATCTCACTTTCTTAAGCAGAGCCATAGTGAGATGGATAGTTTAGACATCCTCTCCTCTGGGGTCACCACTTCAAGTGCATTCCTTGATTCTCAAGCCTATTCAACGGGCACTAAGTCCACAGCCATTTCTCATGACTTTTTATGGTTTAACATTCATCCCTTTTCCTTGAAGGTTCACCTTTTCTCATATCAAGGTTAGCAATGTTAAGTGTCTGGAGTGATAATGGATTTTTTTTCACAACACTTCAGGGTTTTAAATGTGCCTTTTTTCAGTGATTTTCAGTGGTTTTCCTAGAGGTGCCTGAGGCCCTGCAGCGAGGAAGACCTTGGTCCCAATCAGCAGAGTCCTTTGATTTTCTGTTTGTCTTGCCTTTTTGGATAAGGCTTCATTTGGAGAGGTGCTCCAGTGGCAAATACTTGAGGACCTTGAGTAGTGGGAAACACGATTAGTTTAGATGCCACATGACCTCAGTCTGCAACCAGCTGTGCTTGTGATATTGAGAGTCATTATTCTTCCATTTCTGAATGGGGCTAATATATAAATATTCCATCTAGCCACCTATCCTTTTGAGGACAACAGTATGTCAGTGTGTGTGTGTGTGTGTGTGAGAGAGAGAGAGAGAGAGAGAGAGAGTAAGAGAGAGACAGAGAGAGACAGAGGGAGTTACCTTTTATACTGTACTTTCTTAAATGAAGATTTAGGACCCCTTCTATAACATTTCCTTGGTAAGTGTAGCCTTACAAGTCTGTATTTTCTGCTAATACTTTAGCTAATATCTGATGAACAAGAGTTTTCAAATTTCAAACTTTTGCTCAAATCCTTCAACTTGGATATGCCGTAATTTTTAAAAAAATAAGTACGTATCGATTTAGAGAGAAAAAAGAATAATAGACGTTTAACACTTTAAAGAGAGGATCATTCAAATAAAGGAATATGAATTCAAGGGAATGGGAGGGAAAAGCAATGGATGTGGGAAGGGATGTTCATGGCCTAGATATGGATTGCCTGGTTAAGATTGGTGGTGGCCACCTGGTTGGGTAGATTCTTATCTTTTTTTCGTGTGTGTGGCTAAATTATTTCTGTAAAACTCTTTTTGAAGAAAGCATTACAAATATGAAAACTCAGCATCTTCTATTCCTCAATGTATTTCTTTTAAAGATTTTATTTGTTTATTCGAGACAGAGAGAGAGAGAGACAGAGAGATACAGGCAGAGGGAGAAGCAGGCTCCATGCAGGGAGCCCAACATGGGACTGGATCCCGGGGTTCCAGGATCACGCCCTGGGCTGAAGGCATTGCTAAACCACTGAGCCACGCGGACTGCCCTCCTCAATGTCTTTAATGTCACAATTCTCTTTTGTTCTTTCACGCCAACAAAACAGAGCCAATGAGCAGAAATGGGCCCTTGGACTTTGTTCTTTAACCACAGATATCTGGTGAAATCATTCAAGACTGTTCTTTGTATCCTAGTTTCTGCATTATGGGAGAGGAGGGACAATATTTGCTTTTGGTTATCCTAGCTAAGATTTCTCTCAAATAGGATCTTCAAAGAGGGTAAAGTCTTGGTCACAGGAAACACTGTGGCTGCCATCCCCCCACCTAAGGGAAGAACTCTCCTCTTGCAATAGGCAAGAAAACCCTACTTTCACAAGGAGAATAGAGCTTGCCTGTCCATGTCCATGCAGTCCAGGTTCCCTGAGGCAAGATCAATAGTTTGATTAGAACCTGCTTTAGCAAATCCAGGAGAGCACTCACTCCTCATTCTGGTCCAAGGCCAACAAGGCAGCAATAAGCAACACTGTTGAGGTAAGTGAGATCCAACCTCAGCCAGAAGTCATTTTGCCTTCTAAGGGGAGCACCTGTATGATGTGTGGGGGTGGCACAAGTAAATTCATCCCATCTTCAAGGTTTGTGGTGAGTAAAGGAGACAGGTGACATCTGAGAGCTGCCCTGCCACATGCCAGTGAAGGGAGTGTTGCAAAAATTACGAGAACTTTCCAGGACAGAAGAGGAAATGGGGGCAGAACGGGGAGTCAAATGTACCTGCATGTACTCTTTTCAAGGGAGACATCCTAATCATTCTAAAAGTATCAGCTTATCTTAATTAGTGTAGTACATGGGTGGTGGCTCCCCCATCACATTCACATGGGGTAAGGATTACAGTAGTTTACAACCAAGGAATGATGGCAGTCTGTCTTGTGCAGAGCATTGCAGAAAGTGAAGGGGAATCCATGGGCCTGGTCTTTGGCAGGTCTGATGACAGAGATCCCTACAAATGATGCTCAGAGCTTGGGCTTTGCTCCTGAAGGAATTTTGGGAGACAGTGAGCACCCAGAAGGTACAGAGAATGACCTCAGAGTAAAAGACTCAGAAGTAGGGTCTCTTAGGAAAGTTGGAATGATCCAGAAATGATAGCTGAGTATCTGTTGTAGAGCTGGGATGGAGGAGAGGCCTGCAGAAAAATGCAGAGGACAAAACCCATAGGACCACTCTTAAGACCTGGTCCCTGATAATCAGGAGCTGGGCACAGTGACCACATTATTCATGATTGGGGGATTGTGGGCTATGTGAGCAAGATTTTTTTTTTTTTGAAAATGATTAAGTGCTGTGATAATGTAGATATTTAAATGAGGGAGAGTTGAGGGCTGGAGGAGCAGGATTTGGGTGTGGAAGTATGTGTGTGTGGAGCTCTGGGAATGTTCTAGGCAGGTGACAGATGTTGGCGGGGAGCAGAGACATTTGGATAGCAGAGTCCATTGGTCTGAATAAAATCTGTCAGACCATAAAGTTCAGGGTCCACTTCTGGATTCTCTATTCTGTTCCATTGATCTATGTGTCTGTTTTTGTGCCAGTACCACACTGTCTTGATGACCACAGCTTTGTAGTACAACCTGAAATCTGGCATTGTGATGCCCCCAGATATGGTTTTCTTTTTTAAAATTCCCCTGGCTATTCAGAGTCTTTTCTGATTCCACACAAATCTTAAAATAATTTGTTCTAACTCTCTGAAGAAAGTCCATGGTATTTTGATAGGGATTGCATTAAACGTGTATATTGCCCTGGGTAACATTGACATTTTCACAATATTAATTCTGCCAATCCATGAGCATGGAATATTTTTCCATCTCTTTGTGTCTTCCTCAATTTCTTTCAGAAGTGTTCTATAGTTTTGAGGGTATAGATCCTTTACCTCTTTGGTTAGGTTTATTCCTAGGTATCTTATGCTTTTGGGTGCAATTGTAAATGGGATTGACTCCTTAATTTCTCTTTCTTCAGTCTCATTGTTAGTGTATAGAAATGCCACTGATTTCTGGGCATTGATTTTGTATCCTGCCACGCTACCGAATTGCTGTATGAGTTCTAGCAATCTTGGGGTGGAGACTTTTGAGTTTTCTATGTAGAGTATCATGTCATCGGCGAAGAGGGAGAGTTTGACTTCTTCTTTGCCAATTTGAATGCCTTTAATGTCTTTTTGTTGCCTGATTGCTGAGGCTAGGACTTCCAGTACTATGTTGAACAGCAGTGGTGAGAGTGGACATCCCTGTCTTGTTCCTGATCTTAGGGGAAAGGCTCCCAGTGCTTCCCCATTGAGAATGATATTTGCTGTGGGCTTTTCATAGATGGCTTTTAAGATGTCGAGGAATGTTCCCTCTATCCCTACACTCTGAAGAGTTTTGATCAGGAATGGATGCTGTATTTTGTCAAATGCTTTCTCTGCATCTAATGAGAGGATCATATGGTTCTTGGTTTTTCTCTTGCTGATATGATGAATCACATTGATTGTTTGACGGGTGTGGAACCAGCCTTGTGTCCCAGGGATAAATCCTACTTGGTCATGGTGAATAATTTTCTTAATGTACTGTTGGATCCTATCGGCCAGTATCTTGTTGAGAATTTTTGCATCCATGTTCATCAGGGATATTGGTCTGTAATTCTCCTTTTTGGTGGGGTCTTTGTCTGGTTTTGGAATTAAGGTGATGCTGGCCTCATAGAACGAATTTGGAAGTACTCCATCTCTTTCTATCTTTCCAAACAGCTTTAGGAGAATAGGTATGGTTTCTTCGATAAAGGAGGAAAGACTATCCATTGGAAGAAAGACAGTCTCTTCAATAAGTGGTGCTGGGAAAATTGGACATCCACATGCAGAAGAATGAAACTAGACCACTCTCTTTCACCATACACAAAGATAAACTCAAAATGGATGAAAGATCTAAATGTGAGACAAGATTCCATCAAAATCCTAGAGAAGAACACAGGCAACACCCTTTTTGAACTCGGCCATAGTAACTTCTTGCAAGATACATCCACGAAGGCAAAAGAAACAAAAGCAAAAATGAACTATTGGGACTTCATCAAGATAAGAAGCTTTTGCACAGCAAAGGATACAGTCAACAAAACTCAAAGACAACCTACAGAATGGGAGAAGATATTTGCAAATGATACATCAGATAAAGGGCTAGTTTCCAAGATCTATAAAGAACTTCTTAAACTCAACACCAAAGAAACAAACAATCCAATCATGAAATGGGCAAAAGACATGAACAGAAATCTCACAGAGGAAGACATAGACATGGCCAACATGCACATGAGAAAATGCTCTGCATCACTTGCCATCAGGGAAATACAAATCAAAACCACAATGAGATACCACCTCACACCAGTGAGAATGGGGCAAATTAACAAGGCAGGAAACAACAAATGTTGGAGAGGATGCGGAGAAAAGGGAACCCTCTTACACTGTTGGTGGGAATGTGAACTGGTGCAGCCACTCTGGAAAACTGTGTGGAGGTTCCTCAAACAGTTAAAAATAGACCTGCCCTACGACCCAGCAATTGCACTGTTGGGGATTTACCCCAAAGATACAAATGCAATGAAACGCCGGGACACCTGCACCCCGATGTTTATAGCAGCAATGGCCACGATAGCCAAACTGTGGAAGGAGCCTCGGTGTCCAACGAAAGATGAATGGATAAAGAAGATGTGGTTTATGTATACAATGGAATATTACTCAGCTATTAGAAATGACAAATACCCACCATTTGCTTCAACGTGGATGGAACTGGAGGGTATTATGCTGAGTGAAGTAAGTCAGTCGGAGAAGGACAAACATTATATGTTCTCATTCCTTTGGGGAATATAAATAATAGTGAAAGGGAATATAAGGGAAGGAAGAAGAAATGTGTGGGAAATATCAGAAAGGGAGACAGAACGTAAAGACTGCTAACTCTGGGAAACGAACTAGGGGTGGTAGAAGGGGAGGAGGGCGGGGGGTGGGAGTGAATGGGTGATGGGCACTGGGGGTTATTCTGTATGTTAGTAAATTGAACACCAATAAAAAATAAATTAAAAAAAATAAAATAAAATCTGTCAGAGAGAGGGAGAGGGAGAAGAAAGGGTCCAGAGAGGAATCCCAGGGAAGTGCATTGTGAGGGGCATGGAGGAAGCAAAGGGCTTCTCTGAGGAGAGTTCTGAATGAAGACTTGAAGGATAGGACAGTCAGTGCCTCTAGTGGAAGAGTAGAGGGATAGAGGACATTGCTGACTGCAGGGCAAGTGTGTCAGAGTCCTGAGGACACCTCTCCCGGGGGAGGTACCGCAAGGAGGCCAGGCCCTGGCTGAGCAGGGCCAGGGTCTTCTGGATGAGGCCAGAGTTCAGGGGCCGGATCATGCCAGAAGCAGCACAGCTTGGGCCCTTCATCAGGCTCACCTTGGGGTTTCACTAGAGGCAGCAGTTCTGTGCATATATCTCGGGTGCCAAAGAAGTTTGTCTTCAGGGTCACTTCTGCTTGAATATGTAGGGGTGTGGGATCATCAGCTATTAGGGGAGAAGCAGAGAAGATTAATAAATAGTAGCCATCTGAGAGGATTCCAGGATATGACAAATACATTCTTTTAGTTTTCATGTTCATTCTATTGAAATCTCAGCAACATCTGGGTTAGTGGACTGTATGGTCTCAAGGTGGTTTATCGGTTGTGCTGATGCCGTGTAGCTGTGTAAGCTGGCATCATTTGGGGAGGCTAGGGAAGTGTGCACAATGGGATTTCTGTTTACCTCCGTTTGTAATTTGTTGTTTCTTACAAAATAGGTAAAGTATTCACTAAATGGCTCAGATCCAAACTGAGAGAAAAACAAAAAACTAGGTCAGGTCCCTGAGATTTTTCCATGGCAATACCAAGGCACTGTGGCTATAAGACTTACCCCCCAGAGGCTTCTGTCTCTCTGTGCCTGCAGTCTGACCTCCTTCCCCAGGGAAACCCTTCTAGACCCCATAGTAGTGGTTCAGGCATCATCCCCAACCCACTCTGTGTGGTTCCCTAACGGAGATCCCCTGCTCTAAGTGTTCCCGTGTTCTTACGTGTGAAGACGATGCCTGCATTGTTGACCAGTACGTCCAGGCCCCCATACTCCTCCCACAGGAAGTCACGCAGGGCGCGGATGCTCTGCAGGTTGTCAATGTCCAGCAGGTGGAAGCGTGGGCTCAGGCCCTCAGCCTTGAGATGCTGCACAGCTGCCCGGCCCCGCGCCTCATCCCTCGAGGTGAGTATCACGTCCCCAGGGAAATTCCGGCACAGGTCCCTCGTGATGGCGAAGCCAAGGCCCTTGTTAGCTCCAGTCACTACCGCTACACGGAGGGCCAATGACATGGTTGCATGGAGTGCAAGCACCAGCCTGTGTGGTGAATGGGTGATGCTTTGGCCACAGGGAGGGCTGGTGTTGCAGAGCCCTGGCCACAGTCAGAGATGCCAGTAGAAATGAGTCTGTTATCAAGCAGTGTGGCTACTAGAGCCAAAGGCCCCGCCTCAGTCCCTCCATCAAAGGAGGGGCCAAATGTTCTGGAAAATTTCCTAATGACTTGTACGAGGTGTGTCCCCTGTGGGGCTACACCCTGAACACAAACAGGACTCTGGCCTCTTAGGGTCACTCTTGTGAACCCAGATATGGTTCAGGTTGGACTGACATGTTCCTCAAAAGAGAGGTGGTTGGTGATACAGTATAGGGAGCTAGAGAATCATGGTAGTTGAACTAAAATAATTTTGGGAAAATCTCAACAGGAACAAAGTAGTGAGATTGTGTTGGGAAGGAGTCCTTCCTCTAGGAAATGAGAATGGTTGGGCTCTTCCAAGATGCACTGAGATTGCTGGCACAGGGATTTAGAGGCATGATAGTGGAAGAGTAGGGGTTCCTGTTTCATCTGGTCCCCCAAACCTACCTACATAACTTTCAAACCACCCTGAACAGCTATGAATTCAGTCTGAGATATAAAGAGAGAACAGCTGCAATGCCACAGGGACAAAAGCGATTGCTTCTGACAGGGTAAGAGGGGGGACAAGAGGATCAGAGGGGATATATGGAATGATAAGAGGCGGAGGAGCGAGTCCTGGTAAACTGCTTCAGGAAAGCAGGTCAGTGGACTACTGGGAACTTTAAAATCTGCCCCTGAAAGTGTCTTCCCTGACTGAAAGTGCTCATTGGGGACATAGGACAGCATCACAGGAGGGGCAGTGAAGTCTCAATATTCCCGGAGGCCCAGTAAGAATAGGGGTGCCTGTGGGGAAGCTCACCTCAAACCACGGTCAGATTGGGGTACAGGGCTGGAGGTCCGCAACCCTCCGGGTTACAAAGGCTGGCACCAGAACTCTCTTTACCCAGGAGCCCAGCAGAAGCCGAAGTGGGCTGTCCTCCATTCACCCTGGACAGGCGGAACTGGGGCCTGCTCGAGACAGCACCGCCCTCCTGCAGCTTGGCGCCCTGCCCTTTGTGCAGCTCACTTCCCCCTAGGATGCCCATGGGAGCATCTAGGCCAGTGTGCAGACTGGGGTTTGGTGCACGTGGGGAGCTCTTGGCTCTGGGGTTGGAGATCTGGCCGCTGCCATTCTTTGTTTCTCCTTTCACCTGGGAGAGGTGAGGCCTCCAGGGAACAAGGGCCTCTCAGGGCAAACAGCTTTATGGATTCTGGCCACTTGGCAAGGGGTGGGGTATCTCCTCCCAGACACAAATACCTGGTCATCAGTGCAGCAGGCCCCTCCCCCAGAAGACCAGCTGGAAGAACAGGGGGAGAGCCAGTTTACTGATGGAGCACCACTACTAAGCTCCAGGGCTGGGAGAAAGAGTATATAGAACTTGAGGGTTTTCTTTCCCCCCCAAGGTTTTTTCCTTTATGATTCATTTAACTTTCAGGTTAAAAATTGCCAATATTTTTCTCTTTTTCTGCTATAACTACAATATTTTATCGACTCTTCATTTTTAAGAGTTTTCCTTTTTGACTTTCATATTTTTACAATTCCATGTTTAGATATATTGTTCGTTTTTGGATTGCTTTCCACATATTCCATTTGATTTTTTAAACATATAAGTTACGGGGATTTTATCACTCTTGTTTTGTTTTATAATTGTGCAAGTTAGTACCTCATATATAGACCTAGTGGTACACCATGTTGGTCCATTCTGTGAGGTCATATTCTTTCTTCCACTCCAATCGCCCCAGTCGCCCCACTGTTTCAACGTGTTTCTGTTTTCGGGGTTGCTTGTGTGTCTCTATATAAGTTTTGCTGCTTTATATAAGTTTGGAACCAAGAGAATCACCACTCCGTGAGCCTATATTTTGTCTCCCAACCACATCCTTCCCACCATTTTTAAATTTTTTAAATTTTTACTTTTTTTATGTTTGTTTTTCAGTGTCATGGTCTTTTTTTTTTTTTTTCTTTTTCTTCTCTTTCTTTTATTTTCTCGTCCCTGATTTCCTTGGAATTGTCTAGGGTGTATTTTACTTAGGTCATGGTTGATATTTTTGACTCTGCTTGCTCCTTTAACCCTTCTTCACTGGACAAAATGACTAACAGAGGAATTCAGCACAATGAGAACCAGAATATTCTCTGCCACAGACCTAATGGATATGTATTTATGTAACATGTCAGAGATACAATCCAGGAGTAGGATTATAGAAGTATTGTTGGCTCTTGAAAAAAGCATACTGACCAGATGGGCTTCATGGATAGATATAGAACCTTCCATCCTAATGCAACAGAAAACACATGCTTCTCAAGTGCACATGGAACTTCCTCCAGAATAGACCACATACTGGGTCACAAATCAGGTCTCAACTGATAGCTAAAATTGGGACTATCTTTTGCATATTTTCAGACCATAATGCTTTGAAATGAGAACCCAATCACCATAGGATGTTTGGAAGGAACTCAGACACTTGGAGATTAAAGAGCATCCTACTAAAAGATGAATGGGACAACCAGGAAATTAGAGAAGAATTAAAAAGAATCAGGGAAACTAATGAAACTGAAAGCACAACTCTCAAAATCCTTGGGATACAGCAAGACATTCTGAAGACAGAAATACATTGCAATAAAAGTGTCGCTCAAAATATTGGAAAAATCTAGGGTACACAAGCTGCCTTCCACTTACAGGAAGTGGAGAAAGAACAGCAAGTAAAGCCTATACCAAGCAGAAGAAGAGAGATAATAAGAATTTGAACAGAACTCAATGAAATATAGATGATAAGGACTGCAGAATGGATGATGGAAAGCAGGACCTTGATCTTTGAAAGAAATAGTTAGATTGATAAATTCCTACACAGACTTATTCAAGGGAAAAGAGAAGATTCTTTTTTTTAAAGATTTTATTTATTTATTTATTCATGAGAGACAAAGAGACAGAGAGAGAGAGACAGAGAGAGAGAGAGGCAGAGACACAGGCAGAGACACAGGCAGAGGGAGAAGCAGGCTCCATGCAGGGAACCGGATGCAGATCTCGATCCTATGACTCCAGGATCATGCCCTGGACCAAAGGCAGGCGCCAAACTGCTGAGCCACCCAGACATCCCAAAAGAGAAGATTCAACTGAGTAAAATCAACATCAAAAGATGAGAGATCATAACTAATACCAAGGAAATAGAAATGATTTAAAAATTGTATTACAAAGAACTCTATGCCAAGAAGTTAGGCAACCTGGGGAAATGGATGCATTCCTGGAAACCTACGCATAACCAAACCAGGGCCAGATGGCTTCCCAGGGAATTCTACCAAACATTTCAAGAAGAAATAATACCTATTTTACTAAAGCTGTTTCAAAGATAGAAATGGAGGGAATACTTTCAAAGTTGTTCTTTGAGGCCAGCATTACCTTGATCCCAAAACCAGACAAAGACCCCACCAAAAAGGAGAATTACAGACCAATATCCCTGATGAAAATGGATGCAAAAATTCTCACCGAGATACTAGCCAATAGGATCCAACAGTACATTAAGAGGACTATTCACCACGACCAAGTGGGATTTATTTCTGGGATGCAAGGGAAGTTCAACATTCATAAGACAATCGACATGATAGACCACGTCAATAAAAGAAAAGCCAAGAACGATATGACCTCTGGATGCAGAGAAAGCATTTGAGAAAATAGAGCATCCCTTCCTGATTAAAACTCTTCAAAGTGTAGGGATGAGGGAATATTTCACAATATAATAAAAGCCATGAATGAAAAGCCCCCAGCAAATATCATTGTCAATGGGGAAAAACTAGATCCTTTACCCTAAGATGAGGAACAAGACAGAGAAGTCCATGCTCACCACTGCTGTTCAACATACTAGTAGTCCAGAAGATATAGTCTATGTATACAATGGAATATTACTCAGCCATCAGAAATGACAAATATCTATCATTTGCTTCAACTTGGGTGGAACTGGACGGTATTATGCTGAGTGAAATAAACCAATTGAAGGAAGACCATCTTCATATGGTGTCACTCATGTGGAATATGAAAAATAGTGAAAGGGAGTGCAAGGGAAAGGAGGGAAACTGAATGGGGAACCATTGGAGAGGAAGATGATCCATGAAAGGCTCCTAACTTTGAAAAACAAAGAAAAGGTTGGAGAAGGGCAGTTTATGGGATGAGTACTCGGTGTTATATGTTGGCAAATGAAATTTAACTCATGTATTTAAATAAAAATTAAAAAATAGTAAAAAATTGCTGGCACAGGGGAAGTGCTTCTGAGGACACAGATCCTCTTACCTCCTTTGAAGAAACTCAAGAGGGAGAAGTAGAGATTCAGTCCTTGCTGAGACTTGGCTGTGGGCAGGGCTCTCCCTCTGTGTGATTCCAGGGATCCCGGAGTGCAACAGATGTTTATGAAGCTCACTGTGGGTGAAGGTATTGGATGTTTCATTTGATGGTTACATTATCCAGTGTATGTTAAAATGCTTAGTTTTTCGTTTCATTTAAGGACACATTTAAAGTGTTATATACAATAGGTGCTTTTTAAACTTTTATCTATTTATTTAACAAGCTTTTATTTATCTGAAAGTGAGAGAAAGAGAGAGAGAGGGGGAGAGAGAGAGAGAGCGAGCAGGATGATGGAAAGAGGTAGAGGGAGAAGCAGGCTCTCCAAGTAGCAGGGAAACCAACACTGGGCTTGGTACCAGGACCCTGAGATCATGACCTGAGCTGAATGCAGAGGCTTAACTTATGAGCCACCCAGGGGCTCCAGGGTGCTATTTTTAAAAAATGATTTTATCTATTCATTTATTTACTTAGAAAAGACAGAGACAAAAGGAATGTGACCTGGGAAGGGACATTCGGATTGGGTGAGAGATAATCTCAAGCGGATTCTCCACTGAGCTGGAGCCATCTTGGCTTGATTTTAGAATCCCCATATCATGAAATTAGCTGAAATGAAGGTCTGACACTTAACCAACTGAGACCCCCAGGTGCTCCTAATTACGTGTTATTTTTAAAGTATCAAGGAAAAAAGATCTTTCCAATACTGACTTTATGTTCAAGCTAGAAGGAGAGATGGTATTTCTTTGTCCTAGACATTGAAAGTCTTCATAGGTTAGTTGAGAAAAGCCAAATAACAGAGAGAAAATTAATAGCCCCTTCAAAGGGAGAAGCTTCTAAAGCATGGACCCTACCCTTTCTTGCATGGGCCTTCAGGTTTCATTTCTGACAGTAGAAGACCCCTGGTGAAGAGTGAAAATGGTCATGAGAGGAGAGGAGTCTGTACAACCTGGATGCTTCTGTGTGGAGGTGGAGGGGGGCGGGGGTGTGGAGGTGGTGGGCATTCATGGAGCCTATGGGGAGCCAGGTTTGGGGCAGGGCAGAAGAAGTTTCCCTTTGGGGCTGCGGGTATCTCGGGTCCCACTACAGGAACTCATGGTGGAGGACACTTAGCACCATCACTGTTTTCAGCCTGTCTCCCTGCATGAGTTCACTTCCTCGTCACAGGAATCCTATGACGGTTCCCCCATTGGACACTTGAGGAGACTGACATACAGCAACATGCAGGATTTTGCTTAAGGTCATCCAGTAAGGCGGCAGAGCCAGGGCCTTTTGTTTCCCAGGTGTTTGTGTTGAGAGCTTTCAAAGAGGAAAGAGGAAATAGGAAAGAAAAGTATTGTGGACACTCATGTATTCACCAAGGTAGGCTCCACAATGATGACAACTTTACTATTAGTATGTGTTTACCTTTTGTCGGTATTTTGCTGAACCATGTTCATGTTACCGCTCGGTGACCCTTTGTCTGTACATGAGTAACACATTCACCTTGAGGAGATCTGACAATAATTCTTTCATATCCATTGATGCCAATCCATACTCACTTTTCCTCTTTGTCTCAAGTAGTCTTGTGTTGGTTTTTTTAAGGTAGATTTTTATTTATTTATTCATGAGTTACACACACAGAGAGAGAGAGAGAGAGAGAGAGAGAGAGAGGTGGAGACATAGGCAGAGGGAGAAGCAGGCTCTCTGATGCAAGACCATATCCCAGGATCCAGGGATCACGACCTGAGCCAAAGGCAACCACTGACCACCCAGGTGCCCCTGTCTCAGATAGTCTTATGGATGTGTCATAAGCACCCACTCCCATTTCGCACTGGACAATTGCTTTTTTACCCAGTGAATTTGATATTTTTATTTTTTATTTTTTTAAACATTTTTTTTATTATTACTTATTTATGATAGTCATACAGAGAGAAAGAGAGAGAGGCAGAGACACAGGCAGAGGGAGAAGCAGGCTCCATGCACCGGGAGCCTGACGTGGGATTCGATCCCGGGTCTCCAGGATCGCGCCCTGGGCCAAAGGCAGGCGCCAAACCGCTGTGCCACCCAGGGATCCCGAATTTGATATTTTTAGAGTCCAGAGAAGATATCTAACATTCATGGGGTTGTCCATGTCAAAGTAGGGGCTGCTAAAGTATGCTGGCAAGGGAAACCCAGCCCAATTCAGGGATTTATATATGACCCATGGTAAGGTTCAGCTATAACGGCAGATTTGAGTAGGTCCAACAGAGACCACTGGCATGCAAATAAGCAAATACTAATTTTCTGGCTCTTTCACTAATGTTTACCAAGCCTTGAGTTTAACTGTCCCTTCTCTTGACCTAGTTCAGAGTCTGTTAGAGTTTTGGGCTGGTTGGCATGAAACAATCTGCACACATAGACATTGACTTAGAATTGTTTATTCGCATGTAATGTTCATTTATTATTGTCATCCACTCCATTTTTTCTTCCATATCACAGAAGAAATCACAGAAACTTCACAGAATTAGTAGGCAATTCAGTGTGAGTCCTCAATAGCAATAGTGATTCCCTCAACCCTCTTTTATTTATTTTTTATTTTTATTGTTTTTAAGATTTTTATTTATTTATTCATAGACACACACACAGAAGAGAGAGGCAGAGACACAGGCAGAGGGAGAAGCAGGCTCCATGCAGAGAGCCCCATGTGGGACTCGATCCCGGTCCCCAGGATCACACCCCAGGCTGCAGGCAGCGCCAAACCGCTGCACCACCAGGGCTGCCCCTCTTTCATTTTTTTATAAGAATACTGCTGACAGGATAGCAGTCTTTTTGGTCAGTCATGAGGAGATTATAGTAAGGAACCACAAAGGGCACCGAAAGGGGAGCCCCTATTGTTCAACTTGCTTTTCCATGACAAACTCGCCATGAGGCCCCTCAGCATCTGAGGGCAAAAGGGCTAAGTAGACAGGCGTCTCTGCTCCATCTTCTGGGCTTTTGATGGCATCTGCTCCACCCATGTGTGTTCTCACTCACCCAGGGCAGCAGGCATTCAGGAGGATCTTGTCATCTCTCCTCTGCTCACTCAGTTTCCTGGCATGGATTCTGGACAGAATGGTGATACCCATCTTTGATATTCCATAGGTGACTAGTTTCATATCAGGCCAGCCCTCCTTCTTGTGCACTCCATTCTTTACATCTTCCACAAACTTGTCCATGAGCATCCCCAGCTCCTCCTCTGTGATGGCCTCACTTGTAAACTTCTGTTGCAGTTCTGGGCTGCACTGTTTAAGGGTTACGAAGCCCATTACGCTAGACACATTCACCACTCTGCCTAAAATACAACACAAAGAGTCACAAAGAATGGCATGCATGAGAATGATGAATACCAATATTGCTAGTATTTTGTCCATTTGGGAGACAATTTCTAGATTGCTATGAGGGTTAATGAAGACTGCCTCTGTAACTCGAGGACATGCTGCAGTCTTGAACCTTGTTTTACCCATAATGTCTCTGGTGATGTGACAGAAATGATCTAAAGGGACTGAGTAGTGCCCAGATGTTCCACAAAGAAGAGAGAGTGCCCTATACAGGAACATGGCAAGTACAGTGTAAGAAGGCACTCCCTGCCGTCACGGGTTGAGAGCCACTTTTCCTCATAGGTCCCCTCTGGGACTGCCTGGAGACCTTATTATAGTCACCTGAGCAGTGCTCTATGAACAAGTGTTTAGTAGCTCACAATCAGCTTCTGAGTTTAAAGATGGCCTTTTGAAGGTGAACAGACTACGTTGGGATAAGTTGCTTTTCACTGTGCTGTGGCCAGCTAAAAGCAAATCACCTCAGTGGGCTGAGTTGTATGATGTTTTCTCTAGGTTTGGGATATCATCCTCTCAGGAGCAGTGACAAAATGCCTGGCCGTATGGTCATGGAAAGGGGCAGTGGAAAAGTGACATGTTATAAAGAGATGCTCTAAAAAGAAATGAAGTCCATGCTACACCATGGATGAACCTTGATAACATCATTGAAATAAAGAAGCCAGTCACAGGAGACCACTCATTATATGATTCTCCATATATGGGATGTCCAGGGGAAAAAAAAGTAGGGACAGAAAGATTGGTGGTTGCTTGGGGCAGGTGGGGAACAGACGGCTCATAGATAAGGGTCCAGAAACTGTTGGGGTGATGACAATGTGCTAATCTTGACTCAGTGATGGTTCCACAACACTGCCCATTTGCTAAAATCTACGGAGTTGGATTCCTGAAATGGGTGAAGTGTACGATAGGTGAATTGTATCTCAATAAAGCTGTTAGAAGTATAAAGCACTGACATATTTCTCACTAACTCTTTTCTGAAAAAGTAGTTAGTATTTAAACAATGAACTTAATAGACATCTATAAGTAATTAATCTCATATTTTTATATTTATTTATTTAAAATTTTATTTATTTTAGGGAAGAGTGAGAGTTCATGAGCTGGCGTTAGCAAGTGGGAGATATGAAAAGATGAGCGTCCAAAGAAGAGGGAGAGGAATAGAGAGAATCCCAAATAGACTCCCCTCAGATTGCAGAGCCTGACCCAGGGCTCCATCACATAACCCTGAGATCATGACCTGAGTCAGGTGATACCAAGAGTCAGTAATGTACTGACTTAATGGACTGACTAGCTTAATGGACTGAGCCACCCAGGAACCCCTATTTTTATATTTAAATGAGTCTTTTTATCATTATAGAAAGGTCATGAGATCATACCTACAGTGGGAGATCAAGAAAATTAGGAAACTTTTCTTTTCTTAATATAAATATCCTGGAATGAAAGTCATTGCCACTTAAATCTGAGTTTCCTCCCACTGAGGAATGGCAGGGCCAAAAAAAGTTCAGTGGAAGAGATGATGCATGGATGGCACTCTGACTCTTATAGAGAGAAATTGAGAGAAAATTAAGTTGAGAGAAAATTAAAATGAATTGTAGAAACTATGTTCTTCATGTGTCAGTCTTCTAAGAGGAATACCTTTTAGAAAGGGCTCTTTTACTCAAGTACTTTATTTCATCAATAACATGTTAAGTGTAATGTTAGTGGAACCTATTTGTCAAATGTTTTAGTGAGTACCGCTGAAAACTGGAGAATACTTATGGAAGAAACCAAAGAAGACAGAAAGAAATGGGAAAACTTTCATGCTCAGGTTTGGAAGAACATATATTGTTAAAATGTCTGCACTACCCAAGGAATCGACATATTCAATGATTTCCCTATCAAAATAATACCAGCTTTTTCATAGAGCTAGAAGAAACAATCCTAAAATTTGCATGGAACCAGAAAAGATCACGAATAGCCAAAGTAATGCTGAAAAAAGGAAATCAAAGCAGGAGCCATCAGCATTCTGGACTTCAAACTATATTGTAAAGCTGTAGTCATCGAGCAATAAGGCACAGGCACAAAACCGGACACACAGATCAATGGAACAGAATAGAGGACCCAGAGATGGACCCACAAGTGTATGTCAACTAATCTTCAACCAAACAGGAAAGAATATCCAATGGAAATAAGGGACTTTCTTCAATAAATGGTATTGGGACACCTGGACAGCCACATGCAGAAGACTGAAACTGGACCACTTTCCTACACCATACACAAAAATAAAGTAAAAAAGGATGAAAGACCCTCATTTGATATGGGAAATCCTCCAAATCCTAGAGGAGAAAGTTGGCAGCAAACTTTTTGACCAGAGCCATAGCAACTTCTTACTGGATATATCTCCTGAGGCAGGGGAAACAAAAGCAAACATGACCTTTTGGAACCTCATCAAGATAAAACTTTCACACATCAAAGGAAACAATAAAAAAACTAAAAGGAGGTATCCCTGGGTGGCTCAACGGGTTAGCCCCTGCCTCCCGCCCAGGGCGTGATCCTGGGGTCCTGGGATCAAGTCCCACATCGTGCTCCTTACATGGAGCCTGCTTCTTCCTCTGCCTGTGTCTTTGCCTCTCTCTGTGTCTCTCATGAATAAATAAATAAAATCTTAAAAAAAAAAACCTAAAAGGCAATGATGGGGCAGGGAAAGATATTTGCAAACGACATATCTGATAAACGGTTAGTATCTAAAATCTAGAGAGACCGTATTAAACTCCACACCCAAAAAATACATATGTTCATACAAATGGGCAGAGATGTGAAAAGATGATTTTCCATAGAAGATATCCAGATGGCTAATAGATACACGAAAAGATGCTCAACATCACTCATCATCAGTGAAATATAAATCAAAACCACAATGAGATACCACCTCATATCTGTATGGAATTCTAAAATTAACCACTCATGAGACCACAGATGTTGTCATTGATGGGGAGGGGGCGTGACCTCTTTTGCACTGCTGCTGGGAATGCAAACTGGTGCAGACACTCTAGGAAACAGTATGGAGGTTCATTAAAATGTTAACAATAGAGCCACCTTATGACCCAGCAATTGCACTACTAGGTATTTATCCAAAGGATACAAACATAGTGATTCAAAGGGGCACATGTATCCCTCAATGCTTAGAGTAGCACTATTAACAATAGCAAAATTATTGACACAGCCCAAGTGTCTATCGATTGATGAATGGATAAAGAGAATGTGATATATATACATATATAATGGAATATTACTCAGTTATCAAAAGGAATGGAAACTTGCCATTTGCGACAACATGGATGGAGCTAGAGTGTATTATGCTAAACCAAATGAGTCAGCCAGAGAAATAGAAATATCGTATGATTTCACTATGTGGAATTTAAGACACATATGAACATAGGGGAAGGAAAGGAAAAATAAAATAAGATGAAAAAAGAGAGGGAGGCAGAGCATAAGAGACCGTTAATTGTAGAAACAAACTGAGGGTTGCTGGAGGGCAGGACGGTGGAAGGTGGGCTCAATGAGGGATGGGCATTAAGGAGGGCAATTGTTGGGAAGAGCCCTGATTGTTATATGTAACTGATGAAACATGGAATCCTATTCCTGAAACTAATTCTACACTAACGTGAAATAAATTTTTAAAAAGTTTAGTGAGTACTTCTCAAATATATATTACTTATAACTAGTTAAATTTCCTTCAGGGGCATCTGGGTGGCTTAGTAAGTGAAGCTTCTACCTTCAGCGCAGGTCATGATCCTGGGCTTAAGCCCTGCCTGGGGCTCGCTGCTCAGCAGGGAGTCTACTCCTGTCTCTCCCTATGCCCTTCCCCCTGCTCCTCCTCATGTTCTCATTCATGCTTGCTTTCTTTCTCTATCTCTCTCTCTCACTTTCCAACTCTCTCTCAAATCGATAAAATCCTCAAAGAATTTATTTTTAAAAATATTACCTGCCTTTTTCACAATTGAAATAATACATATTCATGATTCAAAATTGCAAAACACACAAGTGTGTGCAATAAAGGGCAGGACAAAGGGAAGACAAAGCCTGAGGAAGCCACACGGGGTAACTGGTATACCAGAAAGGCAGCTGTCTTTACTCACAGGGGCTCAGGACCATTTTCTTACATACCTGTAGCATTAACAGCAGGAGGAGAAACTACTAAATTTCCGTAGGCTGTTTGTAATGAAGTGATGACATCTTTTCTATTCTGTGTTGTCCATCTCAGGGGGTCTAGGATTAGCTATGAAAATACTGACCTGTGTAATGAAGGAGGTCTGACGGGCAGTAGAATGGTTTTGTAGGTAAATTGCTAGATGTGGGTGCCTCTGCTAGTCACTGTTCCCCAGGCCTGTCCACCCACTGACCACATCCCCAAGGGAACAGGGTGGCCACTTGGGGGCTTCTCGTAGGAACTGAGTGAGACTGTAGATCCTTGTGGTCTGACAGCTCAGGACAGGAAACACAGGTGCAGGAACTTGTGGAGCTTCCATAGCAAGGACTCTGATGTAAACGTTTTTGTCTTCAAGTGTATTCATGGATTTTGAGGGTCATTTTAGAGACTCTGAACTTGAATACACATGGCAGGTATATGGGCTAGGAAGTATATGGGCCATCCGATAGTCCTTGTGCAAAGGGTGTGTGAGTGCATTTGAGTGTGTGAGATGTGGGTGACTGTGTGAGAGACAGGGACTGTATGTGAATGTGAGTGTGACTGCATGAGTGTGTGACAGTGTGTGTGACGTAGTGTGTAACACGGTTTAGACATCCTCTCCTCTGCGGTCACCACTTCAAGTGTATTCCTTGATATTCAAGCCTATTCAAGGGGCATTAAGTCCACAGCCAATTCCCATGACCTTTTATGATTCAACATTCATCATTTTCCCTCGAGGATTCATCTTTTTTTCATAACAAGGTTAGCAGTATTAAGTGTCTGGAGTGATAAGGGATTTTTCACAGAATACTTCAGGGTTTTAAATGTGCCTCCAGTTGTTTTCCATGAGGTGCCTGAGGGCCTGCAGTGAGGAAGACCTTGGTCCCAATCAGCAGAGTCCTTTGATTTTCTGTTTGTTTTGCCTTATTGGATAAGGCGTCGTTTGGAGAGGTGCTCCAGTGGCAAATATTTGAGGTGCTTGTGTAGTTTGAAAAATCATTAGTTAGGATGCCACATGACCTCAGTCTGCAATCAGCTGTGATTGTGTCCTTGAGAGCCATTATTCTTCCATTTCTGAATGGGGATAATATATAAATATTCCATCTAGCCACCAATCCTTTCAAGGACAACAGTATGTCAGTGTGTGTGTGTGTATGTAAGATTGAGGGAGAGTTACCTTTTATACTAGATCTTCTCAAATGAAGATTATGAATCCTTTTGATAAGGTTTCCTTCGTAAGGGTAGCCTTACAAGTCTGTATTTTCTCCTAGTACTTTAGCTAATATCTGATGAACAGGAGTTTTCAAATTTCAAACTTTTGCTCACTTCCTTCAACATGGGTATAACTTAATATTTTTTTAAATAAGTACATATAGATTAAAAGAGAAAAAAAGAAGAATAGAAGTTTAGCACTTTAAAGAGTGGATCATTCAAATGATTCAAAGGAATACAAATTCAAGGGAATGGGAGGGAAAAGCAATGGATGTGGGAAGGGATGTTCATGGCCTAGATACCGATTGCCTGGTTAAGATCGGTGGTGGCCACCTGGTTGGGTAGATTCTTATCTTTTTTTAATGGCTAAATTATTTCCGTAAAACTCTTTTTGAAGAAAGGATTAAAAATATGAAATAGCAGCACCTCCTATTCCTCAATGTCTTTAATGTCACAATTCTCTTTAGTTTTGCTCTTTCACGCCAAAAAAACAGAGCCAATAGAGCAGAAACCAGTCTTTGGAATTTGTTCTGTAACCACAGAGATCTGGTGAAGTCATTCAAGACTGTTCTTTGTATCCTAGTTTCTGCAGTATGGGAGAGGAGGGACAATATTTGCTTTTGGTTATCCTAGCTAAGATTTATCTCAAATAGAATCTCCAAAGAAAGTGCTGGTCACAGGAAACACTGTGGCTGCCATCCCCCCAAATAAGGGAAGAAGTCTCCTCTTGCAATAGGCAAGAAAACCCTACTTTCACAAGGAGAATAGAGCTTGCCTGTCCATGTCCATGCAGTCCAGGTTCCCCAAGTTAAGATCAGTAGAGTTTGATTAGAACCTGCTTTAGCAAATCCAGGAGAGCACTCACTCCTCATTCTGGTCCAAGGCCAACAAGGCAGCAATAAGCAACACTGTTGAGGTAAGTGAGATCCAACCTCAGCCAGAAGTCATTTTGCCTTCTAAGGGGAGCACCTGTATGATGTGTGGGGGTGGCACAAGTAAATTCATCCCATCTTCAAGGTTTGTGGTGAGTAAAGGAGACAGGTGACATCTGAGAGCTGCCCTGCCACATGCCAGTGAAGGAAGTGTCGCAAAAAGTACGAGAACTTTCCAGGACAGAAGAGGAAATGGGGGCAGAACGGGGAGTCAAATGTACCTGCATGTACTCTTTTCAAGGGAGACATCCTAATCATTCTAAAAGTATCAGCTTATCTTAATTAGTGTAGTACATGGGTGGTGGCTCCCCCATCACATTCACATGGGGTAAGGATTACAGTAGTTTACAACCAAGGAATGATGGCAGTCTGTCTTGTGCAGAGCATTGAAGAAAGTGAAGGGGAATCCATGGGCCTGGTCTTTGGCAGGTCTGATGACAGAGATCCCTACAAATGATGCTCAGAGCTTGGGCTTTGCTCCTGAAGGAATTTTGGGAGACAGTGAGCACCCAGAAGGTACAGAGAATGACCTCAGAGTAAAAGACTCAGAAGTAGGGTCTCTTAGGAAAGTTGGAATGATCCAGAAATGATAGCTGAGTATCTGTTGTAGAGCTGGGATGGAGGAGAGGCCTGCAGAAAAATGCAGAGGACAAAACCCATAGGACCACTCTTAAGACCTGGTCCCTGATAATCAGGAGCTGGGCACAGTGACCACATTATTCATGATTGGGGGATTGTGGGCCATGTGAGCAGGATTTTTTTTTTTTTTTTGAAAATGGTAAGTGCTGTGATAATGTAAATGTTTAAATGAGGGAGAGTTGAGGGCTGGAGGGGCAGGATTTGGGTGTGGAAGTATGTGTGTGTGGAGCTCTGGGAATGTTCTAGGCAGGTGACAGATGTTGGCGGGGAGCAGAGACATTTGGATAGCAGAGTCCATTGGTCTGAATAAAATCTGTCAGAGAGAGGGAGAGAGAGAAGAAAGGGTCCAGAGAGGAATCCCAGGGAAGTGCATTGTGAGGGGCATGGAGGAAGCAAAGGGCTTCTCTGAGGAGAGTTCTGAATGAAGACTTGAAGGATAGGACAGTCAGTGCCTCTAGTGGAAGAGTAGAGGGATAGAGGACATTGCTGACTGCAGGGCAAGTGTGTCAGAGTCCTGAGGACACCTCTCCCGGGGGAGGTACCGCAAGGAGGCCAGGCCCTGGCTGAGCAGGGCCAGGGTCTTCTGGATGAGGCCAGAGTTCAGGGGCCGGATCATGCCAGAAGCAGCACAGCTTGGGCCCTTCATCAGGCTCACCTTGGGGTTTCACTAGAGGCAGCAGTTCTGTGCATATATCTCGGGTGCCAAAGAAGTTTGTCTTCAGGGTCACTTCTGCTTGAATATGTAGGGGTGTGGGATCATCAGCTATTAGGGGAGAAGCAGAGAAGATTAATAAATAGTAGCCATCTTAGAGGATTCCAGGATATGACAAATACATTTTTTAAAAGTTTTTATTTATTTATGATAGTCACACAGAGAGAGAGAGAGAGAGAGAGAGGCAGAGACATAGGCAGAGGGAAAAGCAGGCTCCATGCACCAGTAGCCTGACGTGGGATTCGATCCCGGGTCTCCAGGATTCTTCCCTGGGCCAAAGGCAGGTGCTAAACTGCTGCGCCACCCAGGGATCCCCAACAAATACATTCTTTTAGTTTTCATGTTCATTCTATTGAAATCTCAGCAACGTCTGGGTTAGTGGACTGTATGGTCTCAAGGTGGTTTATCGGTTGTGCTGATGCCGTGTAGCTGTGTAAGCTGGCATCATTTGGGGAGGCTAGGGAATTGTGCACAATGGGATTTCTGTTTACCTCTGTTTGCAATTTGTTGTTTCTTACAAAATGGGGTAAGTATTCACCAAATGGCTCAGATCCAAATTGAGGAAAAAAAAAAAAAACACCCAAATAACTAGGTCAGGTCCCTTATTTTTCCATGGGGATACCAAGGCACTGTGACTCTAAGACTTACCCCCCAGAGGCTTCTGTCTCTCTGTGCCTGCAGTCTGACCTCCTTCCCCAGGGAACCCCTTCTAGACCCCATAGTAGTGGCTCAGGCATCATCCCCAACCCACTCTGTGTGGTTCCCTAACGGAGATCCCCTGTTCTAAGTGTTCCCATGTTCTTACACTTGAAGGTGATGCCTGCATTTTTGACCAGTACATCCAGGCCTCCAAACTCCTCCCACAGGAAGTCACGCAGGGTGCGGATGCTCTGCAGGTTGTCAATGGCCAGCAGGTGGAAGTGCAGGCTCAGGCCCTCAGCTTTGAGATGCTGCCTGGCTGCCCGTCCCCGTCCCCGTGTCTGGTCTCTCACAGTGAGCACCACGTCCCCAGGGAAATTCCGGCACAGGTCCCTTGAGGTGGCGAAGTCAAGGCTCTTGTTAGCTCCAGTCACTACCGCCTCATGGGGTATGACGACATGGTTGCATGGAGTGCAAGCACCAGCCTGTGTGGTGAATGATTGATGCTTTGGCCACGGGGAGGGAGGTGGTGTTCCAGAGCCTTGGCCACAGTCAAGAGATGCCAGTAGAAATGTGTCTGTTATCGAGCAGTAGGCTCCTAGAGGAGCTTCAGTCCCTCCATCAAAGGAGGAGCCAAATGTTCCAGATTTCCTAATGACCTGTACAAGGTATGTCTCCTGTGAACCCTGAACACAAACAGGACTCTGCCCTCTTAGGGTCACTTTTCTGAACCCAGATATGGTTCAGGTTGGACTGACATGTTCCCCAAAAGAAAGGTGGTTCGTGATGGAGTATAAGGAGCTAGAGAATCATGGTAGTTGAACTAAATTTTGGGAAAACCTCAACAGAAAAAAAAAAAGGAGTATTGGATATTTTCTTGGGAAGAGTCCTCCCTCTGTAGAATGGGAATCTTTGGGTTCTTCTAAGATGCAGTGAAATTGCTGGCACAGGGAAAGTGCTTCTGAGGACCCGGAACCCTTACTTTCTTAGGAGAAACTTAAGAGGGCGAAAGAGGGTTGGGTCCCGTGCTCAGACTTGGGTGTGGTCAGGGTTCCCCCTTTGGGTGATTCCAGGGATCCTCACGTGGGACAGGAGGTCTATGAATCTATGGGCCAAGGTATATTGATTAGATGTTTAATGGTTACATAACTCCGTTTCCCTAAAGTGCCTATTTTTTGTTTAAGGTCACAATTAAAAAATGTTCTATATAATTCAATGTTAAGGTATAAAGAAGGAAAGACCTTTGTGGCACCAGTTATTTTTGGAAATTGGTAGTAGGATACTATGGTTTTTTCCTATACATTAATATTCCTCATATGTCCATTTACAAATGAAAAATAATGGTAATTTTTCAGCTCTTTTGATGTGAAAAAGTGAAATACTTTTAACATAAGGACCCTAACCTTGCTTTCAGGGTGTATCACCTATGGTTTGGGTAAGCCTGAAAATCCCTGTGAAGAGTAAAGAGTAATCAGTAGAGTACAGGCATCTTTGCAACATTCATGCTCCTGTGAAGGGAAGCATGTGGGGGATGTTCAGTCAGCCTCACAGGGATACCAAGGGCTTAGATGGGACAGTAAGAATCTTTGGTCACACCGGTGTCTTGGGCCCCACTCCCGGGGACTTGTTATCGGAACCCAATCTCTACTCAATCTTCCCCATTGTCTCAAATTGTCCAATAGATGTATCTTACATGGCCACTGCCATTTCACACTTGGCAATTGTTATTTTCCCAAGGAGTCTGATATTCAGAGACCACAGGGGGTGTCTTCCCCTCATGGTGTTGTCCATGCTCTTCTAGAGGCTGGTAAAATAGGCTGCATGCCACACCCAGCCATGCTCATTGGTTTGCATACTGTCTGTGGTTACTTTCATGCTACGGCAGCAGATCTGAGTAAATGCAACAGGGAGGAGTGTGTGGCCTGCAAAGATAAACATATTACTCCCTGCCCCTTTGCATAATGTTTGCTCACCCTTGAGTGAAATTCTAACTTCTCTTGATCTCATGATCAAGATCTCTTGATATCTTAGGTGTAGCAGATTTCTCAGCCGGTTCACCATATAGAGGCTGCAAAGAGGCATTTATAAATGAATATTTATTCATCTCTAGGTTCATGATTTCATGTTTTCTGTCCCTGTATTACAGAAGAAATCAAAAATACCTTCACACAATTAGTAGCCTATTACAACTCCATGCTTAATAGGGATATGTTATACATTTTCTTTTTCTTTCTTTCTTTTCTGTTTTTGTTTTTGTTTTTTTTTTTTGCTGTGGAAAGGCTTATTATTGAAAATGGAAGAATCCTTTTGGTCAAAGGAGGGGGGTTATCCTAAAGGGTTCCGTGGATGAAGGCCTAAATTAAGCTCACCATTGTTCAACTTTTTTCTCCATAAGAAACTCTCCATGAGGCCCCTCAGCATCTGAGGGCAACAGGGCCAAGTAGACAGGGGTCTCTGCTCCTTCTTCTGGGCTCTTAGGGGCTCTAGGTCCTGCCATGTCTGTTCTCACCCACCCAGGGCAGCAGGCATTCAGGAGGATCTTGTCATCTCTCCTCTGCTCACTCAGCTTCCTGGCATGGATTCTGGACAGGACAGTGACACCGATTTTTGTCACTCCATAGGCATTATCAGGCCAGCCCTCATTTCTGTGCACGCCTTTCTTTGTGTCTTCCACGAACTTGTTCATGAGCCCCACCAACTCCTCCTCTGTGATGGCCTCACTTCTAAACTTCTGCTGTAGTTCTGGGCTGCAGCTTTTAAGGGCTCGGACACTCACCACGCTAGACACATTCACCACTCTGCCTAAAATACAAGGCAAAATGTTACATAGAAAGGCACAAGATTGATGGATACCAATTTTACTCAGATTTTGTTCTAGAAAATTTCCTCTTGAGATCTTTTTAGTTTACAAGGAGCATAATAAAGACTGCTTGTATGAGTGAAGGGTATGATAAGGTCTTGAAACTTGTTACACCCTTAAGGTATCTGATGATGTCTACCAACATTCTACAAGGTGGGCCCTGAGATGTTCCATAGGAAAATGGAAATGGTTTATACAAGAACCTGCTAAGGAGAGAGTTAGACACTCATTGTATTCAAGAGTGGATTACCTCCTTCTCCCTAAGGCTGCTTTTGGGACCTACTGAGGATCTTATGGTCACTGGGGGAGTACTGTACAAACAGGCCTCTACTGACCATCAGAGAGCTGATTGGTTTAAGGTGGGCAGTTCCATCTGGTTTGGAAGGCTGCTTTACTGTTCAAGGATGGTAGAAACAAATTAATAGGGTTGCATGGCTTGCATGGTGATTTGTCTATGATAGGGATTTTATGAACTTGGGAGTATGTTATGGCCTGAGAATACAGACATGAAGAGAGGCACTGGAAAGCCGGAGGACTGAAGGACTTCCATATAGGGCATAGTGGCCCTGTGGAGTCCACTATGGCAATTTAAGGGATAAAGTAGGATATGTCAATGCCCAGCAGAAGAACCACTTTCAGGATTGGAGTGGGACTGGAACCAGCAAGTGGATATCCTGGTGTGCTTGTATGACATGGCCCTACTGTCCCTGAGATGAGTGGAAATGGGGCCATGGCAGCAATGCAGAGCTGGGGTTATTGTCGACTTAGACTCTTGCACCCTGTGAGTCAAACACATGTGAAGGACTCTTGTACTTCTCAGCAAAAGAGACAAAGACTGGAGGCGGTTATGGGAGTGATTTCCCAAAGGGGCGGCCAAGCACATGGCTGTCAAGTTGCATGGAAGGTAGTAGCCCTGGAGGTTCCAAATGGGTCCAGACAAGTAAAGACCCTATTTCTGGACCAAACTTTGAGTAAACCTAGAGGAAGATGCCAATGTTCAAGCAGTATAGGAGGATGAGAACAGAAGATAGTGCGACAATTTAGCCTAACGAGTTACATTTCTGCAGGCCAAGCAACACATTTTCCTCTGCATGGAGTGGTTCCACAGAGAACTGGAACAGGCATCTCAATCCTTGCTTGTCTCAAACACCAGATGAAAAGTATGTAGGGCTTACACACATTCATGAGCATGTATTCACACTCAACATGGGCGGGGGGCAAGGGACTTTCCCCACTGGGCAGATTCTTCTGCTTCACTGGGGAATGTGGGGAAGAGGGGGTTTGGGAGGATGCTGCCTTGACCTTACAATTCTTCCCCACACCATCTCAACTTCCTTTGCTTCCTGCTCACACCATGGTCCTGGGACCAGGGCTGCAACTGTGGAAATAAGAAGCAAGGATAATGTCTAAGCAAGAAACTGTGTAACTATAGCTTTAAATCTTGATGTCAGAATTCCTAAGGACATAATGGAGTGGACGGTGCCTTCCCCTGTGTGGCAAAACAGGACTGACAGTCAACATAGCCGTCAGTGCCAGCCCACTCGTCTAGACCTATGCAGCCCTGACCTATAGGAATGGGAGTGGGCAGGAGGGAAGGCACTAGATTGAGTAGTATCATTGCAGGTCATCGGGACCAGCACAGATGTTGACCTTTATGTCTCCTTCAAGGTGAATGGGGATAACAAGGAGGAGGAGGAATGAGGGTAAAGGCACGAATAATGGGTCTTGCAATAAGAGGCATCCAACAATACACAGGTGCCTCGAGAAACTCACTGCTCTGAGGAGAGGATAACATCTCTTAGCTCAATTCTACCAGATGCCCCAAAGGGTGAAGCCTACATGTTGCCAAGCCCACTTGTGTTTTTGGGAGCTGACTAGGCTGAACATAAGCCTGAGCAATTGAGTGGCACCACTATGGGAGATATGGCCATGTGATATGGTGACGAACAGAACATACTGTTAGTCACTGAGTGGGACTCTAGATATGTGCCAGCATCTCTTGATTCTTGTTTTCAGGTTAGGTGTGCCACGGTAGTGTGATGAGGTGTCACACCAGGCTAATGAGCCCTACTCAACCAGCATTTATCCATGAATCTCATGTTGATAGTGATATTGATAGAAGACTGAGTCAAGCCTCCTCAGGATGTAGTCCTGATGGAAAATGACTAGCCTGATGAAGAAGTGGATTTAGCTGGCCCTCAGTGTATTTCTATAGTGTTAAATGAATGAAACAAGGAGGCCATCTGACTGATGTGGCTCTAATAACAAGGTGGGCTGTGTAGCAAACCAAAATCTAAGCTTGTAAATGATCACAGTTACAAAACTGAAGCTACAGGACCACTGATCCCAAACAGGCAAGCAGGCTTGGTGTTATAGCCAATCAATAATTTTGTTACTTTAATTCTGTTTTTGCTCTCTAATAGCCTTTTCCTGAGCACATGCCCTTGGAGCACTCCTCACTACCACTGTATTCCTGCTTCCTGATCCAAAAGCAGGTGAACCTTGAATAACACGGGGGTTAGGAGCACTGACCCCATGCAGTAGAAAATCCACATGTATCTTTTGATTCCCCCAACACTTTACCAATAGCTTGATTTTTACCAGAAGACTTAAATGCTGACAGAAAGAGTTGATGAACTCATATGTTGTCTATGTACTACTGTATGCTGTATTCTTAGAAAAAGGAAGCTAGAGAAAAGAAAATGTCACTAAGAAAATCACAAGGTAGAGAAAATATATGTACAGTTGTCCATATGGTCATGGAAAAGAATCCAAACATAGGCAGGAAGGCCGGACAGGGGTACCTGGGGTGGAATTGGCGAGCTCCAGGATGGCACGTCTCACATCCTGGTGGCCTTGGCTTTACCATGGCAGCTCCCAGGCTGGCCTGCAGAGGGTGGCAACAGCCTGGCGGGGCAGTACACCTGCCCCATCTGCTGGAGACACACCACTGGTCATCAGCAGCTATGGCCACATGTGAGTGTGCAGGTCTCCCGGAGGCCATGGGGAGGGGTCTGTACCCAGCTGGACAGGCCGTGGGAGGGCATGGTGAGGAGGAGAGACAGGAAGAGAACGATGTGTGTCTGGAGCTCTGGAAATGTTCTAGGCAGGTGATAAGATTTTCGAGGAGCCAGAAAAGTTTGTGTCGTGGAGTCCACTGGTCTGAATAAAATCGCTCAGAGAGAGGAGAGGGTGAAGAAAGGGTCCAGAAAGGAATTCTCAGTCAACTGCATCTGTGAGTGGCATGGAGCCAATAAATGGCCTCTCTGAAGAGAGTTCTGAAGGAAGACACGAAGGTTAAGACAGAGCCTCAGATGAAAGCATAACACAGGGCACTGCTGACTCACAGGTAATTTTAAGAGTCGTGAGGCAGAGCAACAGAGTCCCGGGGGAGGCACAGCAAGGAGGCCAGTGTGGCTGAGCAGGGAAAGGGGCCAGGGCATGTAGGTGAGACCAGAGAGGCAGGGGTCAGATCCTGCTAGAAACACGACAGCTTGGGTTCCTCATCAGGCTCACCTTGGGGTTTCATTAGAGGCAGCAGTTCTGTGCACACATCTCGGGTTCCAAAGAAGTTTGTTTTCATGGTCACCTCTGCTTGAATGTGAAACGGCGTGGGATCATTAGCTTGGGGGGGGGAGGGGTTGGTGGGGGGAGGAGAGAAAGAGAATAGCATTACTAGCGTCCATTTGGTAAAATTCCAGAGAACCATACATAGCACAAAGGTGCATGTGAAATCTAGTGAATGTTGTGTAAAACCGGCATCAGTCACGATTCTCTTATGATACTATGTGGTGTTACAGGACGGCAGGTTGGCGGAGGCTGGGTGAAGGGTGGTGCTCACAGGGGAAGTCTGGTCAACCAACGTGTGCGATTGTCTTGCTTATTACGAAACCAATAAAAATCCACCCAACTGCCCTGAAGTCCAATGCCAGAGAAACTCTGATAATCTGGAAAAAGTGTCCCAAGGAATCAGAGGAATCACAACGGTCTCTCTGGTTGGAAAGCACTGCAACCGCTGCCGGGCTCTGCTCCAGCGCCTCCCCGGGCCTCCACCCCTCGTCCTACATTAGGGAGCCATTCTGGATGTCGGGGCGCTGCGGGCCTGACCCCAGGGGTCCCTCGACGGATGCAGCCCACGCTGGCTTAGGAGCCCGGGGGCACCTCCCCTCCTAGCTCCCATCCCCTTACTCTTGAAGGCGATGCCCGCGTTGTTGACCAGCACGTCGAGGCCCCCGTACTCCTTGCGCAGGAAGTCGCGCAGGGCGCGGATGCTCTGCAGGTCGTCGATGTCCAGCAGGTGGAAGCGCGGGCTCAGGCCCTCGGCCTGCAGCTGCTGCACGGCCGCCCGGCCCCGCGCCTCGTCCCGCGCCGTGAGCACCACGTCCCCCGAGAACTGCCGGCACAGCTCGCGCGCGATGGCGAAGCCGATGCCCTTGTTGGCCCCGGTCACCAGCGCCACGCGGGAGGCTGCAGACATGGCTGCGGCCGGGGCGCACCTGCAAGGGCGTGTTTGCTCCGCGCCGCGCCCTTTCTACGCAGGCGCAGGGCGGGCGTGGCTAGGGGCGTGGCTAGGGGCGTGGCTAGGCGTGGCCTGGGCGTGGCCTGGGCGTGGCTTCCCGAGGAGGTCGTCCCGGGCCCTGGGCGGGTCCGCGGCACCCGCGGGGGTGTGGCCTGGCCTGACCTCGCGGCTGCCCCGTCCTCCAATGCCCTTGTCGCTCAGCATGTCCAAACGGAGCTTTTATCCTTGGTTCTCCGTGATTTTTTTCCCTCGTATTTACGCAACTATTAAACTGTTGGCGTGTGCAGACGAAGAATGGGGTGTTTGCACAAGGTTTTGCTTTCCGGTGTTTTTTTTTTTTTTTTTTTAAACTCCCTATTAAAACAGATTTTATTTGAAAAAAAAATAAAACAGATTTTATTTATTTGACAGTGATAGTGAGAGTGCAGAAGCAGGGGGAGCAACGGAAGGAGAGCGGGAAGCAGGCTCCCTCCCTGCAGAGCAGGGAGCCTAACGTGGGGCTTGATCCTAGGACCTTTGAGATCATGACCTGAGTGGAAGGCAGACGCAGAACCAACTCAGCCACCCAGGTGCGCCGAAAAATAAAGAAATAAATAAAAATTAAAAAAATCTCTTGAACTAAAGTCTTGGGAACTCTAGTTGGAATAAGCTGGCAGTAACATGGCAAGGGATTGAGTGTGTGTTGTTTTCTTCCCTAAGTATGTGAAAGCAAACCTAGTGGCTAATCCTTGGTTGGTTTTTACATAATGGGGAGAGTTCACTGAAATGTCACAGGGTGGCCTCTTGCAGGGGCATCAGGTTACTTGTATCCAGGTACTGCAGTGTACAGGTGGGAGGGAGGTTTTTGAAGCCCTTGCTCACACTCTAACTCGTCAGGATGCATCTTATTTTCCACATTTTATTATTTTTTATTATTTTTAAAAGATTTTATTTATTTATTCATGAGAGACACGGGCAGAGGGAGAAGCAGGCTCCATACAGGGATGGGGGACTGGATCCCGGGACCCCAGGATCATGCCCTGGGCGGAAGGCAGGCGCTAAATCTCTGAGCCACGCAGGGATCCCCCTATTTTCCACACTTTAAAGTGAGGGAATGGGTCCTCACACAAAGTTTGTAAATTAGTTCATTTTTGGGAAATTGATTTTTCTTCTTATTTCCAACTTACAACAGAGGAATAGGGGATTATAAAAGCGAATCTCATTTGTGTACTGTCCCCATATGGGAGCCACACCACAAGTAGCTATTTAAATGTAAATTTAATTGAAATAACACAATTTAAAATTCAGTGTTTAGTTGCATTAGCCATATTTCAAGTGCTCAGGAGTCACGTGTTAGTGGCCACTGTATTGGACAGTGCAGATCTACAGTATTTCCATCATAACAGAAAGTTACAAGCAATGCTTTAGAGAGATTCCAATGATGTTGCAATTTCAAGGTGCCTTTCCAAGCAGTTACAAAAAAACAAAACAAAACAATCTGGGAAGGCCTTAGCATTCTTTGACCTAAATTTTTATTGAGATAATTGCAGATTTACATGCAGTAGTAAAAGAAGAGCAGAGAGATTCCTTATACTTTACTCAGTTATCCTCTGTGGTAATATTTTGCTACATTACAATATCAATAATGAAGATATTGACATCAAAACAATCCACCAATCATATTCAGATTTCCTCAGTTTTACTTATTTATATATTTGGATCTATACAATCTTATCAAGTGAAGGTTTTCTGTCCACCACTGCAGTCAAGATGTAAAACATTTCCATCAGCACAAGGACCTGCAGTGTTGCTTTTTTATAGCTAAACATTTCTCTCTTGCCCACCACCTCTCCATTTCCTTGGAACCAGTAATCTGTTCCTCATTTTAAAAATTTTATTGTTTTAAAAATGCTAGGTAGATAGAGTTGTGTAGTGTAACCACTGGGGATTTTTCTATTTTTCACTAGAGATGACCAAGATCTTTGTTTTGATTTTTCTCTTTTATCCAAGTGTATACCTGGTCTGTCATTTGCTGAACTCTCTCCACACCACTCACTACTTTCTTCTTCTTTTTTTTTTTTTCACTACTTTCTTCTATAGATGTGGTGAACCAGCGTTATATGGAAGTAGGATGAATTAAGTTCATTAAGAGGGCCATTCACAGATAGCACATGGTATGCAGGAAACTTTGGACATGGGAAGGGCTATTTCAAAGAGCACATTCCAGGAGGGCCATGAACGTGTTTTCTGCGTGATTTCTTTATCCTTTTAGAACTGGTCCCAGAGCAAGACTGGACAGGTCAATAAGGCAGGAGGCTCAAGAAAATACAATACATAAAATATCACATGGAAATAAGAATTTAGCATATGATGAAAGTGGCATGAACAATTATGGGAGTAAGAATTATTCCAAAAATGGTATTGGAGAAAGGGAGTGATAATTGCATAATGCACATCAATTAATTTCTAAAAAGAGAAAAAAGTGCTTTCTCACTTATACAGTTTTATATATGCAACCATAAAAGAAGTATAAGAAAATGTAACTAAAATTTGTGGGAAAAAGACTTTGTAAGCAGATCAGGGGAAGAATCACAAAGGAAAGGGCAGATTTGAGTATGGGAAATGTTTTTTGAAAAGCATGCTGATTTAAAGTCAGTGAATTAAGCTCTTTGGGATGATTTTTTTTAAAATTTCTGTCATTGTTTTATAGTTTTTTTTAATAAATTTATTTTTTATTGGTGTTCAATTTGCCAACATATAGAATAACACCCAGTGCTCATCCCATCAAGTGCCCCTCTTAGTGCCCGTCACCCAGTCACCCCCACCCCTGCCCACCTCCCCTTCCACCACCCCTAGTTCGTTTCCCAGAGTTAGGAGTCTCTCATGTTCTGTCTCCCTTTCTAATATTTCCATAAAGGGGAAAGGAGAATGAGTGGGAAGTATCAGGGAGGGAGACAGAACATGAAAGACTCTAACTCTGGGATGATTTTTAATATATTATTTCCCCTGTCAAATTTGGGTCTTGACCTTGGCTGGGTGTTTGTGAGGTCCCTATCATTTTCCATACATAGCACTTTGTCTGACTTCCGAACAACTTGAGAAATGAAACAAAAGAGTAAAGATGGAGTCCCCAGATCTCTGTTAGTACCGGCTAGCTTGGAAGATATTCCTTAGTCATTAGTGAACTCTGAGATCATCCTGGCTGCTAAATGGAGAAAGAATTTTATCACATCTTTTCACTTGTGGAATAAACTCACATCTTTACTATCCACTGGTTCAAAGCAGTTATTTTACTTGCCCAAATGTACCCAGTTCTATGGTGTTGGTTAACATAAAAGATGTAGGAAAGCTGTACTGTGGAATGACAAATTATTAAGTTCTCAGGGTCTTCTCTTGCCCATGATTATTTACACTCATCTGATTCTACTTGGCACTGGCTTTTCTTCCGACATATTATGCTTGTTTGGAACGGTCAACAAGGTGGAGCATGGATTTAGAGTCCCAGAATCAAATTGTGGCTGAGCTGTTTAGTAGTTATGTAACTCTAGGCTATATCTATTTAAGTTTGTCAAAGATAAGCAATGCTGGATACATTTTAAGGTGCTAAGAACAGATTTTAATCGGTAATATATTATTGAATTAGGGAAGGGGTCCAGCCTGAACCAAATTCAGCTTGAATTTGTACAGAGGTGGCTGAGTGTTTTAAAGGGAGAAGGAGGGAGTAGGGAGGGAGAATGAAAAGACAGAAATATGAGTCAGGGAAATGATAAATGACAAAATGACAGGTCGGTATAATTATTAGGCCAGCTGTGTGGGCTACACAGAGATGGGGAGACAGACTCCTATTTTTTTCTGATGATTACATTTCAAAGGGATGGCTTTCAAGTCCTTGAGACTCTACTGATTTATAGGAGATACACACCTCAATTGCAGAGAGGAGGGACTTACAAATTGTAAATCCCTTTTAGCAAATGCTCTAACAAATGGTGGTGAAGGGCCTATTATCAGTTGTTGGCTAGAACAAATTTTAAATTCTTTTTGGCAGCCTTGAGTATTTTAAAGATAGCTAGGGTCATCTTAGGGATGCAGCTTTGAGCTATCAGAACTATGTTAGTTGCCTTTCTCTCTCTTTTCTTCCTTTCTTTCTGATCTTATTTGTGTGTGTGTGTGTGTGTGTGTGTGTGAGAGAGAGAGAGAGAGAGAGAGAAAGAGAGAGAGAAAGAGAGAGAACAAATAGAGGGAGTGGCAGAGGGAGAGGGACAAGAGTCCCCACTGAGTGAGGAGCCTAGGTGAGACTTGATCCCAGGATCCTGGGATCATGACCTGAGCTGAAGACAGATGCTTAACTGACTGAGCCACCCAGATGTCCCTAGTGTTTGCTTTTTAAAAGTATAATTTGTGTGTGTGTGTGTGTGTGTAGGGGGGAGAGGATGAAATCAGTCATGCTGAGTTTGTATATTTTACAGGCCAAGACTGAGGTCTAGTTGAGAGGAAAGGTCAGAAGAGCCTGATTAGAGTTTGCTTAAGGAGAGAATCCTTGTCAATTCCCATCTAGAAAATGGGAGTATGCTTTATTTTCCTCCCTCATAAAAGGAAAATACTTGTTTCATCCTATCCTTTTCTTCTTGTCTTGAATGCATTTGTGTGAGAATGTGATGCTTGGAGCCGCAGCAACACCATAAGGAAATAAACTAACAGGTGAGTAGCTAACTCCCTAAGAATGACATTGTGGAAAATTAGAGTCTTGATCCTCAATAACAGCATTGAATCATAGGTCTAAATCTGGAACCAACTATTTCCAGCCCCCTCTTTACTTTTCGTTCTTCCCTTGTTATTTTTCTTTTAGAGAGCAAAGTGTGCCGGAGTGGTGCAGGTGGGCAGAGAGAGAGAGAGAGAGAATCTCAAGCAGGCTCCATGCTCAGTGCAGAGCCCAACGCAGGGCTTAATCTCACCACTCTGAGATCATGACCTGAGTGGAAATCAAGAGTCAGACGCTTAATGGAGTTCCCTCCTGGGGGGCCCCTACCCCCCTTTACTTTTCAATAAACTTAATTTTAGGATATAGTTACTGAAAAGTTGCAATAGAGAATTCCCATATACTCCTTATCAAATTCCATTATTTTTTAAAAGATTTTATTTATTCATGAGAGACAAATACAGAGAGAAGCAGAGACACAGGTAGAGGGAGAAGCAGGCTCCATGCAAGGAGCCGGACGTGGGACTCTATCTGGGCACTCCAGGATCCAGCCCCGGGCCAAAGGTGGTGCTAAACCACTGAGCCATCCAGGGATCCCCTCAAATTCCATTATTAACAACTTACTATTATCTGTTACAAGTAAAAAAAAAAAAAAAAAAAAAAAAAGCAACATGGAACATTAGTATTAACTAAGCTCCATGCTTTATTTGGATTTTACTAGCTTTCCCCCTAATATCTCTCTTCTACTCCAGGATGCCTTCCAGAGTACCACATTACACGTAACTGTCACATCTCCTTCGTTTTCTATGGTTTATGAGAGATTCTAAGTTTGCTTTTTTTCCCCCATGAATTAGGGACAGATTTTGTCAAAGTACATGGTCGACGTGTTTTTCGGTTTGTCTTGATGTTTTTCAATAAGAACCGGAGTTACAGGTTTTGGGGAAGAAGACCATAGAGGTGGCGAACCCTTCTTGTATCTGGGTAACAGGCTATGGACTTCATCGATCACCGTTAACCCTCATCACCTGACCAAGGCAGTATCCGCCAGGTTTCTCCGCTGGAGGTGACTTTCTCCCCCTTCCATCTTGTACACTTTGGAAGCGAGTCACTAAGTGGAGTGGGGAGGTGGGGGCAGAAGCTGAGCTTTAGATCCAGGGAGGATTTGGAATTCTGGGGATCTGGGATAGCCAGGCTCCAGCAGGAGAAGTGGGGTGGGGGTTATGCGGCAAAGGGGTGGAGGCCGGCCTGCGGAAGAAGAGAGGGGTGGGGAGGGGCGAGGTGGGGCAAGGAACAGGTGAGAGAAGATGGGAGGAGATGGGGTGGAGGCAAAGGTGGGGGGAGGTGGGGCAGAGGTGGGACGAGGTGGGACGAGGTGGGGAGACGTGGGACGAGGTGGAGGAAGGTGGGGAGACGTGCGATGGGGTGGAGGAAGGTGGGGGAGGTGGGACGAGGTGGAGGAAGGTGGGGAGACGTGCGACGGGGCGGAGGGAGGTGGGACGAGGTGGGGAGACGTGGGACGAGGTGGAGGAAGGTGGGGAGACGTGGGACGGGGCGGAGGGAGGTGAGGAGAGGTGGGACGAAGTGGGGGCAAGGAAAGGTTGCCTGGTAGGGCCGGACGCTACCTGCCAGGGCTGCTGGGCCCGAGGGCGAGGCGGAGGCCAGGGGTTGGCGGGAGCAGGCGGGGAGCTGGCTGCTGCAGGGGCCAGGCGGAGCCGGGGTGCGCGCCCAGAAGGCCCTTCCCCGCTTGCTTCCAGTTTGGGAGAGACCGCCCAGAGCCAGTCCCGGGAGCGCAGCCTGGTCTCCCGCGCAGCTTGCGTTTATCTATCCCTGACGCCGGCGGTGGGGGGTGTGTGGGGGGGGGGGCCGGCGCAGCGCTTCCGGGGAAACTAGGCGCACGCGCAGACGCACGCGCAGACGCACGCGCAGACGCACGCGCAGACGCACGCGCAGACGCACGCGCAGACGCACGCGCAGACGCACGCCAGGAGTGGAAGCCCCCGCACAGGGAAGCTTCCGCCCGGCTGCGGAGGCCCGGGGTTGGTGAAGCGTGGAGGCGGGCGCGACTGATGATTCGCGTGTCCCTCCGCTGCGTGGGCCGGCGCCTTAACTCCCTGTCACCTGGGCCCCTAGTCCGGGTGTCCTGGAGCGCTAGCCCGCCGCCGTGCCCAGGTGAGCCAGAGGGGCTTCGGCGTGAGGGCGGCTGGGGGGCGCGGGCCGCCCGGGGCCCGGAGCTTTCCTTCCCCTTTCCCTGTTGGTGTGAACAGCACCGCTCGGCCCGCACCGCCCCCTCCGTGGGCCGCGCGCCGCAGGGTCCCGAGGCCCGCACGTCCTTCCGCGGACGTCGCCCCTGAGCCGCGGTTTGAGGCGCGGGGGTCGGGGGATGCGCCGGAGCCTGTGGCCGGGAGTTGGTCCCTCCGGGGTACCGAGGCTCAGGCTCAGCCGCAGGGGGGAGGGGGGAGGGGGGAGCGAGGCCGGGGCGGGGGGAGGGGGTCCGACCTGCTGTCACCGCGGCCCGGGATGCCGGCGGGGTCCGTGCCCTCGGGGACCCGGCTCGCAGGCTTTGGGTAGGTCGCGGAGCTTCCGCGGCTGCAGCGGGGTGGTAACGGTGCCTGGCTTGTCACTCGTTTCCGCCCAGTGCTCATCAGTAGTGGATTTTTAAAGCCAGGAGTATGGCCAGAATGCAGGTACGTGCACCTACGGGATGTCCGTGTTGTGGCCCTTACGCGCTCCTGCGTTTATAAGTCCCAGGATAGGAGGATGTACGTACACGTAATAGTAAAAGCTTCCTCTTCAGGCACGGGTTTGAATATCCTGCCTTAAATTCTGCTTTATGAACACAACGGACTATGTCAAAAGCAAACCCAAAAGGAATCATTAAACGTCCTGCAACCTTTTCACTTAAGATATCTTGAACATGGGGGGGATCCCTGGGTGGCGCAGCGGTTTGGCGCCTGCCTTCGGCCCAGGGCGCGATCCTGGAGACCAGGGATCGAATCCCACGTCGGGCTCCCGGTGCATGGAGCCTGCTTCTCCCTCTGCCTGTGTCTCTGCCTCTCTCTCTCTCTCTGTGACTATCATAAATAAATAAAAATTAAAAAAAATTAAAAAAAAAGATATCTTGAACATGGGGACACCTTGGCACGTACCTCCTTCCTGTCAGTGGCTGCATAGTGGGTTCATGTCCATTGTCTGTCGCCCTGGTGTGGTTCACGGATCTCATCAGGTTAGAGACTACGATAGTAATTTTAAATTTTATGATCATCTTTTTGTGTTGTCTGATTTCTTGGCTCTCATTCCCTCCCTAATCTGTTGCAAACCTCCATTTACTTACATTGATTTCAGTATCCTGGTTCTAAGAACAAATCCGTATTTCCTTCGTATTAAAAAAGGATTTTTATTCTTCTAAGACTTTCTAGCTGATGGGGGCTCCATGGCTACTGTGGTTTTTTTTTTTTTTTTGTTGGTTTTGTCTTTTTAAAGATTTTATTTTTTTCACGAGAGAGAGAGAGAGGCAGAGGGAGAAGCAGGCTCCATGCAGGGAGCCTGAGGTGGGACTCGATCCTGGGTCTCCAGGGTCACACCCTGGGCTGAAGCCGGCCCTAAACCGCTGAGCCACCAGGGCTGCTCTGGTTCTTTTAAAGCATATTGGTGCTTAGTGAATGTGGATTAGCACTGAGTTATGTAAGTCACCAAAGCACACAGTTGTCAAGTCAGTTATGAGGATTTTGATGATTAATCAGCATTTAATAGGACTTCAAGATAAAACTATTTCACAAGGACCGGTATAATGGATATTTCCTTCCTGCACAAGGAATCACGGCTTTGCTCACAGTATAAATGCCTTGTGTACAAAGACACTTAAGAGAAACGGTTTAATAAATAACAGGAGTCTGTGTTTTTAAATCCTTGTAGGTACGAAGAATGGTGATTATCATACAAATGGGAAGAAAGGCAAAGAAAATGCTTTTTTTGTTTTAGGTTGGGCAACTGAACAGAAACTGCAATTTTAGGATGAAGAAGGGTGGAGGAAGAACGAGCCGGATCAGAAGACGGAAACTCTTCAGATGTTCTGTATCAAGAGGAGGTACAGTTTTGATCTTTTGGTGCCAGTGATGAAAGAAAGGAATCCTTGGTTGAGTAGCGTTAACAGATACACATAGCTTTTCTCAAAGGCAGATGGGCGATGTTCAAAGAGAATATTTCTTAAAGAATACTCTTTTTCATATATTTTTTTTTTATCAGAGTTCAGTTTGCCAACATATAGTATAAAAAACAAAACAAAACTGATGAACGTGGCGGGGGAGTGGGGGGAAGTGGGGCAAACCATCAAAAAGACTCCTAACTACAGAGACCAAACCGAGGTTTAGTAGAGGGGAGATGGGCGTGGGGTCGGGTCTAATGTGTGACAGGGACTAAAGAGGACAGTTGTGATGAGCACCAGGTAATGTAGGGCAGTGTAGAATCACTGAATTCTACCCCTGAAAGTAATTTTGTATTTTAATTCACTGGAGTTGGAAAAAAACTTGAAAATTAAAAAAAAAATTACTCTTTTTAATAGTGTCACTATGTCTTTTTAAATCCTTGTGGGACTGTGAATATATTTCTCATTGCTTCAACTATGTCTTCTCTTGGGATGACTCCCAGGTTTCTGCTTCCAGGCCTGACCTTTCTCCTGACCTCCAGCTACCTGTAGAATATCAGTGTTTGGGTATAAATTTGTCATTTCAGATTCAGTGTAACGGAGTCTGAACAAGACATTGTATGTGGAAGTGCTTGGCCAATGGGAAAGTACTACGTAAATGCAGTTGTTATTTTTAAGAAAAATTAATAAAACTCCTCCTAGTTGGCCCCAAGCCTGTCAGCACCATTTGAGGCTGTCTTACTATTTCCTTCTTTGCGCTCTGTGGCCAGTGTCCTACAAAATGTCATCTAGTTTTTCTTCCATAAGCTTCTCCGTCTGTTTTACTACTGGAAGATGATTTCAGGCGGCTCTGCTGGTTTACCTACACCCTTGCTTTTCTTCCCTGCTTGTTATTCCATTTGTTGCTGTGAGTCTCACTTTCCCAAGGGACAGCTCACATGTTGCCTTTTCGGTTTAAAAGCCTCCAGGGATTTTCTTTCATTCCCTTTTGCGTGATATCTGTGGGCTCCATCCTGTCCCTCCTGTACCAGAAGCATGTTCCCTCCATGCTGTTCCCTGCACGCAACCCACACATTCCTGATGATCCTTCAATCTAGAACACCTGTTTTCCTTCTCCCTGCCTTTTCAGTTTTTCTCTGGTCTTTAAAACTGAGCTGAGATCTTGTGTTTTTGGTAATGCCATTTTCAGTTTTCACTAAAGTCATCCTTTGTTATGATGCTTTTTGGGTGTTATTCTTAAGGACCTATGACTTTTTAGTTGTTTCTTATGGAAGTGTTATTTCCTAGCTAAGTTAACTTTTGAAGTTGAAGAACATGTTGAACATTCCCCACTGTGGTTAACATAGTACTGTGTGCATAGTAGTTGCTCATTAAATGCTCACTGATTAAATGCTGCTACTGTAAAATCTATTCTCTAGTTTTTCATCTATTTCATCTATTTTCATCTAAAACTATTCATCTTAGTTTTGGTGACATATTTTGGAAACCTTATTATCTTGGGTCATGTTTTTAAAAAAGTTTTATTGAGGTATAATTGTCATACAATGAATGTCAATATTAAAGTGTATTAATTTGATAGATTTTGACATGTATGTTCACACAGGAAGCTATCACCACAATTAAGATAATGAACATGTCCATCCATCTCAAGAAGTTTCCTTGTTTCCCCTTGTAACCCTTTCCTTTTGCCTCTCTTTAACTGTACCCTGCCCCCTGCCCCCACCATCCAGGCCAGCACTGACGTGCTTTCTGTCACTATTGATTTATTTGCATTTTATAGTATTATATGATCCTATAGTGTATCATAAGATATAATAATAACATAGTATTTGGCTTCTTTTACTTACCATAGTTTCAGTGTAGGTTAAGCTTTTAAATAAACTGCCAAACTGTTTTTCAGGAGTGATTGTATAATCTCACATTTTTTCCAGCAGTTTATGAGAGTTCTATTTGCTCCACATTTTTGCTGACTTCTCATTGCCCTTTTGACTCTAGCCATTTTAATGGGTGAAGTACTATCTCACTATGATTTTGATTTGTATTTTCCTAATGACTGGTGTGCTTATTTGCCATTTATATAGGTTTTCTGTGGTTGACTGTGTAGATCTTTTGCCCATGTTTTTATTAGTCGGTTTTCTTTTTTCTTTTTTCTTTTTTTTAAATTTTGTGTGGTTATGGTAAGCAAGACATTACTTTCAATTACATCTCTCTGGTTCTATTTGTACTTTTGGCTATTGATTTCTGCACATCTGTTTTTTTACTGCACTTTCTTAGTTCTTTTCTATATATTTTTTGCACTTTTTTGAGCTGAAATGCTAATTCTTATTTATTTGTTTATGACTTACTTAATTTTTAGAATTTCGGTACAGTTAATATACAGTGTTCTCCTAGATTCACGTGTGAAATGCAGTGATTGAGCAGTTCTCTACATTACCCAGTGTTCATCAGGATAAGTGAACTCTTCACTCTTTGCCTCTTTCATCTGTCTCCCCACCCACTTCACCTCTGGCAACCATTGTTTGTTCTCTGTATTTGAGAATTTGTTTTTTATCTTTTTTTTCTTTTTATGCTTGTTTCTTAAATTCCATATATGAGTAAAATCATATAGTACTTGTCTTTCTCTGACTGATTTCACTTAGCGTTATAATTTCTGGATCCATCCATATAAATGGCAAGATTTCATCCTTTTTTTGGCTGACTAATATTCTATTCATCTATCGATACCTGTCATTCATATCTTGGTTATCGTAAATAATACTGCCATATACATAGGGGTACACATATCTTTTGGAATTAGTGTTTTTGTATTCTTTGGATAAATACCCAGTAGTGGAATTATTGGATAATATGGTAATTCTATTTTTAATTTTTTGAGGAAGCTCCTTACTGATTTCCACAGTGGCTGTACCAGTTTGCATTCCCACCAATGGTGCATAAAGGTTTCTTTCACTCCATTCCTTGCCAATGCTTGTTTCTTGTGTTTTTGATTGTAGCCTGACAGGTGTGAGTTGATCTCATTATGGTTTTGATTTGCATTTCTCTGATGATGAGTTGTTCAGCATCTTTTGATGTGTCTGTTAGCCATCTGTGTTTTCATCTTTGAAAAAATGTCTGTTTTATTTTTCTTGACTACTTTATTTTTCTTGACTTACTGATTCTTTTATAAGATAGGTGTTTTGCAAATACTTTCAATCATTCCGTGGCTTTTCTTTTCATGCCCTTAACAGTGTCTTTCTTCTGAAGAACAGAAATTTAAAATTTTGATAGTCTTATTTGTCAGTTTGTTGTTTTAAAAATCTTCCTTTTGGTGGTGTTACCTAAGAAATTTGCATAACTCAAGGTTGCAAAGGTTTTCTATGTTTTCTTCTAGGAGCTTTATAGTTTTAGACTTTATATTTAAGTCTGTGATTAATTTTTTTAAAAAGATTATATTTATTCATGAGAGAGAGAGGCAGAGACATAGGCAGGCACCCCAATTTTGGATTAATTTTTATATGTTGTACAAGATAGGAATACTTTCTTTTCTTTCTTTTTTTTTGCGTAGGTAGATCCAGTTGTCCTAGCAACATTTATTGAAAAAACTGTCCTTTTCCACTGAATTGCTTTTGGACCTTTGTAGAAACCTCAACTATTAAAAAAAAAAAAAAAATCCAACCAACAAACAAAACAAAACAAAACAAAAAAAACCCCTCAACTATTTATATATGTCTGGGTCCTTTTTTTGGACTTTCTGCTCTGTTCCATTGATTTCTTTTTGCTAGTCTTGATGACAGTGTTACATAATCTTGGTTACTGTAGCTTTATAATGAGTTTTGAAATGAGTATTTTTAAAAAATTTATTCATGATATAGAGAGAGGGAGAGAGAGAGGCAGAGACGCAGGCAGAGAGAGAAGCAGTCTCCATGCAGGGAGCCCGATGTGGGACTCGATCCCAGGACTTCGGGATCATGCCCTGGGCCAAAGGCAGACGCTCAACCTCTGAGCCACCCAGGCGTCCCTGAAATCAGTATTTCAAAGTGGTTTTGACTATTGTAGGTCCTTTGCATTTCCATATAGGTTTTAGAATCATTTTGTCAGTTTTTTACAAAAAGTCTGCTTGAATTCTGATTTGGATCATATTGAATCTATAGATCCCTTTGGGGAGAATTTGATGCCTTAACAGTGTTGAATCTGCCAACCCATAAACAAGGCATATTTCTCCATTTATTCAGGTTATTGACTGTAGATCTTTAAAAAATTTTTTTGTGATAAAATACACATAAGGTAAAACTGAACGATTGTGACATTTTTAAGTGTAGTTCAGAAGCTTTAAGTACATTCATATTGTTGTCCAACGAATCACTGGAACTCTTTTCATCTTGCAGAACTGGTACTCTATTTCCATTAAATAGTGACTTCTCATTCCGCTCTTTCTCTAGCCCCTAGCAGATACCATTTTGCTCTCTGTTTTTGGTGAATTTGACTGTTCTTGGTAGCTTGTATACATGGAGTCATACAGTATTTGTCTTTTTGTGACTGGCTTATGGCACTTAGCATAAGGCCCACAAGATTCATCTATGTTGTAGCATGTGTCACAATTTCCTTCCTTTTTAAGGCTGAATAATCCATCATATAGATGCCACATTTTCTTTGTCTGTTGATAGATACTTAGTTTTTTCACTAACACTTGGCCATTTTTGAGTAATGCTATGAACATGGGCAAATGTCTCTTTGAGATCTTGCTTTCTATTCTGGATATATATCCTGGAGTTGCGGGGTCAGTTCTTTTCTTAATTTTATGAGGACTTACCTGTTTTCTGTTTTCCATGGTTTTCCATGGTAGCTGTACCATTTTACATTCCCACCAGCAGTGCTCAAGAGTTTCAGTTTTTCCTTTGGCAACACTTCATTTTGTATTTTTTTGATAGTAGCCATCCTAATGGATATGGGACGATACACATTGTAGTCTTTTTTTTTTTAATTTTAATTTATTTATGATAGTCGCAGAGAGAGAGAGAGGCAGAGACATAGGCAGAGGGAGAAGCAGGCTCCATGCACCGGGAGCCCGACGTGGGACTCGATCCCGGGTTTCCAGGATCGCTCCCTGGGCCAAAGGCAGGCGCTAAACCGCTGCGCCACCCAGGGATCCCCCACATTGTAGTCTTGATTTGCATTTTCCTAGCGGTTAATGATGAGCTTTTTTTAACATACTCGTTTACCATTTATATACTATCGTTGGGGAAATGTCTCTTCAAATCCTTTGCCTGTTTTTTGCTTTTTATATTATTTATTATTCACTTATTTATTTGCTTGTTTTTTTTTTTTAATTGGGTCTTCTTTTTTCTTTTTCTTTCTTTTCTTTTTAAGATTTTATCCATTTATTTGAGATAGCACAAGAGTGAGAGAGCACAAGCAGGGGAGCGGCAGAGGGAGGGGAAAAGCAGCCTCTAGCCTGATGCAGGGCTTGATCCCAGGACCCTGGGATCACAACCTGAGCCAAAGGCAGATGCCTAAGTGATTGAACCACCCAGACGCCCTAGGTCTTTTTTCATATAGGCCTTTATAGCTGTAAATTTCCCTGTCTCACAGTTGTAGAAGCCAGAAGTCCAAAATCAAGGTGTCAGCAGGATTGGTTTCTTCCCAGGGCTGTGAGGGAACCATCTGTTCCAGGCTTCTCTCCTTGGCTTGTAGATGGCTCTCTTCCCCCAGTGTCTCTTCTGTCATCTTCCCTCTATGCCCATGTCCAAATTTTTCCTTTTTATGACACTAGTCCTGTTGGAATAGGGGCCACCCTAAATAACTACCTTTTAACTTGATTACTTCGGTGAAGACCCTATTTCTGAATAAGGTTATATTCTGAGGCACTGGGGTTAGGACTTCAACGTAGAATTTTGGGTGCACACAGTTCAGCCCATTGGTACCTTTTATTTATTTTTCTTTCATTTATGTTGGCTAGAACCACTAGTGCAAGGTTGACTGGAAGTGTCTTGTTCCTGATCTTAGAGGGAAAGCACTCAATTTTTCATAATTATGTCAGTTGTAGGTTTTTTGTTAGTCTATCAGGTTGAGGAAGTTCTCTTCTATCTTGTTCTCTTCTATCTTGCTTGTTGGTGTTATTTATCAGGAATGAATGTTAGGTTTTATCAAATGCTTTTCCTTCATCTTTGAGTTGATCATATGGTTTTTCTCTTAGTTTACATTATTTAGGTACTACTTATTCTCATTTATGACATGACCATCTGTCTGAGACGTTACTTTTTATTATTTTTTTGAGATAGTAAGAATGGGTTGGGGAGACAGGCAGAGGGGAGAGAGAAAAAAATCTTAAGCCAGGGATGGAGTCCGATGAGGTGCTTGATCTCATGACCTTGAGATCATGACCTGAGCTGAAATCAGGAGTCAGATGCTTAACTGACTGAGCCACTCAAGGTGTCCCTGAGACAGTTATTTTTTATAAATGGTACTGTGATTATATAGTGATTTTTGTCACCATTTTATCTTTGTTTTCCTGGTTAGTGAATGAGAGTTACAAGCCTGAATTTATAGAGCTTAAGAAGTGGCTGAAAGATAGGAAGTTTGAAGATACAAACTTAATACCTGCTTGTTTTCCAGGTAAGGTCTCTAGCATCATCTCTCAGGACTTTGCTCACATGAGAGACATGTGGGCCCAGGTGATGGGAAAGCAGGGACAGTTCTTGAAGGTGGGCTGTATTCTCCTTTGGAGCACATCTTCTGTTGTGTGTCAGACTTCCTACTTTGTAGCTATTAATATTTATTTATACTTTGTTCTTAAAATAAATTGAAGTGGCTTGGGAGAAATTCCAAAATGGTAAAAATAATACTAAAAATTAAAAAAGGGAAAGTGAGAATAGAAAAATAAGATGAAGATGGCATAAGGATAATACATAAAAGCCATAATTCTAAAATCTTGTTGTATTCCTGTTCAGCCACAAATTTGACTATCCTTCCAATGGCCAATTTATATGATCAGTTACCTGAGTCTTTATGTTCTGTAAGCAAAACTAACTTGTTTACTCAGCAAAGTGCAGGTATTCCTGAACTTAGACCTTCCCAATGAAGACGTTTATGTAATATGACTGGTGTCCTTATCGTCATACTCATAGTGGTTTCGTGGGATTTTTCAAACCATGCAGGCTGATGAGATTATCCCATAGCTCAGGTGAGTTGAAATAGATTTTTTTTTTTAAAGATTTTATTTCTGAGAGACCTGCAGAGAGAGGCAGAGACATAGGCAGAGGGAGAGGTAGGAGAGGTAGGCTCTCTGTGGGGAGCCTGATGCAGGACTCGATCCCTGGATCCTGGGATCACAATCTGAGCCAAAGGCAGACGCTCAGCTGCTGTAGAATAGAGACAGTTGTACAATCAGGGCCTTGAAAGTCTACATCACAGAGCAGGTGCAGATCTTTTTTTACCGTACAGAAAAGTAAATCATATGCCTCTGGGTGCTCCTTTGGGACACTGAAATAATTAAATACCCACTAGGTAATTTAACTTTGAGCAAATTGACTTCTTTATACATCATCAAAATAAATGATGTGGCCATGCTTGAATGAGGTGATGTGTGTAAAGTTATTTCCTACACATCAGGATGGCTTTGGGCTAAAATATTTGCTTTGAGCCATTACCTGTTAGGGCTGCTCCTCTTGAAGATGGTAAACCAGTTTTGTCAACTTCTGACAGGTTTAACTTTCTGTTTTTGTGTGTGAAGAAGCACAAAAACAGGGAAAGCCACACTTTTTTTTTTATTGGATGGAGTTCTTTACAAGACGATCTAGAAAAAATAGTGTTAGGAGTGGACTGTGCCTTTGGCCTACCTGTGCCTCAGCTGTCACTTGGCCTTGAGAAGGATAGGATTAAAATTACCAAGCAGGGATTGGCATATGTTTAGGTGGAATGTCTGAAAAATAATCTATCATTTGGAACAGTGGAGAGTGAACCAGTTTTAGTGCAACAAGTCTTTCTGGGCTCATCTCCAGATTCACTGTCACAGAGAGGCTGAAGCAGAATGGTTCAGTAATGGTCACAGCCCACTACTTACAGTTCTGGGGCCAAGGAGCCTTCTGTCTTAGGCAGTTCGAGCTGCTATAACAAATTACTGTAGACTGGGTAACATAACTGATTCCCTCCTCACAGTCTTGGGGCCTGGGAAGTCCAGTATCATGGTGGGCACAGATTCAGGGTCGGGTGTGGAGTGAAGCCAGGTTTGCAAATTGCCATCTTCTAGTTGGGTCCTCACATGACGGGAGATTCAAGAGCGGGACTGGCTTTCTGGTCTCTTCTTAGGGGTGCAGTAGGCACTAAATCCCATTCATGAGGGCTCCGTCCTCATGGTCTAAGCACTTACCAAACGTTTCCCACCTCCTAATGCCATCACACTGGGGGTTGGGATTTCAACATACCTTCCCTAAGTGCTTTATATACCTTAATCTGACAGGAGGGGACGTGTATAGGAGTCTATCAGAATGTCCAAAATTCTGGGGAATTAATCTTAGTTTGTGGAGGTGCAAGAACAAGATTCCTAAGTTGCAAGCAGGGTTCACAGTCTTCAGACTCTCACCTGATTCATGCTTTGGGAATTGACCCCAGTATTTGTTTTTGCCACCAAAAGCACTGGCCACATATGAGTCTCCTAGGTGGACTTAATGATAGCAGAAATTTTCAGGTGCCGAGAAGCCTATAATAAGCTTTCCTTTTATAAGATCCTAATGGCCACTTCCTACCTTGCCTTAGTAAGTGCAGGTTACTGTGGTTTGTTTTCTGATACTGAACACTGTATTGTAGAAATACAGGTGAAGTATTTTCCAGGGTTATTCCATATACTAAGTTCTATTCACATATGCAGTTTGAAGAGAAATTTCCACTTAGCTTAGCAAAATAATTTTTTAAAGGATGACTCCATAGAAAAAAATCCTTCCACTAGTAGTTGGTTCCAGGGTTCTGGCCCACAGGGATAATTAACTCTGCCATGAGACACATGGAAGAAATTAAATCAGTTTTTGAAACCAAAACCATGTGTCTGAGCACACAGTATGCTTCTGGGTAGAGAGATGAGTTAGGACTCATCAAATAAGACTTACCAGACTTCTGATCTAGGATCAAGGCAGGAGTTCCCTCCATGAACTAGGAGCTCCCACTAGTCCTGCAGGGATTGACCTTTGCTGAACTATATTCCCTACTAGTTGAGAGAAAAAGATCAAGAATTATGAATTTGAAAAGATGAATATTCTACACCTTGTGTAGTAGTTATAGGTCAGAGTGTATGTAGGCCTGCTGGGAAAGCTACTGACTGTTAGAGGGACAGAGCCTTGGGCTTAGAACGGTACACTTCGGGGTGGTAGTGGTGTTGACCATGCAGCTGGTGAAGTTACTTGCTGTGACTGCTCTGGTCGAGGCCTTGGCTAATCAGGAGGAGCTGGCCCTGGATCTCCCCTGTTGAGCTCACCCAGTCAAGGAGAGTCTAATGACTTTCCTGGTCAGAGAGGGTAGGGCGTGGTCTGAAGGCTTTGTGGGACCTGAATGGGTTTATTGGTCAGCCAGTCAAAGAAGCCTCATCACTGGGAAGGCTGGCTCTGGTAATGAGTAAAAGTGGCTTGAGGGTCCAGCCTCTCTGGTTGGGTGGGCTTCAGGAGTAGGCCCCCAGCGCAGCTGATAGGCCCCAGGGGAGAGGGTCCAGCTTGAAGGGTCCTATTAGACACCCAGGAGCAGATCCATATAAAGTCGATGATCTTTAGATCTTGACTCTGCTCTTCAAGGGTCATAAACCCAAAAGGAGGTCAGGACATTATCTAGAAGGAGCTTCTTGATCCTCTGTTTCCCCTGGGAGTCAAAGGATGAGAGAACTTCAGTGTGTGTAATTTTGAGGTTTATTTGCATGTTTTTAAAAAGCTTTATTTATTTATTTGGGAGAGAGAGCAAAAGAGAACTCGTGCATATGAGCAAGCCAGAGGAAGGGGGTTGCTAAGGGAGAGAATCTTCAAACAGACTCCCCACTGAGCACAGAGCCCAACTGATGCTTGATGCACATCCCATGATCCTGAGATCATGACCTGAGCTGAAACCAAGAGTTGGATGCTTACTGACTGAGCCACTCAGGTGCCCCGTTCAATTGCATTTTCTACTCAAAATGATATCCTTAATATCTTGAAGACACAGGATTTTGTTGTTGTTGTTGTTTGTTTTGATACCATAGGATTTACCCTTTTTTCTTTTTTGTGTCTTAGGTACAGGAAGAGGGCTGATGAGCAAAACATCCCTGCGGGTAAGAATTTCTGTTATCCTTGAAACCTAATGTAGATTTTGTTCCTTTGTTTTTGTGGTTCAAATCAGGTGAATGAAAAATATTTCAGACACATAGCTATTTTTTACCTAATGGTAGGTTTGAATGTAATTGTGTCAGTTAGCTTTAAGTTTGCTGCATAGAGTGACAAACCCAAAGTAACAGAGCAGAAGTTTATTTTGCTCTCAAGTAAACAGGCCTGGATGGGCAGACCTGGGCTTGTGTGGTGATCCCATAGCTGTGAGAGGCTCAGACTCCTTCCAGCTCTCTGTCCACATTCTCGGAGAAGCCCTTCACCCTCAGGTCCAGGGAATAGTTCCTGGAGCTGGAGCAGCAAGATGGAACAAGGGGGTGAGGGAGGGCAGGTTTCCTTCTTTTAAGAAAATTCTAGCCTTCTCCCATAGACCAGGTACACAGCCCTAGCTGGCTGTGAGGGCGGCAATTTGTGTCCTTTCCCTGGCATAGTGACCTCCTGATAGGATTGCACGAATGGCTGGAGGAGAAGGGACGTGTTGGGTTGGCAGCTAGCCATCTCTGCCACAGCAAATTGTACAGAGCAGCCCGTATGTATGATAAATGTACCTGGGGAGGGAGCTGCTCTCATCTGAGAGGGTGCGTGAGTCAGCAGAGGGCAGAGCCTCAGAGCCTGGCTCTGGACTGCCTACAGCTAGTGGTGGGACCCGGTTAGCTCCTCTCCTTACCTGGCAACGAGGAGGTAAATGACACAGAGGATCTCTAGGGTCTATTGTATTTTTTTCCATGTTACTTAAAGGATATCTAATGCATGGTTTTTTGTGAAGCTAGAAATTAATTCCTTAGTTTATTTTTAGTTCCTTAATTATAAAATCCACCTACGTGCATACACGTTTAGCCTAAAGAATGGTCCTTTTTAATGTTGTAATTCTCTTTTGCTACTTTTTTTATTTAAAAAATTTTAATTGTAAGATATATATGACAGAATTTACCATCTTAGTTGTTTTTAAGTATAGATCAGTGATATTAAGTGCAGTCACATTGCACAATTTTTTTATGTTTTAAAGGAACATATAATTGTGTTCCTGCTATTTTGGGAGGAGAGATACACTTCTCATGTATATGGCAGTAAATGTAGGTAGTCTTTGTTTAGATTACGAAATAATAATTGGCCATTTCTTCACCTCTGCTTTCAAATACAACCTTTGGTTAAACTTTTTGAAAATTGGGACATAAGTTACACAGAGTGAAATGCACTCTTAAGTGAAATGCACTTTTAAGTGTCCAGTTTCGTAAGTGTTGATGAAGAGATTTACTCTGTCAGGATATAGAACATTTTATTAAGTGGGCTTTTTTTAAATCAGAAAATTGTAGCATGTTGGAACAGGAAGGGACTGTCATGATTGTCCAGCTTGATCTTGATTTACAGATGAGAAAACCAGAAATTGAACCCAGAAGCTTTTGGCCTGAGATCTTTAACCAGCTTAGATGCCAGTTACAACGAAAGCCAGGATCTTAATTAACATCAGGCTTCTTGGTGCTTTGCTTCTGGTGTCTGTGACTTGACATCCTAATTTTTTCTTTTTATATTTCTATCTCCGTGGGAGGAACTGAAAACTATACTTTTGCAGGTGGTAAGATGAACCCCTTGTGGTGGCTGGGCTGCCCTTTTCTTAGTCTGGTTGCCACAGGTTATATGTATGGAGAAGAGGCCATTACTGGGAATAGTCGCCAGACACACGGATTTCACCAGATAGAGTTGTTCTCAGCGGTTTCTGCCCGTTTCCCATAACACTGTGTCCCGGTATAAGAATGTGAAGGAGCAGTATGATTTGAGTTGTCAGACAGTTTCCACATTCCTTTCTGGTGAAGGGCTAACTGCTAGTGGATGCCAGTCACATAATTCACCTTTAATTCTTGTTGGGGTTGTAGTACCTGCTACTGGAGCAGTCTTGCCTGCACCCGCTGACTCAGGGACTAGGGAGCCAGATGATTGGTGGGCACTTTGGGTCTGTGAGTGGGGTACCCTGGGTTCTTAGTGGACGATGATTGTGGACCCAGGGACACAGGACCTTCCCAGAGCACGAGTGTTCTAAACTTTACTTTCTTTTTGGTAAGGAGGGGCAGATGATTATTTCGTTGCCTGAGAGTTGCCTGATCACCACGGACACAGTGATTAGAAGCTACTTAGGGACATACATTGCTAAGTAAGTGACCGCACACATGCTCGTCCGGTGCAGGTGCTTGTCTTTTAAAGTCCGCAGCATTGGCGAATAATGTCCTCTAAGGCATAGTTCATTAGGACCAGCCTCTGTGTACGCCTAATACATATTTGAAATGATTGAAAGGGTTTATTCTGTTCTTGAAGTTTGTTCTTAATTCATTTTAAGCTGCATTTTTAAGGGTTTTAGTAGGCTGCCTGGGATATGGGTTTGAATCCTGACCTATCACGTACTAGAAAATGAAGATAAAGTGGGAGAACAGATATCCATCATTCTGAGGACCTTGACTCCTCCTAGCCTGTTCTTTATGATAGTAGGTCTCGACAGATGTTACTCTTAATTTTACCCTTACTGTACTTGCTTGAATTCTCCTTCAGCTGCAAAGAGCTGTTGACATTATGAAAGAGTGGTTTGTTTAGCATAGAAGAGAGGAGGCCAAGTTAGGAGAGGACTGTTTGCTGCCTGTTGGTATAGTGGGCCTTTGTTGGGGTGGGCTTTCTGAGGACAGAGTGAATGGGACCTGTAGCAGAAGGGGTTTCTAAATAATGAGGGTTATATGATTGTATTGTTTCTTAACTCAGGATCTGAGCTCTGGACTTAAATCTCCTTGGCATGTTTTTATGAGGGCAAATGTATCTTTATTGGCCTGAGTAGAAGCAGGGTTGCTCTTAGTATTAATATTTTCTATATCATTCTGAAAATTTGAGTAGGATATTTGGTAATATAGGGATCTGGATTTTGAAGGATTAATGAAACCTCTAAATACATTCACACAACATGAGATCTTTTTATTGCTAACAAATAAAAATACTGCAATATATAGTTTGTAATAGACTGGGTAAATTTAGGGATTAAATTTTTAGAACTTGAGCAAATATATATAATGAGCTGATGTAGTTTTCTGTGTAGGTTAGTGTCCTACAGTAAAACTTTCTGCAGTGATAGAAATATTTCATTCTGCATTGTTTAGTATGGTCGTTGTTAGCCACTTAGGCCTATTGAGCGCTTGAAATGTGGGCTACATGACTGAGGAATTGAATTTTAAATATTAACTTTAAATAACTAAAATTGAAATAATTATATGGACCCAGTGGTTATTGTATTGGATGCGGCCAGTCTCTAGGTTCTTTCCACTAGTTTTCTCCCCACCAAGTTTGATACCTTTATCCGAGTGAAATAAGTGAACTTGGAGCAGCAGCTTTAAAACTGGAGAACCAAGTTGGAAGCAAAGAGGTTGTTTGCCAAAAGGACTGTTGCAAAGCTGGAACATGGGTTAGTGAGACCGTTCTCGTCACTAGTCAGTGTGACTTGTTTAGAGCATTTACATCAGCATTTACTTTCTGCAGAGGAAATTCTTGAGGAAGCAAAACCTTGGGTGCATTTGAATAAGCTTGGAGGATCCTGATAGATTGGCCACAGTCCCTCTGGGAGCAGAACAAACCACTAGGATATCTTTTTATCTATCTGGCTTGTTCTATATTAGATAAAAGTAATTCTTTGATCTGGCTTGTGTTTTGAATAGGTGGCAGCCTCCCCCATCTCCTCTGCTGGCTCTGTGCACCTTTTTAGTTTCAGAAAAGCATGCTGGGGACCAGTCTCTCTGGAAGCCTTACCTGGAGATTTTGCCGCAGGCCTACACCTGCCCTGTGTGTTTGGAGCCAGAAGTGGTGAATCTTTTCCCCAAACCTTTGAAAGCAAAGGCCGAAGAGCAAAGAGCCCGTGTGCAGGAGTTCTTTTCTTCCTCCAGAGACTTTTTCTCTTCCCTGCAGCCCCTGTTTTCTGAGGCTGTTGAGAGCATCTTTAGCTACAGGGCCCTCCTGTGGGCTTGGTGCACGGTCAACACCAGAGCTGTGTACGTGAAGCACAGGCAGAGGCAATGCTTCTCCACAGAGCCAAACACCTACGCTCTTGCCCCATACTTGGATCTGCTGAATCATAGCCCCGAAGTCCAGGTGAGAAGTTGAGAGCATACATGTTCTGTTTTGACAGGAATGTCTGTGATGTATAGAACCTGACTTTAAAACTATAGACAGAGGTGTTGCTGGCTTTAGGTAAACCTGCCTGCCACCAGGTATTTTTTATCTTTTCTCCCAGACCCCTTTTCCTTCCTGGTATGTTCCCCACCCCCTCTGTGTTTTCCTACCTGCTCTCCAGGCCCTCAGAGCTTAGTGTTCTATCCCCCTGAGTGGCCTTAACCAGCAGCACTTGTATTTCCCAGCTTGGGGGCAGAGTCCTCTTTCCTCCTGCCAGTATGGGGACTAAAGTCTAGAATGCTTTCCTGACACCTGGTGGTATTGCTGTCAGTGTTTATCTTTGCTGTGATCCCTTGATTTACTTGCTCTCTCCCTCTCTGAGCTGTTTAAGGATGTGGGCTATGCCTTATTTCTCCCTGTAACCCAGTGCAGAGCCAGTCACATGGTAGGCATTTGATAAACCTTTACTGAATGGATGGGTATTTGTGGGGAAAAGGAGTCTGAGAAATATTAAAGAATCCCTCTTTGGGAGATAGTCCTAGATCTCATCCCCAGCCTTTTTCCCCTATGGCACAAAAAGCAGATGACAATACTTGTAGGCATGCTGGGCTAAGTGCCTGACTTTGAGGGCAAAGGTGTCCATATGTTGGCTTACCTGTAACCTGTTCAGGGTACACTGGGAGGTACACTGGCTGGGCCTCTGCTCGTGTAGTTCACTTCATACTCCACCGCACTTGGAGAGGATCCTTGACACTTGGCTAGCCCACGTGCTGGTGAGAGGGCAGCATAGGAAAGCCTGTACTGTGCTTTCTCAAGCAGAGGCAATCTTCTTGTCTGTCTGCTTGTAACTTTTTTAGAAAGATGCATTTGTGACAGTATTAAGCAAAGGAGCTAGAAGTTCTATGGCTGTTTCTGTGATTGATATTGAAGTAATGTTTGGGGCATACATATAATAGGGTGCTGGACACAGGAACCTCACTGGGGTGACTTTATTTTTATTGGGCTGTTAGTGCCTTTGTGCTTTAAGCCAGTGATTTTACAGCCATCATAGAGGCCCCACAAATTACAGCCTGTGACCAAGGGCCCTGGCAAAACCTAAAATACTTGCTCTCTGGCCCTTTATGGAAAAAAGATTGTTGATCCTTGGTCTAAAGCGTGTTGTAGCTGGCTCTTGGCATGTAACTCGAAACCATGGCCATAATCTGTTGGTGGTGCAAGCTGGGGATTTCAGCCCTGTTACTCATCCTTTCCCTGTCATTGCTGGGGTTTACTGTGTAGTGTGGCAGCCTCAGCACTTGTACACACTCCTTAGTGTGGAGAGCAGTAGGTCATCCTGCTGCTCTAAGGCTGTGTATGGTGAGACCTGAAATTCGTGTGTTGTCTTGACATCTTTAGGTCTCGCAGGGCCCCAGGGGCCTGTGAGTTCCTCTGCTCTCACTGGATATGCTCCCACCCAGAGGGAAAGACCCCATCAGCAGGACTAGCGACACTATGCCTGGTCCATAGCCTGATGGTTTCCGCTCCCTGCCAGCCTCTTCCAACGAGCTCTCACATCTCCCCACAGGAACCAGGGTTTCACCTCTTGTTACTCCAAAGCCTGCTTCCTGTGTAGCCCCTGCATGGCTGGGGTGTCCTTTCCACCAGGGTATACATGTAGCTAGAAAACTGTTCTCTGTCATACCTGTCCACTTTGGCCATCCTGAGAACCCGAGGCAGGACCCCTTCCCTCACGAGGGATGACGTGGAGGCAAAACAGGCCCAAGTGCAGGCCCAAGTGCTTTTTCCCCACACGTAGTTAAATTCAGTGATGAGTGTTTGAAAGCTACACCTGACTTTAATACAGTAAACTTAATATTTGCAGTTTCACGCTTGGCTTTAAACAAAAAAATCGTTAATTTTTTTTTTCTAGGTAAAAGGAGCATTTAATGAGGAAACTCGCTGTTACGAAATTAGAACGGCTTCAAATTGTAGGAAACACGAAGAGGTGTTCATCTGCTATGGCCCTCATGATAACCAACGGCTGCTCCTGGAGTATGGATTTGTTTCCATCCATAATCCTCATGCTTGTGTTTATGTCTCAGAAGGTTGGAATCAACTTTGTTCTTACTAAGAATTTACAATTTCTTTTCCCCATCGGGGGGTGTGTTTCTTTTAAGTTTTAGTAAAAGTGGCAAAACCTTAAAATGTGTATCATTTATTTTCCCCTACCTAAGGGAAAATACTCTCACTGACCATGTGATTTGAGTGTTGAAGTGAAAAACAACAAAAGCTCTGGTCAGTACTGAGGATTGGAATAACTCCGAAAAAATAGTAAGGCCACTAAGTAAATGAATAGAATATTAAAAAGTTGGGAAGAAATGGAAATTTTTGTGCTGAGACCTTGTCACTGTTACTAAATACAGGATGGATTTGAGAACAAAAAATAAATATTTAAGCACCTACTGTCTGAGGCACTGTGCTAATAATGGATACAAATATTACATAGTTTTGGGGGTTTAATGCCATGATAAAATGTTGATCTCAGTTATTTTTTCTGTGACCTACTAACTAGCCATCATTGGTATTACTGTTCTTAAAAATAATAATTTAGGGGCACTTGGGTGGCTCAGTGGTTGAGCGTCTGTTTTTGGCTCAGCTCGTGATCCTGGTGTCATGGGATGGAGTCCCAATCGGGCTCCCTGCAGGGAGCCTGCTTCTCCCTCTGCCTGTGTTTCTGCCTCTCTCTTTTATGAATAAATAAATTCTTAAAAAAATAATTTAGCTATTAAATTGATGCCATGGAAATTCCAAATACAGTATTAATAACAGTACATAGAAAAATGGTTCTTTCCCCCTCTTCCTGAAGCAGCAGAGAAATAGTTTTGTAGGCCATGAAGAAATGTGGCCAGAGGTTTACCGACTATATAATTTGGGGTAGTTTTAATATAAGTTGTAGTGGAAATAGAACTTGTTCAAGATGAAACTACACCATCCTATAGGCAGAATAATAATGTTACTTCTCAACATAGAAATTAAAAAGCAAAAACTGGGCCTTGCTGGGTCTCTGAGAAAACTAGCTTTGAGATTAGCCTCCTGTTATCAGAATCACTTTAATATTAATGACCATGAAATACTGATTTGCAAACAGTTTGAGCAAAATTTACATTTTAGTAATTTTTGCATTTAAAATAAATATTATAAATATAATAAAATCAAAACATAGGACTATAAAAAAGAAATTTTAAAAATAGAAAAATCAGTCATTATACTGCTACCCCAAAAAGCTTTGCTAATTTTTACCTGTTGACTTTCAATTCCTTATACCCAGTTTTGAATTCTGGCATTTGAAAATTCACAGTTATAAACAATTCCTCATGTTTGTACAGCTCCTGTACTTTTGGTGGCTGTAACTTCCATCCTCCTGCCACTGTCTTAATTACCTGGTTCTGTGAATTGATTTGCTTAGTGGGGACATGTGTTGAGGTTGTGGATATTTTCTCCCCTGCCCTGGAATTCCTCTAGCTTTTCAGGGGCTAAATAAAGATCTCATTGAATTGAACCCAAGTGGTGCTTTTTTGGTGTGAATTAGGTAAAACTGTTTACACAAGTCTTGATCATTGATGGGTGGGAGAGGAACTGTAGAAGGTCCACACTTTTGTCTTATGGTACCCTAAATTTATTTCATTCCTATCTTTTTTTTTTTTTAATGTAGATATACTTGTTAAATACCTTCCAACAACAGACAAACAGATGAACAAGAAGATTTCCATTTTGAAGGATCATGACTTTATAGAGTAAGTGTTTTCTCTGTCTCTTAAAACTATTCCTTCAGGAAACTTTGATGAGAAGATTGAGGGTTGCATTTCTCCAGGTACAGGATACCTCCTGACTTGTACAAGTTGACAGGTAGGTGTTTATCGAGCATTTCCTGTGTGTAGTAAATTGTGCTTGATGTGGGGCTCACAAGGGGTATAAGATACTTTTCAAGAAACTTATTTTAGGGGACATGAGATACAAACTGGAAGGGTTATTATACTAACAGAAAGCCCTGTTGATCTAGATTGGTAGTCCAGTGTTTGTCTCCAACACAGGGTGCAGTGGAATGGCATTGAGCTACTGCAGGCCAGGCTGGCCTCAGTCACCCAGCAATGTGGCGCAAGCACTTAGGGCACCGGGCTAGGAGCTTTGGCCAGGTGATTCTCTGCCAGGTGGGATAAATAGGGTTTGAGGCTCTTCCTTTCAGATTTTCTTCTGTAAATAAAACTAAGTTTTAAGTGGTCCAGGAGCAGTGTGAGGGCAATCTGGCTGCTGTGGCTGCCATTTGATGCCCAGGGAAATGCTGATTCTTCATCTTTCATCTCACTAGGACCCATGACACTGGCCCTTTTCCTCTGGCTTCCTCATCCACATTCAGTTCCTTATCAAAATTAATTGGAAAGTTTTTTACCTTTTTTTTTTTTTAATGATTTATTTATTTTGGGGAGAGAATGAGCAAAGAGAGCATGAGCAAGGGGGAGGGTCAGAGAGGAAGGGAGAAGCAGACTCCCTGGTGAGCAGGGATCCTGATGTGGGGCTCGATCCCAGAACCCTGGGATCCTGAACTGAGCCGAAAGCAGATGCTGAACCAACTGAGCCACTCACGTGCCCCTTTTACTATTTTTTTTAAACAGAAAGTAAGATTTTTTTTTTTTTAAACTCTGGCTTTATTCTTAAGTATTTGCAGACTTATTTTTCTCTTTTGCCTTTGTGACCAAGATACAAGTTACATAATGTTTAGCCCCTTCAGAAAATAGTTGGCTCTTCAGCCATTTGCCGTGGTGTCATGAAATATTGGAATGACAGGTGTGTTGTTATTTGTTTTTATGCTTTAGAAATTTGACATTTGGATGGGATGGACCATCTTGGAGGTTGCTCACAGCTCTTAAGTTGTTATGTCTGGAAGCCGAAGAATTGTAAGTTTCATGTATGTTGGTCGTGAACTGTAGTTACAACCTGGAGGTAACCTTGGGGCTTCTCTTGGCTTACATTCAAATACCCATTCTGGGAGGGGGAGGAAGGAATGACATTGTATACCAGGAGGCTTAGCCTCTATGGAACTTGCCCGTGCTGTGAGCGATTTAATACTAAGTTTTCACCATTTCTGGAATTCTGGTTTTAGAGTTGTAATCAGAATACATGGGCCTGAGAACTTTTTATTCTCAGGTATTTTTCCCTGGTGACCTGCAGCTGGTTGTTAGAGTATGTGTGTGTGTATATATATATATTTTTTTTTTCATCTTTAAAAAAAATTTTTTTATTAGAGTTTGATTTGCCAACATATAGCATAACACCCAGTGTTCATCCCATCAAGTTGTGTATGTTTTTAAAAGATTTTATTTATTTATTTATTTATTTATTTATTTATTTATTTATTTATTTACTTAAGAGAGTGCGCATGCACGCGATCATGTGCATGTGAGTGTCACAAGGGCAGGAGAGGGAAAGAGAGAATCTCAAGCAGACTGTGCTGCACGTGGAGCCTGACACGGGGGTCCATCTCAGGACCTTGAGATCATGCATGACCTGAGCCAAAATTGAGAGACGGTCAACTGGCTGAACCATCCAGGCACTCCTTAGAGTAAATATTTTAAAAAATATGAGCATTGGCACTTTATAGTGAAGTCCCTGAGTATTGTCCCTGAAGTCCCTGAGGAATTGTTTTTTCCTGGGGGCAAACAACTCTTCCCACCTGGTTCTATCCTGGGGCACACGTCCAGCTGCTTGGTAAAGGAGAGGCCTGGATATTTCATGGAGGAGGCAGGTAGAAGGGGCCCTCGGTGTAGACTCATTACTTTGAGGCTGCCAGTCCCCCCCTCCCCCCCCCCCAGCATGGAAAAGACTGTCCAGTGCAGGGACCTTTGTCAGCCTGGATCCACTGCTTAGCTTAGCAAAAGCTCAGATGAGAGAAACCATATGAGGAGTGGACTTGCCTAAGATGGTGACCCCATCCGCGAGTGGTTGGGAAGACTAAAGGGGATAATGTATAGAGATGCCTTCAAGTAGTTGATGCTCATTCAGTGACTCCTGTCAGGATATCGCTTACTTCTTTTTCTGTAGGGACTCTGGGGAAAAATTACTCCCTGATCTCAACACCAATAGATGTGTTTATTCTCAGCACATGTTGTGTTTTTATCTTACAGTCACTGTTGATTCTGTATCTGATACATTTCCTTCTCTTTATTGTTTGCTAGAAAACTCAGGACAAATGTGTAGCCCGTCCAAATGTGCAGGATTTTTAAGGCATGCAATGTATCCTGGTTGTATCTTATCCCTCCTCCTTTCACCTTTCCCTTGTCTTGTTTTCACTGTCCATTCATCTTACCTTTTATTTCATCTCATGTGTGTCCATATAAGTGTCTTCAGGCCCTTTGTAGAAAAGGTAGGAGTCCTTCTTAGGCACGTATCTCAAATTAAATGAAACAGGCTATTTCCCAGAGGTCACCTGAGGCCTTTTTTCCTCCCTTTGAGTTGTTCCTAATGGTCTGGGTGGTGTGGCAGGACAGATGTGGTGTGTGGTGGGGATCCAGCTGGATGTTTGCATGCTCTTCCCGTCTCTCATTAGTGCTGTCACTAGGGTGAGTTCTTTACTGTTCCTGATCTTAGTTTCTTTATGTCTAACATGGGAACACTAAATGCTTTCTTTGTGGGATCCCTGGGGGGCTCAGCAGTTTAGCTCCGCCTTCAGCCCCGGGCGTGATCCTGGGGTCCTGGGATCAAGTCCCACATGAGGCTCCCCGCATGGGAGCCTGTGTCTGTGTCTCTGCCTCTCTCTCTCTCTCTCTCTCTGTGTGAGTCATGAATAAATAAATAAATAAAATATTAAAAAAATAAATGCTTTCTTTGCTAGGAAATTGTGAAGATTAGATTAGATTAGAAGATTGTTTTATATGAAACACTGTGCCTGGTGTGTAGTGATTTCCTTCTTTCTTTTCTTTCCTGAGACTGTGGCTGTTCCTGAGGTTTCGGTTGTCTCTAAAGGTGAAGACATTTAAGACTTTCTTCCGTGTGACAATCTTGTCAGCTGTTCTGAATTTCTCAGTGACTTCGATATACTTACACTCTGATGTGGCAGTTGTCACTTTACCTTTCCCCTCCTTAGCCATTCTGCTTTGGATTCTCTGCATCCACAGTGTTCCTCCACCCTCCTCCTTTCTGCTTAGTGCTTCTTGCTGTCATGGAGATTTGGTTCTGCCACCTTCCGGCTCAGCGTACTGCTGTAGCTCCCTCTTGCTTATCCTGAAACACTTACACTTCTCTGCCTGCAGGAAGTTGGCTCCACTTGCCCCCTTGAGCCCCATTTCCATGTATTTTCATTGTATAAAATGGGAATGACCTGCCTGTACAGAAGGGCTTCGCTATAGGTTCCTCCTTCCATCTCCAGAGCATTTTACCTTGTGAAACATGATCTGTTCAGTTTGCCATAGTTTAGGAAAGACTGTCACTTGAAGAGAAGGAAAGTTCTACTGCCTTTGCTCCTTAGCCCTTAGTCCTTTGGGCTGCGAGTCACCTCCCTATTCCCATGGCTGGTGGGCGTGACTCAACTTATGTGCCAGACACAGGATTGCAGTGATAATAGAGTTCAGTCCCTCCCTGCAAAGAGCGTCAGTCCCCTTGATTCTTATTCTCAGCTCTTCCTCCTTCTTCTGTACCTTGTCTGCTTCAGCACAGGAACTACATGTGGTGGGAGGTTTTAGGGAATCTGCTAGTGGAGTGAGTTTATTAATGCTTCTGGAAAAATAGGAGAAGAGTTTGTTGTATTGAAGTGTAAAAAGCCTTCTTTACTTTTTGAGAGCCTGCTGACATTACCTTACTGAACAATTTGGTTCTAGTACGTGCTGGAAAAAAGTACTTCTTGGGGAAGTCATTTCAGATACAAATGAGAAGACAAGTTTGGTCATAGCTCAGAAAATATGCCAGTATTTCATAGAAGAGACCAATGCTATGCTTCGAAAGGTATGTTTCTAGAACATTGCATTCTTTTATTAAAGACATATTTTGATTAAGAAGTTACTTGCTTTGTACATGTTACACCTTGTTAGGGCATTGTTTGATGCCTTAAAATAGATGAATGTTGATGTAATTTCTGGGATTTTTGTCTGTTAACATTGTGTTTATATTTTCGATAGGTAAAATTATTGGATGAATTTTCAAGTACTCTTTTAAAAATATTTCTGTTTAGTAAATGTTTTAGTGAAATGGGAAATCAGCTCATTTTTTAAGAAAAGATTTTATTGGGACGCCTGGGTGGCTCAGTGGTTGAGCGTCTGCCTTTGGCTCAGGGTGTGATCCTGGAGTCCTGGGATCGAGTCCTACATTGGGCTCCCTGCATGGAGCCTGCTTCTCCTCCCTCTGCCTGTGTCTCTGCCTTTCTCTCTGTGTCTCTCGTGAATAAATAAATAAAATCTTTAAAAACAAAAAAAAGAAAAGATTTTATTTGTTTGAGAGAGACAGAAAGAGAGAGAGAGAGAATGAGCAAGGGGGAGGGACAGAGGGAGAAGCAGACTTCCCCATGGAGCAGGGAGCCTGACGTGAGGCTGTATCCCAGGACCCCAGGATCATGATCTGAGCTGAAGGCAGGCAGAAACTTAACCACGTGAGCCACCCAGATGCCCTGAGAAATCAGCTCACTTTAATGAAAACATTACTGGGATTGAAAAATAATTTTAATGAACCTTCAAGACATTATGCTAAGTGAAATAATCCAGAATACAAAAAGACAAATATTGTGTAATTCCACTTATATGAGTTATCCAGCATAGGCAAACTCCTCGAAACAGAAAGTAGAGTTATGGTTACCAGGGGCTAGAGGTGGGGGGAACAGGGAGTTCCTGTGTAATGGGTGCAGAGTTTCTGTTAGAGACGATGGAGGGAGGGATCCTGGGGAGACAAAGTGGTTACAGGTACAGGACACTGTGAGCATAACTTAATGCCATTGAACTATCCCTGCAAAGTGGCCAGAATGTTAAATTTTATGTTTATGTATATTTTACTACAGTAAAACAAAATTAATTTTAAAATACCTTCCAGATTTCTCATATGAAAGATGAAGAAGTGACTTTGCTAAACCAACTAACTTTAGTAGAAACATTGTGGACAGAAGAGCTAAAGATTCTGCAGGCCTCTGCTGAGATTCTAAACAGCTTGCAAACACCTTTTAGGTAACTTCACCTAATGCATTTGATCACCTCCTATGGTGGGTGTGACTTCTTAAACAGGTTTAAACAAAGATTTATTTTGTATAGAAGCATTTACAGTCAATGAATGGTTTCTATTAAACAGTTGTATACCAAATCCTACTCCTTTTGCTTTCTTTGTTGATGGGATGGAGCGGTGGCTTGCTCTGACGCTGGAGGGTATCTGGGGGGTGCGGGCAGGGCAGACTCTGCAGGATTCTGAAGCTAGAAGTAGAAGTTGGATGTGCCATCCTCACAGCACCTCTGATATTCTCAAAATAGACCACAGTCCTGCAGGAAGAAGTAGGAGGAAAGCCCTGCACTGTAAGGAGAGAGGGGCTGTGAGGGGCTCTGTGTGTGGCCTTTCACTGGTTGTCTACTTCCCCTGTGACTCAGCACTTGTAAAAGGAAGGGCAAGAAGTTGTACTTTGATCATGTTCTGATACCCTTGGGTTTAGGGATGGGCTGGTGGTGGGTGCCTTTGGGTGGGTAGGGTGGAGGAGTGTGGGGCAGGCCTAGGTCTCTGCTGGCCTTCACCCTGAGCTGCACTGAGCTGGAGCAAACCATGCCACATTTTTTGCTTCTGATTTCCAATCTGAAAAGGAGATTGTTGGGCTGGAATGGGGGTGGATGTCCAATGCATCAGCCCTGAGCCCCCGGTCAACAGAAGGACTGGGACACGAGGCCGGCCGAGGCCCCAGGTGTTGCTGCCTCTCCCTTTCTTGGCCTTTCTCATTAGGAACTAGGGAATTGGGTGTAGGAGAGACGGTTGGGGTGCTGTCTGTGATTTTTATTGAATTGGAAGTTCGGTCATTAAATACAGGACCACCATCTGTTTGCAGTTTTCTGGAATGTGTTTGGATTTTGAATTTCTTGTCAGACATGTCCCTTTTCCATTCTTTGTGGTGGGTGTTTAACCCTTGTATTCTGCTTTTTTGTCATTTTAGTGACTGAGGTTTGGGAGGAATAGGAGATAAATATATGTGCTCAGTTGGCGATTTTGAATTCTGAGTCTTTACCTTCCTTTTTTTTTTTTTTTAATAAAAGCATTTTAGACTATAGACTTCCCTGTGAGTATGGTTTTTTATGTAAAGTGTGTACTAATTAGTACTTTTTATTTTTTTATTTTTTAAAGATTTTATTTATTTACTCATGAGAGAGACACAGAGAGAGGGAGAGAGAGGCAGAGACACAGGCAGAGGGAGAAGCAGGCTCTGTGCAGGGAGCCTGACATGGGACTCGATCCCGGGTCTCCAGGACCACACCCTCAGCTGAAGGGGGCGCTAAACCACCGAGCCACCCTGGGCTTCCCTAATTCGTACTTTTTAAAACTCTTGGCTCAGAATTTACAGTTTTCATAGCATTCTCATGCCTGTCAGTCAACAATCAGAACGACTGCGAGGGAGTTAGCAGGTGTTATACATCACAGAAGCAGATAGGGACATGTCATAAAAACTGGACTACTGTCGAAACACAAGACATTTATTAAATATTAGCATTGCTGAATGTGAGGTACTGTGCTCAGGCCTTGGCATGCAGTGTTTTATTTAATCCTCATACTTAACCCTGTTATAAATAAAAAGGAAGAGAACTTGCCTAACATTATATACCCAGTGTGTGCTACAGTAAAAATGCCCACTCACCCTGCCCTCAGAGGGCTCAGGGTCCCCAGCTTGGGCGTGTTTGTGTTCAGGATTTACTGTGCTGTCCTGACAAAGGGATGTAGTACACCTGTATGGGCCTGTCACCTCCATTTCAGTGGGCATCCACACATGCCAGTCAGGGAGCCTGGCGCAGCTGCAGCACAGTGGGGAGGTCTGCTTGATTATAGGGCTCCATGTAGATAAACTGCCCTAAAGCCACAGTCATATGTGAGCTTCCATCCTTGCTCTTTTCCTCTTTATCATTTTCAGAACCAGGGAGGGAAGAAGGGATGCTCCCTCCTCAGCTCTCACTAGTCCTTGGCCTCAGGGGACCCCCTGGATAAACCATGCAGGGGGTGGAGTCTTGGAGGAACCACTGGGCCTCTGCAAGGTTGGGGATGGACAGGGGCATTGGTGCCTAGGTCTGGTTTTCCCTCCCAGGTTTGCATTCTTCCCCAGTGCTGAAATCCTGCTCTTGTGGAATACCACCCAAACAAGCAGATGGGGCCTGCTCTTTTCAGACGGCAGAGTGTCTAGACAGCTTTCCCCATTCCTGTATATAGTTGGTGTTGACTTTGTTTTTAAATAGTTGCAGTGTGTTTTAGGATATGCTGTACTAGGGATCTGCAAACTTTAAAGAGGCAGATAGTAAATATTTTAAGCTCTCTGAGCCATACGGTCTTTGTCCCAACCATATTGTACAGTGTACAGACAATATGCAAACAAGTTGCATGGCTGTGTTCCAGTAAGACTACAGAGACAGTTCATGGGCCATGGTTCACTGACCCTTGTGCTAATCCATACTTATTTTTCTGTCCCCTATTTGTGGACATTTAGGACCTAACTATATTAATATATGTATAATTATATATATATATATAATACATAGGACATGAGCTCCTACTTGAAGGTGCCATATACCTTTGAAAAAAAAAGCCCCCCCTCTCCCTTAACATGAAAAACTTCACAGACCTGTGTGGTAATAGTTGTGCTTCGGTTGTCCCGTGCTTAGAAAAAAAAATAGACGTGACAAAAGTCTATACATTTACAAATGAGAAGTGTTTCATCATCCACACCCGATCTGTGCATATTTGAAAAACATCTGAATAAGACTTTTCCATTCGTAGACAATGCATGTGAGAAATCTGTGGCTCCTGCAGGGCAGCCTGACCCACGGGGTAAACCACTGTCGATAGAGACAACGCGGCCTCCTTTGGCTTGTCCTTGCAGTGATTTGCAAGGACCTGCAAAACCCATCTCTGCCAAGACAGGAGGGACAGCCTGAGCTGATCTCTGAGCACCACTGTTTCCCTCTTCTTTCCTCTCGCACCATTTCCATCTTCTTCCTTTTCTGTTTTCTCCTCACTGGCACCTTGGACATGGCTGAGGTTCCAAGCACACTCACCCCTTGTTGCTCTCTGGTTACAGTTTGTGGGTGGTAAGTGTCCCGAGGGCTGACTTGGCCTGAAGGACAGACACCTGGAAGTTAAGGGCTATTTGAGGCATACCTCAAATATTTCGAACTAAAAACAGAAAAGGCACTCCTCAGACTGGGGGCATTAAGTGCTTCTGCCTGAAGGTGGAGACAGGTAATGACACAGGAAACCAGAGCTGTTAATTCTAAGAAAACAGCTTTCACTGAAGCACTTAGACACCACCCTGAGAGCCATCAAGGTACAGAAATAGGAGGAAACTTACTATAATAGCTCTTCATTTGGCAAACAGCAATCACATTCGGTGTGACAGATTAATGTTGGGCAGTAGGTTTTGTCCAGAGGACTAAAGTATAACAAAAATCAGTTTGTCAGCTGACATTTGAATGTAGAGGTTTGTCAGGAATGCAGCCATGTTGGTTCAGTTGGAAAAGGGCTTTTTTGTGAACAGATCCAGAGAGTCATTTGTAAATTACAGGGAATGGAACATTAAGAGGGAAGAAGTGGGCCTGAAGCATCTTTCTATAACTTTGCCAGCGTACTGCATACAACAAAGCCAAGAACCTTATACAACATGCCAGTGAGCCAACACAACATGCCAGTGTGTCAGTACAATACCAGTGTACCACATACAACATGCCAGCGTGCCCCATGCCAGTGTGCCAACACAACATGCTAGTGTGTCAATACAATACCACTGTGCCACATACAACATGCCAGTGTGTCAACACAATATCAGTGTACCACATACAACATGCCAGTGTGCCACATGCCAGTGTGCCAACACAACAGGCTAGTGTGTCAATACAATCCCAGTGTGCCACATGCAGCATGCCCATTTGCCAACACAGCATGCCAGTGTGCCAACACATGCCAGTGTGTCAATACAATACCAGTGTACCACATACAACATGCCAGCGTGCCCCATGCCAGTGTGCCAACACAACGTGCTAGTGGGTCAATATAATACCAGTGTGCCACATACAACATGCCCACATGCCAACACAGCATGCCCGTGTGCCAACACAACATGCTAGTGTGTCAATACAATACCACTGTGCCACATACAACATGCCAGTGTGTCAACACAATATCAGTGTACCACATACAACATGCCAGTGTGCCGCATGCCAGTGTGCCAACACAACAGGCTAGTGTGTCAATACAATCCCGTGTGCCACATACAGCATGCCCATTTGCCAACACAGCATGCCAGTGTGCCAACACAAGATGCAACTGTGTCAATACAGTACCACTGTGCCACATACAGCATGCCCATTTGCCACATGCAACATGCCGGTGTGCCAATACAGCATGCCGGTGTACCACATACAGCATGCCCATGAGCCAACACAACATGCCAGTGTGTCAATACAATAACGGTACCACGTACAACATGCTAGTGAGCCACATGCCAGTGTGCCAACACAACATGCCAGTGTGTCAATACAATACCGGTGTGTCACATACAACATGCCAGTGTGCCACATGCCAGTGTGCCAACACGCTAGTGTCTCAATACAATACCAGTGTACCACATACAACATGCCAGTGTGCCACCTGCCAGTGTGCCAATACAACATGGTAGTGTGTCAGTACAATACCAATGTGCCAATACAGCATGCCCGTGTGCCAACACAGCATGCTAGTGTGTCAATACAATACCGGTGTACCACATACAGCATTCCAGCATGCCACATGCCTGTGTGCCACATAACAACAATGCTGTGTACTCTCTGGTGCTGTTCTCTTTCACCTTTCAGAGGACACCTTTCTATATCATTCTGTTATAACCTTTCCTTGGGATATTTTCTTGTTTAATTTCCTTCTATTCATGGTTAAACTATCCCATAGTTTTAACATTAGGCTGTGAGTAAATTTCTAAAAACAACAATATAATGGAATTTAATAAAAATGCAGAGTCACCACTTCCCACCCTCCAGGACAGCTGTAATCAAGAAGATAAAGTGTTAAGGATGCGGAGAAATTGGAGCCCTCTTACACCGCTGAGGGAGAAGTCCAATGGTGCAGCTGCTTTGATCAACAGTCTGGCCCTTCCTCCAACAGTATAGATTTTATGACCCAGCAGTTTCCCCTCCTAGGTTCGTTACCCAAGACTTGAAAACATGTCCAGGCAAAAACTTGAATGTGAATGTTTGTAGCAGTTTGCATAACAGTTACTCGTAACAGCCCCAATGCAAATGTTATCTGTGGGCGAATGGATAAATGAGATTTTGCCATAAAATGGAATATTATTTAGGCACAGAAAGGAACAAAGTACTCGTATATGCGACAACAGGGATGAGCCTTAGAAACATGCTAAATGAAAGAACCCAATCACAAGAGACCACATATAACTGTATTTATAGGAAATGTGCAGAATTGGCAAATCTAGAGCGATGGGAAGTAGATGAGTGGTTGCCGTGTTTCGGGCTGGGGTGCTGCTGGGATTGGGTGGCAAGGGCTAGAACATAGGGTCTCATTTGGGGCAACAGAAGTGCTCTCGAGTCGTGATGGCTACGTGGCTCTGCATAAATACTGAAGCCCATCAGGATTGTGCACTTAAATGGGTCAGTGGTATGTATGGCCTATGAGTTACATGGCAAGAAACTTTTTTTTTTTTTTTTAAAGTAAGGCTAGTGCCTAATTAATGAGGATTCTACGTCTCTTCTCACTTGCTGCTAACACTTTTTCCAGGAAGGTCCAGAGTCTATCAATCCGACAACATCAGTAAGTACCCATCATTACATTTATCACCTTGTTAATCCTTACCATGAAATGTTGAGGTAACGCTTTCTTGATTTTGTAAATGTGAAGTTATTTATTGCTGAGGTCCCATAGCTGCTAAGTGGCAGAGCTAGGATTCAGACCTCAGTCATCCTCCAGACGCTGTGCTTATAATGTTCATACCACAAAGATTGTGTTTGTGAAAGCTGCAGACAGGCTTAGGGAGGCACCTGATCTGATCTCACCTGATCAGGACTCTATAAAATTAAAGTGCTGCTGGATTGGCCATCCTTGGAAGAACATGTGGAGTGCTGAGACACCACAGCCTTGCCTGTTTAAATCTGTTCTCTTGGGATCCCTGGGTGGCTCAGTGGTTTAGCGCCTGCCTTGGGCCCAGGGTGTGATCCTGGAGTTTCGGGATCAAGTCCTGCATCGGGGTCCCTGTAGGGAGCCTGCTTCTCCCTCTGCCTGTGTCTCTGCCTCTCTCTCTGTCTCTCATGAATAAATAAAATCTTTAAAAAAATCCTTTTGATGAGCAAAGAGACTCCCTAATATATGGAAGAGCAGACTCATGGCCCAAGGAACCCACCTTCAAAAATGACAACCCATTCCCTGAGAGAGGTGTTAGTAGCCACATAGTATAGAAGAGCAAACAGGTGCAGAGAAGGGAAGTGATGTGGCCGAGGGCATTCAGCAGGTGAACACCGGGCCACATAGGGTACAGGTGGAGCTACCTCTGGTCACAGGTAGTTGAAGCCTTTATTAAGAGCATGTGTGTCAGTCTGTGGGCCCCTGACCATGACATCAGAAACTGCCAGGTACTATGAGCTCATCCCAAGCCCACAGAATCAATCTCTGGGAGGTAGGTGCAGGAATATGTATTTTCAGTGAGCCCCTGGGTGACTTCTGTGCCCATTGTTTGTGAACCACCGATCTAGAGATTCCAATGGAGGAGTGCCCTCTGAGGGTCCCTGGGTTGTAGTTGGGTCCTTTCATGACTCCTGATGTGATGCGTTAGGCAGACCCCAGATTGTGTGACTCTGAGATCAGGCCTCAGAATACGTGTACTGTCAGAGGGTTGGGGTGAGAGGTCCTTGAGATGGTCCACTCAGACCCCTTCATTTTGTGGTTGAGACCCTGAGAGATGGAGGAGCTTGCTCTGGACCCTGGATCTGGCATAGCAGAATCCACATTTTCTTTCTGATTCCTGTGGACGTCACAGTGTCCTGCATTCTCCTTCCGTAGTATAACATCTAGACGTTCTCACAAATGGACTTTCTGGACTGTATTCTTCTGAAGAAAAATCAGAGTGGGAGTGAGGCAGTTGGAGGAGAGAGGGAGGTGGGAGCCCCAGCCCAGGGAAGGGTGGAGAAGACACTAACGTGGACCAAGTCCCTCCCATCTTTGGCCTTTCTGTTCTCATTCCGTGTTCCCATCTTATTTTCATAGCAGCTCTGTGGGGCAAGTATTCCATGTTTTACCAGAGATGAAGAAAAAACGGAGGAATAGAGGGGTTGAGTCACTTGCCCACATTGTACATTTCAGATTAGAACCCAGGAGTCTCCAAATTCAAGTCCATTACTCATCAGACCTATTTCTGCCTCCAAAGATGGGCAGCCTACAGTGCAGGGTGGGGATAGGCCCCCTTAGCACGGTTTGTTTTGTTTTGTCTCCTTTTCATGTTCTAACAGGCAGCTTCCTCAAAATCATTGTGCAGACTGGCAACAAAGAGCCAGCAGCACCCAGGTGCCAGGAGAAAGAGGGCCTTCCCAGGGGGTCCCTGTGGGCCAAGCTCCCTCCCTGTCACAGTGACACCTATACATCCCATAAAGGGCAGAGGGGCGAGCAGGGGCGAGTGATCCCAAAAGGCAGCCTTGTCCCGTTTCAGAGGAACTTGTCCTGCAGGTGGGGGACTCTCCTTTCGATCTCAAGGGTCCCTGTCTGGTTACGCAGCTCTGGCCATAGGGATTTAAAAGCCTTCTCCTGTTGCCTCGAGCCAGAAGATAAGGCAAAAAACCAGGACTGTGCAGGGTCTACTTAGCAATTATGAGGACAGTAAGTAATTCCAGCTCTAACTTTGCCCCTGTCAGGGGCACCTAGGGAGACCTCAAAATGTCTAAGATAAAAGGGAATTCAGGGTGTCGTTCATGACAGGGGTCCAGTGTAAGGCTGTGTCTGTTGCAGGCAGCATAGATCTTTGCTTCTCAGGTCCTCCCAAGCCTCAGATAGTAAGGGTGGCAGCAGCCATTCCAAGCCTTAGCTGTTTATGGGAACCACGGACGAAGCATTTTTAAAAATTTTATTGAGGAGTAATTAGCAAATATATTTGAATAGACTTAAAGTGTACAGGGGCACCTGGGCGGGTCAGTTGGTTAAGCATCTGCCTTAGATTCAGGTCATGATTCTGGCGTCCTGAGATCGAGTCCTGCATCAGGCTCCCTGCTCAGCGAGGAGTCTGCTTCTCCCTCTGCCTCTGCCCCTGCTCATGCTCTCTCTTCCTCTCTCTCTCTCTCTCTCTCTCTCTTCAATCAATCAATCAATCTTAAAAAAAGGCAAAGTGTACACATGATGATTTGATATACTTCTACATTATAGAATGATTGCGGAGATCAAGATAATGAACACGACCATCAGCTCACATAGTTAACGTAGTTAACTTTTATTTCTTTCTGTGTTGGGAATGCTTACGGTTTGCTCTCAGCGAATCTTTCAAGTTTACTTTCAAGTAAACAATACCGTAGTATTAACTGATGATGCTGTACAGTAGTTCTTCTGAACTTATTCTTCTTAACAACTGAAAAATTGCACCCATTGACCAATGCTGCAGCATTGTCCCATATTTCCAGCCCCTGGCAACCACTGTTCTATTCTCCGTTTCTATGAAACTGGCTTATTTTCCACCTTAATATTCCATGTAGCTGATATCAGACAGCATTTGTCTTTCTCAGTCTGGCTTATTCCACTTAGCAAAATGCCTTCCAAATTGCTCCATGCAATTGCATTGGCAGGATTTCCTTTTTTATGGCTGAATAATATTCCATTGTTTGTATGTACCATGTTTTCTTTACTCATTCATCTGTTGAAGGGCACTTTACACTGTTTCTGTATCTTGGGTATTTTGATTAATGCTGTAATGAATATGAGTGTGCAGATATCTCTTCAAGATTCTGATTTCAACTCCTTTGGATCAATTATAAGTTTTTTTTTTTTTTGAGGAACCATTATACTGCTTTCCATAATGGCTTTACCAATATATATTACCACCAACAGTGTCTAAGTGTCCTTTTTTCCACATCCTCACCAACATTGATATCTCTCATTTTTTCAACAGCCATCTTACTAGATGTTATCTCATGGTGGCTCTGATTTGCACTTTCCTGAGGATCAGGGATGTGAAGCATCTTTTCATATATCTCTTGTATGTCTTTTTTTTTTTAAGATTATTTATTTATTTATTCATGAAAGACACACACACACACAGAGGCAGAGATGTAGGCAGAGAGAGGCAGACTCCATGCAGGGAGCCCGGTGTGGGACTCAATTCCAGGACTCCAGGATCATGCCCTGAGCTGAAGGCAGATGCTCCACTGCTCAGGCGTCCCTATGTCTTTTTTTTTTTTTAATGTCTATTCAGGTCCTGCACCCATTTTAAAATTGTATTATTTGCTTTTCTTGCTATTGAAGTGTATGAGTTCTTTGTACATTTGTATAACAACCCCTTACGATATATATATTTTGCAAATATTTTCACCCATCCTGTGGGCTGCCTTTTCAACTCATTGTTTCCATGCCGCACAGAAGCTCTCTAGTTTGATGCAGTCCCACTTGTTTATTTTTTTATTTTTTATTTACAGCTTTTTTACCTGTACCTTTGATGTCTTATCCAAGAAATCATTGCCAAGGCCTTTATCAAGGATCTTTTCCCCTATGTTTTCTTCTAGGAGTTTTATGGTTTCAGGTCTTATATTTAAATCTTTGATCTCTTTTGAGTTAGTTTTTGTGAGTGGCAGTACTATAGGGATCCAGTTTTACTCTTTTGCATGTGGATATTTGGGTTCCCCAGAACCATTTATTGAAGAGATTATCCTTTCCCCATTGTGTGTTGTTGGGGCCCTTGTCAAAATTTAGTTGACCTTGTATGTGTGGGTTTACATCTGGGCTCTCTATTCTCTTCCATATGATGGTTTTTATGCCAGTACCATACTGTTCTGATTACTCTAGCTTTGTAAATATAGCTTGAAATCAGGAGTGTGATGCCTCCAACTTTGTTCTTTTTTTTTTTTTTTTTTTTCCAGTATCACTTTGGCTGTTTGGGGTCTTTTGTAATTCCATACAAATTTTCGAATACTTTTTTTCCTATTTCTGTGAAGGATGCCATTAGGATTTTGATAGAGATTGGATTGAATCTGTAGATCACTTTGGGTAGTATGAACATCTTTATGAATAGGTAATTCACATCTTCCTTTCTGATTTGGATGCCTTTATTTCTTATTCTTAACTAATTACTGTGGCTGGGACTTCCGGTACTATATTGAATGGATATGGTAGGAGTGGGCATCCCTGTCTTACTCTTGATTTTAGAGGAAAGGCTTCTAACTTTCCACCAATATATATAATGTAGCTGTGGGTTTGTTGTATATGACTTCTATTATTCTTTTTTTTTTAAAGATTTTATTTATTTATTCATGAGAATACACAGAGAGGAGAGAGAGAGAGGGAGAGAGAGGCAGAGACACAGGCAGAGGGAGAAGCAGGCTCCATGCAGGGAGCCCAATATGGGACTCGATCCTGGGTCTCGAGGATCACTCCCCAGGCTGAAGGCAGCGCTAAACCGCTGAGCCACTTGGGCTGCCCTTCTATTATTCTGAGGAACATTTCCTCTATATCTAATTTGTTGAGAATTTTATTATGAAAGGACATTGAATTTTTTCAAATGTTTTTTCTGCATCTGTTAAAATGATCATACGATTGTTATCCTTTATCTTGTTAATTTAGTTAATCACATTTATTAATGTAGTATATCACATCCTTGCATCCTATGGATGAATCCGTCTTGATCCTGGTGTGTGATCATTTCAGTGTGTTCTTGAATTTGGTTTGCTAGTATTTTGTTGAGGATTTTTGCATTTGGGTTCACCAGGGATGTTGGCTTGTAATTTTCTTTCTTTCTTTTTTTTTTTTAAGATTTTATTTATTTATTCATGAGAGACACAGAGAGAGAGAAGCAGAGACACAGGCAGAGGGAGAAGCAGGCTCCATGCAGGGAGCCCGATATGGGACTCGATCCTGGGACTCCAGGACCACGCCCTCGGCTGAAGGCAGGCACCAAAGTGCTGAGCCACCCAGGGATCCCTGGCTTGTAATTTTCTTTGCCTGTAGTATCCTGGACTGCCTTCAGTTACCAGGGTAATGCTTCATAAAATGTGTTTGGAAGTGTTCCTTTCTTTGCAATTTTTTAGAAGAGTTTATAAAAGATTGGTATTAATTTTTCTTTAAATGTTTGGAAAATTCACCTGTGAAGCCATCTGGTCCTGGGCTTTTATTTGTTGGGAGATTTTTGATTACTAATTCAATTTCCTTGCTTATTATTGGTCTGTTCAAATTTTCTATTATTTCATGATCAGTCTTGGTAAGTTGTGTGTTTCTATGAATTTATCAATTTCTTCTGAATTATATAATTTGTTGGCATATAATGGTCCATAGCTGTCTGTCTCTTATGATCTTTAGAATTTTTGTGGTATCACTTGTAATATCTCTTCTTTCATTTGTTTTTATGGAGTCATCTTTTTCTGCTTAGTCTAGCTACATATTTGTCAATTGTGTTTATTTTTTCAAAAAGCCCATTCCTACTTTTGTTCATATTTTCTATTGTTTCCCTAGTGTTTTTTAAAAAAAGACTATTTATTTATCTGCTTGAGAGAGTGATAGAAAGCAGGAACAAGAAGGAGAAGCAGACTCCTCACTGAGCAGGGAGCCTGACCTGAGGCTTGATCCCAGGACTCTGAGATCACATCCTGAGCCGAAGGCAGATGCTTATCTGACTGAGCCACCCAGATTCCCCTCTCTATATTTCATTTATTTCTGGTCTAATCTTTATTCTTTCCTTCTTTCTGCTAATTTTGGGCTTTGTTTTTCTTTATCCAGTTCCTTGAGGTATAAGGTTAAGTTGTTTATTTGAGTTTTTTTTCTTATTGTAAACATTTATTACTATAAATATTCCTCTTTGAACTGCTTTGACTGCATTCCATAAGTTTTGGTGTGTTGTGTTTCCATTTTTGTTTGTGTCTAGATATTTTTTTATTTCTTTGTTGATCCATTGGTTGCTAAGTGTGTGGTTGAATTTTCACATATTTGTAAATTTCCAGCTTTCTTCTTGTTACTGATTTCCAGTCTCAAATCACTGCTGTTGGAAAAGATACTTTTTTAAAAAAATTTATTTATTTATTTATTTACGATAGTCACACACAGAGAGAGAGAGAGAGGCAGAGACACAGGCAGAGAGAGAAGCAGGCTCCATGCACCGGGAGCCCGATGTGGGATTCGATCCCGGGTCTCCAGGATCGCGCCCTGAGCCAAAGGCAGGTGCCAAACCGCTGCGCCACCCAGGGATCCCCGGAAAAGATACTTGATAGGATTTCAATGTTCTTAAATTTCTTAATGCTTATCTTGTGACCTAACATATGATTTATTCTGGAGAATGTTTCATGTGTCCTTGAGAAGAATGTGATTTCTCCTGCTGTTGGATAGAGTACTCGGTATATGTCTGTTAGGTACATTTGGTCTAAAGTGTCATTCAAATCCATTATTATTATTATTATTATTATTGTTATTATTTTACTGATTTTCTCTCTGAATGATCTGTTGAAAGTGAGGTATTGAAGTTTCCTACTATTGTTGCATTGCTGTCTATTTTTGCCTTCATATCTATTAATACTTGTTTAATATGTATAGGTTTTCCAATATTGGGTATGTAGATGTTTATCCTTTTGGTGAATCAACCCCTTCATCATTATAAATGCTTCTTTGTCTCTGTTGCAGATTTTGACTTAAAATCTATTTTGTCTGATCTGAGTATTTCTATCCCTGCCCTCTTTTGTTTTTCATTTGCACAGAATATCTTTCCTCCCTTTACTCTCAGCTTCTAAGTGTCCTTAAAACTCAAGTCTCTTGTAAGTAGCATTTAGTTGGGTTTTGTTTTTTTTTTGAATGTGTTTTTTGTCTATTCTTTTCTTTTAATTAGAGAATTTAAACCATTTACATTTAGAATAATTACTGATAGGTAAGGACTTACTATCACCATCCTGTTAAATGCTTTTTCTGATTTTTTTGTAGTTCCTTTCTTGCTTTCTTCTTCTTTTGCTGTCTTTTTTTGTGAGCTGATGATTTTTTATAGTGGTATGCTTTGATACTGTTCTCTTTATCATTTGTGTATCTGTTACAGATTTTTGCTTTGTGGTTATCATGAAACTTTTAGAATACATTTTTCAATTATGACTATTTTGAGCTGATAACTTCAATTGCATAAAAATCTTCCAAACATTTACATGCTTACACAGTTTATATTGTTGATGTCCCAAGTTACATCTTTTTATATTATCTATCCATTAACAAAATATTGTTGCTAGAGTTAGTTTTACTATTTTTGTCTCTTAATCTGTAGGTTGGAGTTCAAAGTGATTTACATACTACCTTTGCAGTATTAGAGTATTTTGAATTTGATGATATGTTTTCCTTTACTAGTGAATTTATACTTCCATCTGTTTTCATGTTGCTAATTACTGTTTTTTGGTGTGTCAGCCTCAATAACTCCTTTTAGCATTTTTTGTAAGGCAGGTATGGTAGTGACAAATTCCCTCAATATTTGTTTGTGAGAGTTTTTATTTCTCCTTTACTTCTTTTTTTTTTAAGATTTTATTTATTCATGAGAGACAGAGAGAGAGAGAGAGAGAGAGGCAGAGACACAGGCAGAGGGAGAAGCAGGCTCCATGTAGGAAACCCAATGCAGGACCCAATTCCGGGTCTCCAGGATCAGGCCCTGGGCCAAAGGTGGCACTAAACCACTGAGCCAACTGGGCTGCCCTCTCCTTTACTTCTTAAGGACAACTTTGCTGTGTAAAGTATTCTTGGTTGGCAGTTTTTTTTTTTCCTTGAGTACTTTGAATATGTTATCTCCTTTCCTAGCCTGTAAGGTTTCTGCTAGAAATCTGCTGATAGACTTATTAGGATTCCCATGTATGTGATTAATCTTTTTTTTTCTCTTGTTATTTTCAAAATTATCTTTTTGTCTTTGATTTTGAGTCTTGGTGAAGATCTCTTTGGGTTGTATCTGTTTGGGGGCCTTTGAGCTTCATGTACTTGGATGGCCATACTTTCCCCAGATTTAGTAAGTGTTCAACCATTCTTACGTTTTCTGTTCCTTTCTCTGTCTCTTCTCCCTCTGGGTCATCCATAGTGCAGATACTATTTCACTGGCTGTATCCTATCCTATAATTCACATGGATTTTCTTTATTTTCTTTCATTCTAATTTCATTTTTCTTCTCTGAATGGATAATTTCAACTTGATCTGTCTTCATGTTTCCAGATTCTTTTTTCTGCCTGATTGAGCCTAAGGTGAAGCTTTCTATTGTATTTTTAATTTCATTCATTGTATTCTTTCAGCTCAGAGTCTCAGTTTTTTTCCTATGATTTATGTCTCTGTTGTACTTCTCATTTTGTTCATATATTGTTTTCCTGAGTTCATTAAATTGTCTGTGTTCTCTTGAATCTCACTGAGCTTCCTTAAAATGATTATTTTATATTCTTTTTCAGGTAACTCACAGATCTGCATTTCTTTGGGATTTGGTTCCTGGAAAATCATGTTCCTTTGATAGTGTCATGTTTGCCTTTTCATGTTTCTGATGGCTTTGTGTTGATGTTTGCACAATCGATGGTGCATTCACTTCTTCCAGCCATCTGAACTGGCTTTGGTGGGGAAAGACTCTCACCGGAAGGTGGCTGCAAGGGCACCAGCTGAGTAGGATGCTGTGTCTTTCATTCTTGGAAGGCACAGCCATGTAATCTCCATGAAACTCCATCAGCTGAGGTCAGTGTAGGCAAAGATTTGTGGTTTTATTCTGTGACCAAGACTGTGGATGGCATGGTGCCTAATTAAGGCTGTTGGGATATTCAAGGTGAAGGTTGCCAGGATTTTCTGTTCTTCTATTTTTGCCTGTTGGAAAAAGTTATAGCAAAGGGGATCCCCTCTTGGCATATAGTCTGGAATGCTAGCGCTCAGAGCAATGAGTGAACTCATAGAACTGGAATCTTGGACTCAGGTGCATGTGGAACTACCACAGTGCCTGGGTCCTGGGGGCACAGGTGCACTTGCTGTAGCAGTGGCACTCATGTCGAAGGTGTGGGTATGTGTAGAATCCTGTGAAACCAGGGTCTGGGGCTCTGGGTCATGTAGCGATTTTGGCCAGGTAGATAATGGAGCCACAGGCCCCAGGATGGCAAGGCATAGCAGTGGCTTGGGTCTAGGGGGCAGGGTACAGTAGCAGTACAGCCTGTGGATAGTGATGAGTCAAAGTCCCAACTTTGGCCTCAGGGGAAGTTTCAGGGTAGCAGAAGGACATCTCTAGCGATGGCCTGTCAAAGCCACATGTTAATATCCAGGGAGCAAGACTCAGGGCAACAGCAGTGCCCCTGACAATGGCAGTTCAGGGCTTTGATCTGGAACCTAGGGATAGGGATCAGAGCAGTGGTAGTGTCACCTGGCAATGATGGTTCAGAGCAGCAACCTGGAACCTGGGTGGTGGAGGGTCAGAGCAGTGGCAGCACAGCCCCATCAGTGAAGGTTCACAGCCACAACCTGGGACCTGGGGGTGGGGTTCAGAGTAGCTCCTGTAATGGGATAAAGCAACCTCAGTTGAGGGCAGGGCTCAGGGCAGTGGCAGCTCTCATCTTGTATATGGTGAAACACCTTGAAGTCTTGATCTCAAAGAGCTGGGCACAGCAGTGACAGGGTTCCTGAGGGTAGATATTATTGCAATGACAGCTTGAGCTATGAGAAGAGGACTCAGTGGTGGGGAGTCTGGGAGTTCCATCAGCTGGGATCAGCATTGGTGTAGACTGTGGGAGGCCACGGTAGCAAAGGCTGCAAACATCCACAGTGCTGTGGCTTGCTGGGGTTCTGATCTTCTTTACCCCCTGAAAGGAGCTTCCCCTGAGTGGATCCCTCGTGCTCCAAGCTTCTTTTGACTTGATGATGGGGAGATGTGGGTAAAATACTTCCTGTCTTCTTCTATGTGACCATTCTTGGATTTTAAGCTCTGCAGGGTTTTTGCTTTTTTTTAAATTGTAGTCCAGAACTTTCCCTGAGTTATCTTCATTGGTTTATAGTTGTTTATTAACTATTTTTGTTGTTTTCTTCTGGGCAGAGATGAGCATTGGGACCCCCTAGCCCTCCATCTTACTGATTGATGTCACCTCCCTTGCACAAGGCAGAGCTTTAAAAACTACTGAGCCTGGGGTCTCACCCCATAGGCTCTGATTTAGTTGGTCTGGGGTGTGCCAGGATATTGGGGGCCCAAAACCTCCCAGGTGACTCTGATATATGTCACAGTCCCCCTTCTGAGCCTCTGCACTATAGGAACAAGGTGCTTTAACTAGTCCCAGCTGGAACACTCTGGTTTTCCAGTGCCTACAATGACAATAGTTTGGGAGGCAGAAAACAGAGTGCCCATTGCTACATAACTTTGTGCTACTTAAATTAGTCTTTTAAATGGTTCCAATCCATACTGATACAGATTAATCCAAAGCTCAAATGCTTTAACATTTTGTTCAGTGAGTACTTTTAAGTATAGGTGGCCAGGCACAACAGATGCTCAGTGCATTTTAGTTCTTTTCATGCAACTCTTTTTTTTAAAGATTTTACTTATTTATTTGAGAGAGAGAGAGCATGAACAAGGGGAGAGGAAGAGGGAGAAGCTGACTCCCCATTGAGTGGGGAGCCAGACATGGGGTTCAATCCCAGGACCTGGGGATTGACCTGATTTGAAGGCAGACACTTAACCAACTGAGCCATCCAGGCGCCCCTCATGCAACTCTTTTTAAAAATACAAGTTATGCCTGTAAGTGTCCCAGTGTTTGGATTGATGCCTGAAAAATACAAAGTGGATCTCTGAATCTTCGTGGGACTTTGCCATGAGTTGAGACATTTCTATCTTTGTACACTAGATGGCACAAGAAGACCGGCCAAGCTGAGGATGCTAACTCAGGTCCTCAAGGCACTGTCAAAATAAGGCAACAAACAGAGTGTCATTTTTTTCAGATGTTAGTAGGATCCAAACAAGGCAAAAACAACTCTGTGTGTTGCTACTGGGATAAAATGCAGAGAGATTCATGTTCTCTGTGGGGTGTTGGATCTCCTTGGGTGAGAAACACAGGCAGATAAACATTAGTTCAAGGTGACAGCTGCCAGACAAGGGACCAGGTGTGTTGAGTTCAGAGGAAGGGTCTGGGGTGGGGGTGGGGGTTTGAAAAGATGCAGAAACTGCCCTGTCTCTGCCCACAGACAAGCCATAAATAAATGTTGATACTTACCACTTTCTTTTGAGAAAGAAACAATTTCTCCCACCAGATAGCGGTTTTCATTTCTAACAGCATTGATAGCGGGTAGACTCAGGTCCTGACATGCAGGCAAACAGTGGAAGAGTCACTTTTAAAGGAGTTTAAAATGACCACCTTCACAAAGGAAGGGGTCTAGTTCTCTGACTCGTCTCTTGCCAGATGTTTCTGGAAGTAGAAAATGGTGCATTTTGTGGAGAGAGCAGGAAAGAAGCCATTTCTTTCGTCTGATGGGAGGGCTGGCCCAACTGTCTTTAGAGATGTGCGTTTGATCTGAAGACAGAGCTTCAAGGTAGAGTGAAAATGTCAGGGTGTCCTTGGGTTTCCTCGTCCACAGGCAGCTGACAGCCTCCAGATCCCAAACTGCTGATGATGTGAAGTGACCTAGCACAGCATCACATAGTGACTGTGCAGGCGGTCTTATTTTAAATGATTTCTTTGGTCTGTTGTACTTCCTTTGTGCCTCCATTACCTGTCCTTAGATCAAGACTAAATCAACTTGCAAATGGGGGAGCTCCTGTCACGTCTATTTCCTTTCGATTACTCTTCTTCTATACCTCTTGCTTTTGATACATGCTCTGACTTTGCTTTGAGTGGATCCTTGTTTCCTCTTTGGCATTTCATCTAGAGTGTGCTGGCAAGACCTGATTGAGGAGGCCCTTACTACAGTATTGACTTTCCCCCCTATAATTGAAAGGGTAGAGAAAACTGCAAATGACTTTATCTGATTGGAGTTGCCTTACTCATGGCGGCTGCCTGTTTGGGAAACAGATCTTGCTTAAGAGTACTCAGGTTGGGATAACAAGCTCTTTTTAATTGTCGTGGGTCAATATTCAGAGCAGGTAGCCACAGCAAAGCCTAGGTTGGGAGCCATGGCTCATATGGACACAGTCATCAGCAGAAATTGCGTGAAGGATGAAATATTGTTTCTTTATTCAGAAGGCAGTGTCTCTGGTACCAGTAGGAGCAAACACTGGCAATGGGCAACTGTTAGAACCTCTCTTCTTTCTTTTATGGTTTATTAGTGGCAGGAGTCTATACGGGAGGCCAGGGCCATCAAAAGCTGTCCCTCAGCAGGCTAAGTGGTGTTAGCATCTTTTATTGGGGTCACATAGAACACTGCTCCTCAAAGGTTGAAACTCAGATCAATAGTATCAATACCCCTGGGAGTATTTATTAGGAATGCAGAGTCTCAGGCCCTACCCGCCAGACCTTACTGAATCAGCGTCTGCACTGTCACAAGCCCTGTGCTCCCATGAAAGATAGAAGAGCTGTGTCTCAGGAGTGTGTCTAGCTCTAGGGACTGGGTTTCATTGAGTATTACCAGTCTCCTGGGCCAGTCTGTCTGACCTCAGCAATCTGTATAGCTTAGCTGGGGGATGCTGGTCCTTGACAAAGGCGCCATTGGAGATGGCTCATCTGTAGAGAGTGGAGCAGAGCTGCGGGTTCTGCTGCGAGGCCAGATTATGAGAGCAATTATCATGGTTTTGCCCCTTTAACTTTGGGCCATGGCTGTTCCGCATTCCCTCCACAGTACCTGGTGACCCCATAGCAGCTGCTGCCAGTTTCTCATCTACACTCCATGCTGGGGAGCTGCTGGGTGGTTGGCTATGGAACCCTAGTCTCCTTAACACATTTCTGAGGTTCACCTTCACAGGGAAAAAATAGATGCCAATGCAGCAGTGTTGTTATGAAGTCACTGAGCTACTATAGATGCATTATCACTGGTGGGCCTTAACTGGAAGAATCCAGGGACCTTTGGAGTGGCCATGTGTTTACTTAGCATTTCCAGGGGCCAGCTACTACCTAGCTACGAGGGGCCTGCACGGTACCAGATGGGTGCCATCTGTGAATTGATTCCATCCTCACCATGTACTATTCTCTGATAGATGAAGAAGGCCCAGCTGAGTAGGGTCACTAGGTAAAGTCCCTTCCTTGCCCAAGAAGGCAGACTGGGCTGAAACGAGCCCTGGTCTGCTTGATGCCCTGTGGTCTTTATAGCCACACAACTTCTTTCAGGTCATTTCTGTGGACTGCTCCCTGGTTTCCTGTAAAACTGAGAGTAAGAGTAGGGATGAGTTTGGTTGGACTCTTAAAGAATGAGGCAGTGGGGTTGGGGGCAGACTTATTTGCTTCAGGCCATCCATGGGTTTCTGGGGGTGGGGGTGATGGCAGACAACTACACACTGAATCCTGGCTGTGCCTTTCCTTTCTTGTGGCTTTGGTTACCCGCAGCGGGTTCTGACATGCTCCTAGCTCACAGATTGAGCCAGGCGGAGCTGCTGGCAGCCGAGGGCGTTCTGGCCAGGCTGATTTCACGGCATTGTTTCCGCGCATTAGCTCATATTTATGTGGAATGATGGGGAACAGTGCCTGGTATCCCTTCTTTTGTTTATATACATTTTTTTTTTCTTTGTGAGGGGAAAAAAAGAGCTGACTCCCTTTTAAGGGACATGAAAACTGAGTTTTGTCTTCCCTTCCTATTACTGTCAAACAAAAGTCACCTTAGAACTCAAAATCACATGGGGTCCGTCACTGGCAGGAAGCAAGGCCTTCCCTCGTGAATGTATAACTTACAGTAAGTTCTCAGCAGACCAAAAAAAAAATGCCTTTTATCATGTTCTGGTTTTTCCCTCCCACTGTTTTATTTCACTTACAACATCACTCAGGCCCAAATGGTATTTGTCAGGAGTAATTGGCAAACGCTGGAGGCTGTGTTCAAGGCTGCTTGAATGGAAAATCTCAAAGCAGTCGCCCATGTTGAAAGAAAATATTACATTTGATCTTTTTTTATGATTTCTGCAGACATGATGCGTGTCTGCATTCTTTAGCCTTATAACCCCTTTATATCTGAAAGAAAAAAAATCCCTGCAGGAAGTAGCACTTCACAGTTAATTTACAGTATGCTCGAGAAGTAACCACAACACATGGGAAGTCATTTTAAAAACACCTCCATGATTTATTTTTATTAGCCGTCTAATAAACCTGTGCTGGTTTGCAGGTTGTTATACATTGAATTATGTCTTCGAGCCTCACGTTTCATGTCTGTTTCTACGAGGACCTTTATTCTTCTGGATGAAAACACACCTAAGGATGGTGGCAGCCATCTGCAAATGTGTAGTGTCCTCTCACTTGGTCTTGGTTGTAAGCGACGTGCTTTTGGATACAGGACATCCTACAGCCAGCCAGTTAGAATCATTGGATCAAATTGAGGTCACAAGCAGAAGTGATGTGACTAACAATAATGCAGTAAACTGGGACTGGGTGTTCTGAACTGGTCTGCACACTCCGCCAGACAGTCCCTCTGCGATTTTTTTCTTCTAGATACACAGCGCAGTTATGTGACAGGGTTTGGAAGCTTTTTCATATCACACAACCTAATAGAAACACACCATCCTAGTAGAAACACACCGTGTTCCAGATGTGTATATGTATGTCCTAATAAGGAAATAGCACAGGATCTCAGAGCTCCTGGCAAGTACTTACTACCTTATAGCTACTACACTGGGGTAGCTCTGGAGTAAGACCATAGAGTCCTCTCAGTGTGATAGAGACTCTAGATCAATGGTCAGCAAACTATAGCCACTCCCTATTTTTGTAAATAAAGTTGTTTTTTTCTAAATGCAAATCTTAAAAAAATTTTGGTAAAATATGCATAACATAAAATTTGCCATCTTAACCATTTTTAAGCGTACAGTTTAGTGGCATTGAGTATGCTGTTGTGCAAACATCATCATTGGTCTATTTCCAAAACTTCATCACCCCAAATGGAAACTCTGTGTCCATTAATCAGTAGCTCCCCGCTTCCTCCCCATTCCGCAGCACCTGGTCGCTTCTCTTCTACTTTCTGTCTCTATAATTTGCCTATCCTAGATATTTCAGAAAGGTGGAATCATATACTATGTGTTCTTTTTGTCCAATATTTAACTTAGCATTGTGTTTTTGAGGTTCATCCATGATGTGGCACATATCATGGATTCATTGCTCCTTCTTGGCTTTGTTGAAGTTTAATTAACAATTAAACATGATATATATTTAAGGTATATGATGTGATGATCTGACATTTTTACATTATGAAATAATCACGACAATCAAGCTAATTAACATACTCATCACCTCATATAGTTACCATATATATATATATATATTTTTTTTTTCTTTGTGATGAAAACACTTAAGATCTACCCTCTTAGCAGATTTTGGGTATACAAAATCGTACTATTAACTATAGGCAAGCATTGGACATTAGATCTCCAGAACTTACTCTTCTTGCATTGCTGCTTTTTTTTTCCTTTGTGATAAAAACAACATAAAATTTGTTATCCTTTTTTAAATAAAGATTTTATTTATTTATTCACAAGAGACACAGAGAGGCAGAGACATAGGCAGAGGGAGAAGCAGGCTTCCTGTGGGTAGCCCGATGCGGAACTTGATCCCAGGACTCCAGGATCATGACTTGAGCTGGAGGCAGAGGCTCAACTGCTGAGCTACTCAGGTACCCTAAAATTTGCTATCTTAACCATTTTTTTTAGCTTAACCATTTTTAAACGTACAGCTCAGTAGTTTAACTATATTCATACTGCTGTATGACAGATCTCTAGAACTTTTTCATCTTGCAATATGTAAACTCGATATACATTGAATAATACCTCCCCTCTCCCCTTTGCCCCTGGGAACTACCATTCTACTTTTTGCTTCTCACAGTTTGACTCCTTTAGATACCTCCCAGGGGTGGAATCATATAGCATTTGTCCTTTTCCGACAGACTTATTTCACTTAGCATAATGTCCTTAAGGTTTATCCATTTCATAGCATGTGACAGGATTTCCTTCTCTTTTATGGCTGAATAACATCCTCATCTATGTATGTAACATAGAGGTGGACACTTGGGATGTTTCTACCTCTTGGCTATTGAGAATAATGCTGCTATGAACATGGGTGTACAGATAACCCTGTTTGAGTCTTAGCTTTCAGTTTCTTTGGGTGTATACCCAAAGGGTGTAAATCACGTTTTATTGTAATGCACCCATGTCTATTTGTTTATCAATGTCTATGGCTATTTCCTCTCACAACAGGAGAGTTGAGTAGCTGTTGACAGAGATCATACAGCTCACAAATCTGAAAATATTAACTCTCTGGATCTTTACTGGAAAAGTGTGCTGACTCCTGCTCTAGATCTAATGGAATATATACTTTCTTTGGTGGTTCTGTTGGAGAGTTACTTCTCTTGGTCACTGGCTTTGAATTGGGCCTAGTTATTTGCCTGGTGTTTGGTATACACAAAGCAATCACACCCAGCATGCTCCAATCATAGATTTTTTTGGCTGTAATACATCTGCTCACCTCCCACGGGCTTGACTGACAACGATGAAGTACCAGGTCTGTATTATGGTAACATTTTCTTTTCCTGCCTTAGCACATATGTACTGCTTTCCTAGGGCTGCCATAACAAATTATGACAAACTTGGTGGCTTAGAACAGTAAGCATTTTAGGGGCACCTGGGTGGCTCAGTCAGTCAAGTGACACTTTTGGTTTTAGCTCAGTCATGATCTCAGAGTTGTGAGATCAAGTCCCGTGTCAGGCTCATGCTCAGTGCAGAGTCTGCTGGAGATTATCTGTCTCTCTCTCCCCCTCCTCTGCCCCTCCCCTGGCTTACACTCTCTTGCTCACTCTAAAATGAATAAATAAATATATATTCATTCATTCATTCATTCATTCATTCATTCATTCATTCAGCAAAACAATAGCAGTCCTGGAGGCTGGAAGTCTACAATCAAGGTGTCAGCAAAGTTGGTTCCTTCTGGATGCTGTAAGGAAGAATCCATCTCACACCTTCCTCCTAGTTTCTGGCAGTCCTTAGGATTCCTTGGCTTGTGACTGCATCATCTCTGCCTCCATGGTCACATCACTTTCTTTCTGTCTCTCTCTGTATGTTTTTCCTTTTCTCTTAAAAGGACTTGTCATTGGGGGGGCCCCTGGGGGGGCTTAGTTAGTTAAGTGTCCAGCTCTTGGTCATGATCTTGGGGTCATGGGGTTGGTCCCCACAATGGGCTCTGTGCTCAGCATGGAGTCTGCTCAAGATTTTCTCCCTCTGCCTCTGATTGCACTCGAAGTCTCTCTCTCTCCCTCTCTTTCAAAGAAATAAAATATTTTAAAAAAGGACTTGTCATTGGATTTAGGGTGCATCTGGCTGATCTAGGATGAGCTCATCTTCAAATCCTTCACTTAATTACATCCGTAGAAACCTCATTTCCAAATAAGGTTACATTCAAAGGTACTGGGGCTGATGACCTGGACATTTCTTCTGGTGGTGAGTAGGTGGGTGAGGGGACACTGTTGGGGAGGAAAAACTTTTTTCTCTACTCTCTTAGGTTCAGTGACAGGGGCCTGTGAATTAAACTTCCAAAAGATCAGTAGGAGAAAACATTTATTTTGTATGCACATAGGGGCTACATAGAAAACAGAATCCAAAGAAATAGTTAGGCTTGAGACTTTATATACCATTTTTAAAAAGGTAATAAATGTAGAGAAGTGACAAAGGAAAAGGGGTTTGGGCTTCTGGGAAGAGGGTAAATTTTGGGAAAGTAAATATATGGGGAAACTAAGGGAAAAGAAGGGCCATTTAGTAGGGGTTGTTATGCAGACTAAAGTTGGCAATCTCCAGTGATAGGAGACTTTGGTGGTTAAGAATTCTTCGTATAGGGGCTGGGGGAGGAACATCTTTACAAATAGAAATTTATGCCCTGATTTTAGTCAGCAGGAAAGAGGGCAGAGTGTTCCTTTTGCGTCTACTGTTTCTCAATTGCCTGCAGCCCAAAAAGCCCTATGCTAAAGTGACATATTTTGGGGTAGCATATTCTGATTCATTTCAACTCCATTCAACACACTACAACATACAATGGATGGCATTTACAACCATGCTGCATGTACATCTGTTAGATGTTTATACATCTAACATAAACACATATCCTGGGAATGGACTCAGAATTTTGGAAAATAGAAACAATCTTGTAGAGAAATAAGGCAAATGACACTGCTCTTTTTGGTGACTTTTATAACCACATTTATCCACCTATTGAGTGAAGCAGCCATGTAAAGTTCTCAAAAAATAGTCATTTTACAGATAAAATTAATATTGCTAATGTAGTCACTGAAAATATTTTTAAAATGTAAGGAATAAATTATTTCTTAAAGGAGTAATGATTTTGTTCCCCTTCTGTATTCCACAGATTATTTAGCAATCATGTACTACATATAATGTTATATTCGTTTCAGCTGTATAACATAGGGATCTGCAAATTCTATCCTTTGCTCAGTGCTCACCTCAATAAGTGCAGTCAACTCTCTTATTTTTGTCTTCTTCCTGCTATTAGTGGGAAAACTTTTGGTCTTTCACATTAAGTATAATGTTAGCCATGGGTTTTGGCAGATGCCCTTTATCACATTGAAAAAGTTCCCTTCTATTCCTACTTTATTGAATTTTTTTAATCATAAAAGGGTATAGGAGTTTGCCAAATGCCTTTTCTGTGTCTTATCATGTGGTTTTTGTCCTTTATTTTCTTAATAAAATATATTACACTGATTGATTTTCATATCAACCAATGTTGCATCCTGGGACAAATCCCATTTGGTCATGGAGCATAATCCTTTTTATATGTTGTTGGATTGGGTTTCTTAATATGTTGTTGCTAATTTTTGCATCTATGTTCATAAAGGATATTGGTCTATGCTTTTCTTTTAATAGCCTTGTCTGGTTTTGGTATTAGAGTAATTAGATAATCTTACCTCATGAAATAAGTTTGGAAGTTTTTCCTCTTCTTTGGAAGAGTTTGTGAAGTATTGGTGTTTTTTCACTGTATTTTGTAGCATAATGTAGGTCTCCTCATGCTCTATTCTGTAATGTAAAAAGAGGGAAGTGAGAAGGAATAGTACCTTTGTGCTTCTAGATGTTGTCATTTCTGTGTGATGCCCGGACCTTTGGCAGCCTCTTTGGGACTATGAGGGGAGTCATCCTAAATCCATACCCTGAGGATGACAGAGTAGAAAGAAGGTAAGAAGAAAAAAAAAAAAAAAAGAAAGACGGTAAGAAGAAACGGGGAAAGTTCTTTATGAGCAACTGAATAATCAACCCTGGAGCCTCCCTCTCTCTCTTTCCCCTCTCCCCGATCCCAGATCTCTTGCTATGTGAAGTAATTCATGTCTTTATTATTGTTTAAGCTCCTTTTTGTTAAGTTTTCAGTTATGTACAGCTAAAAATATCTGAGTGATTATTGAATCCTGTGCAAAAGAGTATTCCCTGTTTTATTTTTTTAATTTAAATTCAATTAGCTAACATGTAGTTAGCTAATCATTAGTTTCAGATGTAGAATTCAGTAATTCATCAGTTGCACATAGCACCCTGTGTTCATAATAACATGTTCCCTCCTAATGCCCATCACCCAATTCCCCATCTTCCCACCCACCTCCCCTCCAGCAACCCAATGTTTATAGCAGCAATGTCCACAATAGCCAAACTATGGAAAGAGCCCATATATCCATTGACAAAGGAATGGATAAAGAAGATGTGGTCTATATACACAATGGAATATTACTCAGCCATTAGAAAGGATGAAATCTTACCATTTACATCGACATGGATGGAACTGGAGGGTATTATACTGAGTGAAATAAGTCAGTCAGAGAAAGAGAATTAGCATATGGTTTTACTCCTATATGGAATATAAGAGAGAGGATCATAGGGGAAGGGAGGGAAAACTGAATGGGAAGAAATCAGAGAGGGAGACACTCACTGTTTTCTTTTTGTCTCCCACTTTCTATGTCATTAGGCTAAGGGGATACAAATTGTGCCGGCAGAAAAGTAGCATCAAGGGGACTAGACAGTCATTGGCTTCTGTGTAAAGCAGACCAAGTACAGCCTCAAGATTGCATGGAATAATACACCTTTGCTGGGACCCTGTAGGCTGCCCTGAACATTCAAAATCCTTAAGAGGCTTACCATTTTTCTCCTTGCCTGAAAGCAAGTAAAATAAAGGACAGATTGGGTTTGGAGAGACATACAGTGGAGCCTGAATTATAACTTAGGAGAATCACCATGTGTATTATTCTGGGCTCCCGAGAGGAACCAGGTCAGTACAACTGGCCCCACATTTCTGCCCCCTGGTACACACACCCTATGTCCTTCCCTTTCCTTGAGTGTGATGGGACTGTGAACACAATGATTAAGGTAAGTTAAGGGGCATAAGTGAACGGGTTTTTCAGATATAATTAAGGTTCCAAATCACTTGAATTTGAGTTTATCAAATGAGAGGTTATCTTAAGTGGGCCTGGCCTAATCAGGTGAGCCATTGAAAGGGACTGAGTGCCTTCTGAAGAGATAGGTTTGAAGAGTGAGGGGGCTCTGGGGAAGGCCATGGAGCAAGGGCTTGAAAGCACCCTCTAGTAGCTCAGAGTGGTCCCCAGGTGACAGCTAGCAAGAAAATAGGGAACCTTAGTCATACCTCAGCCCCAAGGAAATAAAATCTGTCAACAACTTGAAGCTCTTTTTATTTTATTTTACTATTATTTTTTTAACTTGAAGCTCTTTGGAAGTAGATCTTCCCTCACTGAGCCTCTGAATGATGATGTACTTGGCTAACAAGTTGATTTCAGCCTTGTGAGACTGTCTTAGTCTTCTCAGGCTACTATAACAGAAGTACCATAGACCAAGTGGCTTAACCAACAGGCGTTTATTTCTCCCTTTCTGAGATCTTATCAGTGTGCTGGCAGGTTGGGTGCCTGGTGAGCACCCTTTTCCTCATTTGCAGATGGCCGCGTTCTTGCTGTCTTCATATGGCAGAGAGAGCAAGTGAACTCCAGTCTCTTCCTTTTCTTATAAGGCACTTTTCTCATTGTGGGGACTCACCCTCATGACCTCATCCAAGGCTAATTAATTCCTAAAGTTTCCAGTACATTGATGATTAGGGCTTCAGCATATGAATTTGGGGTAATACAAACATTTAGTCCAAACCCAGTACAAGGAACCCAGTTAAAAATGTGCTGGAGTCCTAGCATCCAGAAACTATGAAATTAATAAAGTAGTATTGCTTTAAGCCACTAAGTTTGTGGTAATTTGTTATGCAGCAATAGAAAATTAATATAGGTAAAATTTCAAATATCATTCCTTTATATTGAAAAAATAGATCAATGATCAACATAGAATAAATTGTGAAAAGTAATGTTTGACCACTCAGAAAATCACATAGATCAATTCCTTAGCAAATTGCCTTTTCTTTTTTTTTCTCTTTTTCTATTAAATGTTGTCACTTCTGATGGGATCCCACAGACAAGGGGCAGATTTGGGGAGATCGTAGGGAATGCTTTTGTGTCTTTCCCCAAGTAGTTGGCCAGTTGTGTTCAGTTGTCAGGAGGTTGGTGCCCCTGAGAGGTCCTTGTCCTGGCCCTGGGACAGCCTTAACCCTGGGACGCCATAGTCAGCCCCAGCTTGTACATACTCTGGGGTTCCCTCTGTCCAGAGGAAACCTACTCCAGGCAAGTGCATCCAAGTTAAGAAGAACTATGGCATTGGGAAAGATGGCTTAAAATTCATGAGGCTAGCATCTGGTTGAGTATTATTTCTCTATGGTATGGGGTATAGTCATTTATTGAAACCTTCTTACTCAGTAAAAATTGTTCAGGCAAATCTAGTTTGCTCGGTAGCATCACTTGTCATGTTCTCAGCTTGGACATGTTAGGTATAGCACTAAGATCATGTCTGACTCTATGTTATAGATAACAAAACTGATAAAGTGATTTCTTAAAGAAAAATGATCAAACTGCAGACCTTTTATTAGCCTTATTTAAGAAGTTCTTGGATTATTTCTTAACATTAATTCGTTGATACAGAACAGGTTGACAGAACAATCTTCTTTTCTCTCTTTGGCTTTGATGGGATCACAGGTAGTTGTGTATGTTTCTAGTTTGTGAGAAGTATCTTTTCTCTTGTGTTATATTGATGATGAAAATGTGAATCAGATGGAGGTTTTTTTTTTTAAGCAAATTTAAAAAAAATGTCCAATCATTTGTACAAATAGTTTAAAAGCCTTGAGATTTTAGGAATGTGTATTTGCAATTATTCTCCTTTAATAATTAATCACTAATATGTTTTAATCACTGAGAACATTGTTTTGATCATTAAGAATTTACAATGTAAAGATTATTTCAAGGTCAAAATTCAAATGTTAATCATTGTAACCTAATGCATGTAAATCTCTACTGAATTTGGTTTAAAAATAAAAAGTAAATCATTAATTCGAGCTAGCATACTTACTGGAAATTGTCTTTTATTATTCTTGTTCTGGGTCAAGGTCATTCTTTAATCAAACCTCAGTTTGATCCAGAGTCGTGGGAAGAAAAAAATCAGTCTTCTCCTGTCTTTCTTTCCCTAAAAATACAGCTCTCACAGGGAACCTCTTCCAACTGCGCTTTTTCTTTCTCTTAACTGTTCTTATCTAATCTGTAATTATTACTGCTGCTTTTTAACTTTTTTTTTTTTTTTTTTTAAATTTTGAGAGCAGATTGTATCACCAGACACAAGACATAAGAAGTCACATGGCTTTGCTTGCTGGTAGAGCATTTTTGCTTAATGCTTTGAGATGAAAGTTTTATATGGTATCTTCTGTTTGCTTGAATGGCCTTCCTGATTATTGAGGCCTTCTGCTTAACTGTCTTCTGATCAGGGGCTGTGTAAGGTAAGGGTTATAAGTATGGATTCTAGACCAAGTCTCATCTGGGTTTGGGTCCTGATACATTACTCACTGGTTCTGGGATCATGGAAAGTTTTTATCATGCATCCTGTGCCTCTCCTTCTTCATCTGTAAATGGGGACAAGCAGAGCACTGATTTCCCGGGGCTGTTTTGAGGATGAAATGTCCCTCATCCTCAAAACATGCATGCAACCAAGGCTGGCTGTTTTGCAGAGGCATGAATTTAACTCATACTACAGAGACAATGTAATGCCTTCCTTGTGGCTGCATGATCCAATTTTCCCCGGAGCCCACCCCGCAGGTTACTGGGTAAAATCTGGCTTTTAGTCCCATTCAGTTTAAATTTTATCTCATCCAATTTAATTTAAAAAGCCTCAATTGAATTTAAATAGCTTCTTTAGGCAATTGCCTAAAGAGAAATGTGGTCCAGTAGCCTCCCATGTTTCTTCCCCTAAAATGGCAATGGGTGGGAGGAGGGGTTTTATGTTTATAGTTCTAGCCTCCCCATGCTGATTTTTCTGTCTGTAACTGGTGAACTTGCAGCCTGTCCCAGGCAGTGCCTCTAGGACACATCTACTATTTCTCCCTTACTGATGTTTGCTACCTGCAAACTTCTGAGCCTGATTCTCTACCTGGTCCCAGGCCAGGAATCCATGTCGCTCAGGATGGCTGATCTTCAAGGCATCCTCTGGAATGACCATACTTTTCTGTGCTGCTAGATTTTGCAGGATATGTCTTGTTCATGAACTGGAATGTGGGATGGCCTGTAAGCTAGCTCCTTTATACCTGCTGCATACAGTATGGCCATCACTCTGTCCTGGATAGCCTCACTTGAAAAATAGTTCACTGTTGGCTTTTGTTATAGACTCCATGTTTCTCTCCTCCCCCACCCCCATTCGTATGTTGAAACCTTAGCCCCCCAGTGTGATTGTTTTGGGGCCTCTGAAAAGTGGTTAGGTTTAGATGAGGTCATGAGAGTATAGCCCCTATAATAGGATTAGTACTTTTTTTTTTTTTTTAAATGGAAAGTTGAAGCTCTTTCCTTTTTTTTTTGTTTTTTGTTTTTTAATTTTTATTTATTTATGATAGTCACAGAGAGAAAGAGAGAGAGAGGCAGAGACATAGGCAGAGGGAGAAGCAGGCTCCATGCCCCGGGAGCCCGACGTTGGATTCGATCCCGGGTCTCCAGGATAGCTCCCTGGGCCAAAGGCAGGCGCTAAACCGCTGCGCCACCCAGGGATCCCGGATTAGTACTCTTATAAGAAGAAGAAGTCTGGTCTCCTTCTCCTGGTCTCCCTCTGCCATGTGAGGATATACCAAGGAGTGGGAAATCTGCACAGCAAGAAGAGAGCTCTCACAAGAACCTGACCATAGCTGGCACCCTGATCTCAGACCACCCAGCCTCCTGAACTATAAAAGAGAAAAATGTGTTGTCTAAGCCACCCAATATGGTATTTTTTAAATAGCAGCCAGAGTGGAGGAAGGCACTTGTCTTGTTCTCCTGCCTCTGGGCTTCCTTCTCTTCACCAGTTTACCCAGGGCCAAAATGCAGCAGGTCCTGTTTAGGCCTCCAGTATAAAGGCCCCATGGCTTAGTCCTCCAAGCCTGGCTGCTGATATACTATTGGTGGGACAAGGAAAGCTGGATGCCCTTTCTTGGGACAATAGCCCAGCCTGAAGGGCCATCTCTTGCTGCAAAATCATCACTTTGAACATAAGGTGAACATTACATTGGTCTGTCTCTTTGCATGTCTTCTATAATCCTCATTTTCTGCCTAGACAGAGGGATGTCTCCAAAGATCAAAGCAAAGAGAAAGGCAAGAGAGAGAGAGAGAGAGAGAGAGAGAAGCACATTAATGCTTTCCAAACTGCTACCCTTGTAACACTGATGTTGGACTAAAGTTTCTTGCAGGTTGAGACTGGGTCTGCATGCTTGCCAGTGCCTATCCAGGACCAAGCACAGTTTTTGGTCAAAACCCAATAAATATTTGTTGAATGAATGATGATAACTATGATATCTTTAAAGTTCCCTATCAACAAATGTAAATGGAATTCTCAAACAGCGTGTCAGCAATTAACAGCAGATGTCTCCTAGACATTTTACCATGAAGAAATAATGGACCTTCTCTTAATTGTGAAGAAAGTAACTTTTTGAACCTGAGACAGAAGGAGTTTTTCCCTTTTCTCTATGAAGAGCAGAGTTCTAGGAATGATAAACTCCTGTCAAAGCAAAACTTGCAGTGAACAAAGTTAAATAGTCAAGGATGACCTTATTCAAGACTGTTACAATAGTGAGGAGAGACTAGAATAGAGTCTGAACTCAACTCTGCTGAAACAAAGGGCAGAAGGGCTTTTAGGGGATGGAATGAGCTAGTGGAGGATGTTAGTGGGAGATTGATTGATGTGGTGTATAGAGCACGTTGGGTTATTTCCTGAGTTTGCAAATGTTTCTCTGTGATTTGGTCATCATGTGAGGCTCCTGCCTTCTCACAGAGACTGGGAGGTAAGGGTGCTATCTACCTTGATGACTACATTTTAGATTTTATTTATTTATTCATGAGAGACAGAGATAGAGGCAGAGACATAGGCAGAGGGAGAAGCAGGCTCCTCACAGGGAGCCCGATGCAGAACATGATCCCAGAACCCCAGGATCATGCCCTGGGCCAAAGGCAGATGCTTAACCACTGAGCCACCCAGGTGTCTGGATGATTATATTTAAAGCAAAGGCTCCCAGGTCCTTGAGAAAGACATCCCTGGGCTATAAAACTGGCAAGAAGCTTTAAAAAAGATTATATAGACCTCAAAGTGACAGAGAATATACAATTACAAGTATTCTAAACAAAATGCTCTAAGGAAAGGGAGCCTAAGGTCAGGAATAAACCTGTCTAAAGTTTAGTCAAGTTGAGGCAAACATTAAGGCCATCTTGGTTACTCTGAACCAAGTGACCAGATGGTTTCCTCTTGGGAATTTAATGTGATTGTAATGTTTTTTATATTGTTCACTCTACTCCTTCCTGGGGCACTTACGTGGCTCAGTGGTTGAGTGTCTGCCTTTGGCTCAGGTCATGATTCCAGGTCCTGGGATCAAGTCCTGCATTAGGCTCCCCACAAGGACCCTGCTTCTCCCTCTACCTATATCTCTGCTTCTCTATGTGTCTCTCATGAATAAATAAATAAAACTTAAAAAAAATAGTCCTTCCTGAAGTGAAATACAATTTACTGTAGAATAGCAACATGACAATGTAACTACTATTCCTATGTTATTTTTGGGGTCATAATTTGGGAACAGTAATCATAGAAGAACTTGGAGAGTATAGGTCCTGTCTGTGTTTTCCCAATCCTGCTGCCATTACCAGCCATAGATGTGTTGAATCAGACACTTTAAGATAAAATATGCCATATACATGCTGATTTATTTACTGCAAAGGAAAGTCTGTTCTATGGGCTATTTATTCTTGTGTATCCCCCACAACTCCATCTTTCCCCCCTACCATCATGCTTTGCTAATAATTATTAGTAGGACTTCATTGCCATAACTCTCCAACATTAGCAAAATTAAATAGAAAACTTTCATGGGAGTTCAGACACACTGGAAACAGATATAGGCATCTAAAGTAGTATGGATTTGGGGCTTAAAAGAAGAACCCAGTGCTGGAAACAAGGAGAAAATGATAAAGAATGCAAAGATAAATTGGAAATTTGAGCTAATAGTATTGGTTGAGCCAAGAAGACACCAGTACATTTTCACTTAGATGATGTCAAGTGTGGGCAGCTGATAGAAATGTCATGAGCTGCCAGAAAAGGTTGGGTACTCTGAGGTTCAGAAATATCTATTTGTAGGTTTTTGTTTTATCTGTTTGGAGCTGCTGTTTAATATAAGCTAGGGCTGTTTCCAGGACCTTATCCTACCTTTAAATGATCCCATGTTATAAACTGCCCCCTGGCCGTGCTATACGATATGCACAACACATAATCTGTCAGGGCTCAGGGACTTGTAGAGCCATGAATCTTGGGTGAAGAAGAAGAACACATACCAGGGGCCAGTGGTAAATAAGTGCCAGAAGCCCAACTCCCCCATTGAATAGTCACATTTGATGATTTGCATTGATTTTATACATTTTGGATTAAGTGCCTTCTGGGTTGTGCTCACTGTTTATTGAAATAGCAATGGTTATTAAGTTTAACAGTGCCAGTTTCTCAGATCCTAAAGATATTGAGCAAAAAGCCCTCCTCTTTTATTTATTAAAGGCTATATCCACCATGTTTTTCCCCCCACCAGAAGCTAAATACAGATGGTTTCCAAGATCTGTATTTTGGCATACTTCATCATTAGATCTGAAGAGAATGTCTAAGTGTTTCTGGTTGAGTTGAACCCCCTTTTAATCATATTAAAAGGTAGAGATTAGCAACAGGACCAAACCCTTCTCCTAAACCAGTGCTTTTATCCTATAGATAGTTGATTTATTTCAGGAGGATGGTTTAACTCATAGTATTTGTATACTGATGGTGCTATGGGTCAAGTTAAAATAGAGTAATAGCTTTCTTCACCATTCTACAGAGTTTCTATATTTGGTTCTGTTAATGTGTCTGGCATATGCTCTGTTAAGGCCTGAATTGTGTTCCTCCAAATTCGTGTTGGAGCTCTCACCTTCAATGTGACTGTATTTGGAGACAGGCTCTTTGAAGAGTTAACTAGATTTAAATGAGAGTATTGGTGAATTTTATGTGAACTTGACTGGGTTAAAGGATTCCCAGATAGTTGGTAAAACATTATTTCTGTGTTTGAGAGTGTTTTTGGAAGAGATTAACGTTCGAATTAGCGAACTGTCTAAGGCAGGTGGCCCTCTCCATTGTGAGTGGGCATCATCCAATCTGTTGAGGCCCCAAGTAGAACAAAAGGGCAGACGAGGGTGACTTTTCCTTCTGCTGGAGCTGATACATCCATCTCCAGCCCTTGAACATTGATGATGGTCCTGGTTCTCAGGCTTTTAGACTCAGTTTGGTATTTAGATCATCAGCCTCTGTTTCTCAGGCCTTTGACCTTGAACTGTATTTATCACTGGCTTTCCTGGTTCTCTAGCTTGCAGACAGCAAACTGTGGGACTTCCTGCCCTCCAAAACCACATGAACCAATTCCTATGGAAGTTTCCTTCTCTGGAGAATTCTAACTAATACAGTGGAGCCCTGAGGCTGGGGCCCTACTTCAAGAGTACTGGTTTCCTTATAAGAAGAGGTAAAGACACCAGAGATGTGTGCACACAGAAGAAAGGCCATGGGAGGACTCATTGAGAAGATCCATATGCAAGCCAAGGAGAGAGCTCTCTGGAGAAACCAGACCAGCTGACACCTTGATCTTAGAACTCCAGCCTCCAGGATGGTGAGAAGTAATGTCTGCTGTTGATGCTCGTTGGCCTGTGATATGTCGTCCTGGTAGTCCTAGTAGACTAACAGATCCTCTAAGGAAGTAAGTATTGGGCCAGAGTTTAAAATCCAAAGACTCAGGAAATACCCAACAGATCAAAACCACAATGGAAATATTTAATCTCTATCACATTGAAAATATCATTCCCCTTTGGTAAATTGCATCTGAATAATCCAGAAAATGCCAGAAATGGAATTACCAAAGTGACTATATGCAAAAGCTGAGAAGTATAAGGAAGTTTTTCTTCCTTAGGTGGGTGAATGAACCCTGGCACTATCTGCCACCTAGGCTCTCCTGGGGGCCATCCAGTTAATGATGAGTTACACTGATTTGATAGAGCAAAGGTTATATAAATGACTGACAAAGATATTCCTAACATATATGAAGAAAATATGAAAAAGCACAAGGAGATTTTTTTTTTTTGGTTTGTTTTTAAAAGAAGATGAGATACCTGGTTGGCTCAGTTGGTTAAGCATCTGACTCTTGACTTTGGCTCAGGTCATGATCTCAGGGTTGTGAGATGGAGCCTCACGTTGGGCTCTGTGCGGGATGTGGAGTCTGCTTAAGATTCTCTCTCTCTCCCGCTGCCCCTCCTCCACCTTAACAAATAAAAATAAAAAGAGGAAACACAAATGATAAATTATTATGGAGAAATATTGCTAAGTAAATAAAAGGTCTTAACATAGAAAGAGATGAGCATGTCTGTACCTATTGTGATAGAATAGTCAGGACACAGTCATGCGACATGAGCATGTTTTACAGAAACCTGAAGTTGAATGTGCTGAGCCACCTTGCGGATCCTCTGTTCAGTGCTTTAGGAGCACTCACTAATTAGCCTCACAACACTGTGGTGAGGTAGGTGAGCATCTCTGCCCTCATTTTCCTTACTGTACCACTTTCCATTGGTTGGAGCTGAGGAAATTGCCCTGTGTTGAACTCCCATTATAGCTACTCCACAACTGTGGCATCCAGCTAGATTTTTTCCCCCTGAAGCGTCTGTTGGATCCTGCCAATCCCAGAGCCTGTCCATTTACCTGTGGCTCTGTGCAGATCTGTTCCTATTCCCAAAACAACGTCACTTGATATTTAAGAAGCAACCGGAATTCTTAGTTATTTTTACTTGCAATTTCAAGGTTGTTTTTTTTTTTTTCTTTCCTTTCCCCAAATCTCCTTGGGCTATAAATTAATCTTAGTCAAAACATGCTTTTAAGAGAACGGGACTCAAAGTAGGACAACGACTTGTTCTTTTTGAAATTGCATATAATTTAACATAGTATAACCTTTGAAGGGGAAATGTGATCTGTTCAGAGCATCGCAGTGGTATTTAAGGAGGCTCTATGTCTGAAAGCCCCATCTCAGAGAAAGCAGGTATTTGGTTTCAAATGATCAAAACAGCCTTGTACTCTTCTTGGAGTTATTTTGACATCTAAATAATAGTTCTGGCATTTCTTTCAGAGTGTAAATCAATAACATTGACTTAGTGCATTCTTTCCTCTTATTTTCTTTCCTTACTCTTTTATAACCTTAGATCAAGTATTAATAATTATTTTAAGCCTTTGCTTAGGTTTGGTACTTTGCCACTTAGTGATGTAGGAGGTACTCCCCCCTCCTCCCCCTTTACCAGTTGCCTAGTTTTTCCTGAATATTCTTTTTCTGAGACAAAGACAACTTCCTCTAATGTAGATAAGTAGATTCAGTGGTCACCTTTGACACATTTCTTTTTCCTCTTTTCCAGTACACACAATGTTGGAGCACATACATCTCTCTCCTATTGTTTTTTTTTTAAGATTTATTTATTTATTTGTGTGTGTGTGTGTGTGTGTGTGTGTGAGAGAGAGAGAGAGAGAGAGAGAGAGAGAGCATGAGCAGGGGGAGGGGCAGACGGAGAGGGAGAGAGAGAATCCCAAACAGACTCCCTGCTAAGTGGAAGCCTGACATGGGGCTTGATCTCATGACCTGAGTGCATGACCTGGGCCAAAACCAAGAGTTCAATACTTAACTCGCTGAGCCACCCAGGCACCCCTCTCCTACTCTTTTCACATCCTGTTATTATTAATTGCCTTGGTTTCTCCCCAGTGTTTCTGAATGCTTGTCTGTCAGTGGCCTACCTCAGAATCACTGATGCTTGTTGGAGCTGCCATTCTTGGGCTTTACCCCACACCAAAACCCCCCGAATCTCTGTGGATGAGAACTTAGAAGCTGTAATTAAAAAAATTATTTTTAAAAAATTTTTAGTAGACTCCACACCCAGTGTGGGGCTTGAACTCATGACCTTGAGATAAAGAGACACATGCTTCAGAGGCTGAGCCAGCCAGGCACCCCTAGAAGTGTGCTTCTAACAAGCACCCAGAGATGCTTTCAGCATCAATACCCAAGGAGCATGACCTTATACCTCGTTGGTTTTCCAATTCTCTTCTCTCCATTCCAGTTAGACTCTCAGTAGGTATTGAATTCTTATATACTAGATTCTAATTATGGCTCTTATAGTTTCAAAATGCACCAGCTCCGATCCTAATGATTTGGCTTTAAAACTGCGGAACATGGGAGACAGTATGGTGTGGGAGGGGACTGAGTAGGGGTGAGGGAGCAGAGAGACATGGAAGGGGTGGGAGAGGTTTTGAGGTCCTTCAAACCTGGGTTTGATTTCCATTTCTGATGTGGAACTAGATGAATGACTTTGGTTGATTTGATTTTGTGAAACCCAGATTTCTTAGCTCTTACTGGGGGATGATAATTTGTCAAGCAGGGCTGTTGAGGAGGATAAAATGAAACCACAGATGTAGCACTGGGAGGCAAGACTGTATGATAGCTTTTGTTGATCATTACTTTATTCCTTTTATCTTCTGCATTCTTATCCTTCAGTCTTTGGTTGTCTTAGCTCCTTATCATTGTCCTTATTATCCCCTTGGATATGATGGTTACCTTCCTAAATTCTCTTCTGCACCTTCTTTTTCAGATACTCCTCTCTAAAATGATTTCCGCTTATTCACACCTTTATTCTTTTTAATTTTTTTTTTATTTTTTAAATTTTTTTTTAGGTAGGCTCCATACTGGGGCTTGAACTTATGACCCTGAGATCAAGACCTGAGCTGAAATCAAGAGTCAGATACATTTAACCAACTGAGCTACTCAGGTACCCCAAAACCTTTTTATTCTTGATTGTTTTGAGGTAAGAGTTTACAAATTTCTTGGGCTGAGCAAGTGTGGTAGATCCCTGCTCAGGACCCCTCCTTCCAGTATCATCACTTCTCTTCACCTTTAGGGTCCTGCCATTCCTCCCCCATCATGGATGGTTAAGAGAGGCTGGCTGGATAGGTGCCTGACTTGGGTATGCCACTCATGGCACCATAGCCTTCCTACTGTAGTGATTGGTCCCAGGAGTTGTCATGTCACACAAGCAGGGTCATTCAGTGTTATTTTCTGTAGTTTTCTGCATTGGACTTACAGGGAAGGCTTGCTTTGCTTTTGGAGCCCCCAAGTCCCCTGGAGCTTTGAGATTCCTTTAGGCTGCTAACACTTGCTTGAGGATAGGGAGTAGGAATGGGAGAAGAAGGCAGTGTCTGTTGCCTCCTGAGGCTTTACCCCTACTCTTGCTTGTAGGGAAATACTTTTCTAATTTCTTTTGGAAGGGGATCCTCTGTGGAGATGCTGGGTGCTGGCTCCTATAGGGCTTACAACTTTTTAAATTGTCTGTATTCCACACCTCTTCTCTTTCCCAACTTATGTACACACTGCCAATGTGGTCAAGTTTGGGAAAGCATCTAGGTGGAGGCATTTGTCATACCTGGAATCACCGTTTCTCCCATCCCTTAGGTTCCGTTGGTGAGATTGACTCATCAGATCCAACTCTTTTATATCATACAGTACGCTCTTTCCCAGGGACCCCCACAATCTCCCTATTCCTACCTTATATTGATTCCTCTCACTTGGCTCTGTTCTACCTGCCTCCCAGGCTCAACAGATGTTCAAGTAATTCCTGGGAGGCTTCTGGCTACCATGATACTTAGTGGATACCATGTGTGTGTGGCAGGCCTCATCCATACCCTAGCCAGGACTTTTGTTACACATATCCTTAGAACCATGCAGAAATATGTACACATGTCATTGAAGTATGGGAATAGTTAATAATACAGGAGTCAGTAGTGGATGCAAGTTCAATAATTTAATTCTATTTAATTGGTGAAAACTTCAGTGGGGTGTGGTGGAAATAGGAGGCAGGAATCAAGGTATATATATATATACCATATATATATATATGGTATATATATATATGTAAGGTATACACACACACACACACACACACACACACACACACACCTTGAATATATGTGAAGTTTGGACTAGTCAGGAAGACCCTTCCTTCGGGCTCCCCACAGGGAGCCTGCTTCTCCCTCTGCCTGTGTCTCTGCCTTTCTCTATCTCTCATGAATAAATAAATAAAATCTTTAAAAAAAAGGAAGACCCTTCCTCTCACAGTTATCTCATTAGCAAAACAAAGGATTTGGTTTACATAAACCTCCCAACTCTGAATTATGGATGACTCTGACACAGGACTTAAGTGGAAATTGTAGTGTCACATGGCATTAGATTTTGAGTTGTATGCCCAAGGCCCATAGTGTGGAAGAGGAGGGGTCTAGGGTCTATAGGGGTTGACTCAGAGGATAGGAGAAAGTCAAGTGTATGAACCTCTGAATCTCCATCCTCTGGCCATAAGAAGATCAGCTCTGATCTCATCAATTTTATATATTGAAGAACTATATACAATTTTATTCATTTAAATTACTCTACTGCTGAAGAAATGCTGGAACCCTCCATCCCTTCCCATTTATTCAAACAAGTAACACCGTTCTTACCTTGGTCTAGCTTGGTATAACCAAACTTACCTTTCAGTACTCTCCAAATGAACTCTTCACATCAATCAGGCAGATAATCTCATAGTCTTTTCAATATTTCATACCCATCCTTGTTTACTGGGTTCTGTTAGCAATGATCTAGCCTTAGAAAATGTGAAGTTGACAGGTGTAAGAATATTTTAGTTTCTGAAGTTACTAAAATTAGTCTCACTTAGCAAGATAGTATATAGTTGGGCTAACGACTCAAGTGAGGCCACACTGCTGGCTGGAGGGCCATAGGAGTAAAGTAACTGACAGCTTTTGATGTAACACCTTTAGGGACAGGGGCATCAAGTTATGAGCTTCACTTCTAATGACATGATCAGGAGAAAGGCATAAGCCTGTCCTGAGCTGTGGCCATAGGGGTGCTGTGTGATACACCTGGCTGATTCATAAGATTTGGTCACATGAAATAATTTCTTGGAATAGTCACCTGGAGAAGGGGAGCAGCAAGATCATTAGGAGTCACAGACATGCTCACTGTTCACTCTTCTTAGGATTCTCTCCTGGGACACATGGACTAGAGGCTTATCATCTACTCTCTGGGTCTTTGGAGCCAGGACAGTGGGTACAGGACAGGCTTTATTCCTCACATTCATGTACAACACCACCCTGCAAGTGTGTGGATTTATCAGAAATTAATGGAGGGATTGGGATTTAATTAAGATAAATTACAACATAAAAGGGGAAGGATGATAAAAAAAATTTCTTTCTTTTTTTTTTGATAAAAAACTTTCTTTTTTTTTTTTAAATTTTTAATTTATTTATGATAGTCACACAGAGAGAGAGGAAAGGCAGAGACATAGGCAGAGGGAGAAGCAGGCTCCATGCACCGGGAGCCCAACGTGGGATTCGATCCTGGGTCTCCAGGATCACGCCCCGGGCCAAAGGCAGGCGCTAAACCGCTGCGCCACCCAGGGATCCCGATAAAAAACTTTCTATGTAAAATATAGCCTTTTTTTTTTTTTTTTTAAGTTGAAAGGCAAAGTCACCATGAAGTTCAACATGCCCCAGTTCCCAGTATAGCTTTCTCTTGCCTAAGGTTTCTTTTCTCATCTCATTCTGTTTTGACATCAAGATTATATTAGCATAAAAAGTAAGTTGTACTGTTTTCTCTTTTCCTAATTTCTGAAAAAATTTATGAGGTATTAGAATCCTTCTTCCCTGAATGTTTGATAAAACTTACCTGCAAAAACATTTTTACATGAGAAGTTATTATTTTTGCTTTTGCATATACTTAAAATTTTTCATAATAAAAAATGGATAGTATAATAAACTCACATACTTACTCAGCTGAGAAAAATTTTAGAGATTAAATTTTGTAAATGGTGTAGGACCACTCAGGTTTTCTATATCTTCTATAGTCATTTTTGAGAATTAATATTTTTCTAGGTAATTACCTATTTCAATTAAGTTCTCAGATTATTGGCAAGAGTTGTTCATAATTTTCTTTTTAATTTGTGCATCCATATTTCTTTTTTTTTTTTTTAATTTATTATTTATGATAGTCACAAAGAGAGAGAGAGAGAGGCAGAGACACAGGCAGAGGGAGAAGCAGGCTCCATGCACCGGGAGCCTGACGTGGGATTCGATCCCGGGTCTCCAGGATCGCGCCCTGGGCCAAAGGCAGGCGCTAAACTGCTGCGCCACCCAGGGATCCCTGTGCATCCATATTTCTATTTGTTTTTCATTCTCAATCCTTTTTATTTGTGCCTTCTCTCTTTTCTTCATTCAGACTTACAGAGGTTTACCAATATTTGTTTCAGACTCTGAAATAAATTGAGTCTGAAATAAATTGAGTCTGCTTTTGTCTTGCTATTCCTTTGCTTCAGTGTCTAGACTGAACTGCATCCCAGGGCTGGAACTGAGGATGGGAGAGGAGAGATTTTCAAGATCAAGCTAAAGAAGGTCATTTTCAGGAAGATAGTACATATTAAAACCCATGCCACTGAGAGAAAGACAACAACTATAATAATTCTAATACTAACATAGGTATAATTATTGTGTGCTGAGGACTAGGTTAGATATTTCACACACATTGATTTATTTAATCTTCATATCAATCTTCATATCAGATTTCTGTTATTAATCTCTCATTTTCAGATGAGGAACCAGGCTCTGTGTGATTAAATAATTTTCTCAAAATCATATAGCTTATTGATGGTATTTGACTTTAAATATGTTTTTCCTGTTACCTCATTAGCTATGAACAGAGGGAAAACTGGGTGGGTTTCTGGAGATCTTGAAAGCATGGGACATGAGACATAAAGGGCCAAAGGAATAAATACAGGTTGAGCTTGTCATCTACTTCCTTGGCCATTCTGGCTGATATGATGAGTTCCATTTTAAATGACTTGATTTTTATTTTATTCTGGGAACTCCAGGGACAAAAAAATTATCTGATAAAAAGATACAAATGGAAATAAATGCCTTTTTTCAATATAAGGGAAAGGTAGTCCTTCAGAAATGAATTTTTGGTATGAAAAATTTAGGCAAATACTATCAAAAATTAAAGTATAGTGTTAATGTTTGCCAAAAACCTGAGCTGACCTATAAGCTTGCTTTCTTTCTTTCTTTCTTTCTTTCTTTCTTTCTTTCTTTCTTTCTTTCTTTTTTTTTAATTTTTCACAGAGAAAATATAAAGATGACAATTTGACTTTTATTATTGTTTTGCTTCAGTACCTTTCAAAGAATACCAATATTTAGTATCTCTGAGAAAACATGTAGGGAGAAAATTGGTAACAAAAGCAACTTAATAGAATATCTCTAAAATAAAGACTATTATAGAAACATTACATAAACTATAAAAAATGACTATACTTCCTTTCCAAAGAAAGTATATATATTCAGAAATTTAAGCATAAACAATCTCAGCTTTTAAAGTTTACTATATGTTGGCAAATTAAATTTAAATTAAAAAAAGGAAAAAATATATAAAAAAAAGTATATTGGAAACAATTCATCTGCTAACACTTTAATCTCCTTATAAAATATTTGCTTTTTTTTTTTGAGCAATATAACAAGGAAGAAGGTCTAAAGAGAGTGAACAATTATGTAGTTGGATAAAGGGAAGCAGAAATGTGAGGCAGAAAGAATTGGTAGAAGTCCTCAATGAAGCCTCAGTATCCTCAGGCTCCATGAAGTATTCTGGACTCCATCTGACATATTTCCTTTTCTCATTAAGGTAGCACAGATTGATTTCTGTTATTGTTATGCAAAGAGCCTTTACTAAAACAATGTCTATTGCTCCAGAACAAAGTTGGTACGGTCTTGGAACAAAAGCTTCTGCTAAGAAAATTCCTGAAAACAAAGAAACAAAGAAACAAACAAACAAACCCCTAATCTATGATGAGCATTTATGGAAAGAAGGTAGCCAGTAAATATATATGTTTTAAAAGTGGGAAGTGGGATGTTTTTCTGTTCCATTTTAGAAAGATCAAACCTTGTTCCACTAGAAATCAGAAGAATAGATCACCAAAATGAGCATGGGGCCACCAACCAAGCTTTTGTTGAAAGAGTTGCTCTCAGTTTATTTATGAAAGTCACAAAAATAATTACCCATGGTAATAATAATTACCCATGGTGCATATACAATTACTACCTTTTATGGAACAACGTTGGTATATGCAGTCCTAGAATCTCATATCGAGTCATCTACGTGTTCATTGTGTTTGAGTACATCTTCAGGAAGCATTAAGATAGGTACATGGTTGATGCTTAGGTTTCTGATTCTTTTTTTTTTTTTAGATAAGAACTCTTTTATTTCTTTTTAAACTCCCTTTCCTCTTCCTTTGTTAGTGTTTAGTCCTGTTTTGTCTAATAGAACATTCTGCTAAGATGAAGTATTCTGTATCTGTGCTGTTCAATATGGTGGCCACTAACCACATGTGGCAACTGAGCCCTTGAAATGTGTGGTTAGTGTGACTGAAGAGCTGAATTTTAAATTTTATTTCATTTTAATTAGTTGAAAATTAAATTTAAATAGCTACATGTCACTAGTGATACTGAATTGGATAGTGTAGTGTTTAGTCTGTGAATCCATGCTAAAGTTTTTGTTTCTGGTTCTAAGATATCATTTGTGATTTTATAGTGGTTTGAATCACTCCTCTGATTTCCCTAACTTTCACTCCCACTTCAAAATGATCAGTGGCTGAAAAAGGCAGACTCCATCACCTACAATCAAATTTGATTCTGTTCAGATGGGTTCCTCTGCCCCAGTTCTGGTGTATTCTAGATGAGAGTTCTGTGGTTGAGTGTGAGTGAATTGTGGCTTTCTACTGTATTGTTGGCATTCGTGAAACACACTGGATACCAAGGGCAGTCAAATGTAAGCTGGAAGGAAAGGTATTTGCTTATCTTTCAGATTGTTTGAAGACCAAACCACAGTCATGTTGGGAGAAAGTAGCTTGGTGAGATAGAACCAGCAAACTCCAGGGAGACTTCATCTCAGCTCACCACAAAGCCTTGATGCTGATATGCCTTTCTTTTCTTTATGAACCTTAGTGACAGATTTTACTAGTCTCAGTTGCTGTGAAGAGGTTGTTTGAACTGAGGAGTAGTATATTTACTACATTTAATTATTTCCACAGTTGCTCTAGTGTTTTATTTTTTATTTTTTTTATTTATTTATTTTTGAAATCTTTTTTTTTTAATTTTTTTTATTTATTTATGTTAGTCACAGAGAGAGAGAGAGGCAGAGACACAGGCAGAGGGAGACGCAGGCTCCATGCACCGGGAGCCCGACGTGGGATTCGATCCCGGGTCTCCAGGATCACGCCCCGGGCCAAAGGCAGGCGCTAAACCGCTGCACCACCCAGGGATCCCTCTAGTGTTTTAAATAAACTGAGAGTGACCCTTTCTACATGAGATGAGTCAACAACTTTGTGTTCCTTATAGATTATCTCTTGGTTCTTGGTAGGATGGGTTCTAGTCTTCCTTTATCAAGCTCAAGTACACTGGATCCAGAGTGGGGCTCTTTTGAGATATAACTGAATGCACTAGTTCAAATGACAAAAACTGCAGACTGGTTGCAGAAAAGGGTCCATCTACCAGAGACAAATGAGAACACCTTTTTTGCTGTTTCTGACCAGGTTTCTTTTTTTTTTTTTCTTTTTTATATAAATTTATTTTTTATTGGTGTTCAATTTGCCAACATATAGAATAACACCCAGTGCTCATCCCATCAAGTGCCCCCCTCAGTGCCCATCACCCAGTCACCCTTACCCCCCGCCCACCTCCCCTTCCACCACCCCTAGTTCATTTCCCAGAGTTAGGAGTCTCTCATGTTCTGTCTCCCTTTCTAATATTTCCCACTCATTTTTTCTCCTTTCCCCTTTATTCCCTTTCACTATTTTTTATATTCCCCAAATGAATGAGACCATATAATGTTTTTGTCGTTTCTAATGGCTGAGGAATATTCCATTGTATACATAGACCACAGCTTCTCTATCCAGTCATCTTTCGATGGACACCGAGGCTCCTTCCACAGTTTGGCTATTGTGCATTGCTCTTATAAACATCGGGGTGCAGGTGTCCCGACGTTTTACTGCATCTGTATCTTTGAGGTAAATCCCCAGCAGTGCAATTGCTGGGCATAGGTCAGATCTATTTTTAACTCTTTGAGCAACCTCCACACAGTTTTCCAGAGTGGCTGCACCAGTTCACATTCCCACCAACAGTGCAAGAGGGTTCCTCTTTCTCCACATCCTCTCCAACATTTGTTGTTTCCTGTCTTGTTAATTTTCCCCATTCTCACTGGTGTGAGGTGGTATCTCATTGTGGTTTTGATTTGTATTTCCATGATGGCAAGTGATGCAGAGCATTTTCTCATGTGCTTGTTGGCCATGTCTATGTGTTCCTCTGTGAGATTTCTGTTCGTGTCTTTTGTCTGGCCAGGTTTCTTCATCATCAACTTGATTGGTACTTGAGTTCCTCAATGCCCTGATAAGAAGCAGCTCTGATCTCAGAAGCTGGGTCATTTTGTTTTGTGTCCAAATCTTGTCCAAATCTGTGGCTGTACCTATTCATAGGCTTTGTAAAATCAGTCAATACACAGTCAATACATGTATGTTGTCAGTAGAAAATTTTTTTTTCCTTAGTCTTCCTGAAAAGGTATGGGAAAGCATTCTTTTTCCCACTTTGACCATCTGATTCTTGAACTGCCTGAGTAGGAAGTGGTTACCTACTGGCACAGTGAGTGGTGAATTCACCTGGCGGGATGGCTAGAGCTCAGAAACAGGAAAGCAGGAAGGTTGACCTTTGCAGCAACTTTCTGTTATTGATCCAGCAGGTATCCCATTGTCAAGAGAATCCAGAAAGACTGGACTGCCCTTCCTGGTTAATGAGCATCTGTGCAATTCTCATTACTTTTGTCCTTTTAAAGTTGTCCTTACTTTTGGCCACAGCTTAGAGGAATGCTGGGTAAGCTCCGTGAACCAGGCCAGTGCACCCAGAGTCCTCTGCCTGTGAATTTCACTTCAGCCCAACCTCTTATGACGAGCCAGGAGCAAACAGCTACTGGGCTCGATTCCAGGTTTCCCTGAAGCTCCCTCTGCTAAGCAGCCTTTTTATCCTTACTGATTTAAGGTGAAGATGGGTACTAAAGGGGCACCCATTCTCTCTCTTCACTTCCCATTGACTTTAAATTTTCCTTCACTTACTCATTTTATAGTTACTGGTCAGGCACCAACAATATACCTGCAGTCTTTACTGGGGATACAGCCATGAATGAGACTTGCACAGCCTGTTTCCACCTAATCCACAGAACAGTTTCCAAACGCATTTCCTTCCCTAAAAGCTCTTTCCATAGGCTTTCTGTACCATCTATGCCCCAGAGACAGCAGGAAAATCTTAGGATATTTCAAATGTGTTTTTCTACTTTAGTCCTCCTTTTGGATGCAAAGTGAATAATAATGTGATAAAAATAGGACCAAAGAGGCTGGAGTTAGTACGTAAAAACCTTTATTATTTATTTATTTTTTTTAGAGATGGAGAGGGGGAAGGAGCAGAAAGAAATTCCTAAGCAGGCTCTATGCTCAGCCCTCGATCCCACAACCTTGAGATCATAAGCTGAGCTAAAGGCAAGAGTCAGATGCTTAACTGACTGAGCCACTTAGGTGCCCCCACCTTCTTTTATTCCACAAAAACCTTTATACCTTTATAGTGCAGGATGATTTACAGGAATTTTTGTTTTTTCCTGCTTCCATTGTCCAAAGTGAGAGTAGGGCTTTGTGTCCTTGAGAACTGGAGCTGCCCTTGCTCACATGGTAGAGGCAGCAGAGGTGGGAGGCATTTTGCTTTCAAAAGTATATGGCCCATTAAGAGAGGGTGGGAGACAGAAATGGAAATGCTGGGGCTCTCTGAATGATGTCCTGAGGCTGAGAAGTAGCTGCAGTTTTTTTTTTTTTTTTTTTTTTTTTTTTTTTTTTTTTTTTTTTTTTTTTTTTTATTTTTTTGCAGTTTTTGTGTGTATGCTGGAGGCCATTCCATGAAGTCCCTAGAGAAAAGGGGTTTTGACGGGTCTAGGGTATGTGAAGTCTGGGCTGTGTGAGGGCTGGGGTGTGTGATGGTTAAGGTGTATAATGGCTGGGGTGTGAGGATTGGGGTGTGAGCATTAGGGTGTATGAGTTGTGGGGTGTGTGAGGGCTGGGGTATGTGAGGGCTGGGGTGTGTGAAGGCTGGGATGTGTGGAGGTTGGGGTGTATGAGGGTTCGGGTGTGGGGCTGGGGTATGTGAAGGCTGGGGTGTGGGAGGGCTGGTGTGGGAGGGCTGGGAGTGTGTGAGGGTTGGGGTGTGAGGGCTGCGGTGTGTGAGAGTGGGGTTTTGTGATCACTTAGGCCTTATGGTGGGGGTCCAGGATCATGTGTGGGGTGCACTGAACAGGAATGGGAGCAGTGAGAAGCACTTAAGTGATGGAAGCTTGGTGGGATCTCCCTGGGACCTGGCTGGTGGATTGGGTCTTGCTCCAGTCCCTTCTCTTCAGCCTCATGATTTATTTCAGGTCCTAACACTTGGGGAGCACACACTCTGTTCTGCTCAGCGTCTGCCCAGGATGAGATAGATGCTCCTGGATCCTCTAATGGGAGGAAAAATGCAGCCACGCGGGTGCAGCACTGGGGAAGCCTCAACCTGCTTCAGCACAATTGAACGGAGCAGGGTGCCCACCTCTGGAATGGCCTGTAGAGACACCGCATGGCTGCAGGTGGCTCCACCAAATGAAGCAAAGGGTTTCTTCCTCAAAGAATCCCAAATGCAACAGTAGGTTGAGTTTCACCACAAACTCATTTCCCCCAGGGGTCAGGCACTAGGCTTTTACCTTTATATATTCACAGAGTGCTGGTGAGGGTTGGATTGGCACAGCAGCAAGGCCAAGCACTTCTCTTCCCAGCGGCGACGGGAAAGGATGCTCTTGGAGGGCGGAGCGCTGGTCAGCACCATTCACTCCCCTCCTCACTGCTCTGCCTCCAAGGCCACCTGTGGAAATCAGGTGAGTGTGTGTCTGTCTTCAAAATGCAGGGACTCTGTGAAGCCTTTGGGAGAGCCTCTGGCAGCACCAGAGGGGGTGGCTTTGCTTGGCCTGCCTTGTCACAGAGTCAGAAGCAGTCAGGAGTTTGAGTCGTGGACCTGACCTCTTGCTGCCACAGTGGGCCTGGCCTCTCAGATCCAGTGTCTCCATCTGCCGCTGGGGTCATATTGCACAGTGACTTCAAGGTGAGCTGCTCGCCTTTGATATTTGGCTTAAGCTGCTGTCCCGTTTGAGGCACCGACAGATTCAATTAACAGCTGGAGCCCTTTGTTTACAGCTCTCTCATCTCACGTTTCTGAGTGGATTTCTTTTTAGAGATAATGTTCTACGAATCACCTTTGAAATGAGAATTTATTAGCTTACGGACTGTTCTCTTTGAATTGTCAGAATAAGAATAAAAGTTAACTCCCTGAAGTGCAGTTTCCTAGGCCCACCACAAAGATGGACAGGAATCCTCACATCCCTGGGACTGTGCTTTCTTTTTATTTTTTTACTTTTTATTTAAAAAAATTTTCATTTGAGTGTTGACACACAATGTTGCATTAGTTTCAAGTGTAGAATACAGTAATTTGATAAGTTGATATAGACACTACAAGTGTAATTACTGACTGTCACCATGCAACATTGTTAGGATACCATTGCTTATATTCCCTATGCCGTGCCTTTTATCCCTGTGACTTATCATCCTATAACTGGGAGCCTGTACCTCTGACTCCCCTTCACCCACTTCTCCCATCCTCCCATCCCCTTCCCTCTGGCAGCCATCAGTTTGTTTTCAGTATTTGTAGGTCTGATTCTGCCTTTTGCTTGTTTATTCATTTTTTTTAGATTCTACATATGAGTAAAATAATATGCTACTTGTCTTTCTCAGTCTGATTTATTTCATTCAGCATAATACCCTGTAGGACCACCCATGTTGTCACAAATGACAAGATCCCATCCTTTTTTATGGCTGTGCAATATTCCATCAAGTGTGTGTGTTTGTGTATGTGTATACGCACCACATCTTCCTTATTTGTATGTTTATTGTTGGATACCTAGTTGCTTCCATATTTTGGCTATCATAAATAATGCTGCAATAAACACAGGGGTGCATATATCATTTTGAATTTGTGTTTTTGCTTTCTTTGGGTAGATACCTAGTAGTAGATTGTTGGATCATATGATATTTCCATTTTTAATATTTTGAGGAACCTCCATACTGTTTCCCACAATGGTTGTACTAATTTACATTCCCACCAACAGGGCACCAGGATTCCTTTTTCTCCATATCCTGATCAATACTTATTATTTCTTGTCTTTGTTTTTAGCCATTCTGAAATGTATGAAGTGATATCTCATTGTGGCTTTGATTTGCATTTCCCCAATGACTAGTGATTTTGAACATCTCTTTATGTATCTCTTGGCTATCTATGTCTTTCTTTGAAAAATGTCTATTCAGTTTATCTGCCTATTTTATAATCAGATTGTTTGTTTGGTGTTGAATTTTATAAACTCCTTATATATTTTGGAAATTAACTCCTTATTGTACATATAATTTGTAAATATCTTCTCCTATTCAGTAAGTTGCCTTTTTGTTATGTTGTTATGTTTGTTATGGTTTCCTTTGCTATACATCAAAATTAATACTCAGAAATTGGTAGCTTTTCTATGCACTAATAATGAAGTAGCAGAAAGAGAAATTTTAAAAACAATTCCACTTATGATTGTATCAAAAAGAATAAAATACCTAGGAATAAACTTAACCAAGGAGGTAGAAGACCTGTACTCAGAAGACTATGAAACACTGATGAAAGAAACTGAAGATGACACAAACAAATGGAAAAATATTCCTTGCTCACAGATTGGGAGAATCAATATTGTTAAAATGTCCATACTATCCAATGCAATCTACAGATTCAATACAATCCCTATCAAAATGCCAACAGCAATTTTCCAGAACTTAGAACAATTAACACTAAAATTTCTATGTGCCGCAAAAAATCCCAAATAACCAAAATGATCTTGAGAATGAAGAACAAACCTGGAGGTGTCACAATTCCAGATTTCAGGATATACTACAAATATGTAGTAACCAAAACAGTACCATTACTGCACAAAAATAGACACATAGATCAATGGAATCAATCAAAGAGCCCAGAAATAAACCCATGTTGATATGGTCAACTAATCTTTGGCAAAGGAGGGAAGAATATACGATGAGGGAAAGATAGTCTCTTCAAAAAACAATTCAAGAAAAACTAGACAGCAATATGCAAAAGAATGAAAATGGACCACTTTCTTGCACTATACACAAAAATAAAATTCAGAAGGGATTAAAGACATGAAACCACAAAAATCCTAGAAGAGTGCACAAGGCAATATTTTCTCTGACATTGGCTGTGGCAACATTCTTCTAGATATGTCTCCTAAGGCAAGGGAAGCAAAAGCAAAAATAAACTGTGGGGATTATGCTTTGTTCCTTTTCCTCAAAGAACAATATAGCGGTTCTCCCCTGCTTCTTCCATGTGTCTGTTGAGCATGTACTCCTGTCTCTGCCACTTCCAGTTGACTATCTTTCTATGAGTCTTAGTTTTGTCATCTGTGAAGTAGGTATAATCGTTCAGGGTTGCTGTCACTTTGAGTTTCCATATGCAAAAGTACCTTATTGACTCATAAATGCTATACAAAGGGCCATTACTTTTCTGCTAAAAAGTGTGTGGGAGAATGGGCCATTTGGCTCTCTCTGGACTCACTGCCTGGCAGTGGGAAAATAAGTCTTGATCATGTTGCTATATTAAAACATTTTAAATGAAGACCATTTCTCTTTTCTTGGCTCTCTCCCTCCCTGACACTTTTGTCCAGGAGGTAATGAAGATTAGTTTTCATTTCTTTTTCTCTTTCCTGGTAGCCCAGCTTCACTGTTTAGAGAGGCTCTCAGAGTTGTTTCCCTTTGAATTTCTGCTTTTTACCCTCATGTTTACAAAAGAGTACACTGCAGGTAATGCTGGGAGCCAGTGAAAGTATCAGGAAGCCAGACAGCTCTTGTGTTCTGACTTACAGAGACGGATGTCAATGTTAAAGTGGGGATTTTTTTTCCCCTGGAGGAGGTCATCAACTAGAAGGACAAAGAACCATAGGAGTGGGCTGAGTGTGGGGATGGTATGGGCCGCTGGTAAACTCACTTTCTGAGAACACTCTGCAATCCTGATTCCACTCTGCTCCTACTGACTGAATCTTTCTTTATGTCCAGCAGGGCTGGGCTGTATTCCCAGGCCTACAGGGAAGTTAATATCTGTTCAGTGGTTTGTTTAAAAGTTTGAATCTGATTGTGTGATTCAAGCCAGTAGTGTCAAACCTCAGCCAGTGGTGGCTTTTGGGGGGGAGAGGTGGAAGTTATCCAAATATTGTGACATGGGCAGCCTTTCTGTCGATTTTAATGTACTTTGTGCAGTTTTCTGAGGCTCTTGGCAGCCCGGTGCTGGCCTGATTCTTTGTGTAATATGAGGCTGCCACAGATGTGGTTACACAGTACTTTGGAGTGTGGTTCATCGACTGTGAACCTGGAGACGCATATTCTGGATTTTATTGCCAACCAACCATCTTGAGGGAATGATTGGCTCATCAACGTAACATCTATCCCTGACCCTTGGTATTCCAGCTAGTTCTTGCTGAAAATTACTGCCATGTGACAACTCATGGTGGTGTCCCTGTGAAGAAGACAGAGGGATACATTGTATGAAGATTGCCTTCATACTTGGCATTTTAGCTGGCTGTCTCAGGAGGGTCACTGTTGTACAAAGTGATCTGCTCTATCAAGGGTGGAAGGGAAAAAAGGATGAGCTTCTGACCTATGATACAGGAAGTCAGATTGTTAGAAGTAGAGCTGGTAAAAGACAGAGAAGACACTGGGGAAGTCCAGCAAGCCAAGAGCATCATGTGGTGTGTGGACATGAGGGAAAATGGAAGTCTCACTGTTTAGGTGAAATCGAAGACTTTGAATAATCATAGATTCATAGGAAGTTGCAAAAAAAAATATACAGGGAAGTCCCATATATACCTGTCACCTCTGTACCATCTCGATAACTATAGCATGGTGACAAAACTAGGACCTGAAGCCTAGTGTTTTTGAAACAGGTGATACATTGAAATAATGAAATCATGGCACTATTGCAAAGATAGTGTTGACATTTTTTTTGAGCTATGTGCCAGTCAATACACAGGGCAGCTGGAATGCAGACAAATCAGTCTTGGGTCCTTCCCTGAGAGAGTTACAGAATAACCAGGAAGAATGACGTTAAATTAGAAATTATGCAGATGATTCATTAATGACAGCTGTGATAAGTGCTATGAAAAGAAAATAGAGCCAAATGAAAAAAAAAAGTTGATTTCATGAGAGAAATCTTAACAATTTCCATGATGTTTAGAAATCTTATACTAAGATTTGCCTATGATTCTGGAGTAGCTACAGCTTTAAAGTTTGCTCCTATATATATTTATAATTGTGTCCTTTTCTGGGCTTATTTTTGTTAAATTTCTTGCTCCCCCCCCCCCCCTCCGCGGTCTGTGGAAGCCAAGTATGTCCTGGGATGAATGGACACTGACAGCTGTGCCCACAAATGGCAGTTTATGAGGGTGTTTTTAATGGAAGTCAGCAATTTGGCTGCAGAATGGGAATTAGAACTCAGAGACCTGCCCGTTGGTATTGTCAGCAAGTAGGAGTGAGCACGCAGAAACGGACGCCTGCCAAGGGGAAGAATTCTGGAGTGTTGGCTGTGTTTGACAAGACCCAAGAACATCTTGATTGTAAAACTTGCTGCCTCTGACTTCTGAGGGCCACTTTGGCAAGCCACATAGAGAGTTCAAATGTACAAGGTTCATTCATGTGGTTCACAGACAATGACCTACTTTGGGATCCTTATGGTATAAGTGAAGACGGGGACAATTAGATTTATATTCTCTGTTAAATCCAAGAAGTGGTAGCTGGGCAACTCAAGCTGAACTCACACAAGAGAGTGACCCTCCGCACCTACTTGGTAAACTTGGTACAGGTGGCAGAAATAATACCTGGATAAACACCACTGGTCACTTAGGACATTTTCTTTATATCAACATTTGCTGTAGGAGGTTCTCATGTCTCCTGGCTTTTGCCAAGCAAACAGTGTGGCTTAGACAGGAATTGGGAAACAAAGATTTGCCAGAAAGGGCCAGGAGTAATGGGTCTTAGCAGTGGGGTTTACAATGGAGTTTTTCCTCTGATGTCAACTCTGGTTTTTGTTAGATGCAGTCTCGAGTTAGGATATCAAGAGGCACATGATATACAGACTTTCCATCTGGTCAAGTGGAGTGTCCTTTGTAAGTTTTTATCCCTCATTCTATGTTCTGCATCACTGAGCCGTTCAAAATACACTCTAGAGAAGCAAGATCTCCCCTTCAATCTCTGTATTTGGCCACCTGAAAATTCCAGTAACTGGCCTCCATCATTGAATAAGTGGGGGGAGGGTAAGGCCCCATGAAATCTATTGTCCCAACTTAACAATCCTCCAACTCTATGGGGAAGTCACAGGATCTGTTGATGATCCTTGTGATGTTAGTCTTTTTGTTGAATTTCACTTTATAATTTTTAAGTTTGGGGGAATTCGTTATGGTTCACAAATGCTGGTGGGTGGATGGGTGGGTGTGTTCTTGGGCCTGGCAGCATTACAGGTAGATGCTGCTCCAGTTCCTGGAGGCAGGGCCAAGTCTCCCTATACCTCCCAGGGCCTGGCATTGTGCCCCACACATATCAGCTTGTGCTGCATGCTGCCTGCTTTGCTGTTGAAAACTTGTAGCCAGATGGTATGGGGCTTAAGGGCTGGGATTTGGAGAAGATATATGATTTTGAATCCTGCTCCTGCCTCTTTTTCTCTGAGTCTTTGGGTAAATCGCTCCACCTTTCTGAGGCCCGTTTCCTCATGTGTGAGATAGGGATAATAAGACCCACTACACAGAGCTATGAAAATGAAATGAGAAGGTGCCTCACACTTGGTATGGAGCCTGTGGATTGCCTGTTCCCCCATTAGAGTGTAAGCCCCCTGGGGGAAAGGACATAGCTGTTCCCTGTTATATCCCCATGCCTGGCATATAGTAGGTTCTCAATAAAAGATTTATCAGATTAATGAAAATGCATTATAGATTTTCCTGTGATATTACTGCAAAGAGAAAGAGAACAGTTTAAAGATTTGAGAAATGGTGGTATGAGATAATATTGGAAACAAATGAGTTATCAATGTCCCTGTATGTTTATATATATACATATATATTTTTTTAAAGTTTTTTTTTTTTTATTTTAGAGAGAGAGGGAGAGGGAGCATGAGTGGGAGGGAGAGAACATCTCAAGCAGACTCCATGCTGAGTGTAGAGCCTGATGAGGGGCTTGATCCCACGATCCTAAGATTTCAACCCAAGTGAAAACCAAGAATTGGATGCTTAAATGACTGTGTCCCCCAGAACCCCCTCCGTATATATTTTAATAGAATTATGGTTTTTGGTTCCTCTGGAATATAGATAAGATTTCCTCTCTCTTCCATTCTTTCTCTTACCCTCTTTCTTCCTTGCTGTCTCTCTCTGCCTCCAAGATGAAACACAACAGTGCATTTAAAATATTTCTGAGCATTAAGAATGTAGGGAATAATCTTCATGGACCAAATCCATTGGAGTGGACCAAATTTATGTAAAGATGTGAGGTGCTTGAGTTTGTTATCTTCTCAGGGAAACTTAAATCAAGTTGAAACAGTGTTTTTCTTTAGGAGTTACTCAGCTTTGTAATTCCATAGGTATTTAGTAATTTTTATGTTCTCCAAATTTCCAAAATCTGATATTGACCAGCAGTCAGTTTGGCGCATCACTATGTGTCTGACTCAGTTAGGAGTGAGGTGGGCACTCATTCAGAGCATTCATGGCAAGTACTGGGTGACTTTAACAATTCTTTAACTCACCACCAGATGGAGAAGGTACTCCACTGAAGTAGAGTCATGTTGGCCTTGACTTGAAACAAGTTTTGGCACTTTTCTCCTTTCTGGATTGGATGGTTAGCATTTTTTTGGATGCAGAAAAGAGAGCAACATATGAGGGCCTGTATTTTAGCATTTTATGTAGGAATGAAAGTACATGTTATTACAGATTTTGGCACTTATGCGCCCACTTAAAATATCTAAAGAGTTATGTATTTTTAACCCTTAAGAGACTGGTATTGACATGTGAGTTTGATTTTTTTTTTTTCTGAAGATAGATTTTTGATTTCTTATTTCATGACTTCCAGGCATGACAGGCTGACACCTCCTTTCTTTGTGGGATCATAACACAAGGTTAATAATTAGGAGCAAGAGTGTTGGAGATTCATAGCTCTGTATTCAAGTCTAAACTATTCCACTTCGGTGAGCCACTTACTCACTCCGTCCCCCAGTTTCTTATAATGTGAAATGCTTATTTCACCGCATTGCTGGAGGGTATAAATGAGGTGATCTACCTGATGGGCCCTGCATGGCACCTATGCCACAGGTGCTTACAACAGCTATGTTTACTGTTAGCTATGAAAAGACAGTTAAGTACAATATTTCCTCCCCAGTTTTATGAGATATAATAGACTATGCAATATTTTATATCTTTCCCAAATGAGTTAAAATTTCAGACTAATGCTAAATTATCATTTAATTATGGCCCTTTTCCTGGCTCTTCCAACTGTCACCAGCATCCTAGGGATAGGCCACTCCAGTGGTTCTTGGAGGTAGTGATACTGCCTTCCCAGGGAACAGTTGGCAATATCTGGAGATACTGTTGGTTGCCACAATTGGAATGTGGGTGTTAAGTGGCATCAACTGCGTAGGGGCTAGGGATGTTGCTAAACATCCTCTAATGCACAGGACAGTACCCCACAACAAAGAATAATCTAGCCCCAATGTCAGTAGCACCAAGGTTGAGAAACACTGGGCTATAGGATTCTCAGTAGAGGAAAAGTTCCTTGTCTTTGGTTTAGTCAATTCAACTTGATTAAATTCCAAACATCTACTAATCAGGACCTGTGCTATACTCTGGAGTTTCAATGGATGAAAAGACACAGACTCTGTCCGGGAGGGTCTGGGGTTGTGCTCTACTTACAAGCTAGTACTTGCCTGTTACTGTTTTATGGATGCCAGCAAAAGGCACAAGGCTCCTGGGTCAGAGACAAAGGACTTTTTATTTATGGTATAGCAAGTGGAATGAGCATCCTGTTGGCATGGATTTCCTTTATCCCCTAAGCCTTGCCGGGCAACATGAAGGTGCCTAGGTGGATATTAAGCATGCAGTGGGTTTGCATCACAGCTGAAGAACACAGAACTCAGGTATTCCAATGCTCTTAACAATAGTGGTAAGCAAATCTCTTCTTTGGGGGGAAGACATTACCTCATCCCTCAAGGGTATAAAGAATTATGTATAAGACACAGAGGATGTAGAGTAAGGTATTTCAGATTGGTAGTGTTTGAGAAGACTTCATGGAGGAGGAGATATATGAACTGGGTTTTGAAGGGTGAATAGGGCTTCAGCCTGCAGACAATGGGAGAAAAGTTTTCTCTTTTCTTCCTTACAATAAATTAACTTCTCTCCTGTACATATCTCAGCACAGGTTGTGTGAGGACAGGGGACATTCTAGAAAAGTCCTGGCTGAATTTGATCAACTAGTGAGCATATGTGGACTGTTGCCAATTATGTTACAATATTGTAAATTTACATTTAACCTTAATTTGCTGTGAGACAGTGAACTACATTTTTGTTATATTATTTTTTCCCATGCTGCAGCTGTGGGCTTATACTGACCCATAGGAACAAGTCTCTCTACTCCCAGTAGACTCTTCTTCAGCACTAGAAGAGTATGTTAGGCCAAAGTTGATGGACTAGGAAACCCTGCTGGATCATCTCCAGAAGGCACTGCAGAGGTGATAAGAACAAGGAATGACTAGTCTAATGGGTAAGCATGAAAGCCATTTGGGTAAGCACCAGAACAGCGTCTTGTTGCTCATGGTAGTATAATCTGGGTAGACTGGCTGTATTCAAAGCACCAAAGGCTGGGCAGGCAGGGTATAAATGGAGCCTAATTGTGGGGAATCCTATGTTATACTATCCTGGAGTAGAATATTATACCATAGTGAAAATTGTGGGACTGTGCTCCCTGCATGAACATGGATAAATCCCCGTCTTATATTTAGAAAACCAGAAACCATTCTTTATATTTTTAGCAGGAACGGTTGAATGCAGGAAATCAGGTTCTACAAAAATATTGAAATGAATGAGGAAGAGGCAAAACCCAAGAGTGGGGGTGCTTCTTGCAGATCAAGAAGTGGCAGGCAGTCCTATTGCTACTGCAGAGCCCATGTGATTCTGATACCATCACTGTCTGAGGATGATGAACTTTGCCTTTGTCCTTCCATCCACCTCTCATTGATTATAGAATAGAAACCTTGTTGGCAAGGGATTCTGTGAGTTGTTCTCAGGCCTTGACATCCTGTGTCAGAGCTGAGAACAAAGAAGGGGTAGAATGATGCTGGGGGTCAAAGACAAGAATAACAGGATATCTGATAAGACAGCTTCCTGAAGATCCCATATAGCATGATCTCATTTGTATACAATGATGTGTTAGACCTGGCTTGACCTGGCTTGTGAGATCCAATAATTAAATTTTCAGAAACTTTGCAAGCCAGTCGTTAAGCATAGCCAACATTAAAAATTAAATTATATAAATTTACAATGAAATGAATTATACTAAAGACAATGTTAATGAATATGCTAAACTCATCACCTAGTTATTTTACTGAATTTTACTATTATTTATGTTTTTGAGGTTATTTATATCTATTATATCTGTATGGTGAAAATCCTATATACTGTCAATATTACTACTATGATCTCTTTCAAACTCTGTGTTTGGTGGCATCACCTTGGAAGCTTGAAATAGGCCATAATGGGTAAGTTTATAACTTAAATGAAAGAGATTGGCTAATGCTACAAACTAGGGCTTGATCATTTTATATCAACATACACATGTGGGCATAAAAAGATGTTAATAATGATCAACAGATTAAACTTAAAACGTTGGTCATGTCTGTGGCTATTACATTGTGAATAGCGTAGGAATTGAGGAAATAGTCTTCCAGTATTTGAAAACTATTGTCTGATTCAACAAAGAGGTTGCTCACGTGATTGATGAGAAAGTAACTCTTTACCATATACTTTTGTCATTTTACTTTCTTCTTGCATGTTAATGTAAACAAAAGTATTTACCAACATTAATCCTGGAACTTCACTGAAACCATGGGTTGGCTACAATTATGAAAGTGTGACAAAATTCAACAAAAAAGTTCTGTATGAATCAATTAACTGCACAGATTTACAATAAAGGATATTATGTATTTTATCATTGTTTGTAAATTGTGTGCTAGATGTCCTTTGTATCGAAAAATGTCGGGATCCCTGGGTGGCGCAGCGGTTTGGCGCCTGCCTTTGGCCCAGGGCGCGATCCCGGAGACCCGGGATCGAATCCCACGTCGGGCTCCCAGTGCATGGAGCCTGCTTCTCCCTCTGCCTGTGTCTCTGCCTCTCTCTCTCTCTCTCTCTCTCTCTCTCTCTCTGTGTGACTATCATAAATAATTAAAGAAAAAAATTTAAAAAAAAAGAAAAATGTCTAACAAATTTTATATAGGGATATACATGTGGTCCCACACAGATATTTGATTTTGGGAGAGTGGCTGTTAAGCATTTACCATCACATCTCTGCATATATGACAAAGCAAGGGGATGATGAGCAACATTCCAGATAGCAGTTACCTTTGGGGGAAGATCTAACCATGGATACACATCCATGCCCCTTCTGCTTGGTCTTCCTCACCTCATTTGCCATTTACCTGGTCATCCACGCTCATCGCTGGGGAGTCACTGAGGAATCCTTCCCCCAATTCACATCTCATCACCAGCTGTTGTTGACTTGTCGTCCTGGACGTGTCATGGTGTTCATGATTCCATGTGCTTGGAACCCAATGAGAAACACCTCTTGTCAGGGGTTCCTTGCCTGTGACACGCAGGGAGCACCCTGTGGCAGAGAATGTGCTTGCCACAGAGTGTGGAGGACAGAGACTAGAGCCAGGGAGTTCTATGTTTCCCCTGGGTTCTTCAGTAAAGTGGCTGTGAGCATTTATCAATTTAGGAAGAGCCACGCTTTGCAAAACAAAACAAAACAAAACAAAACAAAACAAAACAAAACCATTGACGGAGGTATGTAATCAATATATAGAGGGAACTTGGGGCAGTTCATAAGACGACACCGAGTGAGGTCCCTGAAAAAAAGAAAGTGACATCTTAGTAGGATGTAGGCCCTGCAGAAACAAGAACACAGAAAAGGATGGGCAGAGACCATGGGGAGAGATCCAGTCCAGAGTGCTGGGGCTGCTGTCAGGGTGGAGCAAGTGAAAACTGGCACGCAAGGCTTGCCCTCGCCCCAGGGCAGAGAAAGGCCACCAGCCTGTATCTGGAGATGGGACTCGGGCCCTAGGAGCTACAACACCTCTCCGCAACACAGCTGCCTCTCAGTGGAAGCTCCCAGAGGAAGATAAAGTTGGGAAAGAGGGCAGAGTATGGAGAGGAGCTGGGAAGTGGGTTCTGTGAGGCCGGAGCCCACAGTCCCACCCATGAGAGCAGGAGCTCATTCTGGAGGCTGCCTTCATCATCAGTGTGCATAGGACAGTCATCACCCATGCTCCAGGCAGACACCCTCTCTGCTTGGATGCACTTTTCTGTACCAGTAGCTCAGCTTCCACCTGCCTTCTTTTCTTCCTCCCCATGTCTCTCCAGAACACTGCTCGAGCTTAGGCTGAGCCTTTCCTGTCTTCAAAGGAGAGAGAGGAGGAGCACATAGTTCTATCAGTAGTACCCTGGGCCTTACCCTGTTAACATTAACATCTTGTTGATGACAGTTCTTAGACGTGGACATACTAATGCCCACATCAACTCTGAGGCCAATGAACATACATATAATTTAGTTTTCAGTTCACAGGCAGGGTCTAATAGCTTTTTCACCCAAGTTTGCATTGGAAAGCCTGGACAATGTTCAATGTAGAGACCCAGACCAGGTGGAGCCAACTTTCCTAATGTGGTCCAGTTCCGTAGCCTGCGCTCGGCACAACCTGGGGCAGTGTGCTCTTTCAGGATGTGGCTCAGCCTCCACCGAGTGTTTCTAGGTTGTATGAAGACAGATCGCAAAGAAATGAAAGTGTGTTTGTGTCTGGTAATTTGGAAATTCACAATGTAAGGACGCTATCCAGTCAAGGCAACCACAAAGTCTGAGGATACAAAAGGGCTTGACTCCACTTAATGAGGATACACAGATTGAAGATGTGGCTTCATACTTCTTCCAACAGAGCAAAAGCTGGGTGGTCCTGTGCCCAAGGAGTTCATTCGGCCTACCCTGGAGGATGACTGTGTCTCGGGTCAGTCATTAAAGACCCTCCTCCTGTTTGTCGCTTCCATCAGCTGCCATGTCCCCTGGTGCATTAGCTGGAGATACAGTTCCCAGCTCCAGCCAGCCTCAAGAGACCTCTCTCTTTGCAAGAGGCCCTGACTAGCCCTGTCTTCAAAGGAGAGAGACTTTCCCCTTTCTCCTGTTCCCCTAGAACAGGAGTGGGCTGCTATGCTTCTTACACATGTCCCTACCTCTCCCTGCTAGAACATTCCTTAAGGGGAGATTGCCACCTGTTTTTTTTTTTTAACAGTCTGCAGTCTTATAGAAGTCATTAATTCATGGTTTCGTCATTCATTTTTCCCACCCCATCTCATTCTGCCTCAAACAATTCTGTAGGTGGGGTGTGGGGTCTGTGCCCTGTTAACTTCTGGGAACTGTCCTTTGGAGTAGAGAAGAGCATACTTTCTTGGATGCCAACTTCTGTGTTTCATGTGTTTAGAATTGCTCACTTCCCCAGCAGCCCTTAGACATGGACACGGAAGGCCTTATCCCTCTGTGGAGACAGGCACAAGGAGAAGGGGCAGGGCGGGAAGGGGAGGCTGCAGAGCAATGAGGTCTACAGGGAAGCCTTTCAGTGTGGCTCACTGCCAGGCCACCAGCTGTCTTATTATTTCCTGCTTGCACCGGTGCTGCTCGGGCTCCAGTCTGTTCTAGTCCTGGAAGGGAAACACTGGCCGATGCTCCAGTCCATTAATCATTTTCAGGCTTTGCGACTAACCACAAAGTTGGATGGAAGGTTCTCTTAAGAAATGGAAGCGCCCTACGGTTAGATCAAAAAGAGCCCCTTTGCAGCTCTTTGTAATTTGGCTGCTGTGTTGAGAGGCTTCTTGGCCTTGGCTGTGGGTGTGGTTGTTCTCATCACATTGCACCGAAATTCTCTGCACTGTTTGCCCAGCTGGTGTCTGTTTAGAGAGCTATTTAGATTCTTCTATAGAAAGGAAAGCTGTCCATTCTCCGAGAAACCACGGTGATTAAGTACATAGAAGAGAAAAGCATTATGATGACTAATCAGAGCAAAATCAATGATTCCCTTTTTGCATTATACATGATGAAGTGTATATAGTCCACCGCTTTTAGCAAGAGTGTGGGTGTGACTTTGGGGTCAAGGAGGAGTGGGGGAAAGCCACCCAGGTGCCACTGAGCAGGGGACTTGCTGGTGGAGAGAAGGACTGGAAACATTATTGATGTGATTAGGTGCCCATTCAGAATATGACCCGGGAAATTTTTAACCTTTGTAATAGGAGAAAATATCTGAGGAGCAAGAATTTCTGGTTACCTTATATGCAGTCATTTGAGGCCACCCAACCTAACCTCTGTGTCCTGTGGGACGTTTTCCACAAAACCTGACATAAAGCCCAGAGAACCTCATGTCCCCTCTAAAGTTCTACACAGCCAAGAAAAGTGGAAAGTCACCATTGTGTGAATATATCAGTGACAGGATGCTCTCCACATCATGGGACTGTTCCAGTTTTTGAAAAGCTTTAATCGTTTGAAAGTTCTCCCTCACATTTGGTTAAAAATTCCATCTCCATCACTTTTCTCTATTGGTCTCGGCACTGCTTTTGGGACTATGTGGTAAAATCTAGCTGTCTTTGCGCTGGTTCTTGCAACATTTAAAGATGACACAGTGTTTCTGCTGTTTGATTGTCTCCTGTCTGAATGTCCTCACTGATTCAAAGAATACTGGTTACCACTCTGGCACCTCCTGCAGGCGTCCCCCAGTTCTGATCAAGAGAGGAGACATATGTTCTTCATATTTGGGGATCTGTTGACTCCTTTGTTCATGACACTATACTTCTATTCATCCATCCATCCTAAGATCTTGTTCATTTTTTTGGCAGCTGTGTCACACTATTGGCTCACGTTTACCTTAAAGTCTGAAGAGCAATCAACCACCTATTCATTTACATTTCCATGTACCAGAGGGTTTGGAAAGAAGCAGAAGCAAAAATGTTGACCTAGTTACTATTGACTTGTTTTGCTTTTATCAGGGCCTTTGAATGGACATTTGATATTAGAGTCTTAGGCAAGTGGATATGTTATGTTGATAGGCAACTTTGCATATTTTTTTTTGTATTTAATGTGATAGGATCACATAAAGTTCATGTTCTCCTTTGGGAATGGTGGCTGGAGCTTTGTTAGACTTGAAACAGACTGTGTGTGTAGGCCACAGCCACACGAGCAGTTCAACAGGCTGAAGGCATTAATCTCAGTAAGGAGCTGGCTCTGCCCCAGTTAGAAGTTTCAGAGCATTTGTGGACAATATTTACAGGGCCGTGGGATAATCTTCTGACTTTCTGTAAGTACCCTTGTATGTCTGGTGCTGATGTCTGCTCTCTGGTGTTAGATTCAGGATAAGCAAAGTGGCATCAGATACAACCTCAGCCTTCTGTGTTGAGTACAGCCTTTGTGGTAACTACTCTGTGCCTTATCCAGAGCTCGCCTTCCAAGATGGTTTGTTGGGTGGGCACATTCATTCAGAAGTATATTTGTTTTATTTTCCTGAACCAATAGACAGTATCTAAATATCTACTTTGAGTAGATAGAACCTGTCCAAAAATCTCTCTTCATCTGCCATCATTGGGACAACTGTCAATCTGATGATGATTGTGGACTGGAGACGGTGCCTGAGTGAGCCATGGGAGTCCTGGCTGATGGGAAAGCAGGAGCAGTTTCTGTCTTCTACCTCCTGTGCTAAATCCTTAGCCTGGACAACTTGCTCCTTCTGTGGATTTCTTTAGGGCTTATGCCTGATATTAAACACTGGGTATTTACAAATTTTATTTATAGCCTGTTAAGTTTCCCCCAGGAGTACATCTTGCCTCCCTGCCTAGTTTGTCTGGTCACTGGTGTCCTCCACAGACTTAAGTATGGAATTTTGCCCATCAAAAGGCCTAGATAAATAAATGTGGAATTAAATTGTGAAGATCTGAGAGGAGCCAGTTTCTCCTTCAGAAACAAGGGAAAGAGAAAAAAAGAAACAGACTTTGAAGAAATTCATGCTCTGTGCCAGGGACTGTGCTGAGAACTTTATCTTTGGTATTTCCCATAATCTCCATAAGACTTTCAAGTAAGTAATTAGTATCCTCACTTTGCAGAACAGGAAACTACATCTCAGAGGAGTTAAGGGACTTATCAAAGTTCATATGAGGAAGGAGAGATCAGGCAGGGTTGGAAGCAAGTTTTCTCTGAAGCAAGATCAGCAATGCTATGGAGTGTGTCTATTCCCTGTGAAGGCACAGGGAGGCCGGAAGCAAAGACATTGTGTGTGGCCCTAGCTACCATATGGTCACCTTGGAGTTATCAACCAGAACCATCCTACTGCTGAAGAAAGATAGGAAAAAATCCAGTGCTGAGAGAACAAAGAGGCAAATAATTAAGAAAAGAAAGTGAGAATATGAAGAAAGGGAGAGGAAAACCACAGATTAAAGTTCCCTATGTTGGAAGAAACTCACATCTGTTCACTAGAGCGAAGTGTTCATCAGTGAAGTAATTTGTAAACCCATGAGAAAGCATAGCAATGGCATGAGTTTATATTAGCTCTTTTTTCTCCAAAAGAGGAAGGAGTATGCTTAGCTATGGAAGAGAAGGACTTTTAGTGGTGTTGTGGAGCTTTGAAAAGGTGGATCATGTTTGGAAACTTTACTAGTCAGGTTAGTGCTAGGCTGTACTGTAGCAATAAGTAAGTCTCAAGGTCACAACAGCTTACACATAGAGACTTCGTTCTTGCTTGGGATAATTCCAACATGGGTTGGGTGAGCCTTCAAGGCAGTTGCCCCCCATATAAGGACTTGGCGATCCAGCCTGCTTCCACCTTGGGCAGCCAGCATTTTAGCATGGGGCTTCCAGGTCAAGCACCAGTGTTGAAAGGCTTCAGCATGTTATGTCACAGATCACTTCCACTCCCAACCCATTGGCCAGAACTAATCCTATGGCACTGCCCAACATGACGTGCCCCACTTGGCTAGGAAGTGGGAGGGATGCTTAGGTACTTAAGTATTACTCAACGTCTCTGACACATTCTCTTACTCTCTTCTATTCAAAACCTACTTGACAGAAGCTCAATGGTCTAGAGAAAAAACACAGACTCCTGAAAAAAGTATGTTAGGCCTCTTTCCCTGACGACTATGGTCCAGTCACATTAGACATTTTTGGGGTATTTTGACTCAACATGCCTTCTCTTACCTACTCTCTTGATCTTTTGCCTCCCTAATATACTCTCTTTCTTTTGTTTTTCTCTGGATACTCCTGTGATTATATATGTTGAAGCTTAGGTAGTACCTCCTGTAGAAACCTTTCCTGAAGCTTTAAGTTGGGGTTAGAACTTCTTTGAGCATACACAGCATCCTTTATTTTCCCTATGACATTATACTGTGGAAATTCACTAATTATTAGTTTATAATCTATTAGATCGTGGGTTCTCTGATGCTTGGGACCATTGCAAGAGCCCCTAGCTACCATGGGCAGTATAAAGAAGACGCATATTTTGTGGACTTTGGTTGGAGGAGGGAAAGGATTCTTCTAAGGTAGAATGTATATGATGATACTATTTTAGATTTGATTCTGAAGTTAATCTGGAAAAGCAAATGCACTAGAAGAGCCAAGAAAACTTTTGAAAAAGAGTAAATAGGGAATATTTGTACTTTCCTTGATGTGAAAATGAATTTAAATTTATAGTAATTAAAATAGTGAGATGTGGGTCACCTGGGTGGTGCAGTTGGTTAAGCATCAGACTCTTGGTTTTGGCTCAGGTCATGATCTCATGGATCATGAGATTGAGCCCTGTGTTGGGCTCTGAGCTCAGTGGGGAGTCTGCTTGAGATTCTCTCCTTCCTTCCCCTCACCCATCCCCCCAACTCACACACACATTTTCTCTATCTCAAATAAATAAATCTTAAAAAAATTAAAAGAGTAAGATGCCTACTTGGGATTCAGCCAAGAGATTAACAGAATAAAATAAAAGTTGATGTTGCACACTTGTGTCCAAATTCTGCAGGCGGGCCAGGCAAGCTGGAAACTCAGCCAGGGTTTCTATTTGCAGTCTTGAGGCAGATTTGCTTTTTTTTTTTTAAAACCTCAGTTTTGGCTCTTAAGGCCTTCAACTGTGTGTGGAAAATTGGTATATGATAAAGGAGTCATTTTAAATCAGTTACAAGAGGATGAATTAGTGAATAAATTATGTTTTACAACTGGCTGTTATTGGGTAAAGTTGAAAAAATAAAAGTAAGATTTAAGAAGTTAAAAATTTTTTAAAAAAGTGATATCCCTAACTTGTACCACATACAAAAGTAATTTTGAAATGATTATTGATCTAAACAGAAGAAAATCTTTAAACTACTAGTGAAAACATAGGAAATATTTTTTATTATGTTGGAGTGGGCAAGATATTTTAAATAATGACATGTGACCTAGAAGTCATACTGCTTTAGAATGATACATTTGATATCATTGAAAGAAAAACTCTCCTATGTAGCTAAAAGCAATAAAATCCCAATTTAAAGAAACGTGATCAAGGTGGGAAAATATTCACTATATACAACTAAAAAAATTAAGAAGTACCTAATTGCCTACAAAATCAGTGAAAAGCAATGAACAATCCAATTTAAAATAGCAAAAGATATAAAAAAGCAATTCACAGGAGAATAGGTATAAATAGTTTATAAATAGAAGAGGTGTTTAATCTCACTGATAATCCAATATAAATTAGAATGACTAAAAAGCATTTCCTACAGATCATAAGCATTAAAAGAATTAGCAGTAGTCAGTATTGATGGTTGTGTAATATTTTAGAGACAAATTTGACAATATCTATTAAGAAGAAAGATGTGCCTACGTTATGACCTTATAATTCTACTGCTTCATCTACAGGGAACTGGTTAAGTGAATGTTATTCAGTTTTTAAAGGAGTGAAGTATATTTACTGTGTATTCTGACATAAAAAAACATCTGTAATAGAAAGTTAGATTTAAAAAGTTATCAATAGGACAGCCTGGGTGGCTCAGTGGTTTAGCGCTGCCTTCAGCCCAGGGCCTGATCCTAGAGACCTGGGAAGGAGTCCCACGTTGGGCTCCCTGCATGGAGCCTGCTTCTTCCTCTGCCTGTGTCTCTGCTTCTCTCTCTCTGTCTGTCTGTCTGTCTGTCTCTCATGAATGAATAAATAAAATCTTAAAAGAAAAAGTTATCAATAGAGGCACCTGGGTGGCTTGGTTGGTTCAGCATTCGACTCTTGACATTGGCTTAGGTCATGATCTTGGGGTTTTAAGATAGAGCCCCACATCAGGCTCCGTGCTGGGTGTGGAGCTTGCTTAAGATTTTCTCTCCCCCCCTCACTCTTCTCCTACCCCTAAAAAGATAAAAAAATAAAAAGTAACTTACAGAATAGTTTGCAATATATGATTTCATTTTGTTAAGAACATGCACGCAGTTATGTTTCATGTATGCATGGGAAAGCAGCTTGGAAGAATGCGCAGCAAGCTGTAAGTGGAGGTCATAGCTAAAGTAGAGGATTTGGAGAACTTCATTTCTTATTTTCCATATTTTATTACTACTATTTATTATTTATTTTTAAAAAATATTTTATGTATTTATTCATGAGAGACATACAGAGAGAGGCAGAGACATAGGCAGAGGGAGAAGCAGGCTCCTCGCAGGGAGCCCAATATGGGACATGATCCCCGGACCCAGGATCACGCTCTGAGCTGAAGTCAGAAGCTCAACAGCTGGGCCACCCAGGCATCCCTATTATTTCTTTTTTTAAAATAAGAGTGATAGTTGTTTATGTTACTTTGAAAAAGAGATGAAAAAGACACTGCTTGGTTGATCTTACCAAAGCTCTGAGTAGTTAGATGGCATCTTAGATACAGACATGGAGTGTCCGTCATTGATTCATTCCTTCATTCGTTCATCATGTATTCGGTGCATATCTTTGCTGTGTGAGGTTCTTTTTTTTCTACATGGCTCTCTCTTGTCTGTGTAATATCCTTTTTCATTATAATCCAAAAAATGAATAGTTTGGAAAACAGTTAAGTACCTAAAGCAAAGTATGCTTCTGAGGGACCCTTTTGCATGTCTGTCAGTAGGCGCCATGGCTGACAACCAAGCGTTGATCAGTTGTTTGCTTGGATGTCTAAGAAGGCTCCTTTCTAATCCAGCCTGAAAGATTCGTGTTGGAAGAGAGGATATTTTTATTGGAAAAAAAAGCCCCCACCATATTCGTATTATGGGTTGATACTGTGTTGGCTGTCTTTACTTCAGAGCTGTCAATCTTATTGCTCCACAAACTCTTGGCAGCAGTCAAGTCATGTACTCCAAAGATAGCTGGATACAAGTAAAATGAAGGGTTACTCTTTGAACTCTGTCCCATCATGGCATTCAAATGCCACATGAATGTTGGTTTAGTGTATGCAAAACCAGAATAAAATGACAAGTGCACATTATCTTGGGTTGTAATAGGAGACTTTGTAGGCATGGCAAATGTGCCATTGGATACATTTTTGTTTTTGCTTTTATTTTTGGGCTGTGCTGAATTGTATTGCCTTGTGTTATTTGCTTAATACAAAGGCAAAGCATGTTTTGGCTACTACGTCCTAAATTCAGATGTATGAAATACAAGGATATTCTGAAAGGGTTTTGGATAGACTTAAACATATAAAACGGATAAAATAACTTATAATTATTCATGTCACAAGATCACACAGCAATAAAAACATTCAATGCAGTATCTTTAAAGACTAATTTTCATAATTCAGATAAAATATGATGTAGTCAAATTTTGTACCATTTAAAGAGCAGAATCTGTCATGAAGTCAGACAGTACATTTTACAATGGAAGTATCCCAAGCCTCTCAAATTCAGTTTGGCTCCTAGTAAATGCGAATGGGAGGCACTCTTATTCTTCCTTTACTCTATATCCTTTTATCTGCATTTTACTCAGTTGTAGTCTCAGACAAGTGAATCCCTGCTCCAGGTGCACACGCAGAGCTGCTCTGCAGTCAGAGGTGTCCATCCGCTGGACAGTGTGTGAGGCTGTAAGAAGCTGAAGGAGTTTTGGCTCTAAAGTGCAAATGAAGTGCTGGCATACATTTGGCGTAATTTGGAGTAAAGGGTCAGGCTCAAGCAGTTGGGAATGTTAGAATGGATTTACTACACAAAACCTGAGTACTCTCCACTTAACTGTGTTTCTTGAAAGAGACTGGATGACTCTTCCTTCTGAGGGCTATCCGAATACCCAAGTTATGGGCTCAGTGACATCAGTGGGAGGTCGATGTCTGTCTTCTGTAGGCTGGGGCTAATGGTGATAAACACTGCCATGGAACTGGCTCCTTAATATCAGTGGGGGTAATGAGATTCCAGAGCAGCTTTTAACCACCAGAGGCAAAGGTGGCCATAATTATCATAATTGGAAGCACTGCAAAGTAGCAGTTAGGGTGTCTTAACCTTCAGAGATTTGTAGCAATGGCTAATAGATCATGGTGTTTCCTCAGCAGGAGACAGATGGACAGCTGACTAGGGTGTTGTTAAAATTGAATAGTAATAATAGTAGTAGTAGTAGTAGTAGTAGTAGTAGTAGTAGTAGTAGTAATAATAATAATAATAATTACTATTATTATAAAGCTGGAAAATGCAAGGTCACTGAAGTGGAAAATTATGGCCTCTAACTCAGTCTGTTTTTGCATCTAGAATCCATAGATTCTAGGGGAAGCTGGGGCCTCCTTGAAGAAGGGCACTACTGCTTCCCATGAGTCTACATGAAAATTTACTATTCTAATCCTCCCCTTCAAGGGATCTATAGATATTTCCCCAAGCACTGGCACCAGAGAATGGGGACTAGCCAGACTTTTCCAGGACTGCTACTTTCAAGGCCTGAGCTGATACTGGTAACAAGGAATTTGAAATGACACATATTGGTTCCACAGGTAGATTAGCAGCTTTAGAAGACCAGGTGACAAGTGAAGTTTTACCCCAAGTCCATTTTGCAATGGGTCCATCAGATCCACAAGACTATCCTGTGGTTATTTCTCAGGCCCCACACTGGGATAGATATATTTAGTTGTTGTCAGTACTCTCCAGTAGGTCTCCCGACTTGTGGAGTAGGGAACATCATGGGAGAAAAGCCAGGTAAGACCACCTGACATTGCTCTTCTCCCATTATCCAAGAGGGTAAATCAGAAATAATTTTGCATCCCAGGAGGAACTATAGATATTTTTGCCACCATCAAAGACCTAAAGGTTACAAGGTGGTGGTCCCATAATATCACCATTAAACTTGCCCATTGTGTGATTATCAGATGAATTATGGTAGAGGTAATCAGGCCACCACAAACTGATTCGGGTGATAATCTCCTTTGAAGCTGTTATACTAGACATGCTTTATTTGCTGATGGAGATCGACACACATTCTCAAACTCAGAATGTGACTATTGATCTGGTAAATGTTTCCTTCTCAATCCTTATCAACAGGGAAAATCTATAGTGGGTGCCTTTATATGACAAGAACAGCTATATGTATTTACTGCCGACACATCTGCAGGGGCCTTACCATCTTGACATTGAACATAACATCACTCTGGTCCACCTACTAATGACATCATGCTTCTTGGGCTTGCTGATCAGGAAGTGGAAAGTACCATAAGTGCCCTAAAACATTGGTTCTTAGGAGATTTTAACCCTCAGAGAGCATTTTAGAATATCTGCAGACATTTTTTGATTGTCAGAAATGGAGGATTGTGAGCAACTGGGATTTAGTGGGTAGACTCCAAGGATGCTTCTGCACATTCTAAAATACTTAAGACAGCCTCCCATCCTCCCAATTCTCCAAAAAAAATTACTATATGGCCCCAAATTTCTGTAGTGCCAAGGCTGAGAAACACTGTACTAGTAAGATACTTTTGTACCAGAAGTTGGAGATGAGCCTTGTGAAAATTCAGGGGCCTGACACATCAATGAGGTTTCTAAGGATTCAGTAGTCTAGGGGCATACCAGACATCTTTTTTTTTTTTTTTTTGAGTTAAAGGGTAAATGTCACATATTAGGCACTCAAAATTATTTGCTGAATGGAAAAGTGAAACAAAAGGCAGAGAGGGAACAAGAGTTCCCTGTGCAAAGAGAAGGCAGCTTGAAAGAGATAGCTTCCCAAAGGAAGGCAGGAGTTTCCAATGGCAAGTGGCCAGGAGAGGAGCAGTGAGAGGCTGTGGTTTCTGTGTTTTACATGCTTGTATATAGATATCTGTCCACAGAAGGTAGGGAACAAGCAAATAGCTCTATTCAAGGGAGTGACAAGGTGTGGTTTGTATTCTAGAAAGATCACTTCAGGGCTGGTTTGAGAGGTTGTCTTGGACTTTCTCTGGTTCAGCCATGAGACCAGAATCAGATAAATGAGGCTGGTTCCTTTTTGGAACAGTTCAGTTGGGAAACTATGAACATTTGTGCTAGGAAAGAACAGAAATAGAATAAAGGAAGAAAGATATTCCAGAAAGATTTGTGAGTAAAAATTTTCAGGACTTGGTGACTGAATTGGGAATGGAGGTAGAGGGAGGGAGGAAAGTACAAGGAACTCAGATGTTTTAAGTCTTTGGGTGAGTGGAGAATACAGGAATGTAAGCCAGTTTTGAGTGGTAGATCATGAGTTTTCTTTGTATATTTGCAATTTAAAGCTGTGTGGTATACAAGAAGAGGTGTTCAGTTGGCAAGCGGAAAAATGAGAGAAGTCTCAGATGAGGATGGTTTTCTAAACTGTATTGACATTGTTCATAACTAACATGGATTGACCCTCAGGCATGTCTGGTTCTAAGGCCACCATCTCCTAACTTATTTTTTCCCCAAAATTTAGATTTCCAAAGTAAGACTTTACTTTAAAACACATATGCATAGCAAGTTTTCAAAATTATCAGTGCATTTCCACTTTGACCCAGCTATCCCACTTCTGCAGGAATTGACCTTACAATCAGACCTGGACATGTGCAAAATGACATGTGCACAATGTTATTCACTGCATCTTGTTTCAAAGAACAAAAGACTAGAGGGGGAAGGGTTAAACAAACTATATTGTATCCATATAATGCCCTATGATGGAGTCATATAGTACAGTAAGGAAATGCTCAGTGAATTGATTCAGAGAGATCTTTGGAGTACTTGCTAAGTTAAGCAATAGCAACAGCACAAAACCAAGGTGCCAGTGTGTATGGCTTGCTCTCTTTTGTGTAATGTGGGGTGAAAATAAGCATATATATATTTGTATTTGCTTGTTTTTGTGTAAAGAAACACATAGAATATAAGATACTGATCAAAGTAGGGTGACTTATAAGGGCAGTGAAGAATAGAATAGAAGGATTCAGAGTAGAAATGAATCTTCTCAGTGGGTATTTATTAGATTTGAAGCATGTGAATGTATTACCTCTTCAAAATAATTAAAACATTGGAAATGTGATGTACTTACCCATTAGCGTCTATTTTTTTTAGAGATTTTTAAATTTAAATTTTAATTTTTTATTTATGATAGTCACAGAGAGAGAGAGAGGCAGAGACATAGGCAGAGGGAGAAGCAGGCTCCATGCACCGGGAGCCCGATGTGGGATTCGATCCTGGGTCTCCAGGATCGCACCCTGGGCCAAAGGCAGGCGCCAAACCGCTGCGCCACCCAGGGATCCCTAGCATCTATTTTGATTTGAAACTTATTTCTTCCCCAGAAAGATGTATTCAATTTATGGATTTACAGTATTCCTGTACTTAGGAATGTATCCACCCATCCATCCATCCATCCATCCATCCATCCATCATAATTATTCATCTGTGTGTCAGGTATTGGGTTAGCCATGAGGGAAATAATTGAGATAACAAACATCGTTTTTGCTCTCACTCTAGATGTAAAGACAGAGATAAGTCAAATCACCTCACAATACACTAAAACAGCAATCATGCTACAAAAAATATTAAAAAAGGATGTAAGTAGTCCTGGGATCAGGTGGTTGAGCACATGTCATGGAAAGCTTTCCTGAGGAAGTGGCTTCTCAACTTTAGAAAATGTAAGAGATAGGTGGCCAGAGGGAGCAAAGGCAGAAGGAAGAGTATTTACAAAATCTCAGAGGCAAGAAAGAGTACAGTATTTGAAGAACTCAAAGAAGGCAGTGCTGCTGCTGTGTCAGGGCTTAGGACATGGATGGACATGTTAGAGAGGGAGGGGGTACAAACACGCAGGATCTTGTGGGGCATAATGAGTCTGAGGGTCTTTGTAATTAAAGCAGAACTGGAAGCCACTAGACAGGTTGACACTACAGTGGAGCAACATGATCCCATTTATGTCTTGAGAAGATCAGTGGCTGCTCTTTGGAGAGTGATGGGGGTGTGCAGCAAGAGTCGAATCGAACAGTTGGAGTGCTGTTGCTGCAGAGTAGACAAAGAGTGACTTTCATTTGGACTAAGGTGGAAGTTAGGGTTAAGTAGATGGATTCAAGAGAAAGTAAAGCCAAGCGGATTGTATAAGAATGAAGGAGAGAAGTTATCTAAATGGATAGGTTTCCAGTGATTACAACTGGACAGAGGCTGCCATTTCCTGAAAGAAAACATTAGGGCAGGGTGTTCATTGGGGGACACATTGAAAGTGAGAATTCTTGGACTTCCTGGTAGGTGACTAATGATCTGGAAAGGCCGTACACAGAGTATGTCACAATTGCATTTTCAGAGAACTACAGACTTGGTTAACGATACCAGTAAAATGTTGCTCACTTATGAGTCTGACATTCTTTATTTTTCACATGCCACGTTAGTTCTTGACAAAGTATCTCTCCACACATCTTCTTCCAAAAGACACATATCATGTATTTTTGGGGCATGATTTTATTAGATCCTTTCTAGGCCTATTCTTGAAGAGGAAGACTGTCATTTCCCTCTGATGAGCCCATTGTAGTCTGCTTTCTCAGGTGGTATTTTGGACAGTCAACCACAAAGTTGTCTTTTTTCTTCTGGTTTCCCCTGTGAGGGCTTAGCTGTTAATTTTCCCTTGTGTTTCATTTTCCATTTGTGTTTTTAAAAGGATCTGTCTACCTACCATTGCTGTTCTCTTTACTGGTTCCGTATTTACAGGGACCCTTTTTCTTTATTTTCTTACAGCCTTCAACAGAATGATTTTATAACTTGAGACTACCTTGGGAAATACAGCCATTGTACATTTGGTCCTGCTGTGTGGCAACACTGCTGCTGATGTTTTCACAGGCCCTGGGTGTGGTGGTGCCAGGGGTTTTTGTCTTCCCAACTTTTAAAATATAACACTGAGGCTGTTTCTGGTATCCATGGAAGGAGCAGTAGGATCACTGGGACTTTCCCAAGGGTAACGCTTTTCCGTATAAAAAGGAGAAGATGAGAAATTCCTTTATGTTTCTGAAACTGGTATAAAATTGATTGGTTAAAAAAGTGCTATTTGTTTCTGCATAACTTATATGACCATGGAACCATATTCAGCAAGGCCGACAGTGACCTCCTTGGGGAAATGGAACAAACTGAAAACCTGATCCAAATTTTGTGGCCTGAAGGCAACACCAGTGACTGACATCTGACAGATCTATTATGACAGCTTGTTTTGAAAATGTGTTTGTTCTAGCAATGGAAGGCCCACTTTTCAACTAGTAAGCCTTTTCAATGTCTCTGAATGGAGGAGTGGAGGACCAAATTCCTGTTATTGGTGGAGAAAGATGACAGAGGATCATCAAGGGAGCAATGTCAAGATGAAGAATGCAACTTTGGAGAGGCTCAGACAGAGTCTCTAACTGTCGACCTTCAGGTATATCTTGTAGGCACTATGGCAGCCATGGGTATGGCCTCAGGTCTCCAATGGTGAGGTTGGAAATTCTATAGACCCAGCTGTTGTGCTGAAATCCATTGCTGGATGGCATTGAGGCCATCCTTCCCATGACTGAGCAAGGTGGGATACAGAGGGAACTCTATTACTGGGAAAGATGGGACACCTCTGACTGTGGCTGGAGCCCTCCCCAGTAGCATTGCCCAACCTTCTGTAGAGCTGCTCTATAGTTCAGGAGCCATCCCCTCGAACTTCCTTCCTCCTCTTGGGTCAGACCTACATCATGGTCCAGCATCTCTGGTAGCCTCCTTTGGCTTCTCCCCTTGTCCTCTCATAGGCAGTTCTCTTAATAAATGACTTATACATGTCATCCTCTCTTGGTTTTTGTTTTTCAGAAGACCCAGACTAACACACACACACAAAATCCTCCTTAGAAGAGAGACATGCAACTCCCACTTGCTCATCTCTCCTCCTGTCTTGTGTCCAGCCTGATTCACACATAGGTGTTATGTGTCTGGCCCCTGGAGGTATATGATTTTACTTCTCAGGTCTTGTATCCTCTTACATAAAATAGCAGACTTAGAAAAATAGGGGAGTTCTGACCAATTAGGAAAATATTACACCATTGGGATTATGGGGTTAAACTATGATTTCTTGAAAGTTACCAAATTTGTATGTCATGGTAACTTAATTTATGAATGATCCACCTAACTTGTTTTTCAGCAGCTGATTTAAATTTTCTCTATTTTAACTTAATGGGGTTCATAGATTTTCCTCAAAATTAGAAAGTTGTGTAATTAAAGATACACTTTGCCTTTCATTAATTTGCATAATTATTGAATGGCCAAATTCTCTCCAGTATTTAAGAAGCCTTGGGTTATTTTTACTAGTCCCCACTCTTCACCTGGGGAAGAGGTGGATTAAATAGTTCTCTTTTAGTACCTGGTGCACTTGCAGTAGATATTGTCATGTGACTTCAATAAATAACTTTTTGAAGAGTTTTCAAACAATAAATAGTTTCTAAGCTGGTATTATTAACATTTCCAATAATTATTTTTATAAAATATTTTTCTCTACTTTTTCTTTCCTTTCAAAAGTAATTCATTGCCTCAATTTCTCTCCTTACTTTCTGATTTAATTGAATCTGAGCTTTGTGGTGGTGATGACTGTTAGCTAAAAGGATGACCATATTTCCTTCAAGTTGTGAGAATGCACGGTAAGATAGAATGTATTTTTGCCACCATAGAAAGTTTTTGTTGCCCTCCAGAAATAACAGACACAATTGGGGCCAACTATATAATTTTTGGGGCCCCATGCACTGCTTGTTGGAAAAGGTAGACAAAAAGAGCTGTTAAAGGCACTAAAATATCAAGCTTTTCCCTTCTCTTCATGAATCTTCTCTGCTCACGTGTATCCTTCATTGTCCCACTGGATTTCACTTACAAAACACAGGTTCAAAGGTGAAATTATTAAGAATTTCAAGACATTGACAGCAGAACATTAAACCAAACGTAGGAACCCCTCTGAGTACACTCTTGTGAAACTGGACCTGGGAACAAATGACCAGTACCTCAGTAAGCCAGCTGGAAACCAGAGGGAACATTTCCTCTCTTCTCTCTAGAGTCTTCCTCTATCTCGAGGTGGAGATATACACAGAGATCATGGCTGTTGCTGGACTCACAGCTCCAAAGTGGAATAGAAGGCATGAGCCTTGGTGTCTAGTGTGCAAGTGCATGAACAAGGTTTCTCCTCCTATTTTTGTCCTTGGTTCACCAGCACAATGGCTTCATCATACTGTTTACCTTAGTAGAGAGAAGGGTGATTACTTGTTCATGGTGAGGGATATTATTTTGATTTTCCATTTTTCCATTTGTTTGACTTTCCATCACTATATTTACTGAGTGATTGCTCTATGCTGGTTTTTGGTTAGGTATTGTTACTATCTCCCTGTCCTCATGGAAGTTCCATTCTCATAGAGGGAAATATGCATGCAATAAGCAAAATAAAAGATGAGACACAGTGTAAAGACTGTCCAGTATAGAAATGCTCTGAAGGAAAGTTAATTAGAGAAAGTGGATGGATGTGGTGGGGCAGGGGCTCTATATTTTTCAGGGTGGTGAGGGAAGTCCTTACTCAGGAGGAGGCATTTGAATGAAGACTTGCAGGAAAGAAAGGAGGCTGCCCTCTTGGAAGTGTCTGGGAGGGTCATAGTCAGGGAAAGGAATCTGCAGTGGGAGCAGAAAATGTTGTCCTTCATTGACCTTGCATGAGTTTTGGTGCAATTTTAGCTTGTGCAGATCCACATGAAAGTATCCTTTCCTTTTTTTTAGGTAGAAAAATAGCTTCTTTGTCAACTCAATTGCAAATGAATGAAAAAGAATTTCTGTGCCTTGACTGGATGTGGCCGTATCTCTCTCAGAAGAGGCACAGCTGGACTCTGATGTGGACTAACTTCTACAGGGAGACTTTTCTTCGTAAAGGACATTGCTTATTAATGGCTGAGTTCAAAGCAAACTTTAAAAATTCCAATCGATTTCTCATTTATTACATTTTGTTTTGTAAAAGATTTTCTGCCAGTGATTTCAGAATGAAGGTGCCAATAGTAAAATAATTGGTTTATAAATGGAAAGTTAATCAGGCATTCCCCTTTACACCATCCCCTCCAAGGTCAGGGATATGACTGAAATGCAAAGAAAACGCAGTGTACCATTGGGAGATGAGAGGTCTATGTGAAAGGTCATCAGCCTTAAGACTCCTTACAGAGATAAGTGTTGAAGCAAATGGCTTCATGAGCTTTGGAGGAACAGGACATAGTTGTACCTGGGAACAGAAGGATGGTATCTGCAGTTATATTAATTGGGATAACAATTATGAAAGTACCAGAGGCCTCAAGTTTCAGAGCCCATACTAATCCCCAGGAATACTTTTCCCCTGGTGGATATAATATTGCTGTTTTCCAGGTGCATTCCTAAGATGAATTACATTTCTCAGGCTCACTTAGTATAGGCCACTATCAGGAACAGGATTTGGGGGTTGCCAGAAGTTTCTTTGGTTTCATCCAGACAACTCTCTGCTTTCCTGGAGTGTCAGTGAACTTGATGGAAAGGGTCAAAGCTGACTGGACTTTTATCTGTTAGTATGAGCTCTGTGTCATGGTTTCAGTGAAACACAAGGCAGTTTGTTATGGCTCAACATGGTCTTTGAGATTCTTCTCTACTTCTTCATCTGCCACTCCTGACTGGCTCCACACTTGTTCTTTAGAAGACTGACTCAGAGGTCTACCATGGTAAGCATGGAAACAGAGTAGAAGGATCTGGAATAACTACTGGCCTCCTGCTTCCTGAAAGGATTCCTGTTTGCATGATGATAATGTGTTTCTTTAAGATGTTGACTCACATGTAGCTGCGTCCTGCCTAGAGACAGGGTCTGCTGTGTTGAATGGCTGCTTTAGATTTTCATGGCCTTCTATTGAACATAGATTATGTTTTCTTGGAAAATAGAACATGAAAATAGTTGGTAATTCTTCCAAAAGCTGAGCTGAATTCCAAGAACAGCATGTAGGTAATCCTACCTGATTCGCCTTCAGAGCTCTACTTTGAATTTCTGTTGGTGGCAACAGAGCCCGTCATGAAAAACAGCATACTTCACCTTTGAAAATGAAGAGTTCCCTTAAAAAAAGGGCAGACAGGTTTTAAAAAGTTGTTGTTTAAGGCTTTTGTCTGATCCTTACCTGAATGAGAAACCCTTCAACGTAACAAAAGTATCTAGTCTCAAGCCACTGGTGGTTTATATGACATATTCCAAAATCCTAGTAGGAAACTTCGATGGCATTTGAAAGGGTCAGTGTGACAGAAGTATATTTCATAAACACATTCATCTCAACCAGTGACGTTTCTGTATTCCCATTGGGGTTGACTTTTGAAGCCTTAGATAAGTAAGACTTGGCACGTATGAGACACTGCAGGTTTTGCAAGCTCAATGTGTCATTTCTCTCTTTCTCTACCCCTCTCTACAGGAAATACTAAGTTATTAAGTTCACTGCTATTTCCTGAAATGGCATTGCTATTTCCTGTCTGAAGAGCTGTAGGGGCAGGTTTCTAGGACACTGTGCCTAAGAGTTAATGATTCCACTGCTCATGTTTCCCAGAATATTTCATTCTCTCTTTTCTGTTAGGCAAAGATCCAGGGGGGTTAGGTCTGAGAAGCAACACAAAACATATACCACTCCCTACTTGGACTCTCCCTGAGAGTAAGTCACTTTTTTTCCCTCTGAAAAATGCTGCCACTTTTGGACAATGTCTCATGGATGTCTGGTGACACAGAGGATGAGGAGGAGACTGGGCAGGAATGTACGGGAGTTCTTTGCCATTGCATTCCTGCTTACTTGGCCAGAATTGGTTAGGAACAGGGAAGAGAGCATTTAGGTTGAGTTTGGTATAGAAGATGAAGGGAAGCCAGGCAGGACACTCATTATAGACACATATGTTTCATATTTAAAGAAAAATGTATTTTTAGGTTAAATTAACTTCAGAAGCATAAACCAGGATGATTTCTGTTAGAGCACTGTTGAGTTCCCTGCCCCTAGCTCAGGTTCCACAAACCTGCCCTTACAACCATCCTTTCACATTGAGTCCTTACCTGTTTCAGGGTCCGTGGGCTGGTAATGAGCACATACCCAGGCTGAGAATATCTGCAGTTGCCAGAAGCTCACAGAGAAGAGCATCTGAATGTGTTTTATCTTTCAGCTGAAATGACTTCCTAAGGACACACACACAGTGTCATTGTGACATTTATGATCTTAATTTCAAATCCTTTTCCTATCACAGAGAATAGTTCAAATCACTAACCACCCCCATTTGTCCAAGAAGCCAGATCCTTTGGAAATCATGCAAAAACATCCAAGAGCAATAATAAAACCAGCAACACAAAATAGATTAGAAAGTCTGTGAAGATCTATTCCTATTGGTTTCTTTGGACAGTAGCCAGGAGACAGCTTTGACAATATGATCTCAGTTCAGTGGCATATGGCATAGCATATTTTTTTAAATTTTTTTTTTATTTATTTATGATAGTCACAGAGAGAGAGAGAGAGGCAGAGACACAGGCAGAGGGAGAAGCAGGCTCCATGCACCGGGAGCCCGACGTGGGATTCGATCCCGGGTCTCCAGGATCGCGCCCTGGGCCAAAGGCAGGCGCCAAACCGCTGCGCCACCCAGGGATCCCATATGGCATAGCATATTAAAGGAGGAAAGGGTGCATGTCAAAGCCCAGTGCATGAGATCTATGCTTCCCAGGCAGTGACTACCCAACCAAAAATCACACTGGTGTTTGCAGTGGGCATTTCTCAGAAAAGGAGAAAGGAAAGGAGAAGACAGAAAAGATGGCTTTGTGAAGATGACACAGAGATTAGAATTATGAAATTTCAAGTCAAGAAATACCAATCCCATAGTGTTGGGCAGCTTCTGTGGCTCACCAGTCTCCTCTATAAGGAACACATTTTTGTTTTTAGATATTAATCTATTCATGAGGGTCTTGCTGGTCTGGGAGCTATTCTATCTCTTGAACCTCCTTTGTGTTCATTATCTGATGGTTTTACAGATTAATTCATAGAATCACCACTTTATTCCTCAAAAATTCTTGGGGACAGTGATGTAAGGGGGAGATCCACTTCCATAGAAAGTGTACTCTGCAAGGGCAGAGATTATCAAAGTATATATTTTTGTTTCTGTATGCATTTTCCTGTGAGACCTTGCCAGCTCTGACTGGTTCCATGTCTATTTTCTGAGGCCATGATGGTAAAATCAACATCACTGCCATCCTACTATACCAAGTCATCTTCCAAAGGAGTTGTGGACACTAGATAGAAGATAAAGCAGAGACACAAATTACCTGAACTTTGGTGTAACTTTCTCTCCAGGGTCAAGACCATCCTTTCCTGTCTCCTCCAAAGAAGACATGGATTCAAATGTCTCTCCTAATTAAAAACCTAGTTTTTCTAAGACACACATTTTATGGAAGGTAGAATGCTTGTGCCAAGTCTTGTAGGGTAAGTAGGAGTTACTCTTCTGGTGACTAGGTGGGGTAAGGATGGTCTAGGTGGGGGCAATGCACATGAGGAGGCTTTGGTGGGGCTGGAACGCTGGCTTGGTATACATACTGAGCAGTGTCAGTGATATGGATCCACTGGGAAGGATTAGGCAGGGGAGTATCATGATCAGATTGAATTTTTGAAAGAGCCTTTTGATGCCCTGATGGAGCATGGGCAGTAGTGGGATGAGTTCTCCCTACTTTCTGGCAGGGAGAACAGCCAGCAGACAATGGAAGGAAGTAGTAAGTGCCAAGTGGGATTTGATCTTGATCTGCATGGTTTTAGAACATTTTATGTCTCAACTCATATCACATTTCTTCTCCATCCATCTTTCAGAGGTGTTGTGAAGCACAAATGAGATAAAAAGTAGCAAAGTATGTGCAAGAGCAGCATAAATTATTAGAAACAGCTCATAAGAATGACATTCTGTTATGCTGAATAGACCAGAAAAACAGACCTCACACAAGGCCGCATAGAATAGGAGAAAGAGGGATGGGTAATGATGTGGGGTGTATTTCTCACAGTCTAACTTTTCAATTTTTGTGGGAATTCATAATTTAGATGCCTTTTTTTTGAAGCAAAAATAAACATAATATGCAATTAAGCCACTGTCCGTGACACGTATTTCTGGAAGACGAATCATGCCTCCATAACTTGTACTAAATAGAACATAGAGAACATGATCCATACATCAGAAAGAAGTTGCCAGCCTCTTCCTAGGGTGTAGGATCAGTTACATCAATGTTCCTAGCTCTGTACCTGGTATGTTGTAGGTGACCATTACATTAAAAAACATAATGTACGGAGCCTACACGTTTCTTTGCCACCTGCTGGCATGCAATTTTGTTTTCTCTCTATAATGCAACTGGAATTATTCAAACTAATCAAACATTTGCCTTTACAAATATAAGAGGCTTCTAATACACATTTTGGTTATGTCTGCTTACACTTTTCTTTTTCTTGGTCGTATGCAAACATAGGGTGAACCCTGAGCTTGGGAACCTTTCTGTTCTTTTCTCCTTGTTTTTGTTAGCTGAGGTTGGAGGTTGAATGCTGAATAAACTCATCTCTGGGTCTCAGAACTCTTGATGAAGGCAATTCTGACCTCTGATATTATGTGTAATATAATATTGGTAATTTGACCTGTTTGATTTCCACATAAGCTGTCATTTTACACACCTACAGAAAGCAAGGGAGGACATGAATGAAGAGGATATGTTTCTAGTAGCAAACAGAAACAGTCAGTTACCAAAAGCTATCCTTGCTCAAGTAATTACTTAAGTATTTTATTTAAGAATTTTTGATTTCAGCTGTGTATTTTGTGCTTCTGGGTGTTCTGGTACATGGTCAGTAATGACTTTTGAGTTTGGTTATAAAATGTTACCTAATAGTTTAATATCACTTGTATGCAGAAAGTAATCAATATTTTTATAAAGTATGTGTATTATTGATAAATGGTTGGGATAAACTATAACATTTTTATCTGATGAAAAAAGTAATACAAACTCATTTTATAGCAAATATGGGAAATACATGAAGGTGCAGAAATTACCTGGGGTCCATTACTCAGCTATAAATGCCATTATTTGAAGTATTTCCTTTTTTTGTTTATGAATATGTAAAATAACTGTGTGTGAATATATATATATTACATTATAAAATCCTGAATCCCACTTTTTCCCCTTTAACATTAATGTACAAATATGTCTCTCACACTATTAAATATCCTTTGATGATACTAGGAATGGTGAAGGTTTTAAGTGGTTAATTTAGGATTATTTGGTCCTTGGCATGGCTAGGTATTTGGTGCTTCCAAGCCAGCTTTGCCTAAAGAATCCTTTCCTCCTGTGTTAATTAAAAATAAGGGTATCTTTATTTCATCTAGGGGGTGAGAGCTGTTTGAAGGGAATCAGGATCTATACATTTTATATTAAGAAAACTGTAGTCATATATATGACACTGCCTCTTTTGTTTCTTACTTATATCTATTTTCTCTGTAAGTCATAGAAGTGATTAAACTTTATTTAGTAAGGGAGGTGATTCCTCCAAATCTGGAGGGCTCAACTCAAGCGGATGTTGAATGTAAATGCAATATTTTCCGGAGTTCAAATCAGCCCCAGCACCCTTGTATGTATATTCTCTCTCATAGCATCAGACCCAGAGCAGATATCAAGGATGCAAAGGGATTAGGATTTAAGAATGTAGGGTGGTGAGTTTGTCAGACAGGTGATTGGAGGCATCACAGAGGCTTTGGGGGCACACAGGCCACTATGTAACTTATTAGGCAAGGCTTAAGGTTGAGGACAAAGGTAGATTGGACTTTTGGAGAAGGAATATGGAGAATGACTTCTGCTTTTACAGGGTAATACCCTCAAGTTCAACTGGTTCCTTGCTATATCTCTGCCATTTAGGTGAAGTGTTAATCTAAGTGGAGGAGAACCCACATTGACATATGCTTGTCCCTTCTAGGAGCCGAGGCTGACCCAGATCATAATCAAATAGGCATCAAGAGACCCACAGGCCAGTTCACATAAGGAGACAGGGTTCTACATGCAGGGGCTGGAGCAAGGGGCTTGCCTGCCCTGGGCTGGGATGGCCAGGGGCTGCTGAGCAGGATGGGGATGGTAGGGGGACTGCTCCTGGCTCCATAGGACAGATGATCCTCAGTGTTCAGATCTTGTGAACACCTCTGATGCCCCACCATGGCCATACCTGGGAATCTGCTGGTCTCCTCTGATGCCCCACCATGGCCATACCTGGGAATCTGCTGGTTTCCCTTGGGGACACCAGTGCCTGTCTCTGCCTATCGCTTAACTAAACACCTGCTTATCTGCATGTCTCTTGGGTGCCCCTCTGTTCTTTGTCTGTGTTCAGAAAGCTGCTACCAAATCTAGTTCTGCTATAACAAAGTGCCACATGCCACATGGCTTAAAGAATAGAATTCTATTTTCTCCTAGTTCTGGAGGCTAGAAGTCTGACATCAAGGTACCAGCAGGTTTGGTTCCCTCTGAGAGTCATGAGGAAAGCTACTGTTTCAGGCCTCTTTCTGTGGCATGGAGATGGCTATCTTCTTGTCTTGTCACATCGTCTTCCCTGGTGTGAGTGCCTGTGTCCAAATTTCCCCTTTTCATGAGGACACTGGTCATATCGTACCAGGGCCCATCCTAATGAATTCATTTTAACTTGACTACCTCTGTAAAGACCCTATCTTTAAATCAAGCCACACTCTGATGAATTGGAGGTTAGGACTCCACCATATCTTTTTTGGGGGGGCACAACTTAACTGTCACTGTCCTGAATGAGCTCAGGGTGAGGGGTCAGCAAACTGTGCTCTTCAACTGAATGTATTTCTGAAATGCAGCTTGAATTACATGTCCTTTCTAAAAATGAAAGCAGCAGAATCCTTTAAAATGCTTCCCTTTTGAAGGAATAACTTGGCATTGGTTCTTTACCTGGAGAACCCTATGTAGTTGGATTCATCTTCTGTCCCAGTGGATTCAGATCAGTGCAAAGGAGAAAACAAAGAGTAGGTATCTTTCTCTAAAGTAATAGAAGATGATGCAGGATCCATCTGGGTTTAAGCTAGAATTACCTGGCTATGGACTATCTCAGTGGGTCACCATCCTGGTGACAGCGACTGTCATCGTGTCTAATTGTACATGCCAAATACTCCCCACACATAGGGCTTCCACCTCTGCCCCATTGAGGCTCATGGGCTCTAATAGTTCCATTGGTGGGCCCAACCAGTGTAGCCAAATAGAATAGCAGCCTAGCACAGTGGCAGAGAGGATTGACCAGGGTCAAAATGGATTGGGTGGTAACCAATGCCACCCTGGGTGTGCAACCTAAACTCTGTCTGGAAAGAGGTGTTATAGGGTTACTGGCCTAGAAAAGCAAGGCTGTATGCCTTGCTTATGCCTTGCTATGCTGTGAGCTAGAGGATTGTGGGAAGCTGCATGGAGGAGACTCTGATGATTTGGGAAGGAAATGAGGGGGGACAAAAGAGTATCAATAGTAACAGTTTATTATATATATATATATATATATACATATACACACATATATATATACCACACACACACACATATATATATATATACATATATATAATCTAAATATATATTAGAGAGAGCACACATGCAAGCTAGGGTGTGGGGAGGGGGAGAGGGAGAGAGACTCTCAAGCAGGGCTCCATCTCATGATCCTGAGATCATGACCTGAGCTGAAGTCAAGAGACAGATGCTCAACTAACTGTGCCATGCCAGTGCTCCAGTTTATCATATTTTTTAACTAAAATCTTTTGGAAATACTAACTTGTTCTTTTAACCTCAAAAGTTGAGATCTTCCCAGAGAAAGGCATGCTGTCTTCAGGGCATGTGGCACCATGTTAATTTCATATCTTCTCTTCCTAACATCCCATCACTTCTTTCCCTGAAATGTGCATAATGTATAAATGAAGCCTATTTTCACCTACTATATTTGCAGAATAATTTCATGTTTCTTTGTCTTTGCTTTTAAAATAAATGGCATATCCTATATTTCTCATTCACCAAAAATCCTAAAGATAAACCCTCAGTTGAGTTGCTTTTCCCCGTTGGGTCTTACAAGATCTGGTGATGTGCGTTGTCATCAGCCCTCCCTGGAAAAAGGCATTGACTCTTTTCCGTAAGAGTGCTCACAAACCTTTCTAGTGCCCAGTGTACAGAAATTAGAGTGTTTTCTTTCACTTATAACAGAAAAGGAACATATATGATGGTGTGATTTTCAATGTTCCATTTACATATGCAATGCATTATAATATAATTGAAAATAAGATGCAGCCTAGGATTTCCACATATTGATATTTCTAAGTGGTTATAAGTAGTCAAGAATTAAACACACACACACACACACACACACCTTTCTATTTTTTTTTTTTTTTGGAGGAAGTAGGGGAGGGGCAAAGGGAGAAGGAGAGAGAGAATCCCAACCAGGCTCCACACTCAGTGGAGAGCCCTACATGGAACTTATTCACACGCACAGAGATCATGACGTGAGTGGAAACTGAGTTGACTCAACCAACTGAGCCAATCAGATGCCCCTCCTTTTCTAATCTTAGTATAGAAAAGTTTCTGTACACAAATTATTGATAGTATTTTAGGGACTGCAATTTAGAATTTTGTAGTTTATATTTGCTTTTAGTTAGTTTGTGAGCCTGATAGTTGGCCAATTAGCCTAAAGAATGTTATGAAATTAATTTCTAAAATTACATGAGCAAAACTCATTTAAAAATCACCTTGAAAAAAAATAAAAAAAAATAAAAAAATAAAAATCACCTTAAAAGCAGTATTTCTTCTTTCTTTCTTTCTTCCTTCCTTCCTTCCTTCCTTCCTTCCTTCCTTCCTTCCTTCCTTCCTTCTTCCTTCCTTCCTTCCTTCCTTCCTTTCTTCTTTCTTTCTTTCTTTCTTTCTTTCTTTCTTTCTTTCTTTCTTTCTTTCTTTCTTCTTTCTTCTTTCTTCTTTCTTTCTTTTTCTTTTTTTTTTTTTTTATGATAGGCACACAGTGAGAGAGAGAGGCAGAGACACACACAGGCAGACGGAGAAGCAGGCTCCATGCACTGGGCGCCCGACGTGGGATTTGATCCCGGTCTCCAGGATCGCGCCCTGGGCCAAAGGCAGGCGCTAAACCGCTGTGCCACCCAAGGATCCAAAGCAGTATTTCTATATTCCTCAGTCCTCTGGGTTGGGAGAGGTAATATGGGGGAATTGTTACAAAAATCAAAGAAAAAGCCTGTTGCCTGTATTGCAAATTTGGAATTACTGACATGGAATATTATTCAATATCTAGAGCTTTTTAAAAACAATTGCCTTGAAATAGGAAATCAAATAATCTAGTTTTCCTCTAAGAGATGATCTGATTCAAATGTGGGATTTTGTTTTGTTTTTCATAAACAGAGACAACAGAAGAAGACATTTTCCAATGAGATATATTTACAAATAATGAAAAATTCTTCCTTTTTTTTTTTTGACCTGGATCTTTGCATTCCCCCAAACTTAGCTTGGTGCCTAGGACTTACTAGATGCTTAATAGTTACTTATCAAATAAAAGACAAAATACAGTCTTAGGTACATGACCTGTTGCTTCCTCCCTGCACGCTGTTGCCCTGTTTTTCACTCAACTGGCCATTAGATGGCTCTCGATATCCATGCCAAATCTCCACTAATCTGTGCCGGTTAATGCATGCAGATAACTATGCGTGCAGTTCAGGCTAGGAAATCCCGTTGAAAGAATAACTCAATGCTCCCTTTTCACAGGCACCAGTTTCAAGTGCTCTAGACTACTTGTGTGTACAGAGGCCTAAGACAAAGCTGGTGATGTTCATGCTGAGTGGTTAGAAGAAGAAACAGAGGGGCTATTCTCCTTTAGCCAGAGTTAAGAGATGTGTTCTTCCCTATTCTGGAAATGCTAAATAAGTTTATGGTTTGTGACTTTTTAGATTAGCCAGGCACAGACTTTAGTCGTTTGTGTGAACATTCTTTTTCTTCCATCCCCCCCTCCCCTCCCCACTCTTCTCTCCCTCTCCTGTCTCACCCACATGTTGCACACACACTTGGACAACACACCATGTGTCATCACACAGAGTGCCGGAACCCTACAAGTGTTGTTTGGGTGGATGGTGCATTTGTTGAGCTGCTTATCTGTGGATATTGGGAGTGGAGAGCAGGATTGTCT